>NC_138189.1:113594968-114236600 GCF_964194105.1 Spermophilus citellus | reverse complement strand
TGCTTTTATGAATGCTAACTAATTATAAATAAAAATAAATGAAAAAAATTAGTTTATCAGGATAAAAAATAAATCAGCTTAGGATAAAAATACAAAACTAAATGAGATATAGTTACAAGATGTTACAGCTAGTTCCTAACATTTTTGAACATCTGTAAAATACTTGGATATTTTTACCCCAGTTTTTAGTAAGTAAAATTCTAGTAGTTATCTCAGTTTCGTATTAATTGGTGGTAATTTTCTGGTAATAACCTAGAGGTTGTGCCAAGTGGAGGAAAAGATCGACACAAAATGAGAAAAGGAAACCAAGCCATTGCAGCTCTAGGAGCCTGTGGATGAACAGATCCCAAGAGGAAACAAGGAGTTTGCTAAACAATTAACCAAGAGTGATTACACCACAGGAAGCAAATTTTCCACTTGGTTCTATCACTAACTAAAAGCATATAAAAAAAAAAAAACATGTTAATGTGAGTTCTTTAACAAGGAGAATAGGTATGTTGTCCATCTTCCAAGGTAACAAAGAGCTTTACTGTCATCTCACAGAGTCACTGGGACTCTAAATCTCTTCCCTTGCGGACCAGGGATCATGCAGAAGTTCTTGACAGAACGCACAATTTATTTCCACTGGCAACAAAGACAGATTGAGGCTACAGGAAGGCATAAGTGTATAATATGTAGAGTGGACCAAAAAAGGGCAAACAAAGAATAAGAAGAGAGGAAACACTTTCACATAAGAGAGCTCTATGAAGCATGAGATGCTTCCCTCAGGGAATTTGGGGGCTGGTGAGAAGATCTAGATTTGAGTGGCTGAGGCTGATCAAAGTAAGCAATATACAGGAGATACCACTAATGTTACAAAGAAAGAACTGGAGAAGAAGCAAGATATTTTTGAGACACAAAAAAGACATAGAAGAGTGGCAGCTATTGTGGATCGAAATTACTAGAAAGAAGATATCCATGAATTGTTAGGTAATTATTCAAAAAAATGGTAACCATCTACATAACGAAGACAGAGACATCAGGAGATTCACTGATTTCTAGTGTTGTTTTTTCTGGATTATTATAGACTTTTGATACCTGTTTATTGATGTTTCCATTGATATTAATTCAAACAGATAATCAACTATGCATAAGAAATTGTTTTATCCTGAAAAAATGTACAAGATGTCTAATCATCAGTCCTGTTTTCCTCTGACCCTTTAATCTAGTCACTGTGCTTACTGAGAAGTAAGGTGAGACTACTTGTCACCCAGAAAGCTCCTCTTCTCATTTGCATCAGAACTTTATATGGTAAATATCTGCATGGAAGCTCTGAACTCTCAGTCTCTAACTCTGAATATAATCTAAGCTCTTACTGGAGTGCTTCCTTGTTTACATATATGTAGCCTCAATCCATTTTCTTTAATGTTGCTTATCCTTCTCTCTATCTATGCTCTTGAACAGAAGACATCCTTTTCTCTTTGCCAATTCACATAAACTAACACCTAACACACAGCTGCTTGGTCTGTAATGAAACTGGCCAGACCCAACCTTAATCCCCTTTCTCTTCTCTTCATCATCAACGTAATATAATGAACACAGCAGAGTTAAACAAAAAGTAAACGAGCACAGGCAAAGGAAGCAATGAATTAATCTTGGGAAGATCAGTGGTAATGTGTGAGCTAATCTTTATAAGATGATTAGGACATTGACAGATGTATATAGAGAAAATGCTCTCTTAGGCAGATGGGCTTATTTGAATAAAGTCTTCTTGGGTGGAGAAGTGCATAGCATTTTAGGAACAATGAATCACCTACTGTGGAAGTTATAGTGTACAAATGCCAAGGAGAACTTGGTCTGAGATCAAGTAGAAAATACAGTTTACTGTCAGAATCTGAAATGTGTTATATTCAATGCTAAAAAATAATTACCTTTTTTTTAAAGAGAGAGAGAGAGAGATTTTTTTTAAAGAGAGAGTGAGAGAGAGGGAGAGAGAGAATTTTTTTTAATATTCATTTTTTAGTTTTTGGCAGACACAACATCTTTGTTTGTATGTGGTGCTGAGGATCGAACCCAGGTGAGCGCGCCACCACTTGAGCCACATCCCCAGCCCAAATTACCTTTTTGATCAGCAATATAAGTCTCTAAAGATGTTTGAGTGTGACTAATATGATCAGATTTGTGTTGGGCAAAATAACCTTGAAGAATATAGTATTTGAAGGAAAATGATTAGTAGAGCTTACAGTAATAGCCAAATAAGAGATGAAAGTATTATGGGAAATGATATAGCAATAGAAAAAGTAGAAAAAAAATGGGAATAGTTTGGAAATAGTATCAATAAGTTGCAGTTTTAGATTATATGAAAGGGGAAGCATAGCAATAATATTTGTTTCCCTATGAAATAAATGGGTCAGAAGTTCTTATATGATAGACTATTAAAATGAGATTATATTTGTGAAAGTATGAATAAATATTGTTTTAACATGTTAGTATGTAGAATAGGATGAAGATGTTATGGTTTGGATATGAAGTGTTTCCCAAATGCTAATTTGCTGAAGGAGTGATCTCTAATGCTGCAACATTCAATGGTGGAACTTTTGGGATGTGATTAGATTATGAGGGCTCTGACCTCATTGGTGGATTAATAATTTGATGACATAGTTGTAGGAGGTAGGAGATAATTGAAGCAGTTGATCCTTTGGGGTATGTCCTTGGGGACTTTATCTTGTTCATGTTTCTCTCTCTCTCTCTCTCTCTCTCTCTCTCTCTCCCTCTCCCTCTCCCTCTCCCTCTCCCTCTCCCTCTCCCTCTCCCTCTCCCTCTCCTTCCTGGCTGCCCACAAAATGAACATCATTTCTCCACAACATCTTCTGACATGATGTTTTACCTCACCTTAAGCCCAAAGCAATAGAGCCAGCCATGGACCAAAATAAATCTTTCCTATTTTGAGTTGCTTTTCTCTCGTATTTTCTCACAGTAACAAATAATGGAGTAACAAAGAAGATTAGTACAATAACTACCCAAAAGCAAATAAAAATTCAGAGCAGAAGCTAACACAGGAAAGGTCATCTAGAACTATTAATCTGGACACAAAAGTCCAGGGAGATTCTTGTTTCCATGGTACCAAGTCAGTTGGTTTCACAAGTGTTAATATATTTGCTTTATTTGCTCATAATGCATTTACTTATAGTGGAATCCTCCTTAATGTCTAAATTATAAATCATTAATAACTCAGAAGGTGGTGGAATACAATATTTCAAGTGCAGTGTTGACATTTCTTCCAAAAATATTCTCTATGTTCATATTGTTTTCTGGGCCAAAGTAGGTGACAAATTGAAAAAGAAGGAAACCTTTTAACTAGTTGCCAGTTGCAATTTTGTGTTAGTTTTTGAACTGTCTCTAGTAAACATCATGATGGGAAATTTATGTCAACATTGCTATTTTTACCAAATACATCTCTTTTTTGGAAAAAGCAATTTGCAAAATAATTTCTCTTATTTTGATTATGCATTGTTATTTGTGTGTTTAAAGCCTATTAGCTGACAGGCGCACTGGTGCGAACTTGTAATCCCAGCAGCTTGGGAGTGTGAGGCAGGAGGATTGTGAGTTCAAAACCAGCTTCAGCAACTCAGTGAGGCCCTAAGCAATTTAGAGAGACCTTGTCTCAAAATGAAAATAAATACAGAGGGCTGGGCATATGGTTCAGTGGTTAAGTGTCCCTGGGTTCATAAGCCTGTGTGTTAATACATTACATGCTTATGATATACTTATAATGAGTTTTAAGAGGTCTTTTATCTTGAACACTTACCAAATACAGCATTTTCTATCTACTAATATTAGTGTAGTCCTGAATGTTTTATGTGTCCAAATAAATCTGAAAAACTAGATATATACCTTTGGGAATACAGTCAACTGCTTTATTATAGAGTACATTCTTTCAAAGAAGTTCTTTATGCATTGTATTGAGAAGGATCCTCCCAATGAAGGATCATCTTTAATTTCAAAGTATTCAGCACTCTTTAATTTATTAAAGCATTATTGCCAGGGTAGCACCAAAATGTAAAGCACAAGTTTTATCTTTTGTAACCTTCAACTCTAACTTTTAGTGCAATGTTCTTCTAATTCCCAGTGGTTGTCCCATATTCTTCATGGTGATGATTTTTTTTGGGGGGAGGGGGGTAGTGAGGATTGAACTCAGGGGCCCTCGACACTGAGCCACATCCCCAACCATAGTAATTTATTTAGAGACAAGGGTCTCACTGAGTTGCCTAGTTCTTTGCTTTTGCTGTCTTTGAATTCACGATTTTCCTGACTCAGCCTCCTGAGCTGCTGGGATTACAGGTGTATGCTACTGGGCCTAGCCATGATGATGATTTCTTTGAAGATCTTATTTTTAACTCTCCTTTCTCATAAGGATATACAGCATATATCATTTTATTGCACTTTAAAAATACTGTTTTTTAATAAATTGAAGGCTTCAATCAACCCTGCAATCAGCAAGTATATCTATACCATTTGTCCTATAGCATCTGCTTATTTTGTGTCTTGATGTCACATTTTTAATAACTTTTACAATATTTCAGAATCTTCATCATGATTATTGCACCTGTTATGGTGGTCTGTGATCAAAATCTTTGATGTTACTATAGTAATAGTTTTGGAGTGCTATAAACTACACTCATGTAAGATAGTGAACTTAATCACACATAATATTTGTGAGTTCTGAATGTTCCAGCTTCTGGCTGGCTGTTCCACCATCTATCTATCTATCTCTCTCTCTCTCTCTCTCTCTCTCTCTCGATACTCCTCTTCCCTTAGATACAGTGATATTGGAATTATGAAAATTAATTTTCCCACCATGATTTCTAAGCCCTTAAGTTAAAAAAAAGAGTCACACAAAACAACCTGTTATCAAGTCCTCTCTTGTTCATGCAAGAGTTGTTTCTATTCTTCACACTTGAATAAAATTCTACTCCTTAAAAAAAATGAGTCACATATCTTTTACTTTAAATTAAAAACTGTAAATGATTAAGCTCAGTAAGGATGGCATGTGGAGAGCTCAGACAGCCCAAAAGCTAGTCCTCTTATGCTCAACAGCCAAGTTGTAAATGCAAAGGAAAAGTTCTTGAAGGAAATAAAAATCTCTGCTCCAGTAAACACAAAAATGATATGAAAGCGAAGCTGCCTTCTTGCTGATATGAAAAAAGTTTAAGTGGTCTGAATAGATGATCAATCCATCCTCAACCATTTCTTATGCCAAAGCATAGTCCATAACATGGCCCTCAATCTCGTCACTTCTCTGAAGACTGACAGAAGCGAGGAAGCTGCAGAATAAAAGTTTGCATCTAGTAGAGGTTGGTTCATGTGGTTTAAGTAAAGAGGCTGTGTCCACCACATAAAAGTGGAAGTGAAGCAGCAAATGCCATTGTAGAATCTGCCACCAGTTACCCAGAAAATCTAGCTAAGATAACTGACGAAGATGGCCACACTCAATGGGAGATTCTCATGTGGACAAAATACTTATTAGAAGAGGCCATGTTGGATTTTCATACATAGAGAGAAGTTGTCAATGCCTGTCTTCAAAGCTTCAAAGGACAGGCTGACTCTCATCATGGGCTAATGTCACTGGTCAAAGTTTAAGTTAAATCTAATGCTCATTTACCATTCTAAAATCCCAGGACCCTCAAGAATTTTATTTATTCTTTTTTGCCTGTTCTCTATAAATGAATAACCAAGTATGGCTGACAGGACATCTGTTTACAACATGGTTAGTGAACATTTTAAGTCCACTGTTTAGATCCAAACCTCAGGAAACAAAAATTCCTTTCAAAATATTTCTGTTCATTGATGATGCACTTTGTCATCCAACAGCTCTGATGGAGACAGACAATAAGATTAACGTTGTTCTGTTGCATGCTAATACCATGTTCATGTTACATTATATGTATCAAAAGAGTAATTTCAATGTTCAAGTCTTGCTATTTAAGATACATTTCATAAATCTATTGCTATCTTTGATAGTAAGCCCTCTGAGGAATTTGGGCTTAGTCAGTCAAAAACTTTCTTCAAAGGATTCATCATTCCAGAGGCCATTAAGATATTAGTGATTAATGAGAATAGGTCAAAACTTTAATATTAATAGAAAGTTGAAAGAAGTTGAATCCAACAGTCCTGGATGACTTTGAAGGGTTCAAGGCTTCAGTGGTGGAAATGTGGTTGGAAACAGCAAGAGAACTAGAAATGGAAGTGGAGACTACAGATGTGAATACATTTTGGAATGTAATGATAAAACATTGGTAGTTAAAGGTTTTTTTTCTTATGGTTAAACAAAGAAAGTGGTTTCTTGTGGTGGAATCTATTCCAGTTGAAGATGCTGTGAACATATGTGAAAAGCCAATAAAACTTTAGAAAATTATATGAATTTAGTTGATGAAGCAGCAGCAGGGTTTGAAAGGACTGAGTCCTAAATTTGAGAGATATTTTACTCTAGGTAAATTGCTATGAAAAGCATTGCATGCCTTAGAGAAATCTTTAGTGAAAGGAAGAGTCCATGAGTGCTGTAGTCTTTATTGTTCTCTTCTTTTAAGAAATTGCCTCAATTAACACAACCTTCAGCAACAACTACCCTGATCTGCTAGTGGCCATCAAGATTGAGGCAGGACCTTCCACCAGCAAAAAAAAAAATAATAATAATAATAATAATAAAATTGCAACTTTGCAGAATACTCAGATATATTGCATTTTGGCAATAAAAAATTTTAAATAAAAAAATAATGTTGATTTTTAGACATAATGCTATCACCCACATAAAACACTAGGGTATCATGTTAATGTAGGTTTTATATGGGAAACCAAAAGGTTTGTGTGAGTCATTTTATTCTGATATTCACTTATTTTCTGTGGTCTGGAACTGGACCCACAATCTCTCTAAGCCATGCCAGTATTTGTTCTTTGTTTTTCACTTCCTTGGGACCATATGGTACTTTAATATATTTTTCATGAAGACTGAGAATAATATTGGTATATATTTCATAACTCTATGTTCAGCACAATTATTATAACATGTCAGGCATGACTGTTGTTGTCATGTAATGAAAGTAGTGTAATAATGAGTGTTAGAGGCAAAAGATCAGTCCTGGGTAGTAATTCTGCCCTTTGTTTTCTGAATAACCCTTCTGTGTAAGGTCTGATCTTTCTTTAGTGTTATATACTCTGGCAGTACCTGCTCCTAAATCCATTTTTCTCTGCTGTAACAAAATATCACAGACTGGGTAATTTATAAAGAGTAATCGTTTGTTTAGCATAGGGTTCTGGAAGCTGGGAAATCCAAGAGTATGTTAACATTCAGTGAAGCTGTTCACACTACGCCATCACATGGCAGAAAGGCAAGTAAGCATGGGTTAGGTAAAGAGGAAAAGGCACCAAATGTTCCCCTTTTATGACTACCTATCTCCCAGGACACAAACCCACACTATGTTAATAGCCTGACTCCATCAGTGAGGGTGGGGCCTCATGACCTAATCACCTCATAAAGCTTCCAAATCTTAATACTGTTTCAAAGGCAATTAAATTTCAACATGAGTTTGGAAAACACATTCAAGTTACAGTAGTCCATAAAAATAAAACTATGTAAATAAGTATAGGATTCATAGAAAATTATGCAGAGTGGAAAGAATACCTGGAAATAATACACAATATACATTCCCAGGACTTCAGGGACCTAGAGAGGAAAACTGTATCAGAACTTCATCAAACCACATTAGTCTTTAACTAATGCATTAAACTAAAAAGGCCAATTTGAAATGAGAAAAAATATATTAAATTATGAGATGGAAATCTTGATGGTATTTAAAAGATAACCATTTTGTTTCTTAAGTCTTCACTAATATCAAATATTTGATCAAATTACTCCTTTTAATTATTCCCTTGGCAGTGAATTTTATTTAACTACATTAACATACCTGTCGATTAAATTAGTTTTATGAATTAAAATTCTGAATGGATTATTTCAATAACAGCTAAATTGTTATAGATTTCAAAAACAAAAGCCAGAGACTTATAGTACATTTATTAGTGTGTATCTTTGTTATTAAATTGTAATTTATTACCATACTTTCTGTAGTGATAGGGATAATTTTTGTCTCAGCAAGTCCTATGTAAAGAAAGAAGGAATTCCAAATTAAATTTTGACTCTATGCAATCAGTTTTGTTAATAATATTTTGATGAGTCAAATTAAATAGAAATTATTTTAATTGATTTGCTTTCATATATTTAAATCATGTCTATACTACTTACCTATTATTTTTTATACTGTCTTCTTAATTTTTTTTGTAACAGCTTGGGCATCATACAGAAATCACTAGTACTGATGGTTACTGTTCATTGTAGAAAAATCAGGTTGCTTTTTAATTCTTTTTTCTTTATTTATATATATCTGAGATCATCTTTTATGGTAAGCTACTTAACAGTTTATTAGATTAGCAGTTGCCAGAGAGATCTAAGCTATTATCTCTCCCTAATCAGGAAGTCTTCCTTTGATTTCTGTTGACCAGCTAAGGGGACTTAATAGATTTTTATCTGCGTATGTTCTCTCCTTTTACACATCTCTGATTAATGTTGTGATCATTATTATTGACAGAACAGGTTGTAGATATTTACTAGAATCTGTATCAGAGGGCAGGCACAGGGAATTTATTTACTTTCTGAATGTATATTATATCCTTCCCTGAAGCAATTTCATATCCCAGGAGTGTTTTTTCTCATTACACACTCTTGCTATATCTGCTGAACACTGAAACTCATGTAAATTAGTCAGAAACAAAAAGCATCTGAACAAGCAAATGCTTTATTTCTTTGACAATGGGGGAACAGTGCTTGAGTACTATTCTCAATCTAAATGAATAAGTGAAACAGTTCATCTCACAATGATAATAAAGAAATAAAATGATAAATAAAAGTGACATAAGTCTAAAAAAAGGCCTGTGACTTTATTAAAAACATGCACTCAAACATACACAAAACAGAATGAATGCATCAACATATGATTATCAGATATTCAATGTTTCAAAATAATATTTAGATTACATTTGAACAATGTGAGAAGGCTTCTAATCAAACAATGTTATTGGAAAATGAAGTTAATTTTAGTTTTAGTCCAGTATAATACATAATTTAAGATTATTCAGATAATTTTTTATTAAAGCCAATCATGGTCTATTGCATTATTACAGAAACAAAAGTGATAATAAATAAACAAACCAATTGTTAGTTCATAATTTTTCTGATAATACTTGTATTCCTGTTTTTTGTATCTATTCCTATTTTTTTACCCTTTGCACAATTATGCCATAATGCTGTTTAATTGGGCTTTATTCTTACAAATATGTGCATTGTCCATTTCCTCATACTTTGATATTTCTTGTTTTTTCTTTTGACATGAAAACTCAGCATTTTACCAAAAAAATTGCCATAAAATAATTTTAATCAATTTATTCAAATTAGAATGTGAAACTCAAAATAATAGATATTTCAGTGCTGACTAAACCTTCACTTGGGACCCAGACACTGGACCAGGTTCCTAGTCCCTGTTGGCTTTGGTCTTGCTTCTGTCCCATTTCCCTGAGACCCCTCAGCTTCCAGGCAGCTAGGTTCATGTTAGCCATGTTCGCTGTGAGCGGCCCCTGATCTGTGCTCGTGGCCACTTATTCTGCAATAAAAATGAAATCATATCACCTCAAGGACTGTTCTATGCTCTTTACCTGGCTCTTGAATTTAATTTGAGTTTAGTATGTTTCATACCAGACTAGTTATAAGTGTCGTTATTTTTACAAATTAAGAATTTTGTAAAAAGTTCATTATTGGGGCTGAGGTTGTGGCTCAGCGGTAGCGCACTTGCCTGGCACATGTGAGGCCCAACTGGGTTCGATTCTCAGCACCACATATAAAGAAATACATAAAATAAAGGTATAACAACAACTAAAAAAAGTATTTTTTAAAAGGCTCATTATTAACTTCCTAGACAAGCCAAATATTGAATATTGAACCACCACAATTTTCCTCCCTTTTCTAGTTTATCCATCTGCAAAATCATGCATATTCGGCTGAAATAAGACACAAGGAAATGAAGTCTGCTTTAAAGAACTTGTATTTGTTGTTAACAACCCTTTTCTTCTTCAACAAATAATTCATATATATTTAAGATATACAGGTACTTTATGAGACCCTGAAAATATCAAAATGATTAAGACAGTTTGTCTTTAATGTGTACCAGTAGTAATTAGACTAAGACATTGAAAAAAAATAATTGCAATATGGCAAAGGGTTGCAAGAAGATAGAAAGTTTGAGGTCAGTATCAGCAATTTATCCATAACTTGTCTTTAAATAAAAATTAAAAAGGATTGGGCATGTAGCTCAGTGGTACTGTGCCCTTGGGTTCAATCTCAGTATCATCAACAAAAAGTTTTCTTTAACCCAAAACACTGAAAATATATTCAATTATGTACATTGTTGAAAGTTAATTGAAGAGTTTCTCTATTCAGAAGAAAAATCTATCTGGTAATAATCACTATATAAAATATGTTAATTTTCCTGATGCCTAAAATATGTCAAGCATATTAAAGGAATATAGTAGTTGGAGTTTTCATAAACTGGATGTATTCTGTTCTCTAGTTTTAATGTGGCAAATTCTTCAATTATATATTTTTAGAGTTCAAGTATCAAGGAAAAGAGAATCACGTAAAAAATGCAAAATATATAGCAGCAAAACTTCTAAAGCTTTGAAACCTAAGCATTTAATAGAGGGCAAAGGTATTTAAATTACCTTACGGATACAAGTTTGAGAGTCAATGGTTACTACATGTCTTAGTTTGTCCTGCCCAATAAATAAAATACCTTAGACTGATAATTTGTAACACAGATTCACTGTTCACAGTTCTCGAGGTTGAGAATTCCAAGATCAAGATGCCAGCCGACTTGGTGTCTAGTAAGGCTGTTCTTCTGCTTCCAAAATGGGTCTTTCTTGGTTGCTTTTGTATGGCAGAAAACGGGAATGAGCTAGGAACATCTCTTTTTATAAGGACATTGATTCCTTTAATGAGGGCTGCTCATGATCTAATATCCTCCTAGAGGCTCTACTTCTTGATACAATTGAATTGGGGTTTAAGAATCTACATATAAATTTTAGGGATAAACAAACATTCAGTCTAGAGTACTCCATATCAAAATCATCTAACAAACAATGTTCTCATAGAGGTTATATTATAGCAGAAAATAAAAGCTTAAAATGTTATTAATAAGTGAGTTCCCAAGAGCACAAAATGTGTTACAATGCAGAAAACATTTTATTACAAATTAATGGTATTGATTAAAAGTAGATACTTAGAAGGCTTGACTCTAGTGGTTAATCAGGTATCCAAGAAAGAAGTAATATTCCAGCCCCACCCCATTCTTCCAATTACCATTAAAAAATGCCTATTTGTTTTTAAAACTTCTCTAAATCATTAAGTGTATTTTAATATTGTCTGTTTTCTCCTCCTGACCTATCTTTCCTTTTTCATAGTCTTTCCCATGTTGTCCTGGATCTTATGTTTTAAAATATTCTGCTATAGTAAATATTTAGAAAATTGGTTTCTTATAAATAAGAGACTCAGTAAAGGAAATGAAACTTAGATGACTAGGGGAAAAGTTTATATTTTTAAAATGTGAATAGTAAAAGTTGTTTACAGAAACAACTTAGTTATATTGAAACCCCAAAAGCTATTCAATTGTGTTTCTTTGGCAGAATAGTTAATAGTAGTTTTTCACTATGATTATTTTTAAAATATTACTGTCAGTTGGAGGTTGATGTCGCTTTTCTTTCATAGAAATACTCTTTTTAAAATAAAAAATATAACTATAATATTTGAGGGAACCCGTGTTGTCTAAGAAATACCATGATGGCTGAGTTAGTAGCATTCTGAAATTATGCAATAAAGTGTTTTATGAAATATTATGGAAGAATATATTAAATGTTTCACACATCAGATGTCTTTATCATGCTAAGTATAAATGAAGTCACATTAAAAACTATAAGGCTTTTTAAAAGACTGTGAATTATAAGAGGAAAAATTGTTTGTACCATTTTATGAAATAGTGGACTGCTACAGTCATTCATTCTAATTGTGCTTTCTAACCTGAAAAACAGCTTTATACTGAATGGTATTTAATTATAAAGCATGATTTGCACATGAATTTCAAACCCAAAGTAAATTTCATACATGTTGGACATTTTGATATATGAAATGAAAAGATCACATGATTAAGGCTAAGCATATCTTTGTGTGTACATGGGTGTGTACACTGGGGATTGAATCCAGGACATCATGCATGCTAAAAACATGCCCTACCACTGAGCTACAGCTGTGGCCCACTATTGCTAAAAACATCTTATATATAATTTTGCTATACTTAGCTGAATTTCAAATATTCAACAAAGGATTGTGTCCTTAGGGAAAATGTAAAAACCTACCCAGAAACATTTTTACTTTCCACTGGCACTAAAAAAATATAATTTTCACACTCAAAGAATGTAATAAGCATTTCATAACTTCTCACAGTTTAAATGCATCAGTATGCATGCAATTTAACTATTATACATGTTTAAAGTGGATACTAAGAATGCATTTTATTTATTTAAAAAATGGAAAAATAATACAAAGATTAGCTATATATAGTAACAACAATTTTATGGAATTTCAGCTATATTTTATGAGCTGTGCCTGTCTTAAAGTATATTAAATTTTGACTCTTTTATAATGAAATTGGTAACCTAATATTAGGAGCATTTAGGCTCACTTTGTCAAATTTATTTATTTTAAATTAACAAATTATATGTATGTATCATGTAATTAATGTTATGATCTAACGTATTTAACATTTTCATAATGAGAATATTTAACATGTGCTCTCAGAATTTTTTAATACTACAATATATCATCAACTAAAATCACCAAGCTATAGAATAGATCTATTGAACTTACTCATCCTAACTGTATATTTATATCCTATGACTGACATCTCCCCAATTCTCATCCCAACCCCAACCATCACATTCTCTGGTGACCAACATTCAGCTTTCTAATTTTATAAGATCAACTTTTTAAAGTTCTATATAGGAGGGGGGTTCTTGCTGTATTTGTATTTCTGTTCCTGGATTATTTTACTTGAGATAATATCCTCCTGGCTTATTCACACCATCACAAATGGTAGAATTCCCTTCTTTTTTTTAGAACTGTATAGTATTCCATTGTGTTTATATACCACATTTTCTTCATCACTATCCATGGATGTTTACTTAGGATGACTCAATGTTGCAATAAACATGAGAGTGTTGATATGTTCTCATATTGATTTCATTTCCTTTGGACATTTACACAGTATTTAGATTGCAAAATACACAAATTCTTAAATCAATGAAATGTAATAACCAATTTTTAATCACTATGCTATCTATAACTAATATCGTTATGCAGAGTTGAGAAAGCCAAGACAAAAGTCAAGAAACAAACTTTTCAATTATCTATACAACTTAAATAAAATCAACTGAAGATATCCCCGAGCTTTCAGATTTTTTTTACCTAGAGTGATAAATTATAAAGAGAAGGCTTCAAGTCAGGTGTGGTGGGGCACACCTGTAATCTTAGCAATCTGGGGGTCTGAGTCAGGAGGATCACAAGTTTGAGGCCAGCTTCAGCAACTTAGTGAGACCCTCTCTCAAAATCAAATAAAAAGAGCTAGGTTTGTATCTCAGTGGTACATGGCTTTAGGGTTCAATCCCCAGTATCTGGGAAAAAATTAGAAAAAGGAAAAAGCAAAAGCTGCAGCTACTCTTTTCTGACTATCATTGATTAAGATTTTTAGTAATAGAATTTTAAATGCAGTTCTAACTAAAAGAAGAGGATTAAAAAGTACCATTTAACGGATAATCATCTTATTTTCTAATGGTTTGAAATTATTCAGCTAGCATAAGTATAGTATGAGGTAGATACTATACAGACAGTGAACATATTCATGGTTTGCATATCTTTCACTAAAAGTTACTATTAGAGAATCTGATTTTATGTCTATCTCCTTTTGCAGAGGAATCATATAGAAACATCATTGATAAAATATCAAAGTTTTGATAACTGCTAAAAAGAAATATTTATTAAAATTAACTTAAAAACTACAAAGTTGAAATTCAGATCATATAATTATTTCAATTCATTCTGTTTTAAATTATTTTTGCCTTTTTTTGGCAACATAAATTGAACTCAGATGCACTTAATGGTAAAGTCACATTCCCAGCCCTTTTTATTTTTCATTTTGAGGCAGATTCTTGTGTTGCTTAGGGCCTCACTAAGTTGCTAAGGCTGGATTTGAACTTGTAATTTTCCTGCCTCAGCCTCCCAAGCCACTGGGATTAGAGGCATGTGCCCTCACACCTGGCTGCAGTTTTATTTTTCATCATTCATTCATAGAAGAGCATTATTATCTACCTATTAAACACTATGTATTTGACACGGGCAATGCAAAGATTAAAGCATTTAAATATATTCATATAAAAGCAGAGGCAATTAATTATTATATAATTTAATCAATGTACACCAGAAACCTTAATAATTCCATCTCACTTTTTTTAAACAAAGAAATTATATTATACTATTTATTACAGTATTATTTCAACTTTAAACCTAATTTTAGTTACAGAAGTTTTAAAATATGAATAGTTTAATTAAATTATTTTTCATTTGACAATTACTAGCATCTCTATCTCTTCTTTATAAAGTAAGCCATAAGTTTTCATTAAGATTATAGGATTTCAGATACACCTTCAAGGAACTTTTGGATATACTTTATTCAACTTTAGAAAGTGTGTTGGAATTTCTTTTATGACCTCCTCAATGGAGATGCAGAGGGAATAAAGAGATTGATTAAAGGAGCTGTAATATGGAGAGAAGAAGGGTGAGAAAAATGAATGAGAATAGATTTGTAAGACAAATAGCTCTTCCTCTCAATTTTATGGAAGCCTGGCTGTGATTATTGGTATAAACCAGGGTAAGTCAAATAATCAAATATAAAGATTTCAGTGATTTTAGAATAAATTGCTGAGCACTTGAATTTGAATAAAGATCCTTTTTGCTGATTTAAAGCAATTGAATCCTATGTGTATATCAAAGTAGATTAAGAATCCATGACTGTTTCTTTGTAAGTCTATTACCTCAAAAATTTTCAATTAATAGATTTTAGTAACTAAAAAAATGGTGAGTTAAAATTATTCATGTGCTTTTGAATTGTGTCGTGACTGTAGCATTGAAAATTTTAAAGTGTCTTCAGTTAGCTATGTGGTATATTTCTTTACTTGTTGCAGGACTGGAAATGAATATTATGTGAATACTTTTACCTGAAGATTGTGTTGCACATAAGCAAAGACTTTCTTCAAGAGATGTGTCAATTACCTTCACATTTAAAACCAAATTTATTGCTCTAATTTTTCATTCAAGGTGACCACAATCTACAACCAACCATTTTACAAAACTTATTTAAATTTGAAGTAAATTCTCATCAGTCACTACCAACTTCTTATTTGTGCTTTTTTCCAAATAGCTAGTCATACAATGTAATCAGACACAGTTTCTCAATGCGATGAGACACACCTGCTACAATGCAGAAGTGCTACACCATGTTCTGTCTTCATTATTTTGCTCATGTTAATTTCTCTAATTGACCAGTGTCTTTTAATATCCTTCACTGTCTAAAGGTACAAGACAGTTTAAAAATCAGTCTAAATTTTACCTTCTTATTTACTACCATGTACTTTGTGGCATAGTTCTTGGGAGTCAGTTTATGTGACACCTGCTAGCTTTATGTGCCTGGACAAATCTCAAAAGATCTTTGTACCTTATCTTTCCTCTTCATAATTTGAGGCAAGAGTAGTCATATCATGTAAGGTGAGGTTCTTTTAGGAATTAAGTGGAGCTAATACACAGAAAATATAAACATGCTCTAAGAATTGTTGCTGTTGCTAATATTAGTATTGTTGTTATTGTTAAGCTATGTGCCAACAAACCTAATCATTATTAGGCATTTCTTAGATATTGTGTTTTAAACTCTTTTAAGTGTATGATAATACCTCTCATTTTAAAGTGTATAATATCTATCAAACTAATAGTTAGGCAACTTCAGATCTAAGTAAAATAGTAGGATAATTTATTTGTCGCAGAAGAGGTGTCTGAAGAATGATGCAAGGAATTTTCAGAGAGTAGTGGAAATGTGACTTAGGATCAGTAGGCTTCTTGGCAACAGAACAGAGATTTCTAGCAGATGCCAGTCAGACATTTATTTAACAAAGTAGATCACATTCAGGGAAAAATGCAGGCCATCTTGTGAATAAGAGATGCCTTTTGGGGATTCCGAACTCTTCTTTTTAAAGGCAGATTACTTAGGGGTGGTCATAGGAAGATAAGTGGGAATGACAGCAGTCTGGTAGCTTCAATGCATTTTCTAGTGGTCTGGTCCTTATGTGGTGTGGCTTTCTTTATCTCCTTGGAATATAGTGCCAGAAAATTCCCTCAATTATAGGTTTCTCAAAATATCATATATCTCTTAATGAATTAACAATGCAGAGTTAGGTTTACAGCTTTCCCAGGAATCTGGGAGTGACATACCTAGAGAAAAGATTGGCTTATCTGAAAATTCACAGAACTTCTGAATGAAAATTTCATTTTCCTGCCCTTCTTTTATGTATCCTTTCTACCTACTTCTTATTTCTTCTATTCTACCTCACATTGATAGTCTATATTTGTTTACACATAAATAGTGGGAGTTTAATAAAAATTCACTCAATAAGTGAAAGTATAAAAGAAGTTTTATGAGGCAATTTATGTTCATTTCTATGCATTTATCAGTTTTAAAATTATGAAATAGAATTTAAAGACTAGGTAAAAACAAGGAAGCAAATATAAGAAAAATTTAAAATAAAATATATATATTATATTTTATGTCCTCCAGGGAGAGAGTATTCAAAGGGAAGTTAAATCAGAAGATGAGTGTGTCTTATCCTAATCCTTATAATAAGGTTTGAATTTTAATTCATGTACATGTATTAACTTGATACATTTAAACCAGAAAAGAAGGCTATACAAACATACCCCTGAGTGAAACAAGCCATATAGGGCACTTAGAAAGTCCACAAAGGCCACATTAAGGTAAAAGCAACTTTGATACCTCCTTTACTTTAATTTTTTCTTTTGTAATTTTTTCTTTGTCCCTTCATGAGCCAATTTTCCCACTCTTTTTCTCTTAGTCACAATTTAGAATATTAATTATTCTAACCTTCTTCTAGAACTATTTGAATTTTCAGGAGGATCATCGTTTTCAACATAAAATGTTTGGGAAATTGAAGGAGATGGTGAAGATTTTACAGTGAAATAATTCTCAGTTGTAAGAATAAAATCTTCAATGAAAAACTTTGCTTATTTATGGACTAAGTAAAGCATTAAACTAAGTAAACACTGGAATTTTTTTGAAAATTTGAGGTGTTTATTGACTTCTAATTATTTTAATATGTAGAGATTCATATTCTCCAGAAGTAAAATTAATATTCTCAAGTATTCAATTGTGTGTGTGTGTGTGTGTGTGTGTGTGTGAGAGAGAGAGAGAGAGAGAGAGAGAGAGAGAGAGAGAGAGAGAGAGAGATTTATTGATTTAAGACAGGGAAGGTTAGATTCTGTTATCTCCTGTAGGTATAGTCTGTATCTTTATCCCTGGAAGTTTGGCCTCTGGTAACTCATCAGTGGGCTCCTTTGCCCCCTGACTTCCAGTTGAATTTCCACTAAGAGCAACATCTCTTCTCCACTAAGAGAAGTATTAGAGGGGATGAGGACAATGGTTTTTGAAAGATTATTTCTCTGACATATAATATGGAGAAACTTAGCAGGTGGCCTGCTTCTGTTGAACAGAGGTCTCCGTTCCTATCATGTAGCTGTATCAACAAAATCCTTTTAATCACCAGATTTTGGTAACTGCTCACTCTTTTCTCGTTAGAGAATGTTAAAGGAATCCATTGTTACTAGCTCAGGGCACTTTTAGTGCCTAGGTTTTGCCCATATATTTGTAAGTAGTCCTTTTTTACAACCTTTCTTTAAGCATTCTAATTTGAATGTTCCATCTGTTTTCTCCTGTAAACTTAAGTACAATAGATGGATAGACAGATACTTCTTAATTACTGGAATCCCTGGTGCCAGTGAGATTTCACTTTTAAATATTGATTTTCTCTCTGGCTGGTGATGTTTCCAATTTTTAATATATTTATTTTTCATTTGATTAATATATACTAATATCTATAGAACTAAAAGAATAGCTAACAATTACTATGGTGTTCATAAATCTTCAGGTAGTACTATACAAGACTTGATCACATTAGCTTAGAGCAGTCCTTTGAAATAGATACCATAATTATTACCATTTTAAAATGAAGAAATCGAGGCTTTCAGAGATCAAATGTCTTTGCAAAGTCACAGAGCTGGTGAGCAGCATGGTGAGATTAAACCAAAGCTAAGGATGCCATGCTTCTGGCCACACCCAGTGTTGTATACTCTAGAGCTTCATTGGAGAAGTCTGACTGCAGAATGACCAATATTAACTATGGAAAGAAAAAAATATATGTATATATAACATTCTAGTTTCCCACTAGAGAAACCATTTAATACTAAAATTTTCATATGCATTTAATTTGCATTTAATTGTAGTTCTAGGTTTTTTTTTTTTTTTGGTTTGTTTTAGAGGAGGTGCTTTAAACATTTTAAAAGAATATGTGGCAGTATAATACTTATTGATAAAATAAACATAAAGGTATGAGATTTTTAAAACCTAAAGGATTATACCTAACACAACTTTGTGTGCATTGTAAGAAGCCATTAAAGCAATGTATATTTAGGACACAAAACAAATAAATAATATATATAAAATTTTTATAAAGAATTTGACTCTGATGATCTGCTCTCATATAAAGTTAATTTTTTTAAGAGAAAGAGAGAGAGAGAGAGAGAGAGAGAGAGAGAGAGAGAGAGAGAATTTTAATATTTATTTATTTTTTTAGTTTTCGGTGGACACAACATCTTTGTTTGTATGTGGTGCTGAGGATCGAACCCGGGCCACACGCATGCCAGGCAAGCGCGCTACCGTTTGAGCCACATCCCCAGCCCCAAAAGTTAATTTTTTTATAAATAATCACTTAAAGTAAAAAATAAATTATCCCAATAAACAATAAACTTTGATGGAACTATAGAGTATATTTCTCCAGAAAGCCTCAGTGTTTTTTTTTACTTATCTGTTAAACTAAAATAAATTAAACAATTCATATATAAGAATTTGAAGAGTTGATATCTCTTCTCATATAACAAAACAAGATGTTCCTTGGTTCTACATTTTAAATTTTACTTTTTGGGTGTAGGCATGAGAGGAAGCATTAATTCATAGTACTGTTATGTTTGGCAGAATTGATTATAGTCAGATAGACACTGATTAGTTTTAAAAATAACTGTTCTTGAAGGGACTGAAGAGTATTCACATCAGGCATATTAATTAGTACAGCAACTATTTAATCATGTAGGGAGCATAATAGTCTTAAGCAAAAGCTTAAATTGTTTTGTTTACTCTAATGAGGGAAATTCTTCCCTTGTGAATGGCATTTGTATGTATGAGGGATGAGCAAGAAAATGAACTTCATAGATGATGCAAACTAAATAATTCTGAATTTTAATTTTAAGCTTAGAATAAATGGAAAAGGGAAAGTACATTTTCTTCTCAATTTTATAGACGATGATAAAAAAAAAATCTAAGTTGTTTCTTAATTAGCCTGCATGAATCAGCTTTCTATATTTGTAAGTATCAGTCATGAAATCAGTTTGTTCTGAAATGGTTAAAAATAAAACATGTACTTCAAGAAAAGAATCAAAACAAACATCATCTACAACAAGACTCCTCACTACTAAGAAAAGCTAGGGAAGTCTTAACTGTCTCTCAAGGTTAAGAAAAACAAGGAAGTCATCAAAAGTTCAGGACTACAGATATGGAAGGGAAAACTAGCCTCAAACTATACCTTCATTCCATCTAGTCCCTGGCCTCCTGCCCCACACACTTCCCTACACAAACATGCATTTCAGTTAAGCAGATGCACATCCAGCAGTACCATCAAAATTGTGCATTGTGTCCAATTTTAATATATTTATTAAAAGTCCATGTGGAACTTTGTGGAGGCAAATTAAAAAATCAACAAGTTGTTATTCTGATCCTAAGTAACAGTAACTCTTCAGGGAAGACCAATAAGTACTTGTCCTATTTGAAAACTTCTAGAAAGAGTCTCTTAGTGTAGTCCATTCTAATGTTTAAACAACCTTTATTTTCAGAAGTTTGTCTCATTTCTAAACTCTGCATAGTGCGACTTAAGTACATTTCTCTCTCTCTCTCTCTCTCTCTCTCTCTCTCTCTCTCTCTCTCTCTCTCTGTTTTTGTTGGAACATTTAAAAGATAGATAATCACTATTTTCAGTCTAATGGTACTTTTAGTTTAGTTAATGGAATTAATGGAATTGATTTTTTTTAATTGTTGTTTTTGCTTTTACCTTATCCAAAATGAACAATCCATTTTTTTAATACCAGAGATTGAACCAAGGGGAGCTCAACTACAGAATCATATCTCCATGCCTTTTATATTTTTAGATAGGGTCTCCAAAAGTTGCTTAGGACCTCACTAAGTAGCTGAGCTGGTTTTGTTCCATTAGTAGTTTGTATTTCCAGATTAGTTTTCTATCCAAATCAAGTAATTTTTGGAAATGTTTTAGTGCAGATTTTTATCCATCTATAGATGTCATTTTTTTTTGGAAGTACCTTAAAAATTTTCAGATATACTCTTTTATCTGCAATTTTTTTCTAAACAACTGCTTTGCAATGGGAGTTTGCAATAAAATTAACCTCATACATCCTACCCTGTGGTTAGGTAAAATTCAATAAATATTGGTTGAATTTGTTCATCCATGGCTCTGTAAGTGATTTCCTGGATCACAGTGTTGAGAAAGATTTTAAGGATGTATCTGACTCATCAGGAAATTCTGACGGAATTTAATAGTATCTGTGGTCTGGTGCCTTCGTTCTCAGATACAGCCTTACTGAATTTTAGAAATCAGTGTTACGCATTATTAGCTGTAATCAGGATACCTGTCTTTATCTCTATCATCTGTCTATCATTATATATCACTACCACCTTCCCTTTACTCTACCTACTGCTACATTTCTCTCACTTTGCAAATTTATTCATGAGAAACTAGAGTAGTGCACAGGTTACTGAATCATTGGGGCTGCTGCTTAGAATCTTCATCATTTAAAGCCATTCACAAACCAATGATGTGAATGATTTTAAGTTTACTTCGGTATGAGTAGAAAAAATGAAATGACTGATTGTTAGTATTTGCCTTTATAGGTGATGAAACATGTCTTTTAAAATTATCTAATAAGAATTCACAAATTTCTAAGACTTTTTTTTTGCAATTTTAAAAACATAATGAAACTTAACTTTTAGAATAGCTTTAGGTTCACAGAAAAATTGAGAAGGAAGCATAGAATTCCCATTTACCCTGTTTCCTCACCTGAAAAATTCCCCACACTATATCTCAGTGGTACATTTGTTATAATCAAACATAAACTGACACATTTTAATAATGCAAGGTCAATAATTCATATCAGGATTTTTTCTTGGTGTGTTACTTTCTATGGAGTTGGACAAAGTAAATTACATATATCCACCATTGTAGTATTCTATACAGGAGCTTCACTTTTCTAAAATTCATGTTTTCTACTTACTCTCTCCCCACTAATACCTGGCACCCTCTGACCTTTTTACTCTTCATAGTTTTGTATTTTTGAGAATGTCATATGTTGGAATCATACAGTATGCAGCCTTTTCATGTTGGCTTTTATCATTTAGTCTTAAACATTTTAAACTTGCACCATATCTTTTCAAGCTTGGTTTCTCATATGATTTTACAAGTAATTAATTTTCCATTGTTCCTATGTACTACAATTAATCTGTTTGCCTACTGAATTTTGTTTTGGTTGATGTTCCATTTTGGCAATTAATAGGGAGAATAAATGTATCTGTGTAGAGGTTCTTGTGTGTACATTGGAAGTTTTAAATTCATTTGGGTAAATACCAAGCAACATAATTGTTGAATTATATGGTAAGAGTGGAAAATTTGGAAAGAAACTGATAAACTCTTTCCCAAAGTGGCTCTTCTGTTTTGCATTCCCACTAGCAAAACTGAGAGTTCCTTTTGTTTCACATTTTCACCAGCTTTTTGTACTGTCAATATTTTAGATTCTAGCAACTCTAATATGTATTGTTATCATATTATTGTTTTTATTTGCATTTCCTTAATAGCATGATAAAGACCATGTCCTCATATGCTTATCTGCCATCTGTATAGCTTCTTGCTGAGGTTTTTCCTTGTTTTTTTTTCCCATTTTAAAATCATATTGTTTTCTTATTGTTGCATTTTGAGTACTATATATATTTTGATAATAGTCCTTTATCACATCTGCCATTTGCAAGTACATTTTACCCAGTCTGTAGTTTCTCTTTGTTGTGACATTATTTAGTAAGACAGAAGTTTTTTGTTTTGGGATTTTTTTTAATGTTAATAATGATAACCTGCTTCTTTCATGGCCAATTACCTTTGGTGTCATATATATATAAAAAAATCTTTGCTATATGCAAGGTAATCTAAGTTTTCTCCTATGAAGAGTTTTATAATTTAGTGGATGATAGTTAGGTCTATGATTCAGTTTGAAATTTTTTTGTGTGTGTGAAGAACAAAAGTTCTAACTAGATTTTTTTTTTCAATCTGGATGTCTAATTGGTTTAGTTTCAGCGGTACTATTTGTTAAAAGTGCTACCTTGTACTCTATTGTATTTCCTGTGCACATTTGTCAGAGATCAATTGGCAAAATTTATACAATTTTACATATGTGGTCTCTGTACTTCATGCCATTAATCTGTTTATACTTTCTACAATAACACATTGTATATCTTCCTATAATTTTATAGTAAATCTTCAATTTCATCTTCTTACTCCTCCAACTTTGTTTTTCTCCTTCAATACTGAGTTGGCTTTCTGGATCTTTTGCCTCTCCATAGAAATTTTAGAAAAAAAATTGTTAATATTTACAAAAAATTGGCTGTAATTTTGATTGAGATTACATTAAGTTTATTGAACTAGTTAGAATCTGACATCTTGAGAGTATTGAATCTTCCTATCCATGAACATGGAATAGCTCCCCATTTATTTTTGTTGTTGTTGTTTTTCTTTAGAGCTTTGTAGTCTTCCTCCTATCAATTTTACATGTGTAAAAATGTGTCATGTAGTAATGTTTTGACCAAGTATGGATGCATATATGACCACGGTTCTAAAAGATTATATTTCCTAGTGACTTTTAATCATCTTAGTTTTGGTAAATGTAGGCTAGGATGTTCACAGCAATTATAAAATTTCTCAATGATGCAATATATCACCATCATTAAGAGATGAATTACTATATAGAGAGTAGATCCACATCTAAACATTTATTTTTTTGGGAGTGTGCTAATGTAAATGGGGATTTTATTTTAAATTTCAAATTCTACTCTTGCTGGCATATAGGGAAATTACTGATCTTCATATGTTAACTTTGTGTCCTAATGCCTTTCTATAATCACTTGTTAGTTCTAGAAGATTTTGTTGAATTTTTTATTTTTTCTGTAGATAATCATATCTGCAAACAAGACAATTTTACTTTTTTTCCCTCAAACTCTTTGTGTTTTTCCTTTTCTTTTCATAACTTATTGCATTAGCTAGATTTTCAGTTAAATGTTGAAACAGTGGTAAGAAGAGACATCCTTGTTTCTGATTTTAGTGAGAAAAATTAATTTCTCATCAAGTATGGTGAAAGTTATAAATTTTGTGTGTGCTATTGGATTTCTTTATCATTTTGGGGTAGCATAGCTATTTCTAGTTTGCAGAAAATTTTTACCATGGCTGGGTTTGGGATAGGGTCAAAAGCTTTTTTTCTGCAACTACTGATATTATCATATTTTTTCTTCTTTTGCTTACTGATATGTTGATTGATTATGAAAAAATTATTTAGACTTATATACAAGGCAGAAATCCTACTTTGTTGTGGTTTATAATTGTTTTTATGTCAAATTTAATCTGCTAATTTTTAAAGAATGTTTGCAAATGTTAGTGAGAGATGTTGGTATGTAAGATTTTTTAATTTCTTTTAATGCCTTTATTTGTTTTTTATATTAGAGAAAAGGCTAATCTCAAAGTTTTTATTGGGTAATATTACCTCTGCTTCTACTTCTGGTAAAAAGTTTTGGTATAATTTACTCAAGGGTTAGAATTCACCAATGAACACATCTGGGTCTGATGCTCTCTTTTTTGGAAGATTATTTGTTGATTCAATTTCTTTTATTTTATATATATATATATATATATATATATATATATATATATGACTTTTTAGATTGTTTATTTCATCTTGTGTTAGTCTTGGCAGATATTTTTTTCCTTTAAATAAACTGATCATTTTTTCCATATGCTCAAATTTTAACCATAGACTTATGCCTAATATCTTTTAATGCCCATGATTCTGTAATTACTTCTCCTGTTCTGTTTTTAATATTAGTAACTTTGTGTCTTCACTTTTTTTATTACTCTGATTAGAGGCTTATTGATTGTATAGATTTTTGTAAGGCACTTGCCTTTGATGTGATCAAGCTCCATTGATTTTTCTGTATTCAGTTTTGTTAATTTCCACTCTTTTATTACTTTTTTCATTTGCTCATTTTGAATTTAATTTGTTCTTTTACAAATTCTAAGCTTATGTGATTGATTTTAGGACTTTCTTCTTTTCTGATATATTTATTCAATTGTATATATGTTCTACTATACACTATTTTACCTTCATCTCACAAATTTTTGAACCTGAGGAAATACCCCACAAAAGCGAACTTATGAACATTGTATTTTAATTTTTATTTACTAATAATGTTTATATTTCTCTTGATATTTCTTTTTTGGTCCATGTGTTCTATATAAATGTGTAAATTAATTCCCAAGGATTTTGGAATTTCCAACTATTTTCTGTAACTAATTTCAAATTTAATCTGCATTGTAGTCTGTGAATAAACAATGTATGATTTGTTATTTTAAATATGTTTTGTTTAGTGTCCAAGAATGTGGTTTAATTGATTAATCTTCCATATGAGATCAAGGAAAATGTATAATTTTCTATTGTTGGATGAAATAAATCATAGATGGCAGTTATATCCAGTTGGTTGATGGGGCTATTAAGTTTGACAATGTCCTTTGAGATTTTCTGTCTGCTGGATCATTTAATTGTTGCATTTAGATCATTGATATTTAAATTGGTTATTGATATAATTGGAGTAATATTTACTCTTTTGGTTTAGGTTGATATGAAGTATGCCCCCCAAAACTTCTGTGTTAAGGCAGGTATCCTCATGATGAAATGATTAGATTATGAGAGCTATAACCTACTCTGTGCATCCTCAATCAAATGGACTAAGTAGGTGGTAATTGGAGGCAGGTGGGGCATTGCTAGAGGAAGTAGATAACTAGGGGTGTGTGCATTTCCCTCTCTCTCTCTCTCTCTCTCTCTCTCTCTCTCTTTCTCTCTCTCCTTCCTGGCTGCCATGCCCTTCCACCATGAGGTTCTACCTTACTGATAGCCCAGAGCAATGGTATTGTCTGACTAGGGAATGAAAGTCTGAAGCCATGAATCATGAAATGTTTCCTCCTCTAAGTTGTTCTAGGCAGATAATTTTGTCACATTGATGAAAAATCTGATTAATATACCTATTGTATTGGTTTAATTTTCTATTTTTGACCTGATTCTTTACTCCCATTTTTCTCCTCTGCACATTTTCTGCCTTATTTATTTATTTTTAAAGAATTTAATCTTTATTTTATTTATTTGCTTGTTGCAGTTTATTTGTTTTAATGTGGTGCTGAGGATCAAACCCAGGGCCTTACTCATCCTGGCAAGCCCTCTAACAGGGAGCCATAACCCTAGCCTCTCTTTTTCTACTTTTTATGGTTGTAATTGTGCATTTCAGATGACTCCATTTTCTCTCATTTCTCTGCATATAAATTATACTTTTAATAATATTTAGTGATTTTTCTAAAGTTTTTAATATACATTTATAATCAATCTAAATCTGTTTTTAAATAACACCATGCCACTTCACAGGTAATACAGTAACTTATAATAACAAAATATTCCTATTCCTTTCTTTTGTCCCTTTATCATTATCATCATTACTTATACATAATCATACAAGCATATTATATGGATATCCAAATAAATTGCTGGCATTATTAATTGGAACAGTTATGTATTAGATCAAAATTAAAAATAAGAAAAATTAAAGTTTTTATCTTATGTTTACTTATTCTTTCTTTGATATTCTTCCTCTCCTTACTTGTATTCATGTTTCTCTTCTTTATTAATTTCCTTCTCAGATTTTTCTTAAATATTTCTGCTAAGGCAGGTCTAATGACAATGAATTCCCTCAATTTTTGTTTTTCCTGACAAAGTCCTTTTTTCTCCTTCAATTTCGAGGGATATTTTCTCACCATACATAATTATGTGTTGATTTTTTTTCTCTCAATACTTTGAATATTTCACACAACTATATTCTTGTTCCTATTGGTTCTTAGGAGTTACATGTGATTCTCATTTTTGCTCCAATTTAGATAACAAATTTTTCCTTCTCTGGCTACTTTCATGATTTTACTTTTCACTTGGTTTTATTAAATTTGAATATTATGTCACTAAATGCAGTTCTTTGTTGATTTATCTGACTTGGCATTCTCTTAGATTTCTGGATATGTGACATGTTGTCTTATATTAATTTACAGAAATTATTAGTCATTGATATTTCAAATATTACATCTGTTCCTTCTCTCTTTCTTCTCCTTTTGGTATTCTCATTATGTGTGTATTACACCTTTCATTATTATCCCAAAGTTCTTTGACATTATTTCTTGGGTTTTTAAAATTTTATCTTTGTTTTACAATTTTTAATTTTTTTTATATTATCAATGCTCGGAGATTCTTTCCTTAGCCACATCCAGTTGATTAATATCCATCACAGTAAACTATTTCTGTTACAGCATTTTTGGTCTCTAGCATTATTTTTTTATTCTTTCCTGGAATTCATCTCTCTTCTTATGTTTTCCATCTGTTATTAGATTTTTGACTACTTTTCCACTAAAGCATTTTATAAGCATGATAATCATAATTTTTAAAAATGTCGGGTTTGTAATTTCACCATTCCTGCCAAATCTGACTCTAGTTCTGATGTTTGTTCATTTTCTCCACCTTGTGTTTATTGCCTTTGGGCATGCTTTGTAAAGTTTTGAAAGGTGGATATTATTTGTGGTAAATCAACTACGGTAAATAGACCCTTAGTGACTTGGTGGTATGCTGTAAGAGAAAGAGTGCATTCCATAATTTTGTTATTAGGTTTTAGTCTTTTGATAAGCCTGTGTCCCTAGACTGTGAACTTCTCAGACTTTTTGTTGTTATTGTTTGTTTCTTTGTTTTCTTTTAGTTGGGACGAGATGAACAGAAGAGGTAGAATTAGGGATTTCTATTTCCTCAAGTAGACAAAACTTTTATAAAACCCCAGTAGTTTAGGCTCACATAAAATAATTTTATTATTGGTCTTATGGATAATAAAATACCTTGTTATATTTTATAATTTTCCCTCTACCCTTTCTCTTGCCAAAAGAATGATGAAGTTTTCCCCTACTATTCACTGTGAAGGTGTGGTTGAACTTCTGCAGGTAAATCTATCAATAGTGCAGCATGCTGTGCCCACAAATTTGTCTTTTAGAGATTTTAACATAGACTTGTCTGCATTGAGTCACTAGCAATTCATCAATTAGAGTTCATTCTCTCCCTAATATGATATTATGTAAAAATGTGGATGTGTAACCGATGTGATTCTGCAACTTGTATTTGGGGTAAAAAATGGGAGTTCATAACCCACTTGAATCAAATGTATGGAAGACGATATGTCATGAGCTTTGTAATGTTTTGAACAACCAATAAAAAAAAAAAAGTTCATATTTTTTTACCCCAGAACTGCTTTCAGTGGAAGTTTCTGCTCATGAGTTTCTGCTCTAAGTATGGTTCTCAGTATCTGTCTCTTTCATATTCTGTGGGCAATGGTTTGCCCTGTGATGTCACTTCTATGGATATAAGATGATCTACTTGTTTTTAATTTATTTTTAGAATGAAGAAAAACCTTTTAGGATCTTTATATCATGGAACAGAAAACTGAAATCTGTTTTGAAACTTTTTAGAAAGAGAAATATACTTAAAACTTATCGATTACTTCTTGAAAACAGAAATTATTTATATATTAATGATTGCATTTTTGTGCCTAGAGTAGAAATGATACTAATGGATGTACAAGGGATGAAAGAATAAATTAATGAAATGTTATGCTATTGTTAATGTTAATTTAGAATGCTTATAAATTCTATGAATAATTGCAAAACAAATTTTCATCTTCAGTAATATGATTTTACACAAAAAGGTCCAAGTTTACACTTTAAACAAACTATTTTGAATATTTGTGGGTATTAAATATATTTATATGAAATAATACTGAGACTCCATTGCATATAGTTTAATTTTGATTTCTTTTGATATAAATAAGAACTCCAGATTTATTCTATGAAAATGAAAAGCTTAATCATCTACAATTTCAAAATAATATATTTCAAGAGATGGTGTCAAGACTTTTTGTTGTATTATTTTATTTATACAATACATATTTAGGGAAGCAAAATGTAAAGCAATAATTCATATACATTTGAGGTTACAGTATTTTCTTTTTTAAAAGAGATAGTGAGAGAGGAGAGAATTTTTAATATTTATTTTTTAGTTCTCGGCGGACACAACATCTTTGTTGGTATGTGGTGCTGAGGATCGAACCCGGGCCGCACGCATGCGAGGCGAGCGCGCTACCGCTTGAGCCACATCCCCAGTCCCCAGTATTTTCTTTAAATACCTTTTTACAAATAATTATATGAAAAACAACACTATGTATTTTGTTAACTGCTTCGGATGTAGTTTCCCAGAAAGTACCTTTATAGGTTAATGGTGAATTTTCTTAAACATCTGTGGCTTATATACCAATAAACAATAATGAGCTATGAAATTTCACAAAACATAGAGGTTATTATTTTTTTGCTTGATAAACAACAAGCATAGTAAGCCCAGTACCCAACCTGCTGCAAAGCCTCGTTGAACAGCTTTATTCAATAGGTCGCAGGTGTTCCTATTAGGTTTTTACAGTATGTAGAAGACAAAGCCACTGAATAAAATAAAATAAAGACTTCCAAAGACAATGATTGAAGCAAGAAATTTATCCACACCAACTCATGATACAAGCAAATTTTTTTTATAGGCTCAGTTTTTTTTTACAATATTGTCTGATCTTTAATTTCCTCTGAAGTAGCAAGCAAAAAAGAAAAAGAAATCATAGATAAAACTCAATCGCTGAGATAAAAGACTGTGAAATATACTACCATTTAACTAGAATTTTACAAGTTTATAATTGCAAAGAACAGATCCTTTGCACACCACACATCAGGTCTTTTCTTTGCATATTAATGAACATTTTTATTTTTGAACATGAACTTCTTTCCCTTCAATGCTGCAAAAAGTGTTTCTCCTCCTTCAAAATTTACAATTATACTTCAAAATAAAATAGAGGCAAAGCACAAAAGAAAAAAAAATGTGATGATTATTTGAATTTTGAAAATTTGCAAAATAATAAGAAATTCTTATTTTTAAAAATAAAAATCAGTATTTTTTCCACTATGTGGTAAACAGATATAAAATAATTTGTGTCTGAAGAGAAATTTGAATTGTGATTTGTTTTGTATTACATCAACTCTTAAATTCAAAAAATATTGCAGGTGGCTAAGTATCCAAAATTTTCAAAGGCAAGAAAGAGTTAACATATCTACAAATTAATAACATTTTATTCAATGATGCTTAATAATCATCTACAATTCATAAACTTATATATGGAACATGTAATTAGAGCCTCTCAAATATTATTTATTCATTCATTTTTTTTAATTTAACAAATATTTCCATGTATTTATTATTAACAGGCACTATTTTAAGTTCTGAGTATATATGAAGGAGCAAAACAGATACTTCCCTTGTTTTCAAGGATCTTAATTTCTCGTCAGTGGAAATTAGTAATCTATAACTAATCATATCATTGACACTTTTATATAATGTGATAATTTTGTGTGGTATCATAGAGAATGACAGCATGGCAGGTTATTTCCTTACATTTAGAATTCAAAGATCTTTCTGTGGCAGGCCATTTGTACTGCAACCCATATGACAAAAAGGAACTATGAAGAGCTATGAATAGAGTGATCAAGACAGTAAAAACAGCACATAAGAGACTGACTATGGAATCACCTGGTCCTGTTAAAAACAAAACAAAAAATGTGTTTAATATGTTTATTTTGTATCCTGAAATTTTATTAAACTTGTTTACTAATTTTATATTTTGGGGGGGATATAGTCTCTTATAACTCTTTTTAAAAATTTTCTGTGTTATCAAGCATATCATCTCCTCTGTCATTTAGAATTTTATATATCACCACTCTTTTCTTCTTAATCTGACCAAAATTTGTCAACTTTATCTTTTCAGAAAAAAACAATTCAGTTTAGCTGATCTATTCCTCTGTTATTTTAGTCTCTATTTAGTATATTTTTGGTCTAATATTTACTGTTTCTTTTCTTCTGTTAACTTTTGTCTCAGTTTTTTTTTTTTTTTTTCCCACTTCGGCTGTACTAATAGATTAGTTGAAATTTTTTTTTTATTCTCAACATAGGCATCTATCACTATAAACTTCTTTCTTGGAACTGCTTGTGTCATGTATTCTTTGTTTCAGTAGGTGGTATTTTCATTTTCATTTCTCCCTAAATATTTTGCAATTCTTCTTTTTTCATATTTATTTTTTAGTTGTAGTTGGATGCAACACCTTTATTTTATTTATTTATTTTAATGTGGTGCCGAGGATCAAATCCAGGGCCTTGCAAATGCTAGGTGAGCACTCTACTGAGCCACAACTCCAGCCCTTCAGTTCTTTTTTAATGTCTTCATTGATCAATCAGCAGCATGATTTTAATTTCTACATATATGCTTATTTTCAGTTTTTGTCGTGTTACTGATTTCTAGATACATGGTATATGTCAAGAAGAGATAATTATTTTAATTTCAAAATTTTTAAACGTGTTCTCAATGTATGATTTATCTTGGAAAATATACCCTGTGTTCTTGAAAAGAATGTTTCCTGCTGCTATTGGTTGAGATATTTTGTATATGTCTATTAGACCCATTTGGGGCTTATAATGAACTAACTATCTAAGAAAAACTAAGAAAACAATCCCATTTAAAAATGACATCAAAAATTAAAATTTTTAGGCATAAATTTAAACAAATAAATTTAAGAACAAATACAGAAAGTGAAAAAAAAAAAACTAAAAACCTTGATAGAACTGGGATGTGGCTCAGTGGTAGAGTGCTTGCCTAACATGCATGAGGCTCTGATTCAATCCCCAGGACTGCAAAATAATAAAAATTAAAAAAAAACAATGATAAAAATTAAAGACACAAATAAATTTAAAGATTTTTGTATGTTCATGGTTGAAATAATTAATATTGCTAAAACATCTCTACATAGAATGTTCTACAAATTCATACAAGCTATACCAAAATCCCAATGATGTTTTTCATTGAAATAGGATAAATCCATTCTAAAATACATATAGAACCACAAAAGATTAAAAATTGCCAACTGAGCAATTTTAGCAAAGCTGGAAATATCATACTGTCTGATTTCAACATATACTGGAAAAATAATCTTCTCTTCTGAAAAATAGAGACAGTTCATACACAGCCCCTGCCCATACACAAACACACACACACACACACACACACACAAATAGTATTTATACAAGATGAATCGTATCTTAATTACTGTATCTTGCTTATTTAAGTATTTTATAATGTATATGTTTATCAGAACCTCGTTTTGTAGACATATTAATTAAATATATAATTATATATTAATACATCATATATAATTATGTTTTTCTTCCTATCACAATATATATCTTTTACATTTTTTTTAAATTTTTTAATTAGTTATACATGACAGTAGAATGCTTTGATATATCATACATAGATGGGATATAATTTCTTATTTTTCTCAGTGTACATGTTGCAGAATCATATTGGTCATATATATATATATATATATATATATATATATATATATATATATATATAAAGTATATATGTGTTTTCATTCTACTATATTTCCTATCCCTACATTTCCCTCCCTTTCCTCCCATCATTTCCCTCTACCAATTCTAAGGTAGCGCTACTCTTCCATAGTACTCCCTGTCTTATTGTGAATTAGCATCTGCATTTTAGAGAAAACATTGGGCTTTTGGTTTTGTGGGATTGGCTTATTTCACTTTGCATGATATTCTCCAACTCCAACCATTTACTGGTAAATGTTATAATTTTACCCTTCTTTAAAGCTGAGTAATATTCTATTGAGTATATGTATCACATTTTATTTATTCATTCATCTATTGAGGGACACCTAGGTTGGTTTCATACTCTAGCTATTGTGAATTGAACTGCTATAAACATTAATGTGGCTACATCACTATAGTATGCTTATCCTTTGGGTATAAACCAAGGAGTGGGATACTGGGTCAAATGGTGGTTCCATTCCCAATTTTCTGAGGAATCTCCATACTGCTTTCCATAGTGGTTGCACCAATTTACAGTCCCACCCAGCAATGTATGAGTGTACCGTTTTCACCACATTCATGCCAATATTTATTGTTGCCTGTATTCTTGATGATTGCCATTCTGACAGGAGTGATATGAAATCTTAGAGTAGTTTTGATTCGCATTTCTCTAATTGCTAGAGATGTTGAACACTTTTTCATATATTTGTTAATCAATTGTATTTCTTTTTATGTAAAGTGTCTGTTCAGTTCTTTATCCCATTTTTTGATGGGGTTATTTGTTATTTTGGTGTTAATTTTTTTGAGTTCTTTATATATTCTAGAGATTAATGCTTTATCAGAGGTGCATGTGGTAAAGATTTTCTCCCAATCTGTAGGCTCTCTCCTCACTTTATTGTTTTCTTTGCTGAGAAAAAGATTTTTAATTTGAATCCATCCCATTTATTAATTCTTGGTTTTACTTCTTGCGCTTTAGGAGTCTTATTAAGGAAGTCAGATCCTAGGCCAACGTGGTGAAGATTTGGGCCTATTTTTTCTTCTATTAGGTGCAGTGCCTCTGTTCTAGTGCCCAAGTATTTGATCCACTTTGAGTTGATTTTTGTGCAGGGTGAGAGAGAGAGGTTTAATTTCATTTTGGTATATAGGAATTTCCAATTTTGCCAGCACCACTTGTTGACTAGGCTCTTTTCTCCAGCGAATGGCACCTTTGTCTATTATGACATAACCATATTTATGTGGGTTTATATCTGTGTCCTCTGTTCTGTATCATTGATATACAAGTCTACTTTTGTGCCAATACCATGCCATGTTTTTATATAATTATATATTAATAACATAAATATATAATTATATATTAATAATATAAATATAAAATTATATTTTAATATAAATATGGAATTATATATTAATTAAATATATAATTTTTATTTGTTAATTATATACAAGAAAGTAGGGAAAATAAAGAAGTTCACATGGCTAGAATGCATTCCAAAAATACTAATGATTTCATATCTGTAATATGAACATAAAATCACTCTTCTGATGAGAACTTCTAGTGTGCCATAAGGTTAAATTAGTCTCATCAACTTTAGGAAAAATATTTTACAAATATACATATACTAAATATTTGTGCTTATGTATCCTTAGAACATTCAGGAACCTTAAAGTAAATATTGTATAATTTTAAAAAAATGTACAATAAGTTTACCTATAAATTATAAAATTATTTAAGTGCAAATTACTTAAAGTTTTATATACATACTTGGGGTATATAATTGATATCATTATAAAATGCTAATTTTAATTCTGCAATATAGAGCAGAAATGAAAATTAGAATATCCCATGGACTGCTAAATTCATTAAATGGCTTTTTTTAATTTATTTATTTTGGTTTTTTTTCTTTTCTTTTTTTTATGGGTTGTTCAAAACATTACATAGTTCTTGATATATCATATTTCACACTTTGATTCAAGTGGGTTATGAACTCCCATTTTTACCCCGTATACAGATTGCAGAATCTCATCAGTTACACTTCCATTGATTTACATATTGACATACTCATGTCTGTTGTATTCTGCTGCCTTTCCTATCCTCTACTATCCCCCCTCCCCTCCCCTCCCCTCCCCTCCCCTCTCTCTACCCCCTCTACTGTAATTCATTTCTCCCCCTTGTATTATTTTTCCCTTTCCCCTCACTTCCTCTTATATGTAATTTTGTATAACCCTGAGGGTCTCCTTCCATTTCCATGCAATTTCCCTTCTCTCTCCCTTTCCCTCCCACCTCTCATCCCTGTTTAATGTTAGTCATCTTCTCATGCTCTTCTTCCCTACTTTGTTCTTAGTTACTCTCCTTATATCAAAGAAGACATTTGGCATTTGTTTTTTAGGGATTGGCTAGCTTCACTTAGCATAATCTGCTCTAATGCCACGGCATCTGATAGAAGAAAAAGTTGGCTACGACCTACATACTGTGGGGTCGGGCTCCAAATTCCTCAATAGGACACCCATAGCACAAGAGTTAATATCTAGAATCAACAAATGGGACTTACTCAAACTAAAAAGTTTTTTCTCAGCAAAAGAAACAATAAGAGAGTTAAATAGGGAGCCTACATCATGGGAACAAATCTTTACTCCTCACACTTCAGATAGAGCCCTAATATCCAGAGTATATAAAGAACTCAAAAAATTAGACAATAAGATAACAAATAACCCAATGAACAAATGGGCCAAGGACCTGAACAGACACTTCTCAGAGGAGGACATACAATCAATCAACAAGTACATAAAAAATGCTCACCATCTCTAGCAGTCAGAGAAATGCAAATCAAAACCACCCTAAGATACCATCTCACTCCAGTAAGATTGGCAGCCATTATGAAGTCAAACAACAACAAGTGCTGGCGAGGATGTGGGGAAAAGGGTACACTTGTACATTGTTGGTGGGACTGCAAATTGGTGCAGCCAATTTGGAAAGCAGTATAGAGATTAAATGGCTTTTAATAATAAAGAAATTGTGTCTTAATAAAGTTAAAATAATTTGTCAAAGATGACATAAAAGATGAAGGTAAAAATAGAATTCTTATGCCAGACATTTCATTCTTAGAGTCTTAATTTTTAACTACAAAGTAATATTCCCTCCATTCTGATTAAATACAAACATCATGGTGAGGCAAATGATCACATTGTTAGAAATTCTAATACCACAATTTGAATTGCTGTTCTTTGATTTTGTGACATTGAACATAACACAGATGGTTCCTGGCTTATGATGTTTTGAAATGACTTTTCAAATTTATAATAGTTCAAAAGTGATGGGCATTCAGTAGAACTTGTACTACAGGTTTTGAAATTTAATCATTTCCCAGGCTAGTATTATGTCATACAATAATCCCCTGGATAGTGGGCAGTTCAGGGAGATCTCAGTGAGCTATGAAATCAGAACAGTAAACAGCAGATATTCTAGACTGTATTGTGTTGCTAAGCAAAAATACTTATATGTTAGAAGAATTAAATGAATTTTCACGTATAATAATCTCAACTTGCAGTGTATTTATTGGAATGTAAACCCATTGTAAATTGAGAAGCATCTATAAAGTTATGCTTAGTGTGTTCTTTTTTGTTATATGATAAATGTCTATTTTTATGCATGTGGGTGTGATAATTCTTTGTAATTTATAAATGAGAACCAATCCTAATTTTTATTCACTTCTTTTATTAATTTGTTGATAGAATTCAACATAATAGCATTTTTTATTTGAAATATATTTTATAGCCAGGCTTTTCAATATCTTACTTATTCCTTACTGGGATGATTCTCAAACAAATACTTGTAATTCTGGGATATTGACTATATTCATTAGAATGCCTTGAAGTTTCAGAGAATATAATGAGACTTCCTGATATATAGATTTTCTTTTCAAAGTTTTGAGGAAACATTTTTATGATGAATTACAAATCATGTAATATTGAATGGAATATAAATTATGAACTGTTTTTAATGTAAGAGATTTCAACTAAATTTCAACATAAATGTGTGTAAAAGATACCTATTTTTTCATTCCATATATTTGCCACCTGAAAAAACATACTCTTTTCTATCCTTAACATTATTAAATGGAAAAAATTTGAGAACTGCTACATTTCGATATTCCTTTAATGTACAATTTACACTATTGACACTTTTAGCACATTTTTTTCTTTGCAGTACCAGAGTTTTTAAAACAAGGGGTGCTGTACAACTGAGACACATCCCCAGTCTTTTTTATTTTTTATCTTGATATATTACTCATAAATTGACCAGGTTGGCCTCAAACTTGTGATTCTATTGCAAAGCCTCTCAAGTCTCTGGGATTATAGGTATGAGCCATTGTGCCTGATTATACTATGATTTTTTTAAGTATTGAAAAATGAGATAAAGACAGTTATTTAAAATTTATTCTCAGTCTGTAAATTTGAAGGTTCAAACAGAAGATGTCAAAATTCTGAATATGAGTAAAGTCAGATATGAGTAAACTCATGAATCATGTTAATTTTTACATAGTGCCATAGTACATAAACCAGGACACTAATTTACAAATTTATGAACTAGAATTCAAAATCCACACATCTTTTATAGTTTAGCTCATCTTCTATTATTAACGTATCGAAGTTCTTTGTAGGAAGATAAGCAAGTTAAAAGACATTTGTTTGTAGGTACATAATATTTGAGCAGAAGAGCTGAATATCCATACAAATTTGCAAATTGGCTTCAAATTTATCATTTCCTTTTTTGTGAACTGTGCTGAAATCTACCACCAAATCCATCTTTTCCAAATTATGTTTGTCTATGCTAGCCATCTACTTCTGTGTATTACTATTTATTACTTCAAAAATATTGTTATTACTGAGCAGCCATAATAAGTTATCATACAGATTGTCTTATCTCATTATAAATTGTATGACTTTAATTAAATAATCTATAGCTAGTATAAAGCCCAATGCCTAGCACCTACTATCCAATCAAAAGCAGTAATTCAGATGCATCATATTAATTAAAATCTTATTTATTTTTTAGAGACAAATAGAGTGAGGATGTTCAATTTAGCTGTGAAGCACTAACATTAATGTTATATATGTTAAAATAAATGACCTAAATTCATACATTAGAGATATAGAAATAGAACTATTAAAAAGAGAGGTATTGGGGACAAGAACAAACTTTGCAAGGTAGGACAAGGTCTTATTTGAGACAAGAATTTCTATTTAGAATGTATCTGTGTTACCAATCTGCCTCAATTTGATCTCCTTTTACATTCATATTTTTTGCAATGTATCTTATTTGGAGCACAGTAAAATAGCACTTTGTACTTATAGAGCATGTTTCATCAGAAAGGTCAATGTACTTTTCAAACTCATTAATCCTTACAGCATCCCTAGGGGTGTGTAATATATTATACAGGTGAAGAAATTTAAAGCTAAGATGTATAAACAACTTTGTCCTGTCATTTGAAATGAAATAACCCATTGTGGATGCAAAAATTTTCAAGGTTATGGATGTGATTTCTGGGGCAAGAGTAGTGTTTCAAATAAATATCTTCAACTAAAACAATGTTGGTAAATAAGTTTAAATAATGAAATGTGATTCATGCTCTTAGCAAGCATATGATGTATCAAGGAAAATATGATTTTGCTGTTATTTTAACTTAATATTTTGAAAGAAATGAAAGGCCCAAGAAATGCTAGTTTAGATCTAATTTGGAAAGCTCATTGGGAGTTAAATCTTTTAAAGTTATATATTTACTTCTATTTAAAATTGAATATTATCCAAATTATCTACGAACTCTTTATTAAAGAATCTGTTCTATCTAAAATGAATGGATCTAACCTTCTTATAGAAACAAGTAGGTTATTAGTAAATTTAGAGGGCACGGTGAAAATTCTGACCATAATATTCACAGGCAATTAGAGTTAAACTAGAGTAAATTTTCATTAAAAGCTAAGGAAGTGGATGTTCAAAATTACCTAGAGAGAATATATATTAATAACTACATGATGATATATGCTATATCAAAGGAAAATCTGCTGACTTCATGATCCTGGGGGAGTTAAGAGATACACTAACGTTCCTATTTTTAATTGGAAAATACCATCCAAATATTGCACAATGTTTCATTTATTTTTAAAAGAAAAAAGTGCACATATAGTATGTATAAATAATTTAGATAATTGGTATAAATGCCTTATATTAAAAAGTATTTTAGGGAAAACTTGTGAATTCTTTGAATGTAGGTATATATAAAGTAATTACAATTTTTTTTAAATGGATATGTAAAAAAAATCCAAATCATTGTTAGATATTTCCTGAATCTTAGTATGAGTTTATGATGAGCCTTCTAAGTATTTTAAACATTTTTTATCATTATTCTTTATTCTTATTGGCCCTATTAAGTGAAAATAAAATATATACTTTTGCCATCCATTCAGTAATTACACTCAGTAATGCCTTCTTTACTCTGAGGATATATCACAGAATTTACAGAGCATTCAACACTGAGAACTTTGCTTAGCATCAAAATCCCTAAGTTTTAGGATCTGTCCTCAGGAGCTCTCAGTTTCTCCATGTACTATCCAATTAGCTGTTTCTGTAAAGTTCCAGGGATTTTTCTACATAATATTTCTCCGAATTGAACATTTAGTGCCTTTTCACTGAAGTTTATAAAATAGCCTATAATGGTTCTCACTGAAATATATTTTGGAACATTGAATTTATCCTCCTGTATTTATTTTTTAAGTGCATTTTATAAATGCATCAACATTTTACTGAATATCTTCTATGTACAGGGACCTTACTAAATTTTGGAAACTAAAGTAAACAAGACACTGTCTGTATTTTCAAAGAACTGATTTATGAACAAGAGTAATATGTAAGGAAATAACCATAGAACTTATTAATGCAGTTTGATAATACTATGATAGCAATTAGAATGAATAAATAATGGAATATACATAGTTGAAGAAAGTGATTAATTTTGCCTGGGGCCACTAGAATATTTCACTGAAGAGGAGGTATTTGAGCAATATCTCAAAAAACAGATGAGTTTCTAATGTGGTAACAAGGGCATTTCCCTAATGATAATTTTTATAGAATCCCAGAGTGAAAGTAGATAATGTGATCAGGGATTTACAAGTAATACAGTGAAAAAGTTTTGTAAAGATTAAATAAATTTAGTCAATGACTGACATTTTTCTGTGGATATTTTCTTATTAGAAAGCAGTTGCCGGGCTGGGGATGTGGCTCAAGCGGTAGCGCGCTCGCCTGGCATGCGTGAGGCCCGGGTTCGATCCTCAGCACCACATACCAACAAAGATGTTGTGTCCGCCGAGAACTAAAAAATAAATATTAAAAATTCTCTCTCTCTCTCTCTCTCTCTCTCTCTCTCTCTCTCTCTCTCTCTCTCTCTCTCCCTCCTCTCTTTAAAAAAAAAAGAAAGCAGTTGCCAAAGTATTTTGATTTCATAATTCTATCAATAAATATATTTTGCAAATATAGTATGTAATTACATGAAGTCATGACTTGACATATGTACTACAGCCATGATTAAGTGCACAAAATAGAAATAAAATAAAAAGTAAATGCATCTAATAGTAGCTTAAATATTTAAAAATCTTATTTCATGTATGATGATATAATTTTAACTCTCAATATAATAGTGTCTAATATAATAAGTATATTTTAATGAGAATGATCAAATACGTTGTATTATTCTTGGAAAGTTTGACACAATATTCAAATTTTCTAGGTGCTTAGTTTTAAAAGTCATCTCACCCAGTAGTTATGTTTTCTTCCCAAACCACATAGATCTAAAAATTCTTTTTATTTTTTCGTGGTGCTGGGGATCAAACCCAGGACCTTGTGCATGTGAGGCAAGCACTCTATCAACTTAGCTATATCCCCAACTCCCAGATCTAAAAATTTTTTAAAAAAGGTCAGGTTAGGTGGTGCGTGCCTGTAATCCCAGCAGCTTGGGAGGCTGAGGCAGGAGGATCACAAATTCAAAGCCAATCTCAGTAAAAGTGAGGCACTAAGAAACTCAATAAGACCCTATCTCTAAATAAAATAAAAAATAAGGCTGGGATGTGGTTTGGTGGTTGAGTGCATATGAGTTTAATCCCCACCCCACCTCGCCAGAAAAGAAACTACATCATTGACTTCAAAGCAGTTGGAAGTAGTACTCCTTAGAATAAGTAGTTTATTGTCTTTTGTTTCCATGATGTCACTTTCCATTGTTTTGAATCATAATATGTATATTTGATAAAGTTCATCATTAATAATGGTCAACTAGTAATTTCTAGTTGCTTAAGAAATTTCTTATCTGCTGTAATGAAGTTGTCATTAATTTTTCCTCATTTGAGGACTACCAAAGAGTTAATCTGAGGAGCAAAAGAAGGGTCATCTCCACATCACTTCCTTTGTTTTCAGTTGTACTATGATATGCTTACAAATATCCAGTTGAGTATGTGTCTTTTTATCTTATATTAACTAAACTTATTAACTAAACTAACAAAATTTAGATGTGTAACTCAGTCAGTCATTCTGTGATGGAACTTTAAAGATGAAACATTCTTTACTGAAACAGAGCACCTGAGACAGACAGACACACACACACACACACACACACACACACACACACACACACATGGGGACGGATAGAGATAAAGTTTGGGGTTGAGTGCCAATCTAAAAATTTTATTTCCTTCTTTTTTTTTCTTTTTTTTATTGTTGGTCGTTCAAAACATTACATAGTTCTTGACATATCATATTTCACAGTTTGATTCAAGTGGGTTATGAACTCCCATTTTTACCCCGTATACAGATTGCAGAATCACATCAGTTATACTTCCATTGATTTACATATTGCCATACTCGTGTCTGTTGTATTCTGCTGCCTTTCCTATCCTCTACTATCCCCCTCCCCTCCCCTCCCCTCCCCTCTTCTCTCTCTATCCCCTCTACTGTAATTCATTTCTCCCCCTTGTATTATTTTTCCCTTTCCCCTCACTTCCTCTTGTATGTAATTTTGTCTTATTCCTTCAAAACAGTATGAAAGTAATTAAAAATTCAAATATTGTTTTCTTTTCCCATACAGGTTAACGTTGAGTATACTCCAGAGTTATCCAAAGAAAATCAAATCATATATATTTGTCTTCACATTGTCAGCCATTCCATAAATTATTTTTTTCTATGCAGTAAGACAGGGGTTTATATCATGAAAGTCTTTTTGTTCTCTTGAGAAGTAGGAAAAAAATTTTTTGAAATATCTTAACCCTCTTAGCACTGGTTTTAATACATGAGTTTATCAAAAGGGGGTTAATAATATCCACCTGCCAATTTAATTTGAATCCAGGGGACTAAGAACAGAATTCTGATTTTTATATATATGATTTCATATTTCCCACAAATCATACAGAAATATGAAAATTAAATTCTAGTTTTTCTATCTGCCTTGAAAAAATTTTCACATAATTTATTAAAAGGTTAATTAATTTCCCAATTCTAAAAGTCAGACTATAATAAAATCAATCCTCTAATATGTAATTTTTAAAATCCTCATTATGGGGATTACTTTTCATACTTTTAATGTTAGTTACACAAATTTTTAAATGCTAGTATATTTTGAAATCTTTAAGTCATTAATGAAGCTGGAAATGTCTCAGTGTATCCTGTGTTTTAGTCAATGAATATTACTAGCAAAATAAAGGGAAAAAAGGAAAAACAAAAACTCAAAAATACTAAAAACAAATCAAATTTTTGCAATATTGTCCCCATCAACAAAGCTTTTAACTACCTACGGCAAATCATCAATCGACAAAGAGGTAAATTAAGAGGAAATGAGCAAACAGTATGCAGAATGCTAAGTACATGTATTCTAGTCACTTCAAATTATTTTTAAAAAGTTTCATCTTAATGAAAAAAGTCCCATTTTTAGCACTAGTACCAAAGTAAAATCAGTTGCATAATATAGAAGTTGGTTTGATATTACTACTGTGTAATTTCCAATTCTTCCTCAGTTTACTTTAGAGAACACATATTTACTGAAAATATTTACTGAAAATTCTCATATTTACTCGTATGCATATTTACTGAAAATTCTCAACAAAATCACCATACTTTTAAAAATTCTTTTGAAGCCTAATTATCTGACATTGATATTTTGTTTGAAACATAGTGAGTGATTTATAACTAAAAGTTTAATAAATGGGTTGTTCCATGGATGTATGAACACAGCTAAATGTCACTCTTCATTTAAAACAAAACAAACAGAACAAAATACTTTCTTTTTTTTTTTTTTTGTTAAGAGAGAGTGAGAGAGAGAGAAAGAGAATTTTTAATATTTTATTTTCTAGTTCTTGGCGGACACAACATCTTTGTTGGTATGTGGTGCTGAGGATGGAACCTGGGCCGCACGCATGCCAGGCGAGCATGCTACCGCCTGAGCCACATTCCCAGCCCAGAACAAAATACTTTCAACAGAAGTAACATTTGTCCATGGTTGTCCGACTGGAAAATTCAAAATTTTCATGAGGTTACTTGCAGGATATTTTTGTTTCTTGTTATATATGTCATTGTTTATTGCTCAATATTATGAAAGAGAGGCCATTAGTATGTATTTATTGAATGAAAAAAAAATTTAGTCACACATAGAAACTCATTTCTTCGGGAAATTATTTAGCCCTTCAGCCTAGCCTACTTTTCTTATGAGCTGACCACATCTATAAACTTTTCAAGTCCTTTCATTTGTTGATTCATTATGCTGAAATTCTTTTGCATGACACCTAGGAAGGCAGCACCACACTGAACTTCAGAAGCAAAGAAAAGATAATATCAAGACTGTTTTGCTCGGTAGATATTGCAGGCATATGCTTTTTAAGGCCATATGCAAGACATTCAATATCTGAAAACAAACTACTGACTCAAAAGCATGAAAACAAATATTTATATATACACATTCTTTAAAACTCATACTTACATGTCCAAACATATTTAGAAGCTCTAAAATTCCAAGTCCTCTTTCTCCTGGCCTTCAGTCATAGCTACTATGTCTTCTCACTCTCACACAGGAGATCCACTTTTTAAACAAAAAGCAGTCATTTTTCAAAGTGATGTATCCTATCATTCTCTCAAGCTTATAATTTCCAATACTTTGATGTAATTATATTAGAAAATAATCCTTACCAAGAGGCTGCATGACATGTCTCGTGAGTACTTTTCTAATATTATTTGTTTCTTTCTTTTCTCAGTTCCTCCTCTGCAAACTCACCAGGCTTCATGTTTAGCTCGGAGGTTTTCTGACAGTTAATATTACCTTTTTGGGGGGTTCCTTCTTCTGAGATCATTGTATGATGGTCTCCACTAGTGGTGCATATTTCAAATCAAACTGTTCTTTCTTTGACAAGATTCTTTGCTGCTCCTCTAGATTAGCATCCATTCCTTTGTCTGCTCATCCTCTAGCTCATTACAATTGTAAATTTTCTTCACAGCTTATAGCAATACAGGAATATTCTTATTTACAGATAGTTTTTAGTCTCCCTTACATCTAGTGAACACTATGGAATGTAAAACTTGGAGGGCAAAACTTGGTCTTGTTCAGGTTCATCAATAGTGGATAGAATAGTGTCTAGAATTTAGTAGGGGAATGATCAATTAATATTTGGTAGGAGATCAATGAGTAGTAGTAGTCTTACAAACAGATAAAAATTAGGCCATTGGATTAAAGTTATTAAATCTGGTATTCAGATTTTTTTCCTATTTCTTCATCACTGTCTCAATATCCTCTCTTAAAATTTTCAATGGTAGAATTCTGAAGAACACATAATTTTTACAGAGATTACTTCTACAACATATACCATGGGTAAAATTTAGCAGTATATTCAGTAAAAAAAATTAGGGCAGTATTTATTTACATTGGATTCTATATTTCTATATCTCATTTTATCTGACCTCCTTTGAGAAATTTCACAGTTTATTCAGGACTTGGCTAAACTAGATCACATGTGTATACAAGAAGCCATAATTTTAGTGAGAATTGTACAACAGTGATGATATTTGAAACATATAGATAATAGGGTTAATGTAACTTTTATCACATTTTAGCAAAGTTATTTCCTTCTGTCTGCCACAGTAGTTCAAAATCTTGTGTTCAACACTTGCTATTAGAATTTTTTAAGATATTGAAAAAAATGATGATACCTTTATCTTTAGAGACATTTTTGAAATATAGTTATTCAAAATTGTGAACTCCTTAATGTCCTTAAAATTGGATATTGTAATGCTGCCCTTAAAAAGTCTTAAACTAGATCTTACGTAATCTCTTTTGTAGCCTGTATTAAATATCATTGTTTTCAATGCATTCTACTTCAAGCTGTTGTTTGTGCCCTATATAGAATAAGGGTTTATCTTCTTTCCATGCTCCACCTCTTGCAAAGAGAGCAGCTGTTGTCCTGTAAAAGAGTGCCAAATTTAAATTTTAAGCACCTGGAGGCAGGATAGGCCCTTCTGAAGCCCCTTATTTCTAGAATGCTATACCTAAACTGGGTGGGAAAAGACCAAGTTAATGTTAAGGAAGTCATGAATCTTGCATCATATCTATCCAACTTGGATAAGATATTAATTCTTTGTCCAGAATACAGATATAATATCTGGAACTCTCTGCAATGTCACTGATGTTCATATAATTGAAATCTTGAAGGAAGGTTTGATTTAGAGGTTTCAGGGGTACTAGAGTTCAGAACTTTACTGACATTTTGAATGTGGAGGCAGCATGTGCACAACTGTGATGCTTCCATCTGTTTCTCTCCCCACCAAAATGTGCAATTTTGAATTTGTAATTATAAAAAAAGTTTACTCATAAATATATATATACACTTTTTATTGATGCATACAAGTCTGTCTTTTTTATTTATGCGACTCATTGTGATTCAATTACATTTCAAACACCTGACCCTAAAATAGATTTCTTTTTTTGAGCGCGAGGCATGATATCTGTGCATCCCTATTGGGTATATTATGGTAACTCATATATTAAGTGTAATAATCAAGTAAGGGTATAGTACAGATTTCCTGATGTTAAAGGAAATAAGGTCATAGTGTTGCCTGTGTATGAAGCCAGTGCCAGTAGTAAATATATAGCTAATAGACTCTGTTCTGTGCACTTTACATATTGTCATAGGATATTTAGAAATTAAGGGTTGGCCATAATATGTAAGAAACAGAATTTCTGATACTTTATGTAATTTACCAAAAGTTACAGAATAGAATATATTCTACAGCCAAAGTACTAATCCAGAGCTGCCTAATGCCAAATATATGCTACATCTACCCATGTTAAATTGCCATCAATAAGAGATATACATTGGAGATGAGGTTGTGGCTCAGTGGTAGAGGTCATGCCTTGCACGTGTGAGGCACTGGGTTTGATCCTCAGCACACATAAAAACAAATAAATAAACAAAATAAAGGTATTTTAGTAAAAAAAAGAGATGACACATTTTAAAATAGCTACTATACATAAACTATACAGCTTCTTGTCCCCTAATAGAAGCCCCAAATCCATCAGTATTTCTTAGAATGACAGGTTTCAGTAAGCCATGACATAATCTTTAAAGTAATGAAGAATTATATTTTGTAGTTTTTTAATGAATGTGATCTTGATCAATTATTCATATGATAATATATAAAACATTATTTTAATACACATTGTACATTAAAATAAAATCTGTTCAAAGATAAGCATAAAATATATAAGAACGTGAAACTCAACTGTCTTGAAATAAAAGTTAGAAATTGAGTTCTTGAAATAAAATATGAATTAAAATTCTCCTTAATAAGTGTTTATAGAAGAACACTATGAATTATGAACTCAACTTACAATGGAAAAGGTTCATGATGGCTACAAAATTTACCAGTAATGTGTTGATAGGCCTTTGTAAAATCCAATTTATACACTTCAAAGTGGTGACACTTTATTTTGAAATAAAAAATGTTAATCTAGAGGATATTTTCAATTAAATAATAACTTTTATTATGGATTATACAGTGGAATATATAGTTTGAGGATTACCTATGTATGCTGAGTTTAATTCAATCACATATCATCAATGTGTGTCAAATAGATCCTTTATATTCAAATACAGAGCATGTTAAAGATTCTGCTGAGAAATGAATACTACAGCAGAAGCAATTTTGCTTCTACATAAAGATTATTTCAAACTTATTTCCTCTTATCCATATGCCTACTTTAAACAAAGAAGAACTGGCAATTATGTGACTGCCATTTACTCAAATACTTCAGTGCACATGTTTTCAATTATACTTTGCAGTGTAATCAGTTTATTTGCTGTGTCCTTTATGTCCTTTATTTTCTCTTCAGCTCCTTTGCTAAGGAGAAAACAGGAAAATTCTCAGTGTAATAAAATGGGTTGAATGTTATTTTACCATAACCCATCACAGTTTTCAAAGATATTTTATATAATTTCTCTGAGATCAGGAACTGATTGGTAGTTAAGGAAAAGGATTGAAGAATTACAAATACTTCCTTTGTTCTTCTAACATCATACATGCAGTTAAAGAACAATTGATGATTCTTCTATGTGGAGATGGCATAAGGAAATGAGAAAAAAATAAGCCACAGAAATGATTCATTAAAGATATTATAACAGTTATAATCTTCAATGTATTTTTCAAATAAAAAAGTAAAATCTCTTGTTCTTGAAATCTACATATCTCACAATCAAAAATTCACTTCAGCAAAAGCTGCATCCACATTAACATTTCAATGGTGCATATTTTCATTGTACTATTCAAATTACTTTAATCTCCCTCTTTATTTCTGGAGGGGCACATCAAATTGTGTGAGATAGGCAGTTTCTACAAAATTCATATAGCTTAAAGAAAATGTCAAAAAAGAGTCAACCTAAACCATTTATTTATTTGTCTTTCTTTCTTCTTTCCTAAATAATGGTTACATTGATTAGAAAGTTTAAGTGGATCCTTGTTACCCATGGGCCAAAGTCTTTACTAGTATCCCACTCAAGTTCTACTTTCCAGTCTCATCAACAACTCTACTTTACCTCATCCTTGTCTTTCTAATTAAAGGTTTGCTACACCCATCTGGATATTGGTGGTGTTCTTCAAACAGGCCTTGCTGTAGGGGTTGTGTGGTTGGGATTGGGGTCTCTGATAAACTTCGTGATTGTGGCATGCTAGTGACTAGGAAGTTTCTGTGCAAAGACAGGACACCTGGCTACTAGGAATTTCTGTGCAGTGACATGGAATGCCTGGCTGCTGGGAAACTCCAGTGCAAAGATGCAGGATGCTTGGCTGCTATAGCAGTGTCCTTCATGAGGAAATTCTGTGTTGGAGTCTTATCAGTTTTGACTTTCATCTCAGGCACACAGCTCCTGGAAATATAGGGATGCATGTAGGTATTCTGACTGTCTAAATGTACAGGGAAGTGTTCCTCTGGTGAGCAAACTCAAGTGGGGGAAACAGGCATTCTGTTTCCCACACTTGAAATGCTCAGCAGTTTCTCCTTGAAGCTAGTAAAATAACTATACAGGTAGAGAAAAGGGCTCTGTGTCTTAATCAGCCTGGACTTTGATCTCAATTTTTATAGCATCTGGGATTAAAGGAATACTAAATAATAATGTAGTCATGGTACTGATGACCTAATGTAACTTTTGATATAAATAAATGTGGCTGCTTGGAGGAGGAGACACTTCTTTTCCTGCCTTTGCATCTTGTCTCTGTGTCTCCTTTTATTTTCCTTACACCTTGCATTCTCTTGTTTCAATCCAAGACTTTGATCATAATGCTACTCCCTCTCCATATTAGTCCTCTCTGCTTTATCTGCACATCCACATTTTATCCAATACCAAGACTTCATGTGATATTTTCCAGAACCTTTTCCATATCCCTACCCCTTGTAAACTTGTTGAAAGTGATATTGCCAACCCTTTGTCTCCATGACACCTCTTAAAGCTATTGTTCATTTTCATTGTATTATCCCTCCTATATACTTGCTTTGCTTCTACACTGTGGGCTGCTTGAGAATAGGTTCTTTGCCTTAGTCATCTTTGTATTCATTTACCCCTCAAAATGTTGTAGTTTCTCAAATATTACTTAATTTTCACTTTAAATATTTCCCACCAAAAGTCAAGATTACACTAATTTTTTTAATTTCAAAAATTCTAACATCAAAAAATAAGTTAAAGTCCACATTATGAATGAGTATCCAATACTGAGCATCTGGAACCTCTATGGAGAAAACAGCTGAGGAACCCCAGGTGCCTGGCCAATTGGAATGATGTACTTGAATGGTACTGTTGAGCTCTTTCTTGGTATATTTCTTGGTATATTCAGCCAATTAGCTACTTATATTGTGACTATTCCTTTCATATTTAAAATTATTTTGAGATGATTTAATATCAAAATGCCTAAGGAAAGATTGTATTACATTTAATTAATTAATTAATTTACTATTCAGGAATTTACCATAATATTCCTGGTATAGTGTGCTAACATACTGCACTAAGTAAATGTTTATAAAGGAATCTACTTGTATCACACATGCAGCAGGCAGTAAGAATACAACTACACAATATAAAAGAGTTATCATAATTTCTGCAATCTAGTTGAGAAAACATTCGGTGGAAAATTGCAATATCATTACTTGATTTATTTAAATAGTATTTACTATGGTTTGAAAATGTGTCCCCTGAAGGCCCAAAGGTTTAAGACTTTGTCAGCATCCGGTGGTACTAATGGGAGGCAGTTGGACCTTTGAGAGATGGAGCTTACTGGGAGAAAGTTAGTCAATAGGACCATGCCCTAGAAGAGGGTACTGTAACCCTAGTCCCTTTCTCTTTCCCTGGCCTTCTGTTCTCTTTACTTCCTGGCTACCATGAGGTGAGGACTATCCTCTGCTACATGCTGTGACCATGAATTCTGCCTTACTACATGTCCCAAAGCAGCAGGCCAATTGACCATGGGATTAAATACTTAAACTTCCAAAACCATGAGCCACAATAAATCTTTCCTTTTTATAAGTTGATTCTCTCAGTTATTTGGTCTCAGTGATAGCTGAGAAACACAGGCTACCAAGAGAGCACTTACTCAGTATACTTAATCAGAATTTGTGCATTTAGGGAAAACTTCCTCAAAGAAATATTTATTCTCCAACTTGAAGAATAAATACAAGTTAGCTAAGTGAAGAGGGACTTTAAAAAGTCACTATCAAAGAAAAAACAGAGGTGAGAGAACTTTCTTCAGTTTAGGAAGTAAAAGACATAACATTACTAGAATCAAGAGTATAAAAACAATAAAAATGACCAAGAAGACCAGAAAAATATTGGAGACAATTTAAATTCTTCATTAAAATGCCCAACATCACTAATCATCAGAGAAATGCAAATCAAAATCACAAATGAGATAGCAAGTCATACCCATGAGAATATCTATTATCAAAATAGAAAAGATAAATACTACTGAGATGTGAAGAAAGGGAATACTTATACATTGTTGCTGGAGACATAAATTGGCATAGCCATTATTGATTTAAATATTTTATGATATATGAACTTTAATCTGAGAACAAAGGGAGACTTTGGAGCTCCCAAGGGAATGATGAAATTATAATCATTTTTTTACTAAACTTCCTTAATTTATAGTGTGTATAATGAAGTGGAGCGATACGGAAAAGATGAGACAGAAAGAACCTTTTGTAGTACTTAGTGATCATGGTCTGCAGTAGAAGAGGACGCAAAATATAAAGTGTTATTATACAATTATACAATTGAATGATGTATTAGATTAGGATTGAGAATAGTGGCTTCCAGTAATGTGATTTTTGTAGCCATAGAAATGATGCTGCCTTTTGAAGTTGATAAATCCAAAGATTCAGAAATAGAGTAATCTAAAGGAAAGAAAGTGAATTAAGTTTTGAACCTGTTGAGGGTTACACATTTGTAAGATACTCAGACATGGATTTCAGAAAAACAAAAACATGTGGGTCTTGACCTTAGTTATCAGATCTATGACAAGCTATGTAGATGTTAGAGTTTTCTGTGTATAAAAATTAAAAAAAAAACACCTGGAGGAATATCAACATAGAAGTTCTGAGAACAGAGAGAAGCAACCAGAGGAAAAAGTTTTGCAATAGAGTTAGACACATACCAAGAGTTTGGTCCACTGATAGACCCACAGATATTACACTTCTTTTTCCATTCATCTGTCTATCTTGATACACTGGAACATTATTTTGTCTTTAAAAAGGACATTCTGCTGTTTCCAACAATATAGACAAACTTGGAGGACATTATATTTAGTGAAAGAAAAGAGCAACAAAGGTAAAAACCACATGATCTCAGTGAAATGTAAAATCTACAAAAATCAAACACAGAAACAGTAGGATGATGGTTACTAGGGTCTGGGAGGTGGGTCACAAGGTATGGACTCAGTTATAAGATGCATAAGTTCCGGAGATCTAATGTAACGTGGTGATTATGATTTAAAACAATGTATTATAATCTTGAAATGTGATAAGATAGTAGATATAAAGTATTTTTATCACATACATACATACACATGCACTTACACAGAAATAGTAATCATGTGAGGAGATATATATGTTCCTTTCCTTGATTAAGGTACTCATTTCGGTTTCTATTTATATCAAATTGTACAAGTCAAATATATTCAAGTTTTATTTTCAATTGTGCTTAAATAAAGCTAGAAAAAGTGTCATCGTTTTACTACTTGGAGTGGAGGAATCTTACAGATAATTTTACCAGATAGCATATTTAACATACTTTAGGAGATTTTAAGAAGCATGTTAAATTGATCAATATCAGAAATCTGATATTGATCCTAGGCCCTTATACCTTAAAAAAAAAAAAAAAACTCTGATTATCCCCTGAGACTTCTGCTTTGCTTCATATTCATTCATCTCATGGGTATCTGCCTGGCAGGGCTCTAGTTACTGTGATTATGCTAGGCTGCCAGTGAGACCTTGAGGGGCATAGATAAAGATATATGATATTTGAAAGTACTTAGAAGAAGGAGGAGAGGAAAGACCTGTATTTCTAGAGATACTAGGATAACTGCCAAGGAGTCTAAATCACACTAAAATTACTTTTTGAAGAGATCTTATTGGGGATTCAATAACCTTTCCAATGAGACAGAGAAAGAAAAAAAAAATGTCTCAGAAGTTACAATTCACTCTAGAATTTTATATCATATTATCAGGAAGAATAAAATTAATTCCAATGAACAGTATTACATCAATTATATTATCAGATTGAATTAAACATTAAAAAGATACCATATCTAACCATGTTTAAGAACCTTCTACAGATCCTGCAGAAACATCTTCAATGTATTCTCATCTAACATTCCTTTAAGTGACACTTGAGAATATTTAAATATTGCATTTCACTCAAAATTCTAATACTCCCTCAGCAATTGAGCCAGCAGATTCTACTGCCTTTTATTACAGGAATATATTTCTTTCCATCCTTATATCATAAAAAAATAAAATTTCAAATGACTCAGGGAAATATGAACACATTTTTGTAATTATATTAATTTTTCTAGGGCAAAATTATCTGTTGGAAATTCTGGATGCTTCTTCTGATTAAAAAAAGTACATATGCTCTTGGAACATCTGCATTAATTTTCAAAATATCACCCTAAAACTACAAGTTGAGAATATTTTTAGCAAGCCACCTAAAACGATTGGGCTTTTTCACTATGATGCAAATCTATTGTTATGTGTAGAATCCACCAGGGCTGCTGTGTATAGCCCCCTTGGGACTTGGGTACATGGGGAACAATGTGCACATAAAGCTTATGCTGGCTGCTTTGCCATGAGTAATGATGTTCCTGGTTCTTGACCCCATAATCTCCTGTCTGCTGTCAGCATGCATAAAACCAGAGGTTCAATTGTTAGTTTGTAAGCAAAATAATATCTCAAATCCTTTACATTTTTGATACGTTATCATTTCCAATATGAGTTTTTTAAATACCCAAAATATTTATCATAAGAAGTACTCAGAAAATATTTATTAAATACATGTACTAGATTGCTGAAAATATGTTAAAAAATTCAGAAACCAGGTCTTAATATAGCAGATTAATAACTGAATTTTCTGAGGGTGAAAGTCTTTCATTTTTGCTCGCACCTCAGGTGACTGAGTCCCTTTAAAATTTTAAATCACTGGTATCAGAAAATGGATGACTAGCTTGTTTCTTAGGTTATCACATAAATTTAATTTTTTTAATCAGTCAAGTGAGTCATAGTATAGTTTTAATTTTATGAGAAACATTGCATACTCATGGTTAAAATAAAGTTAATATGTTCTGGAATACTACTTCCAACAATCTTTAGAAAATTTATGCCTTCATATCATCTGAGGAGTGTCCTTTTTCCCCAATGTGCAAAGTAAATTGATTAGTCTACAACTGGCAACAATTATATAGGTTAATAGACACCTCAGGACAAGATGAAGATAAGTGGGCATATTTATATTTTTTATATTTGATACACAAATTACTTATGCATAAAATAATACCCACTGGAGCTGGAGATATATATATATATATATATATATATATATATATATATATATATATATATCCATCTATATTTATCTGTATTTATCTATATTATTGGTATATCAGACAAATAAGTGCTTTATGGCTGAAATTTATTTATGAAGATTGGCTAACATGTTTCCTGCAGCCAGCCTGGTTACTCAGTTTAACACACACTTCCTCCTTTGTATCATCCTTCTCTCTTCTATTCTTTTCTTCTGAGCACATGCAGTATGTACAGATATCTACTAGTTGTTTGGAATACATATTTAAAAAGAAGTGATCCTCTTCCTTAGATAACCCATGCCATGAAATGGTAGCTACAGAATACAAACAAAATTTAGCTGCAACATTATGAATAAATTAAAGGGAGGGCATATGTGCACAATAAGGATTTTTTTTCCAGAGAACATGTTAGAGAACTGACACAGTGGCTTCTAGAAAGGAGGGACTTGTTCACTAATTGTGTTGTAAGTTAGTTAATTAGTTCACTATTCGTGTTGTTAGTCAGTGCATTGGGAGCATTAAAATAATTTATAAATTCCAAAACTCTGAATAGCCTTATCAAATGACAGAAAGCCTGAAACATCTTTTATACAATGGCTAATTCTACAAGTGAATATGAAGAACTATAGCTTGTATAGATTCATCCGCAGCAAGTGGAAATCACGGTCATGAAAAGCTGAATTTTAAAAGTGGCTTAAACCTTTTTTTGTAAATCATAACACAAAATAACTTGAGGTTTAACCCTAAAACTACCTATGCTTCTGAAAATTTTTCATTTTAAAGAAGGATTGACCTATAGCTCCAAAGTAGTGCAATGAGTTACAAGTTTCATGTTGATATAGTGATGAGGGATAGAAGAAATAACTGTCCAAGTTTGCTGGATATATCTGCAATTTGGGAATAATGGGAAAAACTTCTTATTACAGGAAGACAGCTATCATCTTGAGGATAGTAGTGAATTATTGAAACTTGCTTCAGAGCAAGGTGAGGGAAAATTCAATGATTTCCTTACATTATTGCAAACTTATTCATATTTTTGGCAGAGTTGAACTTTATTAATGACAAAGCTTAATAATTCCATGAAGATTTTATTTGGGTGAAATATTAAACATCCTTATTTGTATTGTACACATCCTGCTCACTATGTCGACATTCTCAGGTACAATGAGCATCATCTTTTCCTTGTGCACAAGCATCACGTTTAGCACATTTAGTATCTCATTTTGATTATGTAATCCTCCCTTAAAGTAAGGTATTTTGTTATATCCCTTTATGTGTGTGGGTTGAGCCTATGGAAAGCCTGATATCTGAGCTGATGATAGATGTTGTGGTTGAGAAATTAACCTATAATCTATCCAGTCTTATTGTAGAAGCTCAGGAATGGTCTGAAGAATTTCGCATCAGTTGCTGAAGCCTGTTAAACAGAGAATCACATAGCTAGAATCTTAACTGTGCATTAAGGGACTATATAAAAACCCCATCTGATTAACAATAAACTTAGTACTTCTTTAAAGGGACTTAGGAAGTGGTAAGTCTGCAACTTTCTGGTAGACCATGCAGTTGTTTCTCACTTAAAACAACTATCTGCTTAACCACTGCCATTACTGTAACAGAATACTATAGAATACTATAAATAATTAGCATATAAAGAGGGAAGGTTTATTTTGGCCCACAGTATTGGAGGTTTCAGTTCATGAATAACTGGCCCCATTGTCCTATGGCAGGACAGCACATCATTTTGGTGAGTGCATGGTGGAGCAAACTGTTTACCCTATGAATGAAATGCAAAGAGATGGAAGAGAATGATTATTGACTACTTTAAGGACATGTCTCAATGATAGGCAGACCCCCTATCAGTTCCCTCCTCTTGAAGTTTCTACCACCTACCAATATTGGGGACCAAGCCTCTAACATATGGGTCCTTGGGAGATACTCCAGATCCAAACTCCTACAACATCCTTCCTATTTTATAGATGCCATATATTTATTTATTTATATCTTTTCATTAATTGCAAAATCATCCTTTGGAATCAACCATATCTTCATTTTACAGTTGAGCCAAATAAACTCGAAGATGTTAATTTACCCAGTACTATATAGTAACTAAAGTAAAAATATAAACTAATAACTGCCTTTCTCAAAGCATAAACTGTTAACTAGTTGCTTTACTAACATTTTTTTTATTAGCCAGAGTAAAATGTTCCACAGATAAGGACTTTACTAACATACCCTCTGGACAACTGTGCAAAAGTAAATGAGAGATTCTATTTAAAACAATTTAATAACATAATTATTTTGACGTTAGTGAATAAGTAGAGGACAAAAGGAAACATGGGATGGTAAGTCCTTCTAATTTGTTCCATTTTTTTAGCCTGTTTCATCAGTAGTGGTGTTAGATAAGCAAGTGCCAGTTACTGGCTTCTTCCTATAGCAGTTTTACCGTATATGCGTTATTTTCCTGCTCTGTGTCTTCGGTGTAGCAGATTTTGCCAGAAGGGCAGCATTATTGATCAATAGGAATAGATTCAGGTTGTTGGGGAAAAAAATTGTAGTGATGCTTCAGGTGCAGCCCAAAATCAATAAGGAAGAGTGCTTCTTAACAGAGTGAAATGAAGAGCAATTACTTACTGCAGCTAAATGACATCCTGTGTTGGATCATTGTCGTTGCTGGAGGCTGATAGGCACCAAACTGAGGGGCTGCAGGATAAGCAGTTGACATGGTTACAAATGGTGTGTACCAAAGAGATGATTTAACCTGAATTGGTAAATTAGATCTGTAGTTATACAGACTGTCAGAGTCTGGAAAATGTTTTCTTATTGAATTCTTGAGAAAATTCACAAAAATATTAGTAAGAATCATAGTTTTAGCTTATGGCAAATATCTCAACCTCAGCACTATTGACATGTTGGACTAGTTAATTCTTTTTGTCCTATCTGACCTAGGCAGGGTGGCATCTCTATCTCCTACCACTGGGATAATAATAGTCACACACCCATTATGAATATAAGAAAAATTTTCCCTAAGAGGCAGATTTCCCCAACTGAGAATTACTTACTAACCAAAAATTTTAACTTGATTCATAACATGTTCATATTCTTAACATATTCATATTTGTGTTTTTTTCCTGGTATGATTCTGAGATAGATAGAAATGAAGGCCTTTTTACATAGACATGATGGAGGACAGGAATTTTTGCCATTATTATCTAATTTGAGAGTAAGTCTCAAAATATTTAGAATTCCTTTCCACTCAGATTATTGTCTTTTGCGTAGGTGTATTGGTTTCATTTAAATATTGTATCCCTGTGATTGAAGATATTATTATTCTTTCTGTAAAATATGTAATACATATAGGTAAAGATATGTTCATGCAACAACCTCTCTCTATAAGGTACAGGAGGAGGATAATAATATTTCTGGTGTATCATTGTGAATATTCAAATCTTGACAGAGTTGTTCAGATTTTGTGAGTCCAAGCCCCTATATGAAACAGTCCCTGAAAATTTCTTGTAATGCAGGATTTGTACTCAATTCAAAATGATTTTTGCATCATCAAACTCCCACTTGAAATAAAGTCTTCTATAGCTAGAGTTATCCACATTTAGGATTTACCTCTGAATTAATTGGTATGATACAACACTCAAGGAGATGTGTCCTTTGATTGATAGGTAGCATGTTATCCGATTATGGAAAGACTTCATAACAGGGATGACTCTTTGAGTTAACAATCATAAATTTAACCACAGCTGGATAGGGGTCATCTAGTTTGTCTGTCTCTCTTTTTATATACAAGCCCATACACATATATAAATAGAAAAGATAGATCTGATGGGATTATTTACCTTAGGGAAGTATTTCTCTCCAAGTATGCTGTTGGTCATAGGATCATATGGAGTGCATGTTGTAATTCAAAAACGGAGCCCAAACCCAGAACTAATGTGGAGATACTCTGGTGTATGTGTATCCCAAAATTTTATTTCAATTGGCCATAAGATAAACATAGCAGTAGGGTTTTGCTTTTCATAATGCCTTGCTTTCTTCTTGAGGATTACATTTGAATTTATGCATAGATTTATATAAGAGCTACACAAAATTTAAAACATTGTGGCAGACCATAGTTATCTCCTGGAGTTAGATGGAAGAAAAGATTCAAAAGATACCATGCACACTCTGCTTTTAGGAGCCCTACAGCTTTATACATATCTTCAACCTTTGGTTATGAACTTGAAAGGGCATTGCCTTGACCCAATGAGTGAAGAACTAATAAAGCATCTACAATATAATTTTTGAAGCATTCTGGATACTAGAATGCTATAGAATTTGGTTTATCTACCTACCAAATGTTTATATAGCATGCTTTGTTAGCAACACTGTATTTTTTTAAAAAATTCAGCTATATGTAGTAAAATAAAATCATGAAAAGCAGTAAGTACTGGGAAAGACCATGAACTCTATATTCTTTATTTACTTAACAAAGATAAATTCAATAATTAAATACTAAATGTCAAAGTCCGAACTACAGTGATCCCCTTTTCTATGTGGAGTTTTATTTCAGGGGTTGGAGGCCTATTTCTCTACCATTCATCCCCACACCAAATCAGCTAATTTGCAAACTCTAGAGAAAGAATAAATTTCAAAGTTCAAGGCTTCTTGTACTTTAGACTTACTAGACTTTCTACAAAGAAGCATGATTTCTCTGACTTATGTGGATGAGTACTGGCAAAGCACCCTCACTGACACAGTATAAATATTTATGGAAGAGTTTATTTTGTATTGGAAAGGCTCTGAGCAATGGAATCCAGTCAAGAACAACCTGATACTATGCAGATTACTTTTCTGTCAATAGATCTTTCCATATTAAAAATATTCTAGGAAAATTGTACATATATTTACTTCAAAGTATTTCATCATTTGTTCATATTACTGGGGAATATCAGTAAAAGTCTTCTTTAAACCCTGCAAGCAAATAAAATATTACCTTTGGTGTTGAAATATGTAGGTAATAAATCGAACATGTGGTCATTTTTTTATCTTGGAGAATTAAAATTGATTTGATGTCCATATATTTTTTCTTTATGTTTTCTCTGTACTTTTACTCTGTGTATAAATACCAATAAGTTTCTTATAATACTTATTTTAGGGTTTGCATTTTTTCCTAGAGTTTTAAAAAATTTTGATCCTTGCCTCTTACATGAGGCATTTGAATCAAGTGTAATGTGGAAGTTTAAATATCCCACTGTTTGTAACACATTTCTATTCCTAACAAGTGTATTTACTCTGATTTGCCTTATTTAGACATCAATCAACATTCAGTTGTTCAATCAACCTTCCTAAAATGGTGCTTTGTTGTGTCATTGAACTCATAAACTTTAAATACATCTTCACTGGATTTAAAATTACAGACTGTTTAAATTAGCAGCTATGAATCTACCCAACACAGACAACTTAAATACATGATGTTCTCTTGCTCCATCCCTATGTGAACATTCTGGCCTGGGTTGCAGTTCTGTGCTACAGCATTTGCTTCGCATGCCTGAAGCCCTGTGTTCAGGATACCAGCCATGTGAGCAAAATGAAAAATAACTATGTGCATGTCCTACTCCACTTTAGCAAGAAAGTGTAATACTAACAATTCCCAAAACAGGCCTTGTGAATATATACCAGCTACTATTTCCTAATGACAGAAATACTTTATTAACTTAGCAGAAATCCAAATTACACTCATTTTGGAGGATATAGTTGAGATCACTACTTTATGTTTTTTTCTCTTTTTCCTTTATTTCACCCACGCTCTCTCCTTTTTCATTTATTTTTAACATATGTTTATCAAACACTTTATATCAGGAAGTAGTCTTGGTGCTGGGAATACAGCCATGAAACATTTGACAAAATTATTACTTCCATAGACATTTTGTTTCAATGTGTGACAGATATTAAATAAATAATACACAACATATATGCATATACATATAACTGCTATAAAGAAAAATTATGGATTGTATTTGTGTCAAGAGCTTTTTAAAACATTTTATCTTGATTTAAATTGTAGAGTGTGAAAATGCTTTAAAATGTTCAGGGTACTGAGTTATGGCTCTCTAGTAAAAGTAAAGAGAGGAACATCTAGGCAGAGGCTCAAAGATAAAAATTAAAGGAACTGAGGAAGGAGTTAGCTTTTCACATTTAAAAATGTGAAGGTGCTTAGTGTTGTTGGAAGTTCAATGACTGAGGAAAATTATACTGGGAAGAAATTAAGAGAGGTAGATGGGGTTAGATCATCAGGATTATATAGATCACCAAAGATTTCAAATCTTCTTGAAATTTCCTGGAAAGATATTAGAAGTCAATTCATGATTTCTTTGCATTTTAAAAATGTTTATATTGCTGTTTGTGTTCTGTGTGTTACATGAAGGTCCAAAAGTATTGATGCAATAAAACTAGCATGATATAATAAAGTATTGAACCAGAAGGATAGAGGGAGAGAGATGTGAGCAGAATAGAGATAGAATCACTGTGAAATCATGATGGATGGAATGATAGGGAGTGAAAAAAAAGAGAAAAGGACAAATCTAGATTTCCTCTGTGGTCTCCATTCATTCATTTGTTCAATAAATATTATTGAAATTACTAAGATGCAAACCAGATATGATACAATTATTCTGGATTCAGGTAGGAAAATAAGATTGAGATATTTGTGATATAGTCATGGAGTTAGATGAGTAAAATTATGAAAAGTAATTTAAGTTGAAATATAAGATTAAAAGTAGTGCACCTAGATTCTAAGAAGAATGTAAATCTGGACTATGCCATTGTGACCCAAATACTTAGTTGGAAAAATGTGTACCAAAGGATTTTGACTAATAGTGATCAAAGAAGCAAACCAAACTAAAGGTCTGAGATGCCACAAATCCCAAAAGATCACAGAATTTAAGATGAGGTTGCTTACTCCTCTTAAGGACTTCTTTTTTAAAAGAAAATAATATTTTTAAAAAAAATATTTATTTTTTTACTTGTAGTTGGACACAATACCTTTATTTCACTTATTTATTTTTATGTGGTGCTGAGGCTTGAACCCAGGGTCTCGCACGGGCGAGGCGAGCGCTCTATAGCTGAGCCACAACCCCAGCCCTTAATGCAGAACAATGTGTAAGCTATTGCTTTGTTTGCTTTTTTTGTTTTAAAAATTGGTTTTTTTTGTTTGAATTTGTTATACATGACAGCAAAATGCACTTCAAGTCATACTACACAAATGAAGCACAATTTTTTATTTTTCTGGTTGTACACAAAGTAGAGTCACACCATTTGTGTCTTCATACATGTACCTAGAGTAATAATGTCCATCTCATTCTACTCTCTTTCCTACCCCCATCCCCTCTCCCTTACCCTCCCTCCCCTTTGCCCTATCCAAAATCACTCCCTTCCTCCCATCCCACCCCATTATGGATCCATTATGGATCCTTATCCACTTGTCAGAGAAAACATTTGGCCTTTGGTTTTGGGGGATTGGCTCACTTCACTTAGCATGATATTCTCCAACTTCACCCATTTACCTGAAAATGCCATGATTTTATTCTCTTTTAATTCTGAGAAATATTCCATTGTGTATATATACCACAGTTTCTTTATCCATTCATCAACTGAAGGGTATCTAAGTTGTTTCCATAATTTAGCTATTGTGAATTGTGCTTCTATAAACATTAATGTGGCAGTGTCATATGCTGTTTTTAAATCCTTTGGGTATAAATTGAGGAGTGGGACAGCTGGGTCAAATGGTGGTTCTATTCCAAGTTTTCATCTTAATTTATAGGTCTTCAGGAGGAGTAAAAGTCAAATGATAGTGGGATAATAGGTAAGAAGGAATTGAGAAGTTGTAACAACCAAAGAAAGAATTCTTTTGGGAACACTTTTGACATAGGAATTATATTTACCACACGTTTTTCACTATTGGTATTGACTTGAAACACTTTTACTGTTGTAGTGACTTACTTATTTTTTATTTTTATTTGTGTTAGTTTAATTTCTTAAGCAAAAATACTGTATGTTTGATTTAAATTAAGTGTATGAATGGATGAATGAATGACTAGTAAAAGGGAGAAAAAACAAGAAATACAAAAAAATAATAATAAGGGACATGCACTGTCCTTTTGAACTACTTTTGGATTTTAATCCTCCTCAGACAGCCTTCCACCAATAGTTATTTGTAGGAAATTGCCCAAATTATTCAGTAACGGCACACACTCAGTCTATTGAGTTGGTTTCTTGGAAAACTCATTTGCTACCAAGTAGCATCTGCCAATCTATACTGATATTAGAGTGAAAACCGCCAATTTATGGCTACCGTATTGATTCACCTCAGCTCTAAATTCCAATTCCAACATTGCCTTTATTGAAATGCGGGAGACCTCATCTCTGTAGCGGGGAAAGAATTACTCTTTCTGCCACTAGACAACTTCAGTCAGAAAAATGCAGATAGGGCTACCCTTAGCCAACATCCTGTTACCACATCATTCTTTTTAAATTACAGCTAATTACAGCACAACTAGCAAAGGTCAGTGGTTATTTATGTAGGTAGGCTTTATCAACACACACTTACCCCTTTCCTTTCCTTTCTCATAAACCAGCACAAAATATCTGCCATGCACTACCTTAAGAATTTGTCTATTTATTTGTCATTTTTAGTACACAAACTTAACAGCTATAATCTCATTTACATATCTACAGTTCATGAGTGTTGCTAAAATATGAAATAATGTCTAGCATTTGTAATTGGATATTCCATTATGCATCCTTTGGCCCTTTGTTTTTTTAGATCAGATGCACAACTTATGTCCATGCATTGATGTGAAAGTTAATGGGTCTGCATGGAAACACTAAGCAAACAAAGCTATGGGAAATCTTGAACTGGTTGTTGATTATTACTACTAATAATTGTTATAATTCAGGGCAAGTCACTTATCCACCCTCGCCATAGTTTCCTTATAAAATCTAGGGAAAATACATTAGCTTTATATCCTATCTAGCATCTTGGATTCTTTATTGTTAAATCAAAATAAGTGAAAACATTCATATTTTCAGTGAGAAACTTGTTATGATATATGAAATTAATTATAGGACAATAACTGATATTAATTCAAATGAAGGTAAGTGACAATAACATTTTTAAGTCTTAGCAATTTGTAAGTTTCATCTGACTCTCATTGAATTTTGTGCTTTGTTGATTTTTTTTCTATTTAAAAATCAATTTTAGATCTTTTTAAGGATGACTAACTTTGAAGCTGTCAGCCCATCTGTTTTCTCTTTGTTAAGCAGACTTTTTGAGGTTACTCTTGAGTTTGTAAAGAAAATTATTTGCTTTGATAAAGCAGGTTTCAAAAGAAAAAATAGCCTTAGAATTTCTTTTTACACTCTATAGTAAGTGTTTCTAACACCCATAAACTCATCCTAAGTAGAAAAAAATGATTGGTTATTTTAAAAATTGCTATTATTAAATAAACTTATTATCTCCAAGGCTCAACTCTTTACACAGTGAAAGAAAGTATTCATGAAATTCCATGCTTCTTCAAAAATTGTTTCTAACTTGTAGGTAATGATATCCTGGCCATAACTTTCCATACCATAATTCATTTTCTGCTGTATCTTATTTCTTATTTATTCTATGTGAAAACATTTCAGAATATTAGGCTGGGAAAAATGAATATACTTCATCACAAATCACAAGGAATTCTCCATACTATATATTTCCATACATATGTTTATAATACTTTTTGGAGTTCTAAATTCTTTGAAGCACTTTTAAATTTATAAAGTCACCAAACCATCAAGCAGAAACATGTAAGTTTTTCTCTGTCACATCACTGCCTTGTTGTATTATGTTTCCAGAACTTTCATGAATGATGTCTGCTAAGCCTTAAATTGTGCAAGCTTCTGAAAGATAACATAGCCAAATGTAATAATACAAGATGGGTGATTACATAAAAATCACTTCTGAAGTACATTTTGAATTTTTTTAAAAAAACTTGAATATAAATGGATCTTCAAAACATTTAACGTAAACTAAGAAAATAATATTGTGAAAAATGGTCAATGAATTCAGTAAAGACTCTAAGTGGGTTGATATCATTGGGATAATACTTCTTTCACACTAACTACATTGACATTTCCTCTGGGAGGAGGGGATCAATATTACTATGGATGAACTCTTTATCTACTTCCTGTATCCCTTTTCTTTAACATTATTCTTATCTACTTTCAAATTTCCTGTATCTTCTGGATGTTTCCTCTTCCCATAATTTCTTTTAAACCACTTCTCTAACAATAATGTGCTTCATAGAAAAAGTTGAAAGACTAACTTTTAACTTCTTAAACATTTCTGGTAGTTATGTGTCTTATTCTGGATTTATTTTGCCTACTAAACTTAATCCAAAATAAGAAAAAAAAATTCAATACCTAAAGGAATTTAAACAAAAATGAAATTTTAATGTCAAAACAATTGAGCATGTGTAGTTAAATTTTTGACAAAGAGACAGTATAAATTATAGGGGACTTGGAATCTAAAGACCATATGTTACTGTCTGAATCATCTTAAGTCAATCAAGAGTCTCAGTTTTCCATCTACAAAATGAAATGAAGCATTAAGATTCAGTCTTAACATCTTTTTATGAGGATAAATTGGGATGGTTATGTAAAAAGAATTCATAAAATTTAAACTGCACTGTCAATGGAGCACTATAATTATGTTTACACTTATAGTATCCTCAAATTATACGTTGCATTTAGGAATGTAGTGTCTTTACTCAATGGGTCAAGTTTATTCCTAAAAATAAAATTATACCTGCATTACATAATCCTGATATAAAACAACAAATTCCAGTGTGGAATTGTTGTATTTTTAGTTCACTTCCTTTCTCCTGTTATCTATTAGATTAGGTAAATAACATATTACTTTAAAAATCTCTCACCAGAGCTTGTAGGGTAAAATTATTCAAACAATAATTTAAGCAAAAAAAAAATTAGGGCTCATGTTATTTTATCATGGTAATTAGGTCTAGAAAACAAAAGGAATAACAATAATCTAGATTTACTTAATCAGTGTTATTGTATGTATTTATTCATTTATTCAATACAAGAAATACTTTTACCTTATAAAGCAATAGCAATTGGCTATAAAGCCTATGAATTATTCACACAAAAGACATCATGTGCATTTAAGGATGTTTTTGAGATTATTCTTTGAATATTATTCTATGAATATTATTCTCCAGTAAATATTTTAAAATCTCACATGTGCTAGGTGTTAGACATCTTTGTGCCTGGATAGGAGACTCGTTTTTTAAGTTGATGCTATAGAGCCACGACAATTGTAAACATAAAAAATTAGTTCCTACTTATTTCTCTTAGGCTTAAACCCTCACTCATCCTTTATATTTATAAATCCTACTTTTCTTGGAATTTCAGCTGAGCAGAGTAATACTTTCTCAGCTGTCTTCTGGACTGAGTCCTTTCCTGATAGCACTCCCCTTATTGCTATTATAAGCATCATCTGATATTCTCATTTGAGTCACCTTTTAACTAAGGAGAATTACTCACACGAGCTGCTCACACCCCCCACCCACATACAGACCTGTTAGTTTTACAAACACTAGTTATTTTCCAGGACTTAGATCTACCCAGAGTTCCTTCACTCTAGTTAAAGATTAGAACAGGGAAGCATAAGCATATGCCTGGTTACTTATGAGGAAACTGGTCCATGTTCTCACTTTGCTCTAGAGGAGAGGGAGATGAGGAGATCTTTCTCTCCTGGTAACCAGACCCTTGCCAGCCATATTAACATTTGCCTTGCTTATTCTGTGCATATTCTCTAACCCTTTTTGAGTCCTAATACCCAGCAGGACAATATAGTATCCCCTGTAGGATTTAGGAGTGAGGTTGAGCCAAAGGAGTAATTTAACTCCAGACAAATATGTTTTCCATTTTATACTTCTTGGTAATTTGTGCAATCTGAAAGTAACAGTTCTTATGTTTCAACACCTTTGAATTTCTCTTTTTGGTTAATACATGAATTTATTACAGAGCTTCCTACTTGCAAAGCAGTAACTGCTTTTGTATACAATCTCTCTGCAATAGAGTGTTTCCTAGACCTTAACAAAACTCTTCTTTTATCACCGAAAACACATTTCACAGCTAAGGTCGCAGACACATGTGCAACAGTGCCAAAACCTTCCACAAAGACATGACCTGATATTCATAACTGCTTTAGAAATTATATCCCTCAATGCTGACAGGAAAAGGGCAGTCTGTTACTTTTCATAATCGGAGTCAGAGTCGCCATTGACAGTTCAGTGGTAGTGATTTAGAAACAGGAACATTTTGATTGCATCTGTTTACATCACACCAACACATTATGTGGTACAAATCAAAGGGGACATTTGCTTTTCAAGTAGTTTATGACACTCTAGGTTGCCTCCTTTCTCTATTTGTAAAAATTGTTGTTGTTATTTTTAAGATCTTTTTTAGAGCACTGAGTGAAATGCTGCTAATTAAACTCATTGGAACTCTAATGCTCCTTGGTTAGTCTGAATAAAGAAATCTTCAGACTTTATGCACTGTGCTATATAATCATTCATGTGTCATTGTTGAGCAAGATTTATGTTTACAAATGCTTCTAATGTCTATTAGTACATTGAATTGGTTAAGTAAAAGACTTATTATTTTGCTGTTATAATGGCCATAGTATTTAAAAACAAGGATATGAGTTTATGTATAATGGCTTTTCTTTTTGACATGTACTTGCTTTAGACTTTTATCTTTTTATCTAATTTAGGGAACCATCATAGTTTAGGGCAGTGGTTTTCAACTGGGGGCAATTTACCCACTCCCACTAGGGGATATTTGGCAATGTCTAGAGACTTTTGGGGTTGTAACAACTGGGTGCAGGTGCAGCTGACACTGGTAGGTACTAGTCAAAGAGGCTGTTTAACACCCTTCAATGAATAGGACAGACTCCTACAACAAAGAATTGCACGATTCCAACTGTCAATAATGCCATATGTCAATAATTTGGAACCCTTAGCTGAGAGCTAAATTGTGGTATTCAAACATTTAAGCTCCTATTTACATTCTGTTATCCACTGACCCTGGAATCCTAGGTAAGTACTTAAGGGCCAAAGTTTCTGTTTTCTTGTCTTTAAAACAAATCAAAGACATCTAATAAATATAAAAAATGATGACATATAAAATGGCACATATCTTGTCACATCACAAATATTCACTAAATCTTAGATGTTATACAAAATGACATCAGTTTTCTAGAATTCTAAACTTATACAGTGTAACCTCTGAGTTCAGAATGGGAGTCCTTTTCCACCCTGTTTCCTTTCAACTTTAGATATCAGATAAACGTGTTGAAAACACCTATCCCTAGCTTGTTGAATATTTGTTGTTGACAGTAAATTTGTTTTGTCTGAATGCAGGACATGCTTAGAATTTTATGAAGCTTTATCATTAACAGAAAACCTACTATTTTCTTTTCCTTGACATCATTTTAAATTACTTTATTCTGACAGGCTCAAGTTTAAGACAATTATGGCCTTCATTAAAACTAGATTAGAAACTAGTGGGATGGAGTTTTACAAGAAAAGATCTTTATGTCTCCAATAGCAGATCCTCTAGATAATACCACATTTCATCCGGAACACTGTAGAAACTATAAGTTTCCTCTAAGTGATGTGCGTCAATGAGAAGGGGACTTAGACCAGGGATACCTCCAATGAATTCTTACTTAAAACATGTCATAGTGCTAATTTCATTTTCTTAAAATAATTTACAAAGATCATTAGAAAAGGATTGGTAAAGAGATCCTTAAGTATCTCCAGGCCTAACTTAGCATTCATGAACAAAAACAAAATAATAGTGAAGATCAGGATTAGACTGAAAACACAATGAGGGAAATGAATCTAAAATTATTATCTAATGGTGTAGAAACATTATTCCAGTATGTGCAACTTTGCTGATATTTGGGGAAAATTTTTTTTTGTTAAAAAAAGACAATATAATCTGAATTGTATTGGGATTAGATAACAAAACAATTCAAAGAAACTAATATACAAACAATACAGAAAATGAAAATACATTAAATACTTAGAGATTTCCAATTGCATTTAATCAATATTATTGTATATGCCTTTATTCAAAGCAATTTTCATATATACAATTATCTTTAGCAACATGTTTTTTGACATCATAATATTGCAGGTTCCTATTATTTTTGGTTCATATATTGATGTATATGTGTTAAATTAACATAGGCACTTTAGAGTTTATCGTTTGTTTACTGATAAGGTATTCACAATTTGAGCTACTGTGTCTGAACTAATGAAGTGACTGCCTCAATCTTGACACTACAAGACCGTTATCAGGAGGGTCAGTCATCTGTTGAATCTTTAACTAATATGTTGCTGCTATTACTAAAATACCAAATTTTATTTTTTTTTATTTTTACAAATTGGAACTTATTCTGACCACTGGCATTTACATTTCAAAATCCAAAATGTTTGCATGAATGGTGATAATGAAATGCAAGATGATGCTGATTTTAAAACACATTATTGAGTTAAAGATATTTTAATGGGAGTATTTTCATACCCCTGGCTTTGGCCAAGGAAATGTGTCTCCATCTGTCACGTTTGTACAATGGAGAAGAAAGAGATTAAGAACTGTCGCTCTACAGTATCTGTCCTTTGATTCATTTTCTACAGTATTGACAAAATGTCCTTAAAGTGATTCTTTTTTCAGTTGTGTTGATCTCTAATGTTATAGATCTCTGTCATATTTCTTTGACAGTTATGAAAGGCTTGTTGTTTCTTCAGGGCGTATGTTGTAGTTACATGATATTTCTTATGGGGGAAGGTACAAGTAAAGGGGAGTGAGGCTACAAAACACCTCTGAAAGGCTGACCTCTCTCTTGGGAAAGACACTCTCAACTACTTTTCAGAAAACAAACAAACAAACAAAAAAAACACAATATACACATGCTCAGTGCATGGTAATTTAAGACTCAGGTAACATGTTAACCTCTATGGACCAAATTTACCAACCTACCAATGAAAGGGAATTTTCAATGGAAAGAACATTTCATACTAGATAGATTGTTTCAGTTAGGAATCATGCTAATAAATTCTTTTCTCAAGAAGTTTGTAAGTGTGCGTATTGGTGGTATACTTATAGAGTTACCACTCAAAAATATTTTCAAGCCAGGTGCTGTGGTGCATACCTATCATCCCAGCTACTCTGGAGGATCACAAGGGCTAGCCCAACCAGGGTGATATAGCAAGACTCCTTTCAAAAATTAAACATAATAATAATGATAATAATAATATTTTCAAAAAATTTAAAATTATTTTTCTTCTAATTAGTTAAACATGACAGTAGAATGCATTTTGACACATTATATGTAAATAGAGTATAATTTCTCATTCTTCTAGTTGTACATGATGTAGGGTTACGCTGGTAGTGCAATCATAGATGCACAAAATAGGATAATAATGTCCAATTCATTCTACTATCATTCATACCCCTATAATCCCTCCCCTCCCTTCACTTTCCTCTGTCTAATCCAAAGTATCTCTATTCTTCTCTCCAGCCCCCTATCCCCTTATTATGAATTAGCATCCACATATCAGATAAAATGTTCTGCCTTTGGTTCTTTGGGATTGGCTTATTTCACTTAGCATGATATTCTCCAATTCCATCCATTTACTGGCAAATGCCATGATTTAATTCTTCTTTAAGGATGAGTTTTACCAAGTTTTAGTATTATGACAAAAGTAATTTTGTGTATAGAAAATCAAGAAAGAAAGAATCAGAGTATTAGTGACACAAATATTTGCAATTGGAATGCCTTCATGCCACACTGTCTCCAAATAGTTTTTGTAATATAAAGAGGAACTATACCTACATGAGGATGAAACTAATCATTGCGATAAATTCAAAAAACTATCAAATGCCAAGCAACAAAAGACAAAAGAAATTGCAATGAGAACCTGGTATGAGTAATTAATGGATCATAAAAACTGAAATTAAAGTGCATGGCTTGTTTGCTTGTTTCAGACTAATGCCCCATATTGTGCTTGCTTGCTTGTGTTTTCTTTCTTAGTGATATGCAAAATAATAATGCATGTTAAAATCAGTGGAATCTTGAATTTTATGAAATATTGGCAATAGGCTCCTGTGTGTGTGTGTGTGTGTGTGTGTGTGTGTGTGTGTGGTGGGGGGAATCACAGGAAGTCAAGTACATATATTCAAGGTGCAGACTTGACTGATTCATCACTAGATTTTTTTTATTCTTTTGTCCTCTGCCAGAAACTCTAGGAATAGCTGTTTCATTGCTAAATTGTCCAAAGACTAACATAGACATTTGAGTTTGGGGAAACAATTCTGATTTTGAGGAAAATGTGGCTAGGCATATGCTCTGAAAATTCATTTCAAGGAAGTGATTCCAAGAGCTTCAAAGGAATTAACACAAATGAGTTATTTATTTTCCTCTAGGCCAAAGCAAACAAATGAGTGTGTGTGTGTGTGTGTGTGTGTGTGTGTTCACTTTTTTTCAATCAAGGGAACTTTCCCTGTATTTTTCTAAACATGTTTCAAATTTGTCAAATTAAACATATATTCTAAAATTATAATTTTAGAAGTAAAAGAAGTGAATGATTGTTAGTGTTTCTTGGATCTAGTTCCATTTTCTATTTTGGTGTCTCATTGAATGGCTTTGATGCCGAAGATCTGTGTATATGTATGTGTATGCAAGGTCATGTAGTTCAATAGTGGCATAGCCAAGATTGGAGTCTTTTGGCTAAAGAGTCATTGCTTTTTCCATTATGCCAAATTGTCCCATAATATATTAAACATGAACAAGATACTTAATGTAGCATTAAGTATCTTGATGTGATGTGACTTCCTCCTCCCTCTACCCGAACTCCACACTTTCAGAACTCAGGCTTTCATTTTCACATTTGCTGAAAATGTTGGCAATTGATAGCTCTCAAGGATATTCCTCTCTAGAAATTTCTCTGGGGGAAAAAAAGAAAAGCTATTCACCATAGGGAATTGCCCTTACCAGAGTCCATAGTAGTTCAGTAGCAGGTTGACTTACACATATAAAATTCCCACCTACTTGGGATGCCACTGTAGCTCAGTGGCAGAGTGCTTTCCTAGCATGGGTGAAGCACTAAGTTTGATCCTTAGCATCACATAAAAATAAACAAATAAAATCAAGGCATTCTGTCCATTTGCAACTACAAGAAAAAATCCCAACTACTTGCCTGAATTGGGGAGAACTATGAAGAACCATCCCAAATTCAGACCTCCCTTTATCATCAATTGAGATAAATTAATTTAATCTCACCCTCTGCCTGACTCTGCTTTCTTCATTCCTCCATAGGGGTTGGCTTAGAGAAAATTCCCAGTAAACTTCTTAGTAAAATCTGTTATAGATTTGTGTTCTTCGAAGCCAAACTATAATAATAAACATAAAATTATTAGAACATTCTAGAGAAAATTACTTTCATTTTAAATTTAGATAGGAGTGCTTTAAATTCTGAAGGATGAAATAAACACCTATCAAAGTAATTTCATGGTCTATTGGTCACTTTATATTGTTTTTGTTATTATTATTACTGTGGCTGCTACCAAGATAAGTATGTTCAAGATATAATGTTAGGTATTTTTCACACAATAGTTCCTTACCTATTAAAAAAATTCAGTGTAAAGACACACGTATAAATATAAACCTTTCTTTCACAGATGAGGAAATTGGAAACAGGAAAATTGACTGACTTGCTATAGTCACTCAGTTAGAAAATGTGTGATTCTAGTTTATTCTCCCATTGAATTTTAAGCTGCCTGAAGGCAATATCTAGATCTCTCTTGAACAGAATGATTTCCAAGTATTTATGCAGCACCTTCCCTTCAGTAGTAGTCAATAAATATTTACCATACGAATAGGTGAATTAATAAATTTAATTTTAATCCCTAGGCTATACAATCTTCCATCTCCATATGAATCCTGCACTTAATGGTGAACAAAACAGAGAACTTTATGAAAAAAAATCTATGTGAAATAGATATGAATAAGTGATTTAAATATGTATTTTCTTTAAAAATTGCAAGTGATATTTTTCATTTTCTGTGGTAGATTCTTGTGTATTTTGTAGGCACCTGATATAATATTTGAGAGCCCACTCCCTGTGGGCTTGAGTTATTTGATCTTTTTTAACATGAATTTATTAAAACTGTATGTTCAATCTAATACATCCCAGAAGGGCTAAAACAATTGCATAAAGAGAACAATGAACTGTGTCGCATGCCTGTAATCCCAACAACTCAGCAGTTTGAGGAGAGTCACAGGTTCAAGGCCAGCCTCAGCAATTTAACAAGACCCTGTCTCAAAATAAATAATGAAAAGGGGTTACAAGTGCAGCTCAGTGATAGAGTGCTCTGTGTTCAGTCTCCAGTAACAGAGGAAGGAAGAATGGAAGGAAGGAGGAAGGAAAGGAAAGGAAATGAATTTGTCCCAAAATGTAATATTAGAGAAATGGATATGAAGTATCTATCTAACTTTTCAACTTGCCTAAGTGGCATGGTAAAAAAAAGATCACCACAAAAAATAAATAAATAATAGAGATGATGGATATGTTAATCAGTTTTATTTAAACATTTACCTTTGTATACATATATCAAAACATCACATTGTACCCCATAAATGTATATAATAATGGTCTGGAAGTTAAAAATAATACTATTAGAAAAAGACATTTCACTGCTGGTGTTCTCATCATAGATTTACTAATGTCTCCTTTGTCCCCAAATATTTTTCTCATGATACTCTCAAGTAGTACCCATGATATGGTCTAGCATTTGGCTGCAGAAACTGAACACAGGTTGATTGAGTATCCATTAGAAACAAATTCAACAATTAAGAAAACATCTGTGGTCCTGTCACAGAGATGGAGAGAAATTAAAAGCTCACATTTCCAAGTATGTCCTAAACCTAGAGTGCTGAAAATTAGTCATGAAGACAAAGAAAGCTAATAACATAAAGAACCAATCAAATACAAATTAGTAGATGAGTGAAAGGAAGTCTAGTAGAGCAAAGGAAGGAGAATAGGAGAGGGGAGGGAAGACAGAAGGGGAAAGGGGGGATCATGAACTGAAATTGATTCCCATGCATGTATGAGTTTGTTGAGATAAACCCAAAGGCTATGTATAACTATAAAGCTCTAATTAAAAGAAGAGTAAGTTACAAGCTTCCTTAACAATGAAAATTGAATGGAAATATTTTATTGCTCTTACCCCCAAGAAAATTCTCATAAGGAGTAAGAGAAGCTACTTCAAAAGACTCTCATGAAGATCCACTATATAAAAACATTATCAGAATGCTAGACAAAATACACATTAAGTACATATTATGTATTATTATCACTAACAGATAAACTTTATTCAGCAAATGTTTGTTAAAAGCTTGATATGTGCCAAGCATTGGGTCAGGAGATTAGATATTAAGGAAATTTGTTGACCGGAGATTGCATTTTCACAGTAGAGTAGCAAGCACTTGACTTTAAAGGGTCTGAAGAAAACAGACAAAACAAAGATAATTTTAAGATGTCAGCCTGATAAGTACCTTTTAGTAAGAGGAAAATACTCAGGGAAGAATAAGTTTCACAGTTAAAAATTATTTTTTTTGGTTTGATGTCAAATTAGTGATATTAATTATACAACAGTGATGGTGGCTGGATAAGCAAACTGGGGTCTAAGAAGAGATTAAATTTGCAAATTTTCAAGGGAAAATGAAAATATGGATATTTTAAAGTGTATGCCATTTGGATGTCAAGTTAGCAGAAATTTCCTCTGGTTCCTTCAGCATATGCTGTACTATCTACTGCCGCCTTGGTAGCTCCTCTCTCTCCCCCTACCTCTTTCTCTCAATTTTCTTCTCATTCTTTATAGCATATTATGTTTTTCACTTTTACTTCCACCTGTACAATGAGCCACCTAGTTTTATTTCCGACTTCAATGTATTTTTCTAAACCAAGATACTGTAATCTTCAGAGGAATTTGAGTACCAGCTTTGACTCTGCCTCCTACACAGCATGATTCAATAAGCCATGTCTAACATGCATTTCTAGTAACACTCTGGGTATATACTTCAATAATGTACTTCAAAATGTAAAACACTAAGCCAACACAAAATAACTGCTTCATGTATTAATATTCATTACTTAGTAAAATAACCTATATTTTCAGATTAAATTTAAATTTAGGAAATTAGATACATTAATTTCAAAATGCCTTTTATAGTAAATTAACCATTTAACCACTATAGTAGTAGTATTGCACAGAAAAATTTACTGTAATGGAAATTTCTACTGATGTTTTTCTCAACCTCAGAGAAGTTGAGGTTTTGAGCACCAAGGTATAAATACTACTCTGCATTCTATGTATGCTATGAATGTGTTCTTAAAAACATCTTTCCCTCTCTGAATTTTATTCTAGGCTACATATCGAAATCGAATTGTGAGCCAAAGTCTCAGCACAAGGGACAGAAAAGCAATCCATACTCCCACCGAGGACCGTTTTAGATACGCAGCAGCCGACCAGACAAGCCCTTACAAAAACAAGGCCTGTCAACTATCAAGTTTATGTTTCAGTAATTTCTTGAAAGACAAGGAACTAGCAGAAGTTATCAAACACTCCAGAGGAACTTATGAAACTCTCACTTCAGAAGTTACACAAAATTTACGAACCACTGTTGGGCAGAGCTCCCTGAAGCCAACAGCTAAGATAGAGGGACTCTCCACGCTGTTAGAGAAACCAAAGGACCAGGCTGCTGTGGGCCGCCAGCATTCAACCTTTACAGGCAGGTTTGGACAGCCACCAAGAGGGCCAATCTCTTTACACATGTACAGCAGGAAGAATGTTTTTCTGCACCACAATTTACACACCACTGAGCTTCAGACTCTGGGCCAGCAGGATGGGTAATTAAGTCATCCCATTTGTGTCTCTGGGTAGCATAAAGATGGTTCACGTTTTTCGTGCATAGTTCATATTTAATTGTCATGTACTTTTAATTACATTTATTTTCAGTCATAAACAAAGTCCCGTGGGATTTTAAAAATTATTTTTATTTTGAAGAATGAGGGTTTAAGCATGTTAATTGATTTAGATTGAATGGCCTTGAAGAATCTACTATGTATATGTATAATAAGTGGGACCATCTTGCTGGTTTATATAGTCCATAATTTATTGATCTTTTATCTCTATCACTTACTGATGTGTATTGAGGCATTGAGGTTTCAGAACATAATATCAAATAGCACTCTGTTCACTGTGTTGATGGTGTTACTGTAAAAATAGATATGAAGTATAAATAGGTAAAGGAATTGTAAAGAGTATTAAACTACATAGTTAATAGAAGGAGGAAAACAGAAGGATTTTAAAGTCTTATATTTGGTGGTGTATTTATTTGAGGGATGAAGCTTGTTTGTATCCTAGAGATGTGTTTGTCTCTATTACATACATTCAAGTTTGAAATACTATTGGCAGGGTGGAGAACTGTTTGTTTTATTCCTTAAATTTTTAATTTAGACTAGTTAACAAAGGATTCCAGACAGAGTAATTGTGAGGTAAATAGGGAATAACAGCTCTGATTGTCACAAAATTTTGCTTGTAGTTTTAGCTATTGATATAGAAGTACCACATTATAACATGGTGAGGTGGTAAAGTCAGCTGAATTTTTAAAAAATGGTTCATAAGGCATGACATCCCATGTTCTTTGAATCACTGTCCTAAACATATCATCACATTTTTAAAAAATTTCAGGGATAAAGTATTCTAAGAAAAATATTCATTTGCTTCCCTTTTCTTGTATTTTTAAATGTGCATTTATTTTTATGTACATTATTTTGCTTTATATATATCAACCCATAAGACTATGAATTGAGGAACAGAAGGTGAATTTTTTATTCCTGGATACAATACTCTGACTGCAGTCATCTAGATTTAGTAAAAAAGGAAAATATATGTGAATTTTGGTAATTTGATCTTAGAAATAAACTTCTAACTGAAATATTTAAAACTCATTTGACGGTAAATATTTCTTTCTGACAAGTAAGGTTTAATATGTTGTATACTTAAGTGCACAAGGGATAGATCAATAAATCTAAATAAAATAATTTCATGTTTAATAGTAATAGAGCAGTATAAATGGTAGTCATAAATGCATAAATAAGTAATTTTAAAAGGACAATTGGGAATCAGGGCTGCAGTTCTTTTATATAAAGATCAGAACTGGTAACTATATCCACATTAGGTAGAGTCCATGCAAATTGAAACTGTCATACCCGCTGCATGATCTGTTTCCCTTACATTCTCTAACAGACAAAATCCATCAGCATGCACAAATGAGATGAATAAAGGGAAATTGAGATAGCAGTTTTAGCATGGCATCTGACTAACCTGCTTAAATCAAAGCTATATGTGAAATGCATCTCCTAATATAAAAATGTATTTGAGCTCTAGGCTTTGGGGGGAAAACCATTAGATCCCCACTTCCCACTTTTAACTCTTGAACTTTGATAAATTTTCAAACTTTTATTAGAATTGTCAGTAAGGAGTACAGAGAATATCTTGTACTTGTAATTTCGATTTTCCAAAGAAGACATGTGCATCAAGACAAACATTTGTCAAACGTCTTCTTTCTTTGTATGTTTGCAATTCTGCCAAAAGAGAACAACACACATTGCAATTTGCTTGACTTAATGAGACTGCTGTCTAAAATTCCCACCATATTTTAGAAACTATAATACTAATGCAGATATACATTTGGGGCAGGACAATATTTAAGAAATTATAGAAAAAATATAATTATTAGTTGTGGAATTCAGCTTGATTTGTATTGAAAGTTCCTGTGTATTGCTAGAATATTTTATACCTGTAAATAAATAAGCATGATAAAATAATCAAGGCTTTTTTTCCCAGGATATGGAAAAACTATGTATCACAAATAATGTTTTTGATTTGGACTTTTGGAGTTTATAGTTTTGTTTTCCTGGAATATAGACTTTTGAATTATACTTTGTAAAAAATAATCTATTTAAGAAAATCTGTCATTTAATAGACATTTTAAGAGATGTTTTAAACACTAGTATTTTCTTGAAAAATCTTTTTTAAAGCTGAAACATTCAAAAGAAAACCTGGACTAAACTGTTCAATTTTAAAAGGAGGGGTATTTTTTGGAAATATCATCTTAAAGCAGTTTTGTATCAGTATTTTCAGCATTGTTATAATATTATTTGTAATACTCAGTGTATCTCAGGCCTGGAGAAGGTGTAAGCCCACTGTGTTAATGTAGATCACTAACTGTAAGACAGGGGTCTTTTGTAAGTTCCTCTTGTGTAGATATTCTGTCCTAATAATGGCATGTGGGCATTCTTTCAGCAAACTGAAATCTTTGTACTAAAATCTCTAGTTTTCTAAGACAGTTCCATGTATAAAAATGATTTATACATCTCTCCAAGGCAGTACATATCCAAAGACATGACACCAGGGGAAAAAGTGCTTGTTTTTCTGATGAAGCAGTGGTCTTGCCTTTTCCTTCTTCTTTCTTTTGTGCATGTATATGTGTAGCTAACCCTAAGTAACCCTGTAAAATTTCTGCTGCAAACTGTCTCTTCAAAACCCAGAATGTGTTTTAAAGGACAATTATGAAGAGACCTTCCTTGAAGGAAAGCTGTTTCTACCTGAAATAAACTATACACACTTTTGTAATGACTGGCATATGTCAATGTATTTCTTTGAACTCAGTGATTTTTTTTTCAGATGATTTTATACACTAACAGCGTCACCATAAAGCTATGGATTATCTCTGAAATTATTTTGCCTTTTTTGGAACACCCTCATCTTTGTTCAAACAACACCATGAAATTGATGCTGTATTGTGAAAGGTAGAAATTTAGCAGGATCAGTATGCTCAGGGTAAGAGCCTTAGAGATAAAGATTATTCAAGGCATTTCATATATATATATATATATACAGTATATATAGTATAATATATAACATATATAAAAGTTATCTGACAGATAACTTTAAACAATTATAAGCATTTATATATTTACATGATTTAAATTGTTTCTAAAGGTTTTCATACTTAATTGGGGGTTATGATCTGGGTTTTATTTGTTTTCCAATATTTAATCCAAACCCATTGTATTATTTTCTCAGCATTGAGCTCCTATTGAATTCAAATTTCCCTTTTTGTTTTGTTCACCTTGTATGCTCTATAGAGATAATACTGACACTCCCTCTCCCAGAAACTTTGCTTTCTTATTAGGTATTTAAGGACTATGTCCCTGAAATATATGATCATATTCTATTAGCCTTCTAGGTACTTTCTTGATCATTTAGTTACTGAAACACCAGGAACAGTTATTGGATGGCAAGTGCTGTTTCTCTATGCCCCTGTCATGATTACCTTCCTCATTATCAAGGGATAGTAAACCATATCTGTGGTCATTTTTAATAATGGGCATAATCTTATAATCTCACAACATTTTTTAATAGTCTCAACCCCCTTTTTTGTAATCTTGAACCATGTTTAGAAATTTGTAATCTGAAAAGCTACAGAAGGAGGAAGTACTTCACAATGTCCTAAGACTCCGATGAACCAAGTATACATGACAGCTGAACAGAAAAGGGGATGCACACAAATCTGGTGTCTAAGATTATCACCCATGTGACTAAATCACATTCCCAATGTCTAGAAGAGTTTTCCTCACTAATGTATCTGCTTAAAGGTAGCCATGATTCATTTTTAAAAGTATTTTTATTGCATTCTAACATCTGACTGTATTTAGGCATTATTATCAGTTTTTACATATTTTCATATAAACATATATATTTTTATATAAGAATATTTCAAGCACACGATATTTTAGAAATTTGCTACTTCTAGAATTAAAACTTTTTAAAAATTTCTTGTTTTTTTCCCCCATGTTCTAACTTTGTCACGTCAACTCTAGGCTCTATGTAATTGCACAGCAGGGATGTTAGAATATATAAACTAGTATTTGTTTTTATCAAAAGATGAATTGCATTGTAGTATAATTGCAAGAAGCTAAGTAACCAAAAACCAAACAAAATAAGTTCACTTCTCCATTAAGATACATCACCATCATCAAATCTTTATTTTTAAAATTTTCTCTTTTGTCAAGTTGTTTCATCAATAGACAGAACTAAAAACATATCCATGGACAATTTGTTTATGATACATTTAAAATTTTGCTAGAATCTAGTTCTAGTCTGAGGAGTACAGCACAAGTAAGAATAGCTCATCCTGTAGTTGCATTATATGTGGAAAACAATGGAGGTAATCCACTTGTTCACTATGATCTAGAGAATTTCCCAACAACAACAACAACAACAACAACAACAAAAATTAAGGTACAATAAAAATACTTAACTATACAGGGTCATTTTTTCCATTTGAATACATGATTTGGAATATAAGTGCAGTGATTTGGATATTTCCCAAAGGTTGTTCATATGATTGGAGATTTGATCTCCAGTTTCATATGAGATGGCAAGTACTGGGAGGTGCTATGGAAACTTTGAGAGATGGGCCCTAATGGGAAATCTGAAAGTCATTAAGGGTATGCCCTTAAAAGGCAGTTCTCATGCACTTCTTATAAATGAAGCAAGCCTGGCCCATCAACTCTCTGCTTCCTGGCTCAAGATGTGACCACTTGCCAAAGCACACTCCTGCCATTACCATCTACCATCTACTATCTGCCATGGGGCTTTCACCTGATTTAAGCTGACTTAGGTGCCAAGCTATTGATCCCAAAACTGTGGCCTAAATAAACCTTTTTTCTTTGTAAGTAACTTATCTCAGGTGCTTTACATTACAGTAATGAAATACTGGTTTTTTCCATGGCATTTTCAGTGTAGCCTCATAACTTCTCTAGTTTAATGTAATTGCCTTTTCCTCTTATAATTCAAGAAAAAAAAAAGCCTCTTACATCTTCTTTCCAAAACATTGCTTTGTTGCTTTAGTAGTCTCAGTTTTCTGTAACAAAATACCTTTTGGGGGGAAGACTCAAATAAAAGATTTATTTCTCACAATTATGGAGGCTGAAAAATCCAAGATCAAGGTGCCAGCAGAATCAGTTCCAGGTGAGGGTCTTGAAGAAGTGCACTTTCTTGTTGTGTCCTCAGATGGTAGAGAAATTTGGTGTCTTCTTCTTCTTAGGGACACTCATCCCATCATAGGGGGCCACCCTCATGACCTCATCTAAACCTAATTACCACTTATAGGCTCCACCTCCAAACACCATCACTTCACGTTTGGTGTTATGGCTTTGACATATAAATTTAAGGAGGACACATTTAGTATATAACACTCATTTTCATCTCACAACAGACTGGGAAAGAAGTTAGTGTTTTATTCTTTCATAGACTAGAAGGTAATTTGCCAAGGACACATAGCTTGCATGTCTAACTAAACTGAATTCCATAGCCCTTGACTTTTTTGTCATATCATACTAACCTCCAAAGTAGACTCTCTCCAGGGGTCAAAGTGGTTCAAACAAACATATGCCACCTCAATCTCCTTCACTCTTAAAATTGCAGTGGTATTACCAGAGAAGAAATCTGGATAATGTTCAACTTTAGAAAAACTTAATTCAAAAGCAATTTTAGAAAAATCCATTGAAATTCTGATCAATACATATATAATTGTAAGAGGCAGGCTCTTCTTCTGTTTCAAGGTTATCTCCTAGAAAAACTCACATCCTAATTTTCTTTTCTTGAAAGCAATTGGGAAAAATACTAAGGAAATACTTCATGTTATATTTTTCAAAGTGCAGAGCTAATCAATTGTATAGCCTAGTCATTTGATTATCCGAATTGTTCCTTTATTTTCTCATTGCATTAAAGTCAAATGTCTGTATGCCTTGTATACATTTTTTTAAAAAAATAAGATCTTTCTAATAATATTTTAGATATTTATGTTTAGGGACAAAAATTGTAGATGATCTTAAATTTTCTCAAATATTTAGAAGAAGTCAAAATTAAATGTAAATTAAATGTGAATACAAATTTAATTGTCCTAAATTTTAACTAAAATATATTCAATATTTTGGTTAATCATATATACCAAAATAATGTCTGAATAAGCTATGGTCATACCATGAATTCTCTCTTCCAAAACCTTGTTTTCAGAAATCAAAATAATTTGAATATTAGCTAGACTCTGTTTTTCGGAGAAAAAAATACAAACACTGTGTATGATTCATTCTGAAATATAATGGTCTGAAATGATTAACATTTGTAACAATATTTTCTAGTTTCATCTTCAAAATGCTAAACCTTTAATGAGAAAGATAATAAATAGACAATTACTCTGCATATTACAATTTTAAGTAATATTAAATGCAGTGGTCTAACTTATTTTGTGGCACTTGATTTCCCAATAAATACAGTGATTTTTAACAAATGGTTATTTCACCATGTTCCTAATGTTCTGAGAGAAGATTGATACATGTAAGCATGGTGATTAGAAAAACATGCATATTTCTCACTAGTAATAATTTAAAAAAAATATGTGGTATAGATTTCTTTCAAAAAACATGAAGTGCATTATCCCAAAGATCATTACAGAAGTATGCTGCTATATTTAATTTCAATGGACATGTTTAATATCTTCATTCTGGTAAATTTCTTTTCTTTCTTTTTTTTTTTTTTTGAAGTATTGGGGATTAAATCCAGAAGATTTAACCACTGAGTTACATCCTCAGCCATTTTATTTAATTTTTAATTTTTATTTTGAAACATGGCCTTGATAAATGGAGGAAGCCAGGCTCAACCTTGCCATCCTCCTGCCTGGTATATTCTTTTTTTCTCCATTTCATTTTATTTATTTTATTTTTTTACAACTGCTCACCAAAATATATCTCATAATTTTGTACTTTCTATTTTTAAAAACCCTGTTTGTCTATTCTTTGTTACACAAAAGAATATAGTTTTCTACAAAGAATATCAAGAATCACCATATTGATTTTTTATCATTGTAGATATTAAATATTAGAGGTTATTTTGAAAATTTGAAGTTTTTTCATTGTTCCTTTTAGATATACATGACAATAGAGTGTATTTTGACATATAATACATAGAGTATTACTTAATCTAATTAGGATCCCATTCTTGTGGTTGTATGTGATGTAGAGTTACATTGGTTGTATATTCATATATGAACACAGGAAAGTTATGTCCAATTCATTCTACCGTCTTCCCTATTCCAATTCACCTCCCTTCCCTTCATTCCCCTTTGTCTAATCCAATGAATTTCTATTCTTCCCTCCTGCTCCCTTATTATGTGTTAGCATCTGCATATCAGAGAGAATATTTGACCTTTGGTTTTTGGGATTGGTTTATTTCATTTGACATGCTAGTCTCTAGTTCCATCCATTTACTGGCAAATGCCATAATTTCATTCTTCTTTATAGCTGAAAAATATTCCATTGTGTATAAATACCACATTTCTTTATGCATTCATCAGTTGAAGGGCAGTTGAATTGAGCTTCTAATAAACATTGATATGGCTGTGTCACTGGAGTATGCTGATTTTAAGTCCTTTGGGGATAAACCAAGGAGTGGTAAAACTGGTCAAATTGTGGCTCCATTCCAAGTTTTCTCCATACTGCTTTCCATAGTGGTTGCACCAATTTGCAGTCCCACTAGCAATATACGAGTGAAACTTTTCCCCTACATCCTTGCCAAAATTTATTGTTACTTGTAAGCTTTATAATTGCCTTTCTGACTGGAGTGAGATCAGATCTCAGTGTAGTTTTTAATTTGCCTTTCTCTAAGTCCTAGAGATTTTGGACATTTTTTCTTTCTTTTTCTTTTCTTTTTTTTTTTTTTTTTTGACCATTTGTATTTCTTCTGTGAAATACTGCTTCTGTTCCTTTGCTTATTTTATTTATTGAGTTATTTCTTCCTTTCTTCAAATGAAACTGAATCCCCTTCTCTCGCCATGCACAAAACTTAACTCAAAATGGATCAAGGAGCTTTTTCTGGTGTTAACTATTTAAAGTTATTTATATATTCTAGAGATTAATGCTCTATCTGAGGTACAGGTGGAAAATATTTTCACCCATTCTGAAGGCTCTATCTTCACATTCTATTTGTTTTTTTGCTTTGAAGAAGTTTTTTAGTTTGATACATCCCATTTATTAATTCTTGATTTTACTTCTTCCACTTTAGGTGTCTTGTTGAGGAAGTTGGTTCCTAAGCTGACATGATGGAGGGTTGAGCCTATAGTTTCTTCTGTTAGAGGCAGGGTCTCTGGTCTAATGCCTAGGTTCTTCAACCACTTTGAGTTGAGTTTCATGCAGGGTGATAAAGAGGGTTTCAATTTCATTTTACTAACATATGAACTTCCAGTTTTTCCAGCACCATTTTTGTTGAAGAGGCTAAATTTGAAAACTTTATCAATACTTACAAGACTGTTGTTAATCTTTTGTAAATTCTTTGGTTATGCTTATAATCAATGTGCCACTTCTCCTCCTCCTCCTCCTCCTTCTCCTCCTCCTCCTTCTCCTGTTGTTAATCTTTTGTAAATTTTTTGGTTATGCTTATAATCAATGTGCCACTCCTCCTCCTCCTCTTCCTCCTCCTCCTCCTCCTCCTCCTCCTCCTCCTCCTCCTCCTCCTTCTCCTCCTCTTCTCCTTCTCTTTTTCTCTTTCTTCTTATTTTTGTACCAAGAATTGAACCCAGGGGCACTTAATCACTGAGCCACATCCCCAGCCCTTTTTTATACTTTTATTTAGAGACAGGTTCTCGCTAAGTTGCTTAGGGCCTTGCTAAGTTTCTGAGGCTGTTTTTGAAATTATGATATTCCTTCCTCAGCCTCGCAAGCCTATGTGCACAAGTATGCACCACCACATCAGGCTTGCCATTTCTTGAAAATGAATTGTAGATATTTCTCTTTCAAATTTCAGTTGGAAAACAATCAGTTTTCAAAAAGTACTTAGAGTGGAATTTTAATGTACACAATACTTATTATTTCACCAACCCTTCTAGTTAGCTGGGAATTTCTGTAGTACTTTACCTTGTTTATGTCTATAAACCTAAAAGCACTGACAATTATTATTCATAATTATTATTTATATATACTTTATTCTCATTTTAATCTTATTTTATATGGCTCTTACATATCTCATTCCCTTTTATGGTTCTTATTTCTCTAAGATAGCCAATGTTTTGACATTTGTAGAAATATTACTAATGGCTAGGCATTATAGCATTAAATGTACAGAAATTAATATGATTTTAGGGACATTTAAAACTCTTATCATTCTTCAAAATAAGTCTGTGAAAGTAGGAAACATATACAGAAACTTAATATCAGTTAATTCTTAATTTAGTTGCATATACAGGCCTGCAACCTGGAATTTCACAATGAGAGAGAATATTGCTATATTTAAAAGTATTACTTAGAATATACTGGTAACCATATGATCGGGCAGGGCATATAGTAACAAAATTATACCAGAAGGTGTTTTTTTGAATTTTGTGATTCACTGCTAAGGTTTCACTTTGCTTTGTTTGTTTATTACTTTATGGATTTTTATATGTGAAAAGAAAAATATTTAAGTAAAAGTAACTTTTATCTAGTAACACTGTTGGCTCAATGCTACATATTTTCTATTAAGGGAGAGCTAGACAAGAGGAGAAGTATGTATATATACCCAATCTTGAACTTTCCTGGTGAAACATGAAATATAAGCATACTCCAAAAATTTGAGCTAAACTCACTCAACTAAGTGAGTTATGCTGAATATTTGAGGGTCAGATGCTACCAAGGGTTTACTCACACCAATACACCAATACAATATTGGCTTCAGTTTGGCCAATCTTCAAACCCAAACAAATAACATTTAAATATATTTGATAAAGTGTAGCACCATCTTACCAGCCCCAAACAATTTTTCTTTAAGTTTCATCATGAAAACATTTATTCATAAGAAAATATGGCTTATTTTCAGAATCTCCCATGTTGTTATAAACTACAAATTTAAGAGTTTAAAAGCTACATAGAAGGATTGTCTTGTATGCGGAAACTATAATGAAGGCTGGCATTTATAATCACTTGAGGATAGATGTTGGCCAGTTATTGAAATTAAAGAAGTAGTTTAATTTTGTCTTAATCATAATGTGAAGTCAGAGAGCTTATCAAAAAGATTCAGAAAACATAGGCAGTTGATACAGAGTATTTCTAGATCAACTGAGACAAACCAACATCTAATTATTCATTTAAAGTTACATCAATGCCTGATTTTAGATGCAGGGTTGAAAGCAGAAGTTTCCAGAGTTTTTCCTAAAGTCTAAGAACTGATAAAGCCTTCAGTTTAACTCATTCTTAGGACATGTAAGCTCATTAAATAACTCAGGAAAATCAATCTAATGCATAAAACATAAAATTTGAGTTATTTTTTAATATGCAATTTGACATAATACCAAAAAGGTTTATTATATTCATCTTTCAAAGAAGCATTACAAACACCTTTTAGAATTTTTTTTTTGCATATTAGGACTTAAGGTTCCAATGTTTATACTCTTTGGACCTCTCTACTCCAGGCGGTGGTCAAACACTTTGTTGAAATATATTATGAATTGTAAGACTCCTGGAAAAAGTGGTCAGGAGGGAAGTTATTTTGTCATTGTAGTTAAAAGCAAGAAAATAAATTGAATAATTATGATCTGGCCAAACAATGTGCCCTTAAATCAGCTACTCATATGCATTTGGGCCAATTCAAAAATGTGTTGGAAAAATGAGAGTGAAATACTTTGTGAATAGAGTGGTTGAAGGAAGCTTACCACTGAGTTCAATCCCCAGTTAGAACAGTTTCTTGATGTGTGCCCTTGGGGCAATTTCTAATTTGATTTTCTACCTATGGAATTCACATAAGACCCAGCTTATGTGAATTCCATGGATATTAAATAAGTTAACACTCATAAAGTACCGAAAAATGGTGTCTTGCACAGAATCAAAGATACTTCCGTGTTTTCTCAATCCAGGCATTTGACCCTTCTGATAGGTGTGAACTCCTTGTACTACTTTGCCTAAGTCTGTCAACTCATAGTCACTGATAATGCTCCTCCATTAGAGAAGAAAATTCTGTTCCTCTTTAAGATAAATCCCCAGCAAAATTTCATCTGAACTTCTACAATTTTTAGAACTCAGATTATTCATAAATTTCAAAAAATTTCAGAATCCAAACATTGTTTTGACAATGGATAAATTTGTACAGAGTTCTGAAATTCTCCCCCTCTTTTTTTTTAAAGGAAAATCTTACCTTTAGTTGTCAAGGTTTCCAAGGTTTAGGGTACTATCTCATATTTGGCTGATGACTATTTTGCTGAGGATAAGGTCATGTTCAAATATAATGAGTCTACAACATGTTTAAAACAATTGTTGCAAACTTCTACAGAACTATGTAAATTTTTCTCTTTTATTCCTCAAAAATAAAAATTGCTTCTTGTGCTGAGCTGCTTCATTATCTATTAAAAAGTAAATTCATGAGAATCCTTTCTTATTGACTTTCAAGTGTGTAATAGTATATAATGACGAGTGGAAAAGACTGCCTCTTAACAGTATTGGTGAGTATTGATGCTATGCTTAACTGACTAACGAAAAAGGCAGAGAAATGCCATGTGTTTAACAATTGAGAAGCTCATTATGAAAAGGATAGGAATATATACAAATGACCAAAGTCTTTGCTTTGCTATTTTATTATATTGCATTTTAAAGATTCAGGGTGTTCCAATTCTATCTCTCCAATAATTCCTTAATGAGACAGCAGTCTCATAAATTACCTCCCATTAAGCCTTTCCTCAATGCGTGTGTGAAAGCCTTAAAGCTTAGATTAGTAATAATCAATTCTAAATTTTCCACTGAAAGTTCTAATGCTGAAAGCCCTTATAATCCATGCTTTGGAGCAGGTAAAATAAAAACTGAATATAGGATTTTAAAATAATAAGATTGCAGTCATTCATAAGAATTATACTTGAAAAGAATTTATTTTTTTAATTAGGGACAATTTCAACATTCTTGAATTAAGCCATCCTGTTAACATTCTATGCATGACCAGCTTTGTTGATGCATTTATGCAATCCATATATACCCTGGTTAGAGTGTCTCTCAAATAGTATGCTCTGTGCTTGGGATATGAAGACAAAATGATAATTTATGTATATTTAAGCTATTTTGCATATGTTTTATTTAGTCACATAAAAATAGGAGCTCTGTTGAGTGATCTGGAATGGATTCTTTTAATTTTAGTAATGTCCCCAAAACACTGAGTCATGCTCAATCTAGATAGGCTCTATACTAAATGCTTTACCTGAATTTTCTTATTTAATCCTCAGAGGTCTATGGATATTCATATTATTATTCCTATTTTGCCTTTGAGAACAATAGGAGTAGGAACTTGTCCAAAGTGACATGGCCTAAATGGCTCCTTTATCAGATAATGATGTTCTATACAAACCATAGACTAGAACAGGATTATTTCTTCCACAGTTGCTGTTAAGAAAGGTTTGTATATATTCTGCATAGTCACCTTTTAAATAGAGTTTTGAGATAAAAAATAGAACCATTATAAATTATATTAGCAATACCTTACCTGATATTGTGGAAAAAAATGTGTGTGACCATGGAGTTGGGAGTTAAGAGAGTAGTAAATGAATCTCAGCTTATAACTGCTGTTTATATAGACATGAAAAAATTGCCAATTTTTTTGGTAAATATTAAATTATCTTACATATCAAAATGCAGTTGATTATTCTGCCCACAAAAGTTATTTTTAAAGATTAAATTAGATGTTATACAAGGAAGAACCTAACACAATCGCTTAAACGTTTTGGAAATTAACATTCCCATCCTTATAAAAATGGCTAAATAAAATGAAAGCCAGTTACTTTTCTTGGATCCTGGGAAAAAGAACTAGGTTGCAAGGCAAATAACAAGTCTTAAAATGCAAAGAGTCCAATTCAAAGAATCATAGCCAAAATCAGCTTACTTTGAACAGAGACCACTGAATAAATAGGGAAACTGGTTGAAATACTTAAGTGGTGATTTAAACGAATTGCATGAGTTTGAGTATGGACTAGCTTCAGAGTGAGAAGTCCGTGGGAATAGAAGAAAAAACATGAAGAAAAATCGAGAATGCTATACCTTTGTGAAGTTCACCTCCAGGAAACCCATCAAATTCTCACTATAGAGATCCAAGAATGATCTCTTGCCTTTGACTGAGGAAGAAAAGTAAACATTGTGAAATATATTCCTGTTAGGGTAGGTGGCACAAATATCCACGAGAGACATATCTCTGAGTTCAAGCAAAGGTTTATTGACAGAGAATATCTGCCAGGCTGCATTTCTACGAGGAGCGAAGCAGCCTGCTGGGAGAAACTTCTTAACTATGTACTCAAGTACAATGGAGCAGTTAAAAGATAACCTGTCTGGTTCTGTGATTGTTACTTGATGTCATTGCTGTCTTTTCGGTAGTTAAGGACTCTTTCATGGCAGGTCTAACAGGAAGATCATGCCTAGGTGGGCAGGTGCTGATTTTCAAAATGGAGTTATTTTGGCCTAAGGACCTAACAATTCCCAGCATTCTCTTTTACAAGGCCTATTCTCTAGGCTCTAGGGAAAAGATATTACTGGAAACTGATCTTACCTAGGGGAAGGGCATTTCTTCCACCCCAGTCTCCTCTGGCCTTTCTCTCTTACTTAAGGGATGGTGAAAAGTTAAGATAAATGTGTGAAGGTCATGACCTTGGGACAAAGAACTGAACTTTAACATAAGATTATAAGAGTTTTCTCCATTCTCACTACTTATCACTAAACCAATAGGGTTCCAATGTAATAGAGGGTGACAGCTGAAATTGCTGCAAGATCCAGTCTGAAGGGAAGTATTTAGGGAAGTGTAAGTCAACAAATGAGATGAAAACAAGGACACAGAGGAATGCAGAGCCTCTGGCACCTAGAGCTATAATCAAGCCAATGAGCCAGATTAATGTAAATCCTCATGTCATTTACCTCAATTCTTACCTGATACATCAAGTTTGGCTTTCAACATACATTTTAACAATAAATTAGGCATGTTAAAAAGCAAGGGGAGAAAAACACTCCAAATAAACAAAGAGAAACATCAGGATCAGACTCAGGTGTAGCAGATTTTGAAACAATCAGGAAGGGGATATGAAAACGTTTTATTAATATGTAAAGGAATCTAATGAGATAAGTAGAAACATTTCAAGAACAAGTGGATAATCTAAGCAGAGATATAAAACAAACAAAAGAAGGAAATAACAAATTTCAAAAACATTGCAATAGAAGTAAAAAAATGCCTCAGGTGAGCTCCTCGGTAGATTAGACATAACAGAGTAGAGAATCAATGAGCTTGACAGGAAGACAATACAATAGTAATGCCCCAAAATAAATGAAAAGAGGGAAACTTCAATGAATAAAAACAGAAAACAAAACTTATGAGGTATGGGGGAAATTTTTAAAGTGTATGCCTATGTATAATTGGAATAACAGAAGGAGAAAAAATAAATAAATAAAAGCAAAGTAGATGGAGCAATGTGGCAGAGTAGTAGATACCAGCTTCCATTTTCTATGCCTTCCCCTCCAAAAAAAGAATAAGAGCAACAGAAATTCAAAAGCTAATCAAGAATGGAAATGGCCCTGTGATGACTGAAAAGTGAAGAAATCCAGCAACACAGTGGAGCAAAAGATGAAGAGCAATTTTACAGAAAGTATTGCCAGAAAGTCAACACACCTGAGATGTATGGAGAGAGCTAGGAAAAAAACAAGAGCAGGGCTATCAACTTAGCCACGTGGCAGGTGTCAGCATCATTCTAGTGCCTGTTCTGCAGAGGACCTTGACAGACTTTACCACTGAGGTTCTAAGTAACCCATGTGGCAACACTTGTGACTCACCACTGCTCTCATATTGCAGCTTCCTTTGGGCTCATCAGTTTAGAACACTGTGGACTGCTCTATAGAGAACAGCAATAGCTTTCAACACTGAGGTAACCAACCATCATCACCACCGTAGCCACACCCAAACTGGAGCTGCTGTTATATTGCCCTGGGACCTCTCCCTACTCCTTATGTATGCCAGATCCAGGAGGTTTGGTTGCTTTCTGTACAGCTGCTCTGTGATTGCCCTTGAAACAGATATTGGAGCCACTGTCAGAGTGGGCTAGACTGTGCACTGAACACTGTAGCCACTCTTTCCACAAATGTGATATACCATGGTCTGTTTCTGAGGCTGCTTTATAGACACCTCAAGGACTGTAGAGCCAGAACCACAATAGGCATATGCACACCTCGCAAATCCAGAGCTATGGTAATTCTGTACATGTTCATTACACTGGTCTGAGATATGCTTAGGACACCAGACCTGTGGTTGCAGAAGGAACTCCTGCTTCCAGACCCTGAAGCCAATGTAACTATGTACATACTCTGGAACCTGGCTTCCCAGTTGCTACATAAGCAACTATACATTGTACACACATTACAGTGGAGATGCCTGTGTCCTGACCTGGAGCTGAAGTCCCTTCATGTGGACCCACACTCCAGACCCAGCTCCATGGCCACTCCACAGGCACCATAAATGGATACCATTGTTGCCACCATTGCCAGTATGCCAACAAGCCAGAGTCAGAATTAAGAGGGATCCCTTGGGCACAATTTTCCCCTAGAAGTGAAAAGATGAAAAAAACCTCAGCATCTCTCAACACCCAAACCACAGTGGTCCTTGCTGTTAACACCCATAGCCTTAGCTTAAAGACCTCTGCAAACTTCACCAGCACTAACAGAGCTTCACAGAGGCTGTGATGCTATGCCCTTGCAGTAGTGGGGATAGTACTCTCTTCACCACCTGTAGGTGAATGTCTTACCTCACCAGAAGTAGTTTACAATTCTGAAATAAGTAACAGATATATCATATATGCAGACATTAATGCCATGTAATAAGTAATATGACAAATCAAGGAAATATGATATCACCAAAAAAAAGAATAATGTTCTAGTTACTTACCAACCCCAAAGAAATGGAGACTTACAAATTGTAGATAAAGAATTCAAAATAATTGTTTTCTACTATCACATATAATTAAAAGAACCAATTAAAAAAGGAAAGAATTGTTTTACATAAACTCAGATATTTACAAGATGATGCAGATAGATAATTAATTGGTTTCATGAAAATAATACATGAACAAATTCAGAACAATCAAGAGACACAACATTTTAAGAAGATGAAAGAGAAATTCTGGGGCTGAAGAATACAAGTGTCAGAATCTATCAAACCCAAGAAAGAATCTATGGACTTGAAGGAAGGACACTTCAAATTATTCAGCTACAGGAAAAAAAAAAAGGAAAACCATAAAACTCCTAGAAGAAAATACAAGGGAATTTTTTGTTTTGTGTATTTTTTTTGTATAATTATAAAAGCACAGACAATAAGAACCAAAAACTAACAAATGGAAGTACATCAAACTCAAAAGTTTCTGCTTTGCACAGAAAACAACAACAACAACAACAACAACAACAACAACAAGAAACCCACAGAATAAAAGAAAATATTTATAAATCATATACTTTAAAAAAGCTTAATATCAAAATGTGTAACTAATACATACAACTTAATAGCAGAATAATATAAATAACCTGATGAAAAATAAGGTAAAGGCCCTAAGTAGATATTTTTCCATAAGAAAAATAAAAGATGGCCAAGAAACACAAGAAAAACTGTTCAACATCACGAATCATCTGGGAAATGCAAATCGGAATCACAATGTGATATTTCCTCACTCTTGTTAGGGTGTCTATTAACAAAAAATAAAAAGATGACCAGGATTAGTGAGGATGTGAATAGCAGGGACCATTTACATAGCTTATACTTGGTTGAAGCAATGTTAAGTTTATAGCCATGATAATCAACAATGTGGAGATTCCTCAAAATACTAAAATAGTGCTATGATATAATTCAGACATCTCTCTTCTGGGTAGGTTTGCTATAACAAAATATCAGAGATTAAGTAATTTATACATAATAGAAATTTGTTTCTCACAGATTTGGAGACTGGTAAATTAAGATCATGATGCTGGCAGATTTCATGTCTGGTATGGTACCTTATGGCTGTATCCTCTAGAGGGGATAAATTCTGTGTTGTAATATAGTGGAAAGTGAGGATTAAAAAAAAATAAGAAGTTAGGAAACATTGCAAGGGCCTTAATCCTATTAATGAGGGCAAAGCCCTTCTAACAAAATTACTACTCAAAAGACCCCACTTCTTAATGATTTCACTTGAATTTTGGAGAGGAACATGTATTCAAACCATTCAAACCGGCATTAAGTAGGTGTATGTAGGTTATAAGACAATGTTACTCACAAAAATAAAGTAGAATGTTGGTTGTCCAAAAATCAATGACAGACACTAGTTTAGATTCAAGAAGTTCTGGGAACACTAAGAAATAAAGTTAAAAAAATCTACATCTAGGCATACCACATTCTTAATAGGTGTGCAACACAACGTTGCTAAGGTAGCACTATTTACATTGTATTAAATAACACTCAATAGTTCATTTATTGGTAAAATATGCTGACTCAACAACCTGCATAGAGAAGCTATAATTTTTTAGTTGTCATCTAAATTTTCTTCAGCATAACTTAATACGTTATCAATACACTGCCCTAATATACTTTTTGCGAGATTACTTTTTATCCAGTCTACATCACACAAGTATTTTACTTCCTGTAATTTTATAGGTTCACATTTATTTAGTTAGTTTTTAGTTTCTCACCAATTACTTAACTTTGATTGTCCTTAATGATAAGTTCTGGTATTAAATAATTTGTGTTCTGTCTTTTCACTGAATTGAATGTACAAATAAAAGCTTTACTATACCCATTTTCATATTCTAATTTGACCTTAAGAAATGTGCCCCTTTGATTTTCAAATGCCTATAATTTATAGGTAAATATTGTTTCAATCTTCCTGAATTTGCGCTGCACTTGTACATTGTTTCTCACATATTCTTTGGATTAGTGTTTCCATGAGTAAGCATCAGTCATGAGCATGACACTTTTTTGTGTACATGTCTCTCATGACATTTGTGCAGTGAAATGACTCAGGAGATCATAATCCTCCATCATTAATTTTTACATAGGAACTTGCTGAGATATAATTTACTTACCATAAAATTTACCACTTTTGAGTATACTATTCAGCATATTTAATATATTCAAACAGTCATATGATCATTCATCTTTAAATTTCTAATATTTATCCATAGAATAAGACCTGGAGTCTTCTTTTTCCATATTATAACATACCTTCAAAAGTTATTTCATCAGACCACCATGAATATTTAAAAGCACAAACAGTAATAAAATAAATAGAAGTGTATAATAAATAACCATCAAAGAAACACCACCAAAGTATAAAACCATCATGTGATGATTCACATCCAATAGTCACAAGTTTTATAACAATTACAGCACTCCAGTAGAATGAGCAGAAGAGTAGCAGGACATACAATTTCAACTTCCATTTTTGGAATAAGCATTTACCTTTGATTTTTCACTTGCTCTGAGGGAATTTGTGTTTGTAAAGAAAGACTGGGAAGGTAGTTCATGAGAAAAGTCTGATGCCACAAGCCAGTCATACTTCCTTCTGTGCAGTACTGTGTTCACCTCTACATTACATCTATGGCTACATCTACATCACCATCACATCAGAATCTGAGAATCAATTCAACCAACCGAATATGGTCCTACTTCCATTTCACTAGGATTGGAAAATCCTCCCATGACATGCTAATGGGTTTCTCAGTTCTTGCCATCACTGCAAGTGCCAGTATGACACAATATATGATGTTTAAACAAACTACATCTGTATATCTCTATCTCTTTCTGTATCTTTTGTTCAATCACTACACCTTGAAGAAGAGAGCTCTAAGGTTCCATGAAACCACAGTTGAATGGCAAGCACTGTAGATGTACTGGTAGATTTGCCATTCTTTACTCAGTTTTCTCAACATGTGTAAAGGGTGTTATTTGTGGGGGTTTTTTATTGCAAAACATTTATTTAAGAAAATCAAAATTATTTTAACATTTTATTAAATCTAAAGAGTTTGTTGAGGTTTTTTAGAATTTTATTTTATGTGCAAAGAGTTAGATGGTCTCATTGAGTATCTGTCTTAGGCAATCTATTCAAGGAGAATCACTTAGTGCCTATATCCTTTGCATACTGACAGAAACACTGCCAGTGTATGTTGAGGCTGTAGTACTGGATCAGACCATGCTGGTTTGAGGAGATAGGGCAAGAGTGAGAACCCTGGCTTAATTTTCATGGGTGGTTCCAGTAGAGTTATTGGTGACCCATCTTGCTTCCAAGTGTGCAAAGAGGCCAAAGGAGTAAGCTGGGGCATACTTGTGGTCTTCAGAAAAAATTTTTTTTTTTCCTGAAGTTCAATCTTAATGATTAAATTCACTTTCCCCTTTCTCTGTCACTGTCTGCTCCCTTCAAGATTTGCTTCTCCATCCCTCAGCCTTATTAAAAACAAAACAAAACAAACAAACAAACAAAAACCCTAAAATGATTTCTTAAATATTTAAATGAGGAACAGATGCCAGATTTGGTGTCACTCTTAGGAATTCTTGATGATTAGCTACATTAGCAGTATTGTAGACAATTAAGCATATTTACTGGAAATGAGAGAACTTGTTAGTGCTTAAGTTGACAGCTCTGTAATCAATTGTCATGTTAAGATGTGTTTATGTTGAATAAGGATATTATAATGATTAGACTGAGACACTGAATATTAGAAATTAAAACATTTACCATTCACTTAACAGGTTTTTCTGATTGTTTTTATTAAAGTGTTAGAGACATTGGACCCAGGGCCTCAAGCATGCCAGACAACTGAAATATAGCCCCAGTACTTTATATTTTTGTTTTGAGACAGGGTCTTGCTACATTGTTAAAGACCTTGGTAAATTGCTCAAAATGGTCTTGAACATGAGATATTCCTGCTTCAGCCAGCCAAATTGCTGAGATTATAGGCTTATGTGACTGAGCCTGAAGAATGCAAATTTTCTTCAGTGCCTCTTTTCTTGTTTCCTAAATTTAAATATTTAAGTTTCTCTAAGTATTGTGATTTTGATGGTATTCCATATAGAGTAAAAGAAAGTAAGCATGACTTATTAATAAGGTAGCACTAATCATTTTAAAAATTAACTTTAAGATCTCAGTAGCTTATTTGTTGTTCATGTGAAGAACAAAAGAATAGCTCCTAATTATGGATGTCTTTATTCCAAGGACTGATTAAGAGATTCAGGTGCTTTTCAAATAATGGCTCTACCATCTATACCACATGCCTTCCAAAATCACTGTGCTTCCTGCATCAATTTTGCAGATAGGGAAAAAAATATATAGAAAATCCTATGTAGAGGGTTCTCATAACTCATATTTGAAAGTCATGAATATAACCCCTGCTCATATTCCATCATTCAGTATTTAGTCTATGGCCATATCTACTGTGATGGATCCTTTAATGTATATCTTGAGTGGGCCATGGGTGCTCAGATTAAATGTTATTTCTGGGTGTGTCTATGTGAGTTTTTGCAGATGAGATCCACATTTGAGTAAGTGAATTTGGGTAAAGTGTTACCCTCTCCAATGGGGATGGGCAACAGCCAATCCACAGAGGGAAAAATTAAACAGAAGGTAGAGGAACAAGGAAATTGCAGTTTTTTTCTTGACTCACTGCTTGAATTGGGACATTTCATCTTCTCCTTTTATCAAAATGGGATTCACATGAGTAGCATTGCTCTCGTAGTTTTAGACTGCATTATATCACAGGCTTTCCAATATGTGGACATTAGATCTTGGGATATCTCAGCATGAGCCAACTCCTCACAGTAAAACTAATTTTATTTTTATGTATCCTATAGATTCTCTCTTTGAAGAACCTTTCCTAATACACCTACTTGAAAAGAGGCTTTTGCTTAGGGGAAAATGAGAAAAAATAGAATACCTAATGAGACAACCTGTGCTATAAATAACTATTTTTTTTCTTCTGGTGCTGGGGATCAAACCTAGGGCCTTGTGCATACAAGGCAAGCACTCTACCAACTGAGCTATATCCCCAGCCCTATAAATAACAATGTTAATAGGACATAAAACATTTCTAAAAATAGATTTACAGTAGCTAATGATCAATGTTCTAAATCTTTATAGTTGTGAATTTGCTTAAATAATCTGTATGAGATCAGTGATCTTACCTCTTTTTAAAACACCCAGAACATACAGATTCTTGAATGAATGAATAAATGAATGAAACAGAGGGGATGAAAATTTGATTTTCATTTGACTCAAGTGAACACATGATCTATGTGGTAGTTGACCCTCAATTCAACAGAACTATGAATAACACTGTTTAGTTTTATAGTTTTTCAACTTTTCAAAGGAAAGAATAAATAATTTGGAAAAAATGCAGTGGAAAAAAAGATATGCCAATATATGTCTCAATATATTTCTAATCATATTTCATACTCTTCTTTCTTTAACCTCCTTCATAAAATGTTAAAAGAGCAAGAGGAAATCCAACAAAATCATTATACAGAAATTTAATATATATAATCTACTAAGAGAGCCAAATATGACACCAAAAGCTATGATAAGCTCCTATAGTTGGCTGTGGTAGTAATTTTTCCAATAGTTGACCAGACTTATCTGTGACTCTCATAAATGGCTAAAATGAAAGACCTTCCTCACTTCTGCTCTTTGCCGCTTGCTCAAAACTGGAGACTCAAATTGGATCCAAATTGCTAACTGGTTTACTGCAGTTAACTCACACCCCGTTAACACTGTCAAGTAGCTAGCTGACCCTGACATGCCATACCTGCTACAAGCCCTCAGCATTTCCTACATGCTAGAAGAAAAAATATTTATATAAAAATAGTAATATATTCACTTTATTGCCATGAACAAAGTAGGACACTTTGGAATGTACAAACTAATATAGTCACTTTGACATGCAGTTGTTTTAACTTGTCTTACTTTCAAAGACATTAACTCTTACAACCAAATGATGTGTACAACAGAAATTACTGACTTTTATTGAACTTCTGACTTTTATTCCCCAGTTATGTTGGAAATACAGTGAAATTTGGGGATGGGATGTAATGTTGATGTAAAAATGTAGAAAGGGTAAAGCTTAGGGATGGTGTTACAATGTCTGTTCTTCACATTAATTATTTAAAAAAAAATACAAGAAGGCAAAACAATATGACCTCTAATGGTGTGGGTTGTTTTAATGGCCATGTCAAGTGTGCCTGAATAAAAATGTCAAGTGCCTTGTGTTCAAACAGCATTATCTAATGTTCTGTGGCTTCAGAAATAGGGACATTTTTAAAAAATGGCTTCCTAATTAAAGTGCAAAAATATTATGAATTGTTTATTACAGAGGCACATTTTAAATGTAAACCAAAACTAATAGGTTGAAATCATTTGGATCAAGAGCCTAGACAATTCAACATTTTTTAAAATGAGTAACTGAAAATACAAAATAATTTTCTCATAATTAGGACTGGGTTGGGAGGTAGTAGGTACAAAGATTTGTAATTAAAATACAAGTTTAGAAGACATAGCATATGAATTGTTGGTCATTTACAACTTCTTTTAAACTCTAGATTTAATAATTATCATAAATGTTACATAAAAATTAAGCTTGTAGCTACTAGCATTTCATACAATTCTGTATTGAGTAAAACATAGCACTTCACAGAACACAGAACAGATAATGCAAATCATGATACATCTTGAAGAAATTCTACCATTCATAGTTCATTTAACCTTTGTCAAACAGTATTTATTGGGTATCTGTGGAAGACATTAATTAACAATACCATTCATATTTTGGGGACCAAGAGTGAAGTTCCACACAAAAACCACATTTTACTGAAAAATTTGAACAATGAACAAATAAGTAAATAAATACAGAATGCAACGTTATAATAAATTGTAGAGTAAAGAAGCATAGAGAATGTTACAGGAAGATGGAAGATAATGCCGACTTTTAATGGAAAGAATTGCCTGAGGAATAAAATAGCTGAGCATCAATCTGAATGAAACAATAGAGCAAACCAGGAAAACATGTGGAGGAATAGAAGGAGGAGGAGAAGAAAGCAATTTGATGCATTTAACAAAAAAATAAAAAAATAAAAATCATCATCAAGGGATGAAAAGAATGATTTAGGGGAGAGTTATGGGATATAAATTTAAAGAGGTCCAAGGAGTAAGAGTATGAAAGGCCTTCAAGAACATGGGAAGCGATTTTGATTTTTTTCTAATTATTCACAAAAGACTTTGGAAGGTTGGGCAGGAAAATGATATAACCTCATATGATGATTTTTATAATGTTCTGTCATGCAAAGAAGTGGTACATGCCTAAAATCTCAGCTATTCTGGAGGCTGAGACAGAAGGATTACAAGTTTGGGGTCACCTTGGGCAACTAAGTGAGACCTTGTCTTAATAAAATATATTTTTTTTTAAACAAGAACTGGGGATATCTCAGTTGTAGAGCACTTGCCTAGCCTGTGTGAGCCTCAGGGTTCAATACCCATTACCATAAATAAATAAATAAATAAACAAACATATAAATAAAGTTCTAACTAATATGTGACGATTATAAATTTATAGGAAGTTAAGAGTTCAGATGAGGAAACAGAAAAGTTTGGTATTCCACAAAATGATTACGGATTAAATTTTGTGTGGTTTATATTTTGAAGATAGCTCTTTCATAAATTTCTCTTCTGCATAGGATATAGAGCCAAAGGATAAAGATAAATTGAGAACAAATCCCAGGTTTGGGCCTGACAAAAATTAGATATAGGTAACAACATTAGTATAGGGTGATAGCATGATGAATGCTTTGGTTTGCTTTTTTATGTGGCAAGTGCAGTGTAATTATCACTTATGTTTTGTATTGGTTAATTCTGAGAAGATGTTTAGACATTCAAATGGAAATGATGAGAATGCATTTCGTTCTATTGTGGGGTATCAAGAGATATGTTGAGGCTGTCATCAATTTTGGGTTCCTTACCAGGAAGATTCCATTTAAATCATGGGACTTCATGATAATATCTAGAGTGACAATTGGGGAAAAGAAGTTGAGAATCAAAGACAAAATGCTGTGTGAGAAAATACAAGTAAAACTGAGGAGAAATGGAAAATAAGTTGAGACAAAAAGAGTATGTGCACACACATGTGTATGCATGTACGTGTGTGTGTGCACTGAAGGGATCAAACCCAGGGACTTATGAAATCTGGGCAAGTGCTCTACCACTGAGTTACACCCCCATTTATGCATTGTATCTTGAAAGATAACTGAGAAAATGAGAGAGTATTAACTGTCAAATAATGCAGAAATATCAGGAAGTACAGTTGAGTTTCCGACTAAACTTCTCTTAATATGTTGGTCAAAAAATATCCATTCAGTGTTTTTATATTGCTTAAAATTACCAAAGACTTCTTTTGTTGTTACTTGTGAACACTTCTGGTGCCCATTTTTTTCCAAGCACTAGGTATTACTATTTCCAGAAATTATTCTGACTGTAAATAAGAGTGATTTAGAGGAAAAGATACTACCAGAGACCTGAGCCTTAGACCCAACTTTGGGAATCCCAACAAATCAGCTTTGGTTCTATGTCGCCCCCCCCCAAAAAAAAAAACAAATGGAAAAAGTAATAGTGAAAAGCAGGAAATAAATTTTAATCAGAATAGCTCTATCAGGAAGACAAAGAAGACCAACATTTCCAGCTCTATCTCCAGAGGTCTTTTTTTTTTCTCAGTACTGGGGATTGAACCCAGGGGCACTCTTCTATCACTGAACTATATCCCCATCCCTTTTTATTTTGAGACAGGATCTCACTAAGTTGCTGAGACTAGGTTGGAACTTGCAATACTTTTCCTGCTCAGCCTCCTAAATCTCTGGGATTAGAGGTCACATTGGCATCAAGAAGTCTTCATTAAACTGGTCTGGCTGATTATCTTGGTATTTGTCAGACAGACATCTTTAGATGATAATAAAAATACTGTTGCTGCCACTCACCACAAGATATTTCTCAATCAGACTTTGTTCCTCCTGGAATCCAAGATGAATAAGAGCAAAAAAGAAAGATGCAAAATGGAGGAAAAGATGCCAAATTTTAAATCCAATTGGACATTTGCAGACCCAGGTGAAGGGTCTAGGTCTTTGTTACAAAACACTAGAGATCAGGTAGAAGTTCACTTGATTATTCTTCATTAAAAAAAAAAAAATAAACTGATTGGTTCTTTGGAGCCAGCCAGGTCCTCCAGGGGCTGGGCCTTTCTCTCAGATGCCCCTCAGTGCCTCTTGCTGCCAGTCACACCTGCAGTAGGATCCAGTTGCCACTTTACAGGTTCTTTGAGCACTTTGATGTTTTTACTATCACCTTTGGGTTCTTGGTATGTGTGCATGGGTCAGCTGATGTCCCTGCTACCTCTCCCTGCACTGAGCTCTCTTCTGGTACAGGTGCTCTCCTGAGCCTTGTCCTGGGCTGTCTCTTAGCGGGTACTGGAGTTCCCACTGGTTCTGGCGACTAAGAGGCTCAAGGGTCACTCCAGTTAAACTGGGCTAACTGGGCTGCACGAAATAACCACACAAGAGACACAAATACCTTTTTCTTTGGGGTCGCTGTGGAGGCTCCTCTGACCTTAAGGATCTGTAGAAAGAGAGAGCGAGAGCACGCGCTGACCCCTTTTATTGAGAAGAGACTATTCAAATGAGGCAAGGGGTCAGGTTTCAGGGGGCTGAGTATCTTCATGATGTCCACTGTCAGCAGGTTGACTGACACCTGGGTAGGCCACACCCAAGGGCAGCCCAGGACAAGGCTTAGTAAGAGAAGGGGACACACACAAGGCACTTCCATGGAAGATTCTATCCTAAACAGGGCAAGGGGTTAGATTACAAAGGAACAGGTGAGCGTAGCTCCACCCATGGGGATGTAGGAAGACACCCCCATGCACCAGACATAGACTCTCCCACCCAAGAAGGGTGGGGAAAGCTCTGCCACATTTTTGTGACTCAGCACCTCAGCACCCAGCCGGAAAGTGTGACTCAGTCACGTGTAAGGTTGGTCTCCCACATCTGGTTGTGGAGATTTACAGGGTATTTCTGTGTTTTTTTTTTTTTTCTTCACCTGTCCTTCCCTTAGTGGGGTCTAGGGCTTGGATTGGTTCTTTGGAGCCAGCCATATCTTCCAGTGCCTGGGAATGGTCCTCAGGTACCCCCTCGCAGCCACCTGCTACCAGTTGCTCTTGCTGCTGGGACCAGGACCTACTGTGCAGACCCCTCAGAAGTTCTGCTGTCTTGGACCTTACCTCATGGTGCTGTGCATGGTGGCCCATGATGTCCACATTGGCTTCCTCACTGCTCAGGGTTCCTGTTTCACCTCTGCTGTCCAGAGCCGCATCCTGGGCTGTCTCTTTGTGCTTGTTGGCTTGCCCCTGGTTCTGGTTGTGGAGATCTGCAGCTGATTTCTGTGGTCTTCTCGTCACTTGTGGGTTCCTCAGTGGGGCCTGGTGTTAGGATTGGTTGTTTGGAGCCAGCCATTTCCTCCAGGGGCTGGGCCTTTTCTTCAGGTACCCCCCCCCCCCAGGGGGCTTCTTGTTGCCAGTTACTTTTCTGCTGCATCCAGTTTCTGCTTTGCAGGTTTCTTAAACATCTTAACACCTTTATCATCACCTGTAGATTCTGCCTCTGTGTGTGTAGTTTCCCCCCTAAGATGTGCTTTAGTTTTATCACTGGTGAGAGTTCCTCCTTCTCCTCCACTTTCTGTACACTTGTCCTTGGCTGTCTCTTTGATGATGTTAGCATACTCCTGGGTTCTGGTCTTATAGATTTGCAAGGTGTATCTGTGGTTTCTCCAGCAGTCTTTGGGTCCTCGCTACCACCTGGTGTTTGGAAGAGCTCTTGGAAGTCAGTCAGGTCCTCCAGGGGCTGGGCTTTCTCCCTGGGTGCCCCTGGCTGCTGCTTGCTCCCTGTTACCTTTGCTGCTGGGTGCAGGGCCTGCTGTCCAGGCTCCTCGAAAGCTCTGATGACTTTATCATCACCTCCTGGCACTCTGGGTGTTAGAGTGGCTTCCTGTGACATTGGGACACCGTGCAGGCCAAGGCGGTCCATGGGGAAAAGAGGGCTTCTCCGAGGGACAGAGGCAGATCTCCTGAGCCTTTGATAATGAATAAGGGTCTAAAAATTTTAATAAACTGAATTGAACTTGTGGAAGAACACAACCCCAACAGGGAAGCCAAAAAAAAAGGAACATGAAGTAGAAGAACATGAAGTGCCTGTAGATTAGGGAATGTTGCTGCGAAACAGACACCAAAATAAAACTGAAGGAGAAGAGCAAAGACCAGAGATTACTATATCAGCAGAAAAGTTAAAAATGAAGAGACAGGAAAAGAAGCCCAAGAAAACCTCCCAGGAGATGGAGTTGAGCTACAGAACCCAGGTGATGGAGATGAGAAACCCGTGTCTATGGACAAAGTCAGGGAAAAAGAGAATGTGCTTGAGATCTGGAAGATAGAATCAGATTCCCCAGCTTCACACAGCAAAGGAGGAAGTGAGGGAGAAAAGCATGGCAGGCCCCTTGAGGAGCCAGGAAGAGAAAGGAGCAACTGCAAATTCAGACTTCAGGTGTCTGAGGTCCAGAAAGCCAGGCATGAAGCCTAGATTGGAGAGTGAATCTGAGTTACTCAAGGTGCCAAGTGATGTGCAGAAAACCTAAAGAAGGATAAGGACCGAGGGTACAACAAGAAAACTGGAAATCACCAGGACAGGAAGATATTTAGCAAAGAAATTTAAGAGGGAAAAAAATATAATAAAGTTAGTTTAGTGATAAATTTTTGGTATAATTTTTGATACCAGTATGAAAGTGAATTCTGTAAATAATGATATGGGTGTGTTTAAGGGAAGAAATAATTTACGGGCTCTGGTTTGTCCATAGAACCCTGCAAGGGGTCCACAAGGGGACCCTGACCAGTTCCTGAGTGGTAATGATTTATGTCGGGGGCAGGTGGGCAAGCATGTTTCCTCTATATTGCAGAATAAAGCCCTGCTTCCTGGAAATAAGTAAACTGAAAACCCGATTTGGTTTTAAAGAGCAGGAATGTTATAGAGGGAAGATATACAGAAAGGAGTTGAAAATTGCAGGACAGAGATTCAGTAGAGTTTTTAGTGAAAATAGAGAAATATACTGAAGGCTCCCAGGCAGAGAGGGAGTGGTGGAAATACAGAAGATAGAAAAAACAATGCAAAGAGGACAGAAGAGGCAAAAAAGAGGAGTATCAAATTGTTACTATCCATAGGCACTAGAAGAGGAAAAGAAGTTACTTAAAATTTTGAGAATGAAAGCAGAATCAAGACAGGGATAAGGTATTAGTGTTAAGGGGGAAAATATCTTCACACTTTTTGGGCAAAGGAAGAGAGAGATGTATTTGTGGCCTATGCTAGGATGACGCTGTAACTTGTCCAAACTAGGGCATTTTTGAGAGTGAAAGGAGATGTCAAATAATAACCATACTATCAATCTGGAGATTTAGAGAAACCCCCAGAGAGACTGCTTTTTACTAAAAATACTGACTCTTAAGCCTGTAGATGAAAGAACAAAACAAACAAAAAACTTGTCACCTTTGCCATTTTTTTTTAGCATCTTCCTGCTTTTCTTAAAGTCAGTCACCTTGGATTTCAGGAAGAACAGGCCTAATCTATGAACATCTTGTGATAAGTAAGAGCTACCTCCCAGGCAACAGCAACTTTTCTTATCTCTGACAAAGCCCCAGCCTGACTATTCCTTAGGTAATGATCAACCAGACTACAGTCTGAGCAAGACTGCTTGATTATGTGCATTTCCGGTCCCCTTTCTTGACATGATATGGAAACTCATGCCAGTACCCTAAAGGCAAGGCTGGAAATGCTGGTATCGTTTGTCTTCCTGGTATAGCTGCATACTTTTTCCATTTGTTTTTGGTGGCAAGAAACCAAACCTGATTTGTTGGGATCTCCAGAATTGGGCCTCTGGTCTAGGATTCCAATAGTTCCTAAGAAAATTATAAAATTGTCCACCAAATGCAGGATATATAGTTAATCTAAACAAGAGGAATGAGCTTGGAGGCAATTGTAGGATATGCAGTTGCTAACAGTTAAAGAAGTCCATTGAGGAGGGAGGAGAGAATGAATCAAGAATACAAATGAAGTGGCTGGCTTTGATAATAAAGAACTGTTCTTCCTATATATCAGTAGCATTATAGTAACTCCATGATCCAGATGTGTTTTCAAACGGAAAAGAGGGTGTTGAAGGTCTTTAGAAAGCTGCGATTGTTGGAAGTTCATGAACTGAAAGTGAAAGTTGTTGCTGAGGGTTTGATAGTTGCAGAAAGCTCTTCAAAAGGCCACTTTTGGAAATGGTAGAAGAAAACAGTTTACAGTAAATACAAAGATGACCAGTCAAGATAAAGATCCCAGTTAGGTGTCTTGACCCTCCAAAGAGATACATGAATTTCATAAAAATTGCTGCCATTTATTGAATAATTATGTGTTTTACATGAGTAACCTCAATTTAGTTTCAAAACACTCTTATGAGATAGGTGATCTAATTGTATTGGTTTTTAAAAGAAAAATACCGAGGCACAGAGTGTTAAGTAGTAAATCATCAAAGGTCACACAGCTGGGATGAAAGAGTCATGATTTAAACTTAGCCAGCATGACTGTAGAAACCAAGGTCTTGATAACTGAGTGCATTGCATCTCAAGGTTAATCTTAACTGTTTTGAGGTCATAAAACAGGTTTCAGAGTGGTATTCATTCTTAGATGGGAGTAAAAGGGTTTCACAAGATTACACACATATCCAAGGAAAGCCAAATGGGCAGCATTGCTCAGGGTACATGACTCTCACTGGCTGGCTTTGTGGAGGCTTCTACCATGATCTGAAATGATGCTATCATTTGATGCCAAGTGGGCTGTAGTTGGTCTGTCACAGGAAGGTTTATACTAGGTTGGCCTATAGTTCTACAGATGAAAAGATGATTTGAGTCTGTAGGGTATCATTTACTAGCGTGGTATTTTCAGCATTTCAAGGAATATCAATCAGGAATCCCTGAAAGCTAAAATGTGTTTTCCTGAAGTGAGCAAGCTGGTACAATAATTCTTAAATCCTTTGTTGTTGTGGAGGAAATTTCTGTGGGTTTCATCATAAAAAATATTTTATACTGCAGCTACCAAAAACCCCTATCAATCTAAGATCTAACATTAGTTTTTTATGGTTTGGTTGCTAGGTAATAAATGCACACTGAAAAATGCACTTTGAGGGGGAAAATGCCTCAATAAAGAGAATTCCCCTATGGTTTGGGATGACAGTCTCAGCTAATATTTCACATTAAAAAAAATCAGTCATAGAACTTCCTAAGAAAATTATAAAATTCACCACAGCTTCCTAGAAGAGATCATTTTTAGCATCTTTAATTTTTTTAAATTTCAGATCCTTGGGCAGTGGTTGTCCTAAAAAGTAATCATTGAGAACTATTTATGATTACATAAGTAAACAAACCTTGTCTGTTACTAATTTATAAATTCTAAATTAAATATGGACACTAAAGCACGATTTTGTGGTATCTCTTCTCAGAAATTATGTGATATCTCTTCTCAGAAATTCTTCTTTTTTTCTCCCTCAAATAATGTTACCAGATTTATGCACAGCTGATAAGATTATTTGCATTTGTTTGATATTTAAATTGAAAGCAAGAACTTTATTTCCATATGAAGATACAGCTATTCAGTCATTAAATGATCAGACTGACTCTGATATACATTAATTACTCTCTAGATAAATAATACCTCAAGATCGAATTTCAAATAAAAAATTTCACTTATTGAATTTAAGAGATCATTAGTAAAACGAGGTATAAAGAACAGGGATTGCACAATCGAATTACTTGGAGATGTTTGGAGGAGGTAAGGTAACTCATTAGAAGAGGTGGGTGGGGTGGGAAGAGGAAACAAGTTTCACCATAATTGAAGGTGAGGTTGTGGAGAGTATGAGCTGCTATTCCTTGCTGGTGGGAATGCAAAATGTATAGCCACTTGTGTTTCTTACAAAACTAAACATACTCTTACCATGCATTTATGCTTCTAGGTATTTACACAAATGAGTTGAAAACTTACATCCACAAAACAAGTTGTATATGAATGTTTAGAGTTTTATATATAATTGTCAAAATTGGGAAGCAGATGTCTTTCACAGGTGAATGAATACAGAAAATATGGTGCATCTGAATGCTGTGATATTATTCAGTGATAGAAAAAAATGAGCTGTGAAATCCCAAAAAGACAGGGAGGAAACTTAAATACATATTTCTAAGTGAAAGAAGCCAATCTGAAAAGACTACTGACTATATGTCTCCAATTACATGATATTCTGGAAAAAAGCAAAACTATGAAGTCCATAAAAGGATTAGTGGTGCAGGAGGAGGGAAAGAAAGATGAATAAATGGAGTACAGGGCACTTTTAGGACGGTAAAATTATTCTGTATGATACTTCAATAGTAGGTACATGTCAATATACATTTATCAAAACCTATGGAATGACACTAAGTAAACCCTAATGTAAATTATGAACTTTAGTCACTCACTAGTAATACATAAATATTGGCTAATCAATTGTAACAAATATATCATATTAACAGAAGGTATTAATAATAGTAAAAATCAAAGGAATGGGGGAGAATATGAGGTATACAGAAACTCTGTATTCTTTGCTCAAATTTTTTTAAAAACCTCACATAACATTAAAACATAAGAACTATAGTTGGCTTTTGAACAAAAACTTGAAACAAATTATAGTATAAATCTTAGAAATACATGTAATTCTCATATTTAAAGACAGTTCTTTATTCGGGTAAGGAAAATTTGTTTTTTCAATAAAATGTATTTCATAAGGCTGAGTTTAATTATTTAAATTTATGAAGTAAATAAGAAATATTCACGTCTTATATTAATAACACACATCATTTCAGAACTAAAATGGATATAACTATAACCTGGTAAAATTGACTAAAAATACAATACTAACCTAGTAGAAGTGATTTTAAATATGTAAATATTTTTATTGATTAAACTTTATTGTTCTTAGAAAAGTAATACCTGTTAAAATTTTTACAGGTTGGTTTCTGAGAGGAGAAAATTTTATTATTTTCTATTGGGGAACTGAACCCCAGGCCATTTTACCACTGAGCTACATTCTCAGTCATTGCTATTTTTTCTTTTGGGATAGGGTCTCACTAAGTTGTTAAGGCTGGCCTTAAACTTGTGATCTTCATGTCCCAGCCTCCTGAGTCACGTGGATTAGAGGTATATCCCACCATGCTTGGTTACAAAAACTATTTTTAATTATCACACTTAATATAGCTTGTATTTTACTCTTTTTATCTAATAACTCATATACTTTAAGAGGATTTATTTTTTAATTGCAATTAATAAAAAGTATAGGAGGGCTGGGGATATAGCTCAGTTGGTAGAGTGCTTGCCTCGCCTGACAAGGTCCTGGGTTCAATCCCCAGCACCAAAAAAATAAAATAAAATAAGTAAAAAGTAAAATATATGGGAATCCTAAAATGTTAATATTATAAAATTAATTGGTTGTACACATAAGTTGGTACATATTCAATTGAAATATACTTATGTACTTACATAGAAAATAGATGTGCAACATACTGTGTACTAACTGATGCACAGAAAAACAGCTAATGTGTTTATTTTGTTATAAGACACATTTATTTCACATATCAAGGATTCCAAAATTAGAATATGTCTTAAAATTAATATCAAATTACATCAATATTTGTGATCACATTGATGAAAAACTATGTATATGATGTTTTGAGCTTTAGTTTAATTAGAACAATTTCAACAATGTTAAGTTCAGTTTCTTTTTTAAGAGATATAAGATCAGCAACATCTCCAGACCCTGCGGTGCCAGAAGAAAGCTGGAGGCTTGGAGGGATCAAAGGCAATGCTGAGCTGACGTGGATCTGGGGCGAACAGTCTGGGCCTCTCAGAACACACACTGAGCCCAGATAGGATGAATTCAAGCTTCCGTTCACCTGCTTCCCGCAGACAAACAGCTGTGACTCAGCACTAATCCATCCGGCTGAAACAACTGGTCAGCCCTTCTGATCCTACGGAGGTAAATGCCTACCGAGTCTTCATAGGTAGTGGCCACAGGTTTGAAACGGGGCTTGGGAGAGACAGTAAGGACCCACCCATTGCATTGGTCGCCCGGCAAAGGGAAACGAACTGTCGCCATTTGCAAGAGACACCAACATGGCAGAGAGCTGACGTCAGCAGACTGCGGCGGAGGAGATAACTTGTGTAATTCCCTAGCCTTCCCTCTCCACACATCGGGGAAACCTTAAGGGCCCCTCCCAGCTCTCCCGTGAGTGCTATAGCCAGCCCGAGGGAATCAGAGGTGGCGCGGAACTACCGCTCCCACCAGGGCTGACTGCTGAGGCCTCTTGCACCAGCTACCGGGGGCGTGGCTACCGGAGGGCAAGTAAAATTCGCTGAGGATTCTCAGCCCCAAGCTCTACAAACTTAGGGTCTGAGGGAATGGCAAACTGGAAGAGTGTGCCCAGTCGTTCATGAAAACAGGGCTCCCGGGAGCAGCAGACCTGGCATGTAGCCAATATTGTGGTGAGGGGCACCCGTGAGAGGGGACTGGCTAGAGGAAAAGTGGGAAGTGACTAGTCACAAGAGGAGACCCTAGGCACTCAGGATTGGAGACTCGCCCAGTCTGGGAGGAGCTGCTGCACAGTGATTGGTTCCCGCGTATTGACAGGAGAAACTTGGCCTGGTGGGCACAGCGCCACCTACTGGAAGAGAAGTTAATCAAACTCTAAGACTGCATTTATTAGTTTTTTTTTTTCTTTTTTTCTTTTCTCCTTTTTTTGGTTTGGGTTTTTCTTTCATTTTCTTTTTTCTTTCTTGTTGTTTTTTTTTAATTTTTTTTTACAATTTTTTTAAAAATTTTTTTCTTCTAATTTTAATTTTAATTTTTTTTTCTTTTTTTTCTTTTTTATTTCCTATTTTTTTCTTCTTTTGTCTTTTCATTTCTCTTATCCCCCTTTCCTTGAATTATACATGCTTACTCTCATTCTCTTTAGTGACTACTTCCCTTTCCTTCTAATACCTTTCCTCCCAAGCATCAAATAAATTTATAGGAGTAAACAGTAACTCATCAGTCAAACAGAACAAGAAGTAACATGAGCAGCTTCAAAAAGCAAGGAAGAAAAGGAGTACAAACAATGCAGGACAGCCTAAATATTCAGGAGGACCTAGAGTCATCAGAAAAATGGTCATATAAAGAACTCAAGGAACACCTTAGACAGATGGAATGGAACCTTAAAGAGGATACAAGACAGCAAATTCAAGCAGTGAAAGAACACATTGAGAATGAATGACATAAACAGATAAAAGAAGAAGTTAAGCATCTTTTCAGGAGATAGAGATTATAAAAAATAAACAAACAATAATTCTAGAAATGAAGGAAACGATAAACCAAATTAAAAACTCAATTGAGAGTATAACTAACAGAGTGGAGCAAGTAGAAGCCAGAACGTCAGATAATGAAGACAAAATATATCATCTTGAAAACAGTCTAGCCAACTCAGAAAGGCTGGTAAAAAATCACGAGAAAAACATCCAAGAGTTATGGGATAACATAAAAAAACCAAACTTACGAATCATCGGGATAGAAGAAGGTACAGAGATTCAAACCAAGGGAATGAGTAACCTGCTGAATGAAATAATTACAGAAAACTTTCCAGAAATAAAAAAGGAAACAGATATACAAATTGAAGATGCATACAGGACACCGAGCACACAAAATCACAGTAGACCAACGCCAAGACACATTGTTATGAAGATATCCAATATACAGAACAAAGAGAAAATATTAAAAGCTACAAGAGAAAGGAGACAGATTACATTCAGGGGTAAACCAGTAAGGTTAACAATGGATTTTTCATCACAGACACTGAAAGCAAGAAGGTCATGGAACATTGTATTTCAAATACTGAAAGACAATGGATGCCAACCAAGAATTCTTTATCCAGCAAAATTAAGCTTCAGGTATGACAACGAAATAAAAATCTTTCATGATAAACAAAAGTTAAAAGAATTTGCAGCCAGAAAACCAGCATTGCAAAGCATTTTCAGCAAAACACTATACAAGGAAGAAATGAAAAACAATAACCAAAACCATCAGTGGGAAGTGCCTCAGTAAAGACAGAGGGTGAGGGGAAAGATAATCATGGAGAAACAAACTATATTTTTTAAAAAAAGGATAAATAATCAAACATGGATGGAAGTACAAACCATATATCAATAGTAACTCTGAATGTTAATGGCTTAAACTCTCTAATAAAGCGACATAGGCTGGTATCATGGATTAAAAAAACAAATCCAACAATATGCTGCCTCCAGGAGAAACATCTGATTGGAAAAGACATACACAGGCTGAAGGTGAAAGGATGGGAAAAAATATACCACGCACACAGTCCTCCTAAGCAAGCAGGGGTGGCCATCCTCATATCGAATAAAATCGACTTCAAGACTAAGTTAATCAAAAGGGATAAAGAAGGTCATTATATACTGTTAAAAGGAACCATTCACCAACAAGACATAACAATTATCAATATTTATGCACCAAATAATGGTGCTGCGACATTCATAAAACAAATTCTCCTCAAGTTCAAGAATCAAATAGACCACAACACAATAATTATGGGTGACTTCAACACACCTCTCTCACCATTGGACTGATCCTCCAAACAAAAGTTGAATAAAGAAACTGTAGAACTCAATATCACAATCAATAACCTAGACTTAACTGACATATATAGAATATATAAACCATCATCAAATGGATATACTTTTTTCTCAGCAGCACATGGATCCTTCTCAAAAATAGACCATATATTATGCCATAGGGCAACCCTCAGTAAATATAAAGGGGTGGAGTTAATACCATGAATTTTATCTGATCTTAATGGAATGAAACTGGAAATCAATGATAAAAGAAGGAAGGAAAAATCCTACATCACATGGAAAATGAACAATATGTTCCTGAATGATCAATGGGTTACAGAAGACATAAAGGAGGAAATCAAAAAATTCTTAGAGATAAAGGAAAATACAGACACAACATATCAGAATCTATGGGACACAATGAAAGCAGTTTTAAGAGGAAAATTCAAAACCTGGAGGTCATTCCTCAAAAAAAGAAAAAGCCAACAAATAAATGAGCTCACACTTCATCTCAAAGCCCTAGAAAAGGAAGAGCAAAACAACAGCAAATGTAGCAGAAGGCAAGAAATAATTAAAATCAGAGCGGAAATCAATGAAATTGAAACAAAAGAAACTATTGAAAAAATTAACAAAACTAAAAGTTGGTTCTTTGAAAAAATGAATAAGATCGACAGACCTTTAGCCATGCTAATGAAGAGAAGAAGAGAGAGAACTCAAATTACTAACATACAGGATGAAAAAGGCAATATCACAACAGATGCTACAGAAATGCAGAAGACAATTAGAAATTATTTTGAAAACCTATATTCCAATAAAATAGAAGATAGTGAAGACATCGATAAATTTCTTAAGTCATATGATTTGCCCAGACTGAGTCAGGAGGATACACACAATCTGAACAGACCAATATCAATGGATGAAATTGAAGAAGCCATCAAAAGACTACCAACCAAGAAAAGCCCAGGACCGGATGGGTATACAGTGGAGTTTTACAAAACCTTTAAAGAAGAATTAATACCAATACTTTTCAAGTTATTTCAGGAAATAGAAAAAGAGGGAGCTCTTCCAAATTCATTCTATGAGGCCAACATCACCCTGATTCCGAAACCAGACAAAGACACCTCAAAGAAAGAAAACTACAGACCAATATCTCTAATGAACCTAGATGCAAAAATCCTCAATAAAATTCTGGCGAATCGAATACAAAAACACATCAAAAAAATTGTGCACCATGATCAAGTAGGATTCATCCCTGGGATGCAAGGATGGTTCAATATACGGAAATCAATAAATGTTATTCACCACATCAATAGACTTAAAGATAAGAACCATATGATCATCTCGATAGATGCAAAGAAAGCATTCAACAAAGTACAGCATCCCTTTATGTTCAAAACATTAGAAAAACTAGGGATGACAGGAACTTACCTTGACATTGTAAAAGCTATCTATGCTAAGCCTCAGGCTAGCATCCTTCTGAATGGACAAGAGTTAAAGGCAATCCCTCTAAAATCCGGAACAAGACAGGGATGCCCTCTATCACCACTTCTATTCAATATAGTTCTCGAAACACTGGCCAGAGCAATTAGACAGACGAAAGAAATTAAAGGCATAAAAATTGGAAAAGAAGAACTTAAATTATCACTATTTGCAGATGACATGATTCTATACCTAGAAGACCCAAAAGGGTCTACAAAGAAACTATTAGAACTAATAAATGAATTCAGCAAAGTGGCAGGATATAAAATCAACACGCATAAATCAAAGGCATTTCTGTATATCAGCGACAAAACTTCTGAAACGGAAATGAGGAAAAACACTCCATTCACAATATCCTCAAAAAAAAATAAAATACTTGGGAATCAACCTAACAAAAGAGGTGAAAGATTTATACAATGAAAACTACAGAACCCTAAAGAGAGAAGTAGAAGAAGATCTTAGAAGATGGAAAAATATACCCTGTTCATGGATAGGCAGAACTAACATCATCAAAATGGCGATATTACCAAAAGTTCTCTATAGGTTTAATGCAATGCCAATCAAAATCCCAAGGGCATTTCTTGTAGAAATAGATATAGCAATCATGAAATTCATATGGAAAAATAAAAGACCCAGAATAGCAAAAGCAATTCTAAGCAGGAAGTGTGAATCAGGCTGTATAGTGATACCAGATTTCAAACTATATTACAGAGCAATAGTGACAAAAACAGCATGGTACTGGTACCAAAACAGGCGGGTGGACCAATGGTATAGAATAGAGGATACAGAGACTAATGCACAAAGTTACAACTATCTTATATTTGATAAAGGGGCTAAAAGCATGCAATGGAGGAGGGATAGCATCTTCAACAAATGGTGTTGGGAAAACTGGAAATCCATATGCAACAAAATGAAACTGAATCCCTTTCTCTCGCCATGCACAAAAGTTAACTCAAAATGGATCAAGGAGCTTGATATCAAATCAGAGACTCTGCGTCTGATAGAAGAAAAAGTTGGCTCCGATCTACAGATTGTGGGGTTGGGCTCCAAATTCCTTAATAGGACACCCATAGCACAAGAGTTAATAACAAGAATCAACAAATGGGACTTACTTAAACTAAAAAGTTTTTTCTCAGCAAGAGAAACAATAAGAGAGGTAAATAGGGAGCCTACATCCTGGGAACAAATCTTTACTCCTCACACTTCAGATAGAGCCCTAATATCCAGAGTATACAAAGAACTCAAAAAATTAGACAATAAGATAACAAATAACCCAATCAACAAATGTGCCAAGGACCTGAACAGACACTTCTCAGAGAAGGATATACAATCAATCAACAAGTACATGAAAAAATGCTCACCATCTCTAGCAGTCAGAGAAATGCAAATCAAAACCACCCTAAGATACCATCTCACTCCAGTAAGATTGGCAGCCACTATGAAGTCAAACAACAACAAGTGCTGGCGAGGATGTGGAGAAAAGGGTACACTTGTACATTGCTGGTGGGACTGCAAATTGGTACGGCCAATTTGGAAAGCAGTTTGGAGATTCCTGGGAAAGCTGGGAATGGAACCACCATTTGACCCTATTGCCCTTCTCGGACTATTCCCTGAAGACCTTAAAAGAGCATGCTACAGGGATACTGCCACATCGATGTTCATAGCAGCACAATTCACAATAGCTAGACTGTGGAACCAACCCAGATGCCCTTCAATAGATGAATGGATTAAAAAAATGTGGCATCTATACACAATGGAGTACTATGCATCAATAAAAAATGACAAAATCATAGAATTTGCAGGGAAATGGATGGCACTAGAGCAGATTATGCTTAGTGAAGCTAGCCAATCCCTAAAAAACAAATACCAAATGTCTTCTTTGATATAATGAGAGCAACTATGAACAGAGCAGGGAGGAAGAGTAGGAAGAAAAGATTAACATAAAACAGAGACATGAGATGGGAGGGAAAGGGAGAGCAAAGGGAAATTGCATGGAAATGAAGGGAGACCCTCATTGTTATACAAAATTACATATAAGAGGTTGTGAGGGGAATGGGAAAATAAACAAGGAGAGAAATGAATTACAGTAGATGGGGTAGAGAGAGAAGATGGGAGGGGAGGGGAGGGGGGATAGTAGGGGATAGGAAAGGTAGCAGAATACCACAATTACTAATAGGGCATTATGTAAAATTGTGGATGTGTAACCGACGTGATTCTGCAATCTGCATTTGGGGTAAAATTGGGGGTTCATAACCCACTTCAATCTAATGTATGAAATATGATATGTCAAGAGCTTTGTAATGTTGTGAACAACCAATAAAAAATTAATTCAAAAAAAGAGATATAAGATCAATATCCTGGTAAGGAAGAATATTATAATTCACATACATTTTAAAGTTCACCATATGAGAAAATGGAGTTGAGGATTAATTGCTACAAATAAAGTACTATATTACCTCTTGGGTTAACTTTTAAAGGAGGGAGGAAACTAGATTCTTGATTTAAAGGAACATGGAGGTTATTGGCAAAGATCATAGGGCATGTTATATAGCATCTCACCCCTTCCCACAGAAACTTGAGACTTTCCATTTTTTGTATAGATGGGTGATAAAGTTTGTATTTTATGTAGCTAGACAGTATTGATCTGAGGATATATATGGGCAGAAAAGGAATATAAAACAAAAAATATAAGGATTAGAAAGATTGAATTTTGATATTGAGAATATAAGTTTTTCTAGTGTGAAGAAATGCCTTATATGCTTGGCATATAGTCATTACATATTTTAATGATTTAAAAATCTATTTCTTGACAGTAAGACACCTTAGTTGTTTACTGAATGTCAGTGAAATAGAAGGCATAACTATGTAAGTCCGAGGCTATATATTTAAAACTTAATACTATGTCTTCATAGGAAACAAATGCCTTTCCCAGTTCTTCCATAGCCTTATTTATTCACAATGAAATTTTTAAAAATTATATAATGTGTCATGCCTATACCTTTTTCATCCAGTACTATCCTTTCAATGTATCTCAACAGGTTGTTATTTTTACTATCTTCATGTTTTTTAAGATATATCTTCAAAGATATCTTTTTTGAAGTATTATATGGTGGTTTAGCCATGTTTAAAAGAAATGCAATATTTTAACATGCTAGTACATTTGAAAAAGATGATCTTGTTTGTTACAAAAAAAACCCCAACAAATTGCCAGCTTGAAATTTTAACCCTTTCAGTACTGGTTTTGATAGGAACATGATCTATCTCCGCCTCATTTTACCTTCTATAAAATGGAGAAGGTAATAAGTTTGGTTAAGAAAATATTTTCTGGCCAGTCCTAGCTGGAAAAAACAAATAAAACTGTGAAAAAAATACAGAAAATAAATTGTAATACACAGATTCCTGAAATGAAGAACAATATTACAATGATATTTAAATGAAATAACATATAAATATCGTTTCAGTATTGATACTCTATTATGTTTTAATTGAAAGTTACCCACAAAAGGTAAAATAATTATCCATAAAAGTTGCAAAAGAATAATGAAAGGGTGATAGGAGTGAAGATCAGTCAAGATTAGTCATTCACCTAATTTTCCAATTGAATAGTTCATGTGATTTATGAGGTCTGGGTGATACTAATCCTATCACTATGTAGAAGTTTGGGGATAGGACTAGGAAGAGTCAAAGCGAATGTGGTATTTATGGTTTTAATAGCTTGGGGACTAGAGTATCAGTAACATATGCAGAAACAATTGCATTGCAAGTTGAGTCTTAAGTTGATAAAGTCAGTTAACTGGCTTAGACATCAAGGTTGTTGGATCATGCAATGGTGCTCATCTACATGTGCAAAGACACTCCAACATCAAGAATTTTTAAAAGGGATTTCAAATATCAATGATTTGCAAAAAGTTCTGTACATGGCTTTGAAAACCCATTTTTTTTTTTGAAAAATCATGTTTCTTTCTTCCTTTTTTTCTTTCTTTCTTTCTTTTTTTTTTTTTTTTTTTTTAACAAACCAACCACCTCTACATATGCATCTGATTATACCTTTTGGGAGAAAAATTTCCATGTATCTCTTTACAAGTGGTACAATTTGACAGTTGTTTTTCTATTTCAGAGTTATAGACCTTTCTCCTTAAGCTAATGAATGGAGATCAGCAAGCTCTGCTCAGACTTTGAAATCATCAGTTTTTCTTTGAAGTAAGCAAGAGGGAGAAGAAATGGTTTTAATAAAAATCAGTGTGCCTTTTAACAATCAGCATTCCTCTAGAATGTTCATTTCCATTCCCAAAGTAGGATTATGCTTGAGAGCAGGAACTGGATGCATCTTTGCAGAACAAAACTCAAAAGATTAGATGAGTTTTCTTCCCCCAATCCTTGCTCAAGTGGGCTGTTTTTAACACATGGGATTCAGTGGGGTGCATGTAGATTGGCTTGCATTATGGGAAGCAGTCATGTATTTTACAGCTGCATAAAAAAGTACATGGATTTCATGATGCAGAAAAGCAGTAGTTTATTCCTCATTTTCCATCATGTAAATTTTTACTGAATGGACTTTCATGAAGAGCCACACTTTCTTTAAAAAGCAAGTGAAAAAAATGCCATCATTATTCACTTTCCTCTTTATGAGCCTTTCCTTTCATTGTCAGAAGCAAATACTTAAGGAGAAAAGAGATGAAATTCTTTAGGGCAAAATTTCTAGGCAGCACTAAAGTTAATTTTAAGTGTTACAAGAGTTAAGTTTAAAACAGAAATAGGGAAATCAGGTATAGTTTGGAAATAGACTACTCATTTAAAACTGAAGAAAGAAATAATATTTTTTAACCCTACAAATTAAGAATTATGTATAAATGATGGTGTGATCAAACGATACTCGGCCTATGAGCTAATTGTCAAATATATTAATTGAAAAGCTCTTTTAACTTCATTATTAAATTCTAATTATTATACTAAATTAATTCTAATTGCCATCATTACTCATTAATAGTAGCATATGAATGAATCAGATTTTCAGATATATTTTTGAATTTCATACATATGATTCTGAAGAATGAAATCTTCAGAATACCTATTTTTTAAAAAAAGCATTTAAAAAATCTATGACTTTGCCAAAAGTGTTCAGAATATATTTGGTAAATACACATTGTGCACATAAAAATTTGATTTTTGCATACCAACATAGTATGTGATCAGTGCCAAACAGATCCACCAGCAACAACAAAAGTGTGGTTACAGTATACAAAAAGATAGAGTGATCTCAGTGGACCAATGTTTTCAAACATCATATAGAACATCTGCTGAAGATTGAAAGATAAATAACAGAGAAAATAGGAAAGGGTCTTTCTAAGAGAAACACTTGCTGGGATTTAAACTATTGCAGAATTTCTCAACCAAGGGAGGCCCTATTAACAGTTCTTAGTTATGATTAACTGTTAATGAAATAATTTTTTGTTGAGAGTGGCCATCTTGTGCATTATAGGATCATTAGCTGCTTTCTTAGGATGTTTAACTGCATTCTTTTACGCTACCTACTAGTTGCTACTAGCTCATTCTATCCTGTATAGGGATAACCTTCCCAGATTGCCAATGTCACCGTGGGGAAGAAGGGATCACTCCTGGTTGAGAATCCATACCATTACGAATAAAGAGTTACATAATAGGATAAATGATAAGGAAACCAATGTTTGTACACCAAGATTAAGATCAAGTTATGGGAGGAGGCTAGAAATCAGGCTACTAGCTTTGCAAGTCATAAACAGTGAGGAGCTCTGAAGGTTTCTGGGTAATGTACTAACAATGAATGTTAAGCTTTAAGAATATAAAATGTGTTCCCATATGCATAATAGAATATTATAGAGATATTTCATGTGTACCTACGTTGAGATTTTCCCACCTGTTGGATCAGGTATCTCAGCAATTTTATGGGCTGGCCTTCTAGTAAGCAGCTTTCTCCTGAAGTTTTATCTTGATCTATCACTTTTTATGCAATTTGAGGTTTTTCTTTTTTCTTTTTTTTTTTTGCTTGTTAAGAATGATTTTGGGCACAGTACATGCCATGGCAGAATCAGGGAGACTCATGTGGTGCAAATAAAAGTGTCTATGGGTTACTCACTCTGGCTGCTCCTATAATGTGACTGGTGATACCTACTGGATGAATGAGGATTTCCTCAGGCTCTGTTGATGCTAGCTATGCCATTGGCAAGGGCCTCTGTCACTAGCAGCCCCAGCTGTGGTGAGGACTCATGAGCCTTTATCCTCTGACCTCTTACAGTTATGGGCCCACACACCATATGGTAGAAACAGTAGCATTCCCTCTGTGGCCCTCACATTCAGTCTTGAAGCAGTGTGTAGTCAGATAAAGTGCAGGGGTGTGGTGGCAGTAGGAACCATGATGTTCTTCTTTGCCAGTGGCAGAGAAGTGGGATTATATCCTCTTACTCTCTGTGGCTTTATGTTTCTGCAGGAAGGTGATGAAACCCAAAGAGAGAAAGGAGCCCTGACCTTTCTCCTCCTCTGACTCCTTCTGCTGTAGTTTGTGCCTGAGGGTGAGGCATCAGCTAGAGCCATAGAGTTGCTGAAGGCTCCCTGAGGATGTCACTGTGGCTGGGACAGCAGCAGGAGCCATAGCGTTCCCTTCCTCTCCTGTCAGCAACAGGCATTTTAACACAGCACATGGGGGTGGTTTAGGAGGAACCAAGCTGACCTCGTGGTTCATTCCTGCCATTGGTCTGAGTCCACTGCCAGATGACCACATCCTTGGCTCAGGAGACAAGCATTCTGATCTGATGGTTCTCTTTTCTTTTTTGAGGGGTTAGGGGGTGGGGGTGGGTACTAGAGATTGAACCCAAGGGCCCTTATCTACTGAGCCATATCCTGAGACATATATATATATATATTTAGAGACAGGGTCTTAATAAGTTTCTGAGGGCCTCGCTAAGATTGCTGAGGCTGGATTTGAATTTGCAATCCTCTCTCTTGCTTCAGCCTCCCTGGCTGCTGGGATTATAGATGTGCACCTGTAGTGGTTTAGATGTGGGGTGTCCCACAAAAGCTCACGTGTGAGGCAATGCAAGAAAGTTCAGAGGAGAAATGATTGGGCTATAGCCTTAAACTAATCAGTGAATTAATCCCTCATGAGATTAACTGAGTGGTAACTGGAGGCAGCTGGGGTGTGGCTGGAGGAAGTGCTTCATTAGGGGCGTGGCTATGCACATATATTTTGTATCTGGAGAGTAGAGTCACTCTCTGAGCTTGCTGATCATCATGTGAGCTGCTTCCCTCTGCAACATTCTTCCTCCATGTTGTTCAGACTCACCTTGAGCCCCGAGGAATGGAATCTGCTGTCTATGGATTGAGACCTCTGAAAATGTGAGCCCCTAAATAAACCCTGCCTCCTCCACAGTTGTTCTGGTCAGGTCTTTAATTTGCAGCAGCGAAAAAACTGACTGAAGCAGCACCCGAGCACCAGGGTGATTTCATGGTTCTCAAGGATGATACCCTTAATTCCTCTTAATATCACAATACCCATCCTCCACAGTCTAGCACAGAGAGAACTTAATTTACTTCACTCTTCTGGGCCAAGTTGGGTTCACAAGGCAGCTACCTCCAACCCAGTGCAATGGAGTCTTTTTGATGATGGTTTCTACGTCATCCTAGGTGTTTACTAGCAGATGTTGTAAGATCCTTTTCCAAGCCAACTTTACTGGGCAGATTTCAGGTTACTTATATGAGTGGGCTGCACGTGTGTGAGGATTGTGATGCGTTCCAATAGACGGGACTACCAGCATATGCACTGACAAAATTTGCTAGGATTCTCTCATCTTTACTGCAACAAAGGGAAGCTTCTCCTTCCCCAGGCAGTGGACACAGGGTGGCAGATGCTATGGTATTTAGTTTTGTCCCAGTACCTGAATCTTTCAAGACTCCAGTCTCTCTCCTGCTGATAGCCAGCGCTCTCCCATGACCACATACCTCAAAATGCAGCTTTCCACTTGTTAGTTTTGTTCTTTGCGCAGATCCTCTTTTGGATCTCCACTAATGTTCGTTTGTGAATAAATTTGTGCTTCAGTCGTTTAGAATCACTAATATTGTGAAACACACTCAGGGTATATGGAAAACACACAAGAAATACATGTAAGCTCTGAATTTGCACTGCAATAAAATTTTTGAAAAGCTGTGAATTAACTCGTTTTCTCATGGCAGAAAACTTGAAAGGATGTTAAATGTGGTTAGTAACCACTTTGGAAAGGGAATAATTATTCCCCAAACTACATCTGTTCCAGAGTTTCCTGGGTGTCCTGCATGCATTATCAGCCAGACCAGAATTTGGGAATGATTTCCTCAGAAGTTTCCTGTTCTTTCTCCTATACTATAGTTTCTGTCAACAAAGTAAGTGCTGAAATATGTAAGAAGACAGTCATATAGTTTAATTAAACATTAAATTCTGTGTTTGGTTTTACTGATGAAACTGATATGGCTAATTATACATTTTGAGGATTTTATGTACCTAAGATCATAAGGTTACTCTTCTTTTGTTAAGTATAATTCAAGTATAAATATGAGATTCTGACAGATATAAACTATTTTTTCATTATGTATATCATTTTATTCATTAAATACTCAGAAAACAACCTTCCAATTGTCATTGCATGATCCAGTATGTATGGGAAATCAAATATTGCTTTTTATATAAAAGAGTCTAAAATGTCCAGTATATAAATAATTTTAAAGGCTAAAGCTATATTATCCTGTTCTAAAGAAAAGTTCCATATGCCATTCGCATTTTCTTTTTTATATGAAAAATATGGAGAAAGATGCACTCTAAATTGGTAAATACTAATTTCATTTTATAAATGTATGTTGTTCTCCATCTTTGATACAATGGCATGCATTCTTAAAGAACTAGAGAGGGATGTTTTTTCTATTATATTATGTGAAATAACTATGCAACATAAATGTGGGGTACATTTACGTTTTTTTATTCAAGCAAAAATTTTCAGAGGTGCTTCTTTCTGTCCATGGCTGTAAACAATACTCAGGTTCTATTTTGAGAAATATTTTTTTTATTATTTGTAATGTCTTATAGAAAAAGGCCTGCAGTTTATATATTTTTATAAATTCATTTTATCATTTCATAAAATTCACATTTAATAAAGGTCTTGAACCTATTTACTTGGGGGATACTAAACATTTATGATTATAACCAAGAATTTCCTTTAAAGTTTGTTCTGACTTCTTTATGCCTTCATCCATCCATCCATCCATTCTTCTAAAATTTACTGAGTGACTACTGTATGCCAGGTACTATTCTAGGAAATGAATATATTGGAGAACTAAACAGAGATCTTTGTTAAGGGGGAATTTACATTCTAGCTAAGGGAGATAAACAATTAAATAATGTAATGAATAAGAAAAAATAGGTAGATGATGTTGAATTTTACAGGGGAAAAAAGTATAAGAAGTAGAGATATAAGGGAGAGGTAGAGCATAAATCTGAAAAAAAGGTTAAGATAAGGTTTGGATATGAGGTATCCCCCAACAGCTCATATATATATATATATATATATATATATATATATATATATGTATATATATATATATATATATATATATATATATATATATATATATATATAAATTTGGGAATGTTCTAAGGTGAAAGAACTACATTATAATAATTGAAAACTGATCAGTGGATTAATCTACTCAGTAGGTTAGCAATATGAATGGATTACGTGGTGGTAACTATAGACATGTAGGACTTGGCTAGAGGAATTAGATTAGTGGGGGCATGCCATTGGGATGTATCTTTTGCCTGGCTCATCATATTCATTCATTCTCTCTCTCTTTCTCTCTCTCTCTCTCTCTTCCTAGCTGCCATAAGCTTAGTAGCCTTCCTCCACCACACCCTCTTAAAGGGCCCAGGGCAATGACATTGGCCCCATGGACTGAACTTCTGAAACTGTGAGCCCCTCAAGATTCTTTCCAACCTGTAAGTTGCTCTTGTCAGCTAGGTTGGTCACAGTGATGGAAAGCTGATATAGTAGTTTACTTGGTGTGTTGCAGGAAGTGATTAGAGGCAGTGGGCTGCAGTGTGGTTAGCTAGGAGTGAGAAGTAATTGAAACCAGAGATGTCATCAAACCCAGTGTACCTAAAGACCTGAAGATAGTTTAAAGACTTTGGGATTCTTCTGTGAATAAATGGTCAACCATTTTGATTTATAACAGAGGAGAGACTTGTGCGTACTTACATTTGAATCACCTTGGTTTCTTTGTTAAAAGTAGATATGAGGAATTGGTCAAATAGACCTATGAAAACAAATAAACAAACACACACACACACACACACACACACACACACACACACAGTGGGGGGTGGAAAGAGAGAGAGAAAGATATTGAGAAAGAGCATCCAGTGAAGTGAGGGAAACATTTTATTTCTAAATATGACATCTAAAATGCTAATGAAGACTATCAATAAGGAAGGTGTGGACTTCTCTGTCAAATGCTGCTTATTGGTCAACTACAATGAGAGAGAGAAATTTGGACATTGGATTTAACACTGAGATTGTAAATGTGACTTCCATGAGTGCATTTCTAACAAATGACTCTGTGAACTTCTTTCTGCCCTACTTCCTGCCCATCTGTCTTCATTTATCTTTTTCCACTTATGATCACAAGTCATTTTTTCTCATGTTTTAAATTACAAAATGATGTATTTCCTATTGAATTAAATAAAAATGAAGATAAATAAATAAAATAATAATTTCAATCTTTCTTGCACAAACATACCTATAACTTTGACAAAACAAATGTCAAATTTGGCAGGTGCCTCTGCCTATTTAGTGATCCTATAATAAAATACCTGATAATGGATTATTTAGAATGAATGGAAATTTATTGGCATATATTAGTTCTAAAGGGTAGAAAGTCCAAGATCTAAAGATCAATGTACAATGAAGACATCCTGTTGAACTATCTCATTTTAAAAAAATAAAGGTAATAGATAAGATGGGACCAACTTGTACTTTCATAAGAAATTCATTCCTGCAATTACAAACCCACTTCTGTAGTAACATTTATTCACTCCACCCTCATGGCCTAATCATCCTTTCTTATGCCCCACTTCCTAAAGCTATTGCATTGGGGATTATGTTGCCACTATATGCTCCTTGGAGGACACATTGAGACAATAATAATGGGTGATCTTTTACACAATGCTTCATGGTAGCTCAAATAAAAAAAATATGAGAATCATATAGAGGGTCAAGTGTCATTGCCTTGACACAAATGGTCCTAATCTTTGATAATTACGTACAAATTCAATTTGTTATTTTTTAATAACACATTTTTAATATCTATATTGTTTAATATGACGAAACCACAATTTTATCAATCCTTTCTGAACTAATATTTAATTACATCCAGGGTTTCTGTATAGAGAAAACTTCAGTAATAAACATTTTTGTTCAAATATGCTGATATATTAATGCCTTTCCCCCCCTATGGAATAAGTTCTCAAAAGTGGAATTTACAGTCAAAAAGTATGTGCATCTTAAATTTTAATGAATGTTGTTTCATTTCTGCTGCAAAAGCATTAAAAGTATCTGTTCATCTTTACTAGTGTTAAATGATATTAGTTTTATTTTAGTGTTTTCTACTCTGAAAGATGTAATACTTGTCATTTGAATAGCAATCAGAACAAACACTATATAATGTTAGTAACATTATATAGTTCTTGTTTTTTGGTTTTGCTTTTCAGTGGATTACCTTACCTAATTGTGCACTTTATCTATTTAGTTGTTTTTGTGTTATCCTGAAAATTAATTTATTCTCATACAAATATTTCAATTATTATTTTTTGGGGGGAAGTACCAGGGATTGAACTCAAGGGCACTCTACTACTGAGCCACATTCCCAGCCCCATTGTTTGTATTTTATTTAGAGACAGAGTTGCTTAGTGCCTTGCTAAGTTACTTAGGCTGGCTTTGAATTCCCTATCCTCTTGCTTCAGCCTCCCAAGTCGCTGGGATTACAGGTGTGTGCCACTGCGCTTGGCTAAATTATTATTTTTATCTCCTCCATATATGTGGCTATATCTCTTTGTTCATTCTAAAATTATGTGATTTTTCCTCCTTTTTTTCCCCCTCCTAATCAAGTTTACTCAGGACTTATCTACTTCATTAGAAGCGTCTAAGAAAGAACTTTTCCTTTAATTTAGTATTTGTTTGGTTGTCACAACAGGACAGTACTATGCTTGGCAGTAAAACAGACATGGATAAGGAAGTAATGTCTCTTTAATGGCAAAAGAAATAGAAACTTAGACATATAATTACTTAATTAGGAAACAGCACAGCATGCTCACACATAGAGGTAGAAGCTTACAGGTTTTCCAAAGTTTTTCACGGAGACTTACAACTGCTCAAAATAGAGGAAATATCTCAAAGAAAGGCTCCATTTGCCACACTCAAGGAAAGTTTTAAGTTAACTGAAGCCCCTTGGCCCTCAACTTAGCATGCAGAACTCTTCTAGAGATTGAAAACTGCCACACATCCTCCTGATAATGAGGTATAACTTAGGTGTTGACATGTTCTCATTACACAAGCGGATCAAGAATTTCTGTTTTCCCAGTTCTCTTTATTATCATTTTTTTCTCTTCAAGCACAATTTCAACTTTTATTCCCTTTTCCTGTTTAGACGTTTTCTCTAAAGTGTTGAATAAATTTGTAGTACTGAAAAATAAATTTACCTATACATATTTACATATACATTTTTTGTTGCTTTCTATTGATTTACAAAACGGTATTCCTAAAGATTTAGCATGGTTTAGACTAAGCAGCCAATTTTTGTACCTAGGTATAGCCATGTGACTAAATTCTCCCCAATTATGAATGAAATTAATTCATACAACTTTCATGTCATTTATTTATAGGAGACACGCTTGCCCTTGGTTTTTACTCTTTCTACCTGTTCATGGGAAGATGTGTATAATGCTTATAAGACAGCTTCAGTGAAGAAGATGAATGCAATTTCATATACAGACTAGATCTGCAAAGCACAAGATACAGTAATTTTTGTGGTTGCAACATAACTGTTTTTTTGGCCCTGCAATGTCTGTCTACACAGTAAAGTGAAAATAAAATTTAAAAACTACTATGATAGTTTGAGTCTCTATATTTTAAAATTTCTCTTTAATCATAACAGGCTAGCCAAAGAGTTGGCAAACTTTTCCTATAAAAGAACAGATGGTAAATATTTTCACTTATGTAGCCTATATAGCTTCTGCTGAAACTATACAACTCTACCCAAGTTCTTCCTTTTTTATCTGAAAAGAGATAATCATAAATGGATGGGCATAACTATGTTTCAATAAATCTTTATTTAAAAATATGAAATGATTAGTCATATTTGCCCTATAGGCACATTTTACTATTTCCAGATATAGCATAAAATGTAACTAACTCAATCATAGTGGCTATTCATCTTTCAAAAATACATTTTATGTGAATATGTATTTCACATAAATTGTGTTGTGCTATAAGATTTTTTGCTTTAATACTGTATGTTGAAGATTAATAATGTTATAATTTACATACGGTGTTAATTACTTCTCATTGCTTCCTGGATTCCAATTATAATAAATTAGAAGACAGTGAATATACTATCATGTTGAATCTTCTCATAAACAAAAATACTGTACCTGGTCTCCTTTGGTTTCTCAGTTTTTGAAAAACCAAATTTGTACATGTGTGCTTAAATATATATCTTTGTATTTTAACACTATTGAAAATGGTATTTTAAAATTAAACTTACAATTTTTTAAGTTAGTTATAAATGTACTCTTTAATTGATACATTATAAATTTATAATGTAACTTTATTATTGCATATTGATCTTGTGTCAATATGCAACCTGCTGAACTTTTTTACTACTCCTAATAGGTTTTTTTTTCAAAAGATTTATAATTTTCTATGTAAAACTACATACCAATAAGCATGAAGATGAGTATTTAATTTTTTCTTTTGAATTTAGTTGATTTATGTTTATTTTTCTTGGCTACCTTCCCTGGCTATATCCTTCAGTACACTAGAGGTATTGAGAGTTGGAAACTGTCTAATTCTTGCTTTTTGGGAAAAACATCTACAATTTTACCATTAAGTAAAGTAAGTTGTCAACTATAGGTTTTTTTTGTTGTTGTTGAAATCCAATAACAAGTTGAAAAATTCCCCTTATTACTATTGCTTTGAGAAGTTCCATCATGAAAGGATATTGGAATTTATCAATTTTTTTCTCTACCTACTGAGATAATAAGTTTCTCCCCCCTTTATTTTATGAATATGGGAATTACAATAGTTGAATTTTGTATGTTAAACCATCATTTAATTCCTGGAACAAGTCTCACTTTGTTATGATAATTGTTTTTATATGTTGCTGGAATTTATTTGCTAGTACTTTAATGAAGATTTTTGCATATATATTCATACAGGATATTGATTTCTAATCTTGTGAAGACTTATATATAATTTGCTTGCCATATTTCCTTTTTATTAATTATTCTTCTTTCATATAGCACTCAGATTTTACTTCAAGAATGTAATATCGGGGCTGGGGATGTGGCTCAAGCGGTAGCGCGCTCGCCTGGCATGCGTGCGGCCCGGGTTCGATCCTCAGCACCACATACCAACAAAGATGTTGTGTCCGCCGAGAACTAAAAAATAAATATTAAAAAAAAAAAAGAATGTAATATCTTCTCTTCTCTTTGAGGGTATTAATGATTATGTTTTATAAACTTTTAGTTTTTTAAAAGAGGTGATGGAAGGACATTTACTTTCACAGCAAGGAATGGCTCTTTGGCTTATAAAACTGTATTTGTTCATAGTTTTTGTTGTTCTTATGTATTTTTGAAAGCATCTTTACTATTACTATAGTAGGATTTTAGAAAACACTGAGGTTAATGCATGTGTTCAACTCAATATCTTACTTAAAATTCTTGTAGTTTTAGAAATTGCTAAATCTTTTATGCTTAATTTCCAGGGCTGTCAAATAAGTATATTATAGTATCTTTTTCTTTCCAAAGATTGTTGTAATGAACGAGTAAAATTTGCCCAGCACTCAGGGTTAGGTACGTAGTGGTACAAGTTTCCATTGGCATCATTATAACACAATTATTGGTGTTCTAAAATATATATGTATACACACACACATATTTCCTTAAGATAAGAAAACTCTTTCTATTAAGTAAGTATATCCTTTAAATTTCACATTTAAAAACATAGATTATCTAGTTATATATTTATATAGGCAGGTTCTTGTAAAAATTGCTATTATATTTGTTTCTATAGTAGGCTTTGAATTATGTAAGGACTGGACATTGTTTTTTGTTTCTCTAGTATCTAGCATAGAACCTAGCTTATAATAAACTTTCTGGAAATTATTCTAGTTTGGATAACTCCATACTTTTCAGTTGATGTGGAGAACTCTAAGTCTACTGGGTCCAGAAAGGCAAGTTAAATTGCCCCAACAACAACTGTAAACCTCATTGGTTTGTGTATCTATATTCACTTCTCTTTCATTCAACATGTCTATGTTGGACTGGCTGTGAGTCTGCAGTTTGTGTCATCTTCATTATGGAACGAGGTAAATGGATCAGCCTCTGTTGAGAATGTTGTTGATTTTAGGACTGATGGAAACGTGATCTACCAAAGCATTTTCTCTCAAAGCTTTCTTTCTTTGAAAAGAAGACATTTCACTTTATATATGTTGTCCAAGGAAAGCTCCCTTGGCATACCTGATATCAATGGGTAGATATGTAAAATTATCTTATAGGGAGAGGCAGAAAAATAATTGAACAGAAATGCAACTACTATTTCTATAAAAATCTACTCTTGAAAAAGACTTTTCTAAAACTAAATATACTTTGTACTACTTTGTACTAACTTTAATTATAATAAAATGCATTATACATAATGCTCTCTAGGGTTATAGTATATAATTTTATTTGTCTTAATCATATCTTTTTGAAATCTCAAGTGGGAGTGGTAATACCAGTTTTCTAATCTTTCAGTTTGATATCAAACTAAAATCCCTACAAAGAACTGCTTTTCTATTTGTTCTTATTTAGAAGCCCACTGATTTCCTTATCATTTCAGTTGCCTTCTTTAGGTCTTTCACAGATCTGGTAATTTCACAGAGTTTTACAGAGATAATCATTGCACATACAAATATATATTATTTGCTCTAGGGTAGAAGAGATTTCTATTAGCATATATTACTATTCCTACCATTTAATTTTTTCTCATTTTATTTTATTGTGATTTGCAAACTTAACACGGGATCTACCCTTTTACAGTTTTAAGTGTCTAATATTACATCGTTGACTCTAAGTAAACGTTGCAACACAGATCTCCAGAATTTATTCATCTTGTTCAACTGAAACTTTGTGCCAATTGATTAGTAACTCCTTTTTTTATAACTCAGTTGTTCACATAATTTTTCCTCATGGAACAAACTCAGAGTTACTGCTGGATTCCTATGAGATAAGTGCTAATCAAAAAATCCTATAAAGCATGTTGTTAGAAGCAGAATAAAAATCTCTCAAGTGGAGTGCCATGCATTTTTCTATTGTGAGGGCACACTATATCTTTTTACTGTGGCTTAGCTGTACCCTTGCTTTTTCCATGATTATGTGTGGCAATACATTGTTATCCTTCTAAGCTACTTTGCGGTCACATGGAAATAATAGCCACTACCACAATTGCATCTGCAGTTCTTTATCAAAAGACAATTTAGATATAAGGCTCTCCTCCCTGGTTTTCTTAGCTAAATTCATTTTCTCCTATATATTTTCACATTCTTTAAGCTTACCAAATGTACTTTTAACAGCTTTTTAATTGATTCCTTAAGTGGTTCAGGTAGTATTTATTATTGTGTAGGTAACATTTCATAAGGTATTTTTTTCTAATACTGGCTGTGGGCTTTAGCAAATGACTCAAAATCTTTGGGCCTCAGTTTCCTCTTCAGAAAAACAGGGATAAATGCTACCCCCCAAAAAATTGTTGAAAATACTAATAAATAAGCCTATGTATATTGCTTGCAACTGTTCCTGGCACAGTGGTCAACAAATGTTAGCTATTATTTTAATTACTATCATAACCTTTATTATTATTCCTTAAGGCATTTTCTTTTGTTCTTTCATTTATGGTATATAAACTTCCATCTTTGTGAGAATCTCATTTTTTCCATTAGAGTAGCATTTCTACAGCAATATTTTTTTAACTTTATTAATTTTGTTAACGTTATTTTTAATTGACATCACAACTGTATACATTTATGGGGTTCCATGTGATACCTTGATATATGCTATATAATGTGAAATGACAAAATCAATCTGATTAATAAATCACCACTACAAATCGTTTTGGGAATTAGATATTTGAAATTTATTCTCAGTTATTTTGAAATATACTATACATTAGTATTGATAATCATCACCCTAAAGTGAAGTAAATCTCAAAACTTATTCTTCCTATCTGAACCTTTGTACCTTTTGACTAACAACTTTCCATTGCTTCCCTCCCCCACTTCCCCTTGCCTCAAGCCCATGGTAAACATCATTCCAGTCCCTACCTTTTTTTTTTTTAAGGTACTGAAGATCCAACCCAGGAGTGCTTAGCCACAGAGCCACATCGCCAAACCTTTTTTAAAATTTTATTTAGAGTCAGGGTCTCCCTGAGTTGCTAAGTGCCTCGCTAAATTGCTGAGGCTCACTTTGAACTTGGGATTCTCCTGCCTCAACCTCCAGAGCCACTGGGATTATAGGAGTGTGCCACTTCGCCCAGCTCCCTACTTTTGTTTTAATTGACATATAATAACTGTAGATATTTATGGGGTAGTGTGTAGTAATTCAACACATGTATACCGTGGGTAATAATATACCAGGATAATTAGCATTCTTGACTTAAGTACTTCTTTTCTTTTTGTTGGGAAGCTTTGGACTCTTTTTTCCTAGTTCTTTATAAAGTACATAATGTATGGTGAACTATCATCCTACTATACTGTACAGCATGAGAATGTTTCTATGTAACTGGATTTCTGTGTCTGTTATCTGTTATCCAGCTTCCCCATATCCTTCCATTCCACGATCTTTCCTAACCTCTAGTGACTAATATTCTGTCTCTAGTTCTATAAAATCAGTGTGTGTTGTGTGTGTGTATGTGTGTGTGTGTGTGTGTGTGTGTGTGTGTGTTTTACTGGAGATTAAACCCAGGGTTTCCTACATCCTAAGCAAGTAATCTACCACTGAGCTCCATCCTCAGCCTCCTTTTAAAACTTTATTTCAAGGAAAGGGTCTTGCTAAGTTGCTCAGGCCATCCTCAAACTTGAAATACTCCTGCCTCAAGTCTCTTGGGATCACTGGCATGTGCCACCAGTCCCAGAAGTTGACTGCTTTTATATTATATACATGCAAAATATTTTTGCCAGCATACATACATTTTTTTTTAATTTAAGTGCACCTCTGTTTATATAAGAGACAAAACAAATTAGATATTTTTTCTGTTATTATTTTCTTTCATGACTTTTGGAGATTCTTATGCTGGTTGGAAAGTCTTTTATGCATCTGAGAATTATTTTAAAAGTCCTACTAGAAAATAATATTTTAAACTTTTTACTTAATTTATTTAGGATATACTTTATAGTGATGAAGGGCAAATAATGATTTGAATTTCAAAAGTGAGCTTCTTATTTACTTAATCCTCAGTCCTTTTTGCTTTGTTCTATAAAGTTTCTATAATATATGTGAGAAAAAAATTGAAAAAATTCTACATTCAATTGTCAAAAAGTAATCACTTTTTCTTTAGTCCCAATATTACAGACCTAAGAACATACTCAGGGATAATTCAGGCAGGGCAATAAGAACCCTCTGGGGATCAAATAATTAGCCTTGAGCTTCTATTTCTGAAAATGTATTTTCTTCTTTAATTTCTAATTGTAACAAAAGCATTATCTTGCTGAACTGCATTTATACAGAACCATTTGTATACATTTGGTGGGAGGGGCAAGTTAAACTCTGGACCACTAAATCCCACCAGACACTTTTGCTCCAAATGGGGTAGGGCATACCTGTCTCCTTTGAATGGAAGAAGCTCTGAAAGTAGACAGCTTGGCAAGCTCTCCATATCTTTGTACACATTAGAAAAGATGTTCACCTCATGGGCATGGCAACTCTACCTCAGGAACCATGGACAGCAGAGCTCCACTGAATTTCTGCTCACAACAGCTTCCCAAACCAGGTGCAATAGAATAGTGATCCATCTACCAAAACCTCACTAGAGATCTCCTTAAAGCAAAGACTTCATGGTAATTTACTTCTTAAAAAAAAGTGAAAGATAATATGAGCATATTTAGAGAAACGCAATGTAGGAAGAAAGTCAAGTGTACAAAAATTCTAAGATCTCTTTCCAGTGAACTTTAACTCCCTGTAGTCTCCTCAAATGACAGAGTGTACTCCCTGAGGTAGAATCAGCTACTTGATACCTTGTGCTGTAGATGAAATGCAGCCTACCATCCTCTGACTACTACTTCAATACATGTGAGCATTCCTATGTCCCTTTTCATTCTTCACAATTAAATGAGTGATTCTGGCTTTGGTGAATTTTATTTTTTTTCTTTTCACATTCAAAATATCCTTGGAAGTTGATAAATTTAATTTGTATCATAACTATACCTAACTGTACTCCATCTCTAATCCCAAACCTATCCCCTCTCATTCAGCCTCCATGATTGTGTTACGTATTCACATCCTTGAAAAATATATGTTGCTGTTTTTATGCTGTAAAACATGTTGCTGGTTTTACTTTTCTATGGAATCTGATGTTTTTGAGCTCTATTAACGTAACTATATGTAAATCTGGACCATTACTTTAAACTCTGCTGAGACATATATTTGTATATAATACATGCCATTTGTACATAATACTTTTACTTATCTATTCTACCAGTGCTGGATTTCCTGTGTGTTTATACCTTGAGGCATATACTAATTCCCTGTAGTTTTCATCTCTGTATAGTGCTTTCTCTCCTGGGATGCCCTTTCTTAGCATGGTTAGTTTTCTCACTCTAGAGATATCACTTTTCGAACTGAGAAATCACATTCATACAGAGATCCCTTGGGGATATGTGCATGAGAAAGTTACAAAGCACATAATCTCCATAATAAACCATTCTCACCTAAGGTTCCTACCCCGAGGAGCCATTTTTGAATCTACTTTAAAAATTTTCATAACTAGACACTGAATTCTACATATAGATTCTTAAACCCATTATCCTAGAATTATTCATTTCTAGTACTTTCAGTAATACTGCAAGAATATCCTTCATGTTACTGAATCAGCTCCATTTTATCATATTATGTTTTTCCTTAAGAGACTTGCTACTTTTTGTTTCATATCCATGGCCTTTCCTGATATTTCATTGCTATATTTTGCAGCTTGTCACTGCAAATTATTAGTAATATGGATTTTTTTTGGTGTTTTTGATAATGACAGTTATCCAGCCTGAAAAATTAATCACATTTTCTTTAATATATTGTTCTTAAGATCAGGCAGCAGGAGTCATTACTGGCTCTCTTCCCATATCCACCCACTCTGGGCATACACATTTGAATGCAGTGCACTGCCATTGTATTACCTCAACAGCTGGCACATTTTGGAGAATATTAAGCAATAAACTCTACTCTGTACATCCCCCAAATTCAGCAATTGTGTGATGATAATGAAATCATGGACTAGGGTCACTGAAAAGAATGCATTGAAATGTAAAATGTGTTTTAAAATTAAAAATAAAATAAAATTGCCTCGCACTTCTAACTTTAGAATATCGAAGGAAATAGTCTCCATTTAAAAGGAGATGAAGATGTAAAGTCCTACCTGTTCAGTTTCTCACTTAAATATCAAATAGGAGGACAGTAGATAAGGCATATACAGAATCAACAAGTAATTTAGCTCCTTCACCAGTTTCCATGGTAACCCTACTATATAAAACTAAGAAGAAAATGCATTAAAAAATTCAGGCTTGGCCTTGGCTTTGATCACTGACACTTTCAACATTACTTTCCTCAATACAATATGTAAAGCAAGGAAATACATATACTAGATGTAATTTTGACATTATGCATGAAGAAATAAGCAAGCTTTAATGCAGAATAGTCAGTACATAACGGAGGGGAAACCCAAATTAACTTTTTAGAAGTCAACTCAAAAATATAATGAACATGCTTATTTGACAATGAGTGAAATAAATTGATCCACGATTTCTGAATTTAAAAAGGACCTTATACTGGCTAGGTCTGTTCTATCTGTTTCTTAGATAAAAATGTCTTTCATGTCATTCTCCTGGAATTTCTTTGCTGACTCTGAATAACTTAAGATGAATGACTTGTCCAGGTTGTCCCACTGGAGCCAATAGCAGCCTTAAAACCCTTCTGAATGGATCTTCTGGGACATGGCCTTGAAAATTAAGATGAGCTTTTGAGTTGTGGAGTCCTGGTGTTTCTGAAAAAGGAAAGGCCATTTTGTGACACTTGGCAGTTGATTTTTAGACTGCAGAGCTCAAATGTATATACATAAACATGCACCTGATTCCTCTGTCACTAAAATGCCCATCGTTACACAGCAAGAGGTCCTTGGGGTCAGTTTTCTCAAAGGATGTCTCCCTGTCACATGTTCTTGAACAAATAATAATCTTAACTTATTCATTGCATTTTTGTCCAGACCTCTGATAATATTTAGAATTTTAAATGACCATCTTAAGAGAATCATATGATTATTATGCAAAATTTTACTCTTTACTCACACGTTCTTATTACTCCTTATTAGATTTGAATTTATGTTTCCATTTGCATTTACTTTAGTATTTATATAACCAATCTCAGTTCTCCATAAAACTTGGATAAAAACTCTTTCTCTCTCTCTCTCTCTCTCTCTCTCTCTCTCTCTCTCTCTCACACACACACACACACACACACACACACACACACACACACCAAGCACCAGGGAGGAGAAGGGGTTGTGTGTAAGATAAATTTCCTTCTGCTAATACATTACATTCAGGGACAACAGAATTTACACTAGAATGCCTGAAGAAGATGCTGGGAAATATGATTCCTGAGAATTTTTTTTTTTTTTGGTGTGGTGAGTGACATGTGGAAGAAAGAATTAACTACTTAATGAATTGATAAGGAAATAACTTTGGCAGAAAGAATCTCAGGTATGAGAAAACAAAGATGTGAGTTTGGCAGATGCATAGAATTGGAAAACTATCAGTTACAGACAGAAAAGCAGAGGGAAATGAAGCTGAGAAATATGGTAGGTGATGTAAACCATGGGCAGTATTCTGAAATTTTGTTCAAATAATATATAATATTTTTGCCAGTGATTGTATTGGAGGATAGAAAAAAGAAAGGTAAGAGACAGGGAAGTCAGTTTTGATAATTATATGTGAATTGACAATTACCTCAATACATCAAGCAGAAGAAGGGATGAGAAATAAACAAAGTATATTTAGGATGCATTCAGCAGGACGCTTCCTCAAAATTTCTGTAGCTTTTGATTTTAAAATAATTTAAGATATCATTTAATACAGCAGCATTTCTAAGATAGTACAGAGAGTTCTTGAGTACTTATCACTTACTTTCTTAAATGTTAATATTTTAAGTAGCATCTTACATAATCCATTATTTAAAATTATCAAAACTAAGAAATTAATATTGGTGCAATTCTGACACAGAATATAAATTATAAACTAAATATAAATATATATGAGTTTCCTGATTTTACTTTGGGTTATTTTTTTGCAGGGGGGATACTAGGGATTAAACTCAGGGGCACTCAACCATTGAGCTACATCCCCAGTCTTATTTTGTATTTTATTTAGAGACAGAATCTCACTGACTTGCTTAGCACCTCGCTTTTTGCAGAAGCTGACTTTGAATTCTCCATCCTCCTGCCTCAGGCTGTGGATCCACTGGTATTATAGGCGTGGTGCCCGGCTGCATTTATTTTGACACCAAAATGTGTTCAGTGCTAATATTTCATTTTCCTGACCTCTTTCTTATCATCCTATAAGAAGCCTTAGTAACTTTTATTTTATAAGGATATTTAGAAAACAAGATATAGTCCTAATATTACTATTGCTACTTTGAAGCATCTTCATTAAGGCCCTCTCTAGGACAGAGCAAGGAAAAATATGTTTATGTGCCAGAACACATGTATGTTTATATGTATATACATATACACACATTTATTTTTAAGATATATACATCTGGTTACATGCATGTACCTGTATGCACTCTGCAGGTATGTATATAATATACATGTCCATACATATATCTCAGACTCCAGTTTGGTCCCATTAGCTCATTCTATATTAACATTTTATTTATAAAGTTTTTCTCTATGAGAAGCTTGAACCTTATTATTTATAATATATTTACTTACTTATTCTAACCAAGTATACATATAAGATAGCTTCACACTTGCTAATATATACTCTGTGAGAAACAGGTTTACTAACTAGAGTACAGGATTTGTATCATATAAGATTTTGACTCTATATGGGGAATGAGAAAAAGAAAATTTCTAGGCTTCTTATTACAATGATTGGGTGCATGGTGATATTATTAACTAAATAAAGAATAAATTGGCAGAAAAATTAAACAAAAGAAGATGAAATTAATTTTTTATATATTTAGTTTGAAATGGCTATAGTTCACCAAACACAAAGTTTCAAAATGCATTTTGATGTATAGGTCCAAGATACAGAAGAACAGTTTCAACTGAAAATCAATATCTGAGTCTTGGTTGTGCCTGATATTCATCTAAATTCAGAAAAGTCATAAGACACCACATTTAACAATAGTAACCTATGTGAAGATAATCACTGACTCTAATATGGGTTAATAAACTACACCACCTGAAACATGAAATAAAATTTTATGATTTAATCCATATGATTCTACACTTCAGAAGCACCTAGTACAAATCTTCTAAGACATGAATCATCTATGAATATGGGCTTATGTATAAACTACTCATATTTTCTAATCTATCTATATATTGAAAAGTTACAGAGTCTTCTATTGGTACAGTACTAAATACTACAGACATAATTGCTTAAAATAATGGAAATGTACTATCCTATAGCTCTGGAGGTCCAAAGGCTCAAGTGTATTATCAGAGTGTATTATTTCTGGAGGCTGCAGGAGAGATACCATTTCTTTGTCTTCTTCCACATCTAGAAGCTGTCTAGATTTGCTGGCTTTTGGTCCTGAATTGTTCTGAGCCTGCTCCCATTTTTAAATCTTCTTCTATGATGGTGTGCCTGCCTTCCTCTTATAGTAACCTTTATGATTATATTGGACTCACTTGTATAATCCAGGATAATCTCCTCATTTAAATATTTTAATTTATTTGCATCTGCTAAATCTCATTTGAATCATAAAATAACTTAGGATTTCTGGGATAGAGATGTGAATAATCTTGGTGGGTGGGTAGGACCATTATTTGCCTACCATAAGAGAGATGACATTTGTAACAGATATTAATTAATGTTTGCTATCATAGTAATGAACTCCAAAATATGAATAGCTTACAATGATAGAAATATATTTCTTGTTTACATGAAATATGGAATAGTTATTTCTGATGGGCAGCTTCTCCAGCAAGCAATGATTAAGTGATGTGGCTTTCTTCTGTGTTAGAGTTCCATCTTCTTCAAAAAGACATTTCCAGGTTCACCAGAGAGGAGAATCACATCCAAAACATCCAGGGAAATTTGAATAGACTAAGCATTGATGCACTGCCTATTTCTACACACATTCCCAAGGCCAGAACTCAGTCCTATAAGTCACATGAAACCACAAAAGTAGGGGATACATACTAGATATATATCCAGCTGCAAGAAGTGAAGAGTTTGGTAAACAGATATCTGGTATCTGCTGGTCAATGTGCCTATTACTAAAGGAAAAGCATATTTCAACAACTTTTTAATTTAATTATCTGATAAAATATTAATAAAAAGGGGAAATAGGCTAATTCTAATTTTCAATGTTATGAGATTTAACAGTTAACTCAAGGAAAAGACAAATCTTGATCTTGAAAGTCACCATAGTATATATAGTATTTTAACATTCACTATTAAATCTCAATTGGTACAAACTACCCCCAAATTCAGATAGATGCTGATAATGAAAAAAGTCATATTTTTAAATTTAAATTGTTCAAGTTACATTTTTCTTTTTAAAAAGAGATTTATGGAAGATCTAATTTTAAAGAAATAACATAATTTACCATGTAGGATGATTACTCACTCTTTATTTAACTACAGGGACCACATACCTACTTAATTATGCTTTTGATGAGGATGTTTTTTGTATGAGAATTATTAATTATTTTTTTCTCAGTAGGAATCATCTGTTACCATTTGTAATTACCAAATGGGCTACAAGCAACATTAACTTATAATTTAACTGGGAAATTTTTCTGTCACCATGAAAATCAATGATGATGGGTCTTCTAAATCACAAACTACTTTTTAAATATCATCTCTCTATTTATATCGATTCTGTACCAGCAATGGATTAAGGAGACATAATGTGACTTATAGAAAAGTAATCATCTTATCCCTAATGATTTTGTAAGGTCCTTTGTAAATCCTTTCATAAAAGAAAAGCTCATGGTTTTATTTGATGGTGGGTTTTTTCTCCATTGTTTAGGACAATGAGACAGAGACTGAGTATGACATCATTACATGGTTTCTGTATCCAATGAGTGCTGAGAGCCATAGCCAAGTAAGAATGACGCATGGCATTTTTGGTTGAAAGGTGACCCTGATCAGGGATTAGGGTGGCTCCAGGTTTAGGGTGGATCCTGCTGGGAATAGGGTGTATCCTGCTGCCTCAGGCGCCTGCTCCTTGAGTTCCCATGGAGTTCTTGCTGGGTTCTGAGAGCATTGGTACGCAGAGCCCGGGAGATGAAGTGTATTTTCCCAGAATGTGCGTGTAGAGTGCCGGTGAGAGTTCAGGAATAAAGAGTTGCTGTTTGAATCTACAAGGTGTGTGGTGGCTCGGTTATTTTGTTCCCAGCCAGACTGCTGCAAATGAGTTCTATAGGCATGTTCTTGGACTATTTTGGTTTTACACAGTATTAAGTACAGGAGGAGAACATTCTGTAATCAGATGGATTAGGATACTTTGGGCATATATTTAAACATGTGTGTAACTATGGTCTGTGACATATTCTTTCAGTTGATACAGCAACATCTGATAGTTTATTAAAAAGAAAAACAAAAAAAAATCAATCCCAGTAGCATGGACGGGGTTCATTTGATATTTAAATGCCTTATGGAATGATACATATCCAATGATATGGAAAAAAGTTTTGTAGAGAAAAATGACTGCTAGGATTGCCAAAGATAAGAAATTGAAATAAGTCTTTAAAGAATGTTTCTCTTTGCAATGAATAGTTAGAAGCAGGGAAAAAGTTAAGCATTAAATGATAATATGAAAGCATGAGGTTTTTGCTTTTCTTTGGTTTTTATAAAAAATATGAAAGTACTTTGTGAAATCATGACAATCCAGTCATCTTTTCTTATTGAAAATATTAGTCCATGCTTTTCTATTGGCTTATTCTTATTATATGTATAATTCTGATATAGCATTTGTTGTATTCAGTTAAGTTGGTGCTGTGATAGTAAATATTTTGTCTCCTAATGTGTCCTTTTCAAATCAATATATTACACACAATGAAACACATTGCTTATTGTCCTTTCTTCAAAAATTGTGATTTTTTTCTTGATAAATACCAAATTCGTATTTATCTGTAAAAATAAAGTCCAAAAAGGAAACTTTGACATTACATTTAGGAAGTAGATTTAGAGTTTTTCATCAGCAGTGACAAGCCTTACCTTTTATCCCAAGGTATAGCATAGAGAGGGAGCATCCCTTTCAACAACTTTGTAGAATTTTTAAAAATCATTTAAATAGTCACAACTATTCAAAGGACATAAATAACACAAAAAATATTCTACTTATTTATTTATTTATACTAGGTACCCAAACAGCACTTAAAGTAATGGAACAGACTTTTTACAGTGACATCAGTCTCAATGAGTTCAGAATTTAGCACTCCGTGCTGTGTGGAAGTGAGAGAATGAAGTTAGATAAAATTCTACATATGGTCAAATCTATTTTTGATGCTGTACTGCTCTCCAAATTTCTATTAGAAATATTCCAAGACAGAAAATTCTGATGTGGGTGTCAAGTAAACGGAAAGAACTCTTCTGGGCTATCTGGACTAAGTTGGAAGATGCTCGCAACTTGATATAATTTGTGGTGAAATCTAGTACCAATTGGTAATAATCAGTAAGATCTGTGCAAGAGTCTGTTTGGACAATGTACTTGCTCTTATATTAGAGAGAGAAGGAAATACTTGTCAGGTACATACACATAGTTCATCAAACACTCCTTAATGATATATGGGTTGAGTTCACTTGAGTATAAAAATTGGTTTTGTCACTTACAGTGTGACCTTAGGCAAACTGCCTGATCTCCCTAATCTTTCTAAAGTTCTAACAACCTTCCCTGGCATGTAATAATTGTTATACATACTTGTTACGCCTGTATTTCCCTGGTGGATGTTTCTGTGCTTATTTAATTACTTTCAGCTTTGAACTAGGTAGTGAGGACTTAGAGGCAGCCAAGTGTAAAACGTGGTTAATAAACAGAAAACTCTGGCCTCATATCTTCCTGATGATCTGCATCAATTATATTTGCTAAGATAGCAATTTCTCCTCTTGTCTGCAAGCGCCTTAATACAAGAATTCTAAAGTGATCAAGAAGCAGACACATTTTATAATGTAATCACACTCTTGATGAAACTTCTGGAAGATTTTCTATACCTTGGGAATCAGGATTATAATGCTGAATAGTTCAGAATTGTGGAAATTGTGAGTCACTCAAAGTGACAGCAACTGGGTGCTTTTTCTTTCTTCTCGTAAGTTCCTAGACCCATGTATCTCCACCTTTGAGTAATGCCATATGAATGTCTCCGATTTGATGTGAATAAAATGCATTCTGGAGGATGACATGTAATCCTTGTAAACTATTATTTCTGAACTGGCACTTAATCTATGCCCTCAGCCAGTGATTCCTATACTGTATTAGGCAATAATTATAGCCCTACTCTCACATCCCCTTTGTTGTAAACTGGTCTGACATGATATTAAATGGTATTTCAGCTGGATGAAGTGGTACACACTTGTAATCCCAGCTGCTGAGGAGGCTGAGACAGAGAAATTGCAAGTTCAAAGCCAGTCTCAGCAATGATGAGGCGCTAAGCAATCCAGTGAGACCCTGTCTCTAAATAAGACACAAAATAGGGCTGGGGGATGTGGCTCAGTGGTCAAGTGCCCCTGAGTTCAATCCCTGGTACCCCCCAATGGTATTTCATGCCATTGGATCAAGCAATCTGTTAAGTTTGCAGGTAATAGTGTTGGCAAGACCATGAAGGCAGAAAAGACAGTGGTGACCTGCACAACAGTTAACTCAGGAAAATGGAGGGGGCAATGAGGGATTAGAAAAAACGAACAGAGAGAAAAAGCTGAGACCGGTTGACACCACACTCTTGACAGATGAGTCAGCTCAGAATGTTTATTATATATGTTTCAACATCAAAGGGATTCACTGTGAGAAAGTTACTTTAAAACAAATAGAACCAAGGTCAAAAGTTTGAACAGTTCAATTACAATCATCAGCTTGAGCGCACGGTTCTTCATCCCTGGGTGGCTGGTGTTTGAACCTTAGGTCATGAACTGATAAACTTCATGGTAACCATGGAATTTCCCTTTGAACAGGACATCACCATACAACTGGGCAGTTTTTTGGCACCTTTGCACAGAGAAATTTCCAAGAGTGGTGTCACCTCTGTCTCTGGGCAGCTCAAACACCATCACTCATTTGCCACTCTTGATTGAGCCATATGCAGAATATATGTCTATTTCTGTCAGAATGAGTCACTGATCCTTCCAAGGTACAGGGGTCAATATTGCTTACTTGCCACTAAGTACTGGTTTGTTTCCTTAGAAAAATGGTACATTATTATAGACTTAGCGATAACCTATGTTATTAATAGCTTAGACATTCAGTACAGGCACTGGACAAATCAGTTGCTGCCCATGGTTAGCCTCCATTCCTGTCACAATAAACACTCAGTTCTTGTGCTCATTATTTCAATATTTGGAGGGCAAGTGACAAAGAGTGGCTGAGAAAAGCTGGTGAAGTTATTTTTTGTGTTTGGTTGTTGAATGCCTCTTCTGTTAGCACAGTCTTTATTGTCCTTTCCACGTGATATGAAAGTTTTCATCATTGCACCCAAATCCAAATATATAACCACATGTTTCTATTCTAGGTTGACTGAAAGATGATTCTAGTATTTCTCCTTTGAGGACTCTTACCACCAGTGAAGTGATTTCCCAGTTTTCATGACTATATGTATTCTCACCTCTGTTACTTCACTATCTATGTGAAATGAATTAACAAATTGACTAAGAAAGCTTTGGAAATTGGGAATATTTTGATTTTTTCACTGTCTTTCAGGCATCTCCTGAGATGGGCTAGACTATATGTCATCACTTTCAACTTGAAATCAAACACAGAGATATACAGATCATGGCATGCATAGAAGTGGGAAGGTAGGCACTGGTGCAACAGTTGTGTATGACTTGAGAGTTGGGCTATTTATACAGATTGCTTTTCTTCTCTTGACTTGTCCATTCTGGATCTTAAATGTCTACTTCAAAATGGTCTGCTTCTGAATACATCCCAAACTTCTGACCATGAGGATCTAGGAGAGCTTGTTTTATGGAGCAGTTGTAGTAACATGATCTTTTAGTTCAGAAGAACACAAGTATGGTACAACCTGACTTAAAAATCTCTGAGTTCTACTGTGTAATTTCTCCAGTGGACATGCCAAAACCTCACAAATAATCTTTTCCTACCGCTGATGGCTGCATTTGCCACAATTCTCTTTTTTTTTCACTCTAATCTCTGCTCAGTGCTAGAAGTTTCTTGTGTCATGAAGTATGATTTGGAACAATCTTCTGAGTTGTGAAATATGCTGCCTCAAAAACCCAAACAGGTCCATACGTTTGGTGCTTTTGTCTTCAGGATAAGCAGTGTAAGATTAAAAAACACTTGTTTTTCACTTCAGATGAAAGGCTGTGTCAGGCCAACATCTGACACCATAAATATGTGTATGTGGTAAAACTTCACAGACACTGTCTCTCAGTGATAAGATCCTGTGCTAGTCAGCTTTTCATTGTTGTGATAAAAACCCGTGAGAGACTACCTACAGGAGTAAAGCTTTACTTTGACTCACAGTTTCAGAGGTTTCAGTTCATGGTTGGCAGCCTCCATTGGTTTGGGTCTGAGATGAGGCAGAACATGAATTTTGAAGGCATGGCAGAGGACAGTTTCTCACCTCATGACAGCCAGGAAATAGGGAGAGAAGGAGAAATACAAGAAATAACCTTACAGGACACACCACCAGCGAACTACTTGCTCTAACCATAACTGACTACCTACAGTTTTCACCACCTCCAGGTAGTCTATTCAATTATCAATGGATTAATCCAATGATGAAGTATGAGCTTTCACAATCCAATCAGTTCCCCAAAGTCTCACCTCTGAATATTGGTGCACTGAGTACCAAGCCCTTGACATTTGAGATTATGGGAACATTCAAACCATAATACAACACACACATGTTACCAAAACATCCAATATATCAAACAGCTGATGTTTAAATGGGTCAACTGGTTTGCTATGTAATATCATATGTAATATGATATTAAAAATGTATGTCAAGAAGGTCAGATATATTTGGACTATATTGTATCATTGGATGAGGGACATAGGATAGTCCTAGGAAAAAAAACTATATATTATCTAGTTTCATGTGAATTTTAATCATTTCTGATCTTCTCTACAAGGAATGGAAAAAATTCCATCTGTCACATCAATGGTGACACACTGTGTACCAGAAGATGTGTTAATCTGCTGGCCTTGAAGCTGCAATTATGGCAAGAGTTATTTGAGTCCACTGACATTTTACATAATCCTTCACTTTTGTGCAATGTCAGACAAATAAATTTAATGGGAATATGGTGGAGACCATCACAAATGTATCCTGTAAATATTTAAAAGTAGCACAAATTTCCACCAAAGTTTTCAACATGTGATACTATCTTACTTTTGTTTGACTATCTTGATTGATGAAGAGAATAATTTCAAAGTCTTAAACATTGTTTTTTATAACTACTGTATCATTCTTAAACCACAAACAAAAAATCCAAAATAGAATTCTACTAATTACCATTCATGCCCATTTCAATTAAATATTCAGGAGTTGGGGAAAGAACCACCATCCACAAAATCCAAATTTTTCTAATCACATATGGCCCCAACAATGGGACCCAGCCTATCATAATGCATATAATACATATTCCATCTAAGTTGTCTTTTCTGTGTGGACTCTACTGAAGGCTGCATGGCCAGAGCTTTGGCTCTTCTCTAAATTTTTCCTCTTCAATCTTAAAAACACTGTGGATAAGCTGGGTGTGGTGGTGCATTCCTGTAATCCCAGAGACTCAGAAGACTGAAGAAAGAAGATTGTGAGGACAGGGACAGCAATTTAACAAGAACCTGCCTCAAATAAAATTAAAATAAAAAGGAGGGGAGGGGAGAACTGATGCTGTAGCTCAGGGGTAAAGAGCCTCAGGGTATTGACCTAATTACCCCCCCACACCAAATACTGTGGATAAAATAAGTCACCTTATTGTTAGTTCATGATAGTCCATTCTTATTACATTGTACAGACTTCTATTATCCATAAACATGTTGATTCACTCTCTCTGTTTCCTGGGAGGCACATGTTTCTCATGTTTTCATTATCTTGGAGGCAAAGGAACTGCAGGGCATTTCAACTATAATCTTGGAGGTTGTTTCACTTTGTCTTTGCAACGTATCAAAGTTCTGTAGATTACTATAGCATGAACCTTTAAATCATCATTTATCTCGATATATGTCTAGTGTGTTTTGTAAATATATTTATATACTTGACATTTCTTTTAGTCAGGTTTTTTCATCACTGTAACCAAAATATCTGACAAGAACAATATAGAAGGAGGAAACATTTATTTGGTGCTCATGTTTTCAGAGTTCTCAGTATATAGATAACGGACTCCATTGCTCTGGGCCTGAGGTAAGGTAGAATATCAGGACAGAAGGCTGTGATGGAGGAAAGCAGCTTACCACATGATAGGAAGCAGAGAGAGAGAGAGAGAGAGAGAGAGAGAGAGAGAGAGAGAGAGAGAGAGTAAGCTCCACTCATCAGGGACAATATATAAACCGTAAAGGCACTCCCCCTCGGACCTACCTTCTGCAACCACACTCTTCCTCAAGTTACTATCCAGGTAATCCCCATCATTCAATTAATGCACTGATTAGGTTAAGGCTCTCAGAGCCCAGTCATTTCAACTCTACATTTTTGTCTATTGTCTCTCATACGAGCTTCTGGGGACAACTAATATCTGAACCACAACAACATCTTTATAAACATTGCATCACATTACCCCCAAAAGAATTCTGTACTCTGGAAATACATCTCTTTCCACTGTGCTTAACCACAATTAATAACCTACAAACATACTTGAATTCCATAAATCTTCTATAATGCTTCTAATTATTAAGTTTGGGGATATACACATACACATGCATGCATATATACAAATAGATACACTTGCATATAACTATATAAATAAAATATTGTAGATTTTTTCTATTGGAAAGTTTAATACTGTCTTACATAAAGTATTAGAAGTTTGGTCTGCTTCTCAATAAGCCAATTAGATAAGTTCTATTAACAATCTTAATCACAATTTGTTTGATTCCCTCCAAAATTTATGAATATTTAACCTGAGTGTTTAACATTGCAACATACTGAGAAAGCAGAGGCAAAGCCACACAACCAATTAAAAAAGACATATTGTTCTTTTTGTTTGACCTAATTTTTCATGGATATTCAACAGGAAAATGAATAAAAGCATTTTATTGTATAAAATGGAATAACTGAAATTAGAAACATCTTAGCTATGTTTCAACACAGATGGTAAACAGTTACCAATATTGTCCCACTCGTTTTTACAGAATTTTCATTTATTTACAATTGCCTTTAATAAAAGCAAGTGAAATTAAGACAGTAGTAATACTCTTGTCTAGACCCCATATATTATCATTGCATACTTCTTTTAAGAAGATGATCAATTATCTAGCTTTTCTTTAAACTTAAAATTCTTCTTCTGCCCTGGATTCTTTATTTTACCTTATCAGCTCATTAAATTCTCTCTACCTCTTTGAACACCCACACAAAATCCCTTACATTTTTTCACAGCCAATTTTCCAGAAGTAGTTAAATATATGTGGCTTTTATTTCCTTCCGTTTATTCAGTGCTCAACCAGTACTGAAACTGAAGCTTCATTCTTGTCTCTCTGCCATCTTCCCATCCAAATGTCATAGTGAGACTCTAAATTTATTATACTTCGTAAAGTTCCATTTCAACAAAACAAACCCAAGCAGATATTTTTTCACAATTATATTTTTTGTAATGGTAACATTAGTAAGCAACATTAAATCAAGTATCAGGTCAAACAGATATATCATACACTTAACCTTCTACTCTTTCTTCCATCTGCATTGTCAGTAACATGATTCTTTCTTAGTAGAGATGATTTCAATAATCCTAATAGTTTTCAATGATTGTTGAATAAATTGCCACTAATTTATTTTGCTTTATGGTATTCATTGTTTTGCTTTATAGTTTTAGGGTCAGGAGCATGAAAGAGATTTCATGAGGCTAGAACCCAGGTGTCTACAGGGCCATATTACTTTTAAAAAATTGTAAGGAATCTTGGTTTTCTTGCCTTCTCCAGTTTGTGGAGGTCACCAACATGATCTGGCTCATGGACACATTGAGTCTTCCAAACTAAAAATGTAACAAGGCACATAGAGTCTTTCCAGTACAGCAGAACTCTGATTCTCACTCATTTAAAAGACTCTTACTTATTTAAACTGGGCTCACCTGGACAATCCAGGATAATCTTCCTACATTAATGTCATTTGATCACCAATCTTAATTCCATTTTCTGCTTTAATTCCCCTTTGTCATGTAAGCTAACATACCACAGATATGGGGAGTAGGACAAAGAGGTCCTATTATTCTACCTACTACATCTTGCAATATATTTATTTTTTTCTCCAAGAAGGAAGTACAATATTTATGTAATTTATATGTGTATAAGTAGAATTTATGTGCTAAAATAACATGCTAAAATAAACATATGAATTTAAGTATGGAGAAATCATTCTTTTATGTATACAATGCATATTCAGTCTGATAGGGTCTGAAAACAACTACTTTTTAAACATTTGTTGTAGTAGCTGTACCAGTGCCCTGTCTGGATTACATTTACTGATTGCAACTCCAGTCTTAGGGGGACCCACAACTAAGAACTGACAAAACGTCTCAAGGTAGGGCTAAGCTGCTGCAGTCCTGCTCTGGAGGTCTCATGGGGTGAGGCTGAGGCTGGTCTCCAGCTAACTATACCTTTTTTACCTAAATTTTGCAGCCCTATCCTTCTATTCTTCACTTTTCATATCCTGGCACCTTCATCTCAAGAAAGCTAGCACAAGCTTCCCGGAATAGGAAGTTCTCATTTCAGAGAAAGAAGCCTGTGCAGACATTTATCAACTCTGACTATTATCAATTTTTAATTTGTGGTAGCTATGATTGGTGAATTGATATCTAATTGTTAAAACACTCACTTAATTTTGAGAACATTTAAATGTTACTGCCATCTATGGTTAATGATGTTTTCATCTATATTCAAAAGAGATATTGATCAGTAGTTATATTTTCTTGTTATATTTTTAATCTAGTTTTGGATTGGAATATCAGTGTCTCATAGACTTTGTCAGGAAGTAACCAATTTTCTTCTAATTTTGGAAGATTTTGAGAAGAATTGATATTGATTATCTTTTTTTAAATGTTTTATAGGATACACCAGTAAAGCATTTTCTCCAGTTAGTCTTGCCTCCTTTGTATCTGTAGTCTTACATTATGCCTCTGAATATGTTTGAAACTGTAAATTATTCACATACCATCACACATCCTGGAAAGGAAAGAACTTGTCTTCAAGTTATATCAATTAAGAAACTATTATGACCATATTAAGGATTCAGTACCGTACTGCAGTAATGCATACGTTGAAATCCAAGTCACCCAGTATATGGTAACTTGTTATGTTAGCCAAGCTAAGACATGTGAATTATAAATTGAAGCTTAATCATCTTAAAAGAGTGTTTTATGGTTATCATGTTTCACCCTTTCTTTGCTTTCCGAGTTCCACTGTGATTTTCCTAGTTTTAAATACCCTTTCCCCCACACTTTTCTAAGCCAGCAGTTCTCATCCTGGGGTAGGTAATTTTGTCCTTCCAGAAAAAAAAGTCACATACTGGGAGTGGAGCAGAGGAAGAATATGTTCCTGGCTTCTAGTGTTTAAAGGTCATAGATCCTACTAATTTTACATTGCATAAGAGTGCTCCCTACAAGAAAAAAAAAATATCTGGCCAAATGATAAGAGGACACTCAACCACTGAGCCTCTTCCCCAGCCCTATTTTGTATCTTTATTTTTTGACAGAGTTTCACCGAGTTGCTAAGTGACTCACCATTGCTGAGGCTGGCTTTGAACTTGAGATCCTCCTGCCTTAGCCTCCTGAGTCGGTGGGATTACAGGCGTGGATCACCATGCCTAACTATATGACCTCTTTTTTTTAAATATGTAATTTTTAGTTGTAGATGGACGCAAAACCTTTATTTATTTATTTATTTATTTTTATGTGGCGCCGAGGATCGAACCCAGTGTCTCACACATGCTAGGCAAGTACTCTACCACAGAGATACAACCCCAGCAATGTATGATCTCTTAATGATATTATTAACCTACCTTCTCTCTCAGTGATACCAAAGTATATATCTGGCACTTTCCATGAACTTTAATGTAAAGATGTGTATAACTTTTGCTCTCCAACAGTATTAACATGGGAAATATAATATCAGATTTCTTCTATAAAAATCAAAAAATGTAAAAATAAAACATTGAAAAAATGTAAATATTTCTTATCTCTCTTATTGAAAATTCCACAAAATTAAACATTCTAGATACATATAATGAAGCAAATATTCGGAATCTTAAGCAATTTTAAAAGAAAAAATAAATTATTCATTATAGAAAGATAACAATACTCTTCCCTTTAAGCATTCTAAAAAGTATTTAATTCAAACACAATAAACAACAACAACAAAATCAATATAAAGCAGTATAGAATAGCATTAAGAATGATGTCTCAAGCTTGTCTAAAGAAATAGGAGTAGAAAAGTAATCCTGTTAAAATGACAAAAAAAAAAAGAAGCCTTTAACAGCATCCACACTGAGCATGGTCTCAACTAATTTTAACCTTTTGATATTCAGAGGGACATAGTTGCAAATAATTATAAAAGTCATTCCAGAAACTGGCAAGATGTGGCTCTTGGCATATTTTTTCAGGTGTATATAGAGTAAAAGTACGATAAAAATATCTTGAGTTGCTTTTTGGGCAAATCTGCTGTTGAGTATAACTAGTCACTTCCATTGGACCATGAAGATTCCTGGTAAATGACGTGGGAGTTTTTGTATGGCTATGTGAAATTATTCCAGATACATTTGGAAAGTTAGGATCATTAAAAAGTTAAAACTGACTAAATAATTTATGAAGACAGAGCAACATTTTACTGCCTTGGTTTTATAATCATTGGTGTCTGAGTGTGAACACACACATACACATGCACACACACATGCACACACACACATGCACAGAGTCAGTTTCTAATACAAAAGCTCTATATTTAAATTTTGAGATTCAAGGATTGTTTAAAGTAGTAAAACATTTAAACCTTTGAAATTAACAGATACTGCATAAAGATAACTTAAAGCCTGAATCTATTATTGAATTAAAATGTTCTTTAACTGGTGAAAGCATATTAATCTCTTGTTAATTGCTTGACTAAAATGTCAGATCAAACATTATAGTCGCTAACCCTTAAGAATTTCCCAAAGTTAAGGTTTGTTGATTTTTACATGCCTTGTATATTTCAATGGGAGAAAAATGACACATATACATGAATGTAGAACTGTTCAAATTGATTCTATTCTTCTGTAACAAGTATTTAATAAGTTGTAATACTTAGTGCCTATGACCTTTGAGAATACTGAGTTTTTAGTTAAAATTTCACATAATATTAGAAAGCAAGAACTTCAAATCAAGCAATATTGCTTTTATAATTTTGTACAATCAAGAGGACCAAAATTACAATTAAATTGTGCATACTAATGAGAAATTCAAATGTGAACTAAACCAGCTCAGCTTAATTGCAGAATTACTCTGCCTTGGATTTAGAAAATCATTGAACAGATTGTGTCATGATCATCAAAACAAATTCATTGATTTCCTACTATGTGACTCTAAAACACCAAGAAAAAAGTTTGCCAATGAGTGTCTATATGTCAAGTATTTCTTCCTTGTTCATATAGAGGTTGATTTTAGCTATATTTTCATAGTTAATTAACAGGCCCTTTTTGCCTGCTTTCCTAAAATTGTGTGTGTGTGTGTGTGTGTGTGTGTGTGTGTGTGTGTGATGTTTTCAATTAATAGCAGTATGAAAGAATGTTTTATTGAATATGGGTGCCTTTTTATCTTACTGTGGAAAAGCTAAATAGAATTCAGAAATGAAGTCACATTCCATGATGAGTTCTGATACTTAAATTAACAGTTCATCTTAGGTAACTATTCTCCAAAATTTTATTTCTTATTTTGATGAGAAATAACGGTTGTTAGAGCAGAGAACAGACAGCAAAAGTCCACAGAATTAAGACTTAATGCCAGTTCTGTCTCAAATTTGTGACACATAGTTCCTTCATAATATCCAACACATTTAAGGAAGTGTATGAACTAGGTATGCTTTCTGAAATTCAAGGTGACTTTGAATCATCTGTAGAATCTTGTTAAAATTCAGAACTTGATTCATTAAATCTGGGATGTGGTTTTAGATTATAAGTTTCCAGCAAGTCTTCCAACTAGTGCCAAGATTGCTGGTTTGACAGCTTTGATTTGCAGAATAAGGAGTTCCTTTTGGCATGGTTTTGAAATTTCCACCCAGCATTTTAATATACTGATGGTTTAATAATACTCTAATTTTGAGACTGACATACTGATTATTGTGTTGAAGAGGTAGGAATTCAGATGCCAAATAATGAAAGTAGACCCTTGTTTCACACCACTGACAGAAATCAATTCAAAATGGGTTAAAGATTTATATGTAAGACTCAAAACTGTACAACTACCAGAACAACATATGGGAGAAAATTCCATAGTACTTTTCTGGACAATGATTTCTTGAATATGATCCCAAAAGCATAGGCAAAGAAAAAAGAAAGAAAGAAAGGAAGGAAGGAAGGAAGGAAGGAAGGAAGGAAGGGAGGGAGGGAGGGAGGGAGGGAGGGAGGGAGGGAGGGAGGGAAAAGAAAAACTAAACAAAAGAGATCATATCAATTTTAAAACCCTCTGCATCTTAGAGGAAACAATTGATAGAGTGAAGTTATATCATTTGGATTGGTAGTAAACATTTATGAACCATTCTTCTAATAAAGGGATGATATGCAACATATGTAAGTAACTAAAACTTCAATAAAAAACCAAATAATCTGATTTAAATACAGACAAGTGATCTTAATAGATATTTTTAAAAAAGAAGAAATACAATACCAAACAATCAAATGAAAAACATTCCACATCACTAATCATCAGGTATATGCAAATTAAAATCAGAATGATATTTACCTTATGCATGTTATAATAGGTAAAAAAGATGAAAGAAAGTATTCATGATGATGTACATAAGAGGGAATAGTTTTACTTTGTTGGTAGGAATATAAATTAATACAAATATTATAGTGCATAATAAACAAATTCCTCAAAACCTAAAAATAGAATTATCATATCTAATGTGGGGCCTAATGACTTTTCAAAGTTCCCACCCCTTAAAGCTGTGACAATGGTTATTAAATTTCAGTATGAGTTTTGTAGAGGATAAATATTCAAACAAGAGCACATTTTGATAGAACAATTCCATTTCTTGGTATCTATCTAAAGAATTTGAAATTATCATGTCAAAGAAATATCTTCACCCTCATGTTTATTGTATCATCTTTCAAAGTAGCACAGATATGGAAGCAATTTAAGTGTCCATCAACAGATGTATAAAGAAAATGTGATACACACACACACACACACACACACACACACACACACAGGAATTCTATTCACCTCAGAAAAGAAGAAAATTGTCATTTTAAAAATGGATAGAGCTAATGTATGTTAAATGAAACAAGCCAGGTACAGAAATATAATTCTCACATTATCAGTTATATGCAGAATATGAATAGTCATATTCACAGAAGTAGAAAATAAGATGGTGGTTACCAGAAACTAGAAGAACTAAGGATGTAAAGTAAATGATATTGTCCAAAGGGTACAAAGTTTTAGTTAGGAGAAGCAAGTTTTAGAAATCTATTGCACAGCATGGACTATAGTTCATGATAATAAATATTTTTAAATAGCTAAAATAGAGTATTTTGAATGATCTCACCACAAAACAAGCATGTGAAGTGATAGATATGTAATGACTTAATCATTCATTGCACCCTCTGATATCAAAAATTGCACTGTATTCATAATGTACACACTTACTATTCACCAACTTCAAAAATATGTCCAGTTAAAAAAATTCCCTGAGGATGCCTTTAATTTATTCATCTTGGTAGGTAAAACAATCAGTTTAAAAAAACTTCTCTGCAATTTATTTTCACAATTTCATCAATATGTATAGAAGAAGTGACAACTGAGTAAAAACAGTTATGACACTGTCCTTTCATATTTGAGACAATTTAGAACTTCTGAAAGAATTTCCTGCATCCATTGTATCTAATTGTTGAGAATTCTGTCACTGAGGTGCTCTTTAAAGCAAACTTTAGATGTGTTGGACTAAAAATGCCTCATAAATTTAGTCTGAAGAGGAAAGTTATGTTTACATCAAGCTAGTATTTTGTCAAAAAATGTGATGGGTTTCTTCATAAAAAATTAATTCCTATATATTGATGCACCATTTGAAATCACAAGATGGAATAATTTAGTGACAGCTTTTATATTTGAACTGACAATGTGAATGAGAATTGCTTGGCATGCAAGCCTCAAAATGATGTTGTTCTTTTGTAAACAAATTGTTAATCTGTAGAGTGCTTATGGTTCTGCAAAACCATGTTTTCTTTTGTTTTTAGAAACACACAAATTAGAGGAAAATATACTCATAAGACTATAACAAAGATTTGCTTAAAGCCTCATCTTCCTGATGATGTAATTGCATAGATAAAGCAGAGGCATTCCTATATGAAACAGAAAGATTCTCCAAACATGGGATTCTTGGATTCTAGTTAACCTAAATTCATGTAAGATCATCCAAAAGAAATTTGGATATAAGCAAGATGTTGAAATAGGAAGTTTCGGGCTGTATTCCCACCACTGACACATGCATACAGTTCACTAGCAACTGTCCACAAATCTGAACATGTTTTTGAAATCCCTGTTTGGAAAAACAAAAACAAAAACAAAAACAAACAAAAAAAACAAAACTAATATACCTTCACATGGTGTACAGAAATAAAAATAAGAGTAAAAAGAATGGTTGTGATATGATGGGACCAACTCTTCCCATCCTCCAAGTTAGTATTCCACTAGACAGAAAAGACTTAGCATACTTAATACAGGAGGAAAGAGACTCAAAAATCAGTAACTTACTTCCCCAACACTCTGAAATGCTTCCTGGGAAACCCATTCCTATTTCAATTCATGGGGGATACTGGGGCTAATATAGCTACATGGCCTGATATGAGGTAGGAATGAAGAAAATAGGCAGAGCTTATAGTGACCAGCATGTAGATCTTTGCAGCTCCTTGTTCCTTCCTGCTATGGTGCCCAGCTAAATATAACAGCCAACTTCATATCCCTCTCACAAAGCTTAGCTGGTTACCTTCAGAAGCACACTGGAAACTTCAGCTTGAGACCCTTGTCAGTTACTGCCCTTGCCCAGCCTCAGAACTTACCCTAATGGTGTACATAAGCAGAGAGACGTCATCCTCTGCCAAATTTAGAGGAGTGTAGTGGCTAGATTTGTTTCACTTAGGAAGTCAAATTGGTTCCCTTCAACCAAAAAGCCTGTACTGTCAGGGAGACTGCTATACATTTAGGAGAAGTATAGGCACCAGATGGGTTTGAACTCAGGAAGGCAAACTGATGATTGATTCCATCAAAAGTCCACCCCTTGGCTCCATCACAGGAGGAAGACAATACTCAATCATGCATTTCTAGGGAGCATAGCTTCTGGTCAAGCCTATGTTGACAGCAATTCTTTCTAGCTTTGAAGCCGATCCTGCGTCCTTGCAGAAATATAAAAATTGCGTCCCAGGAAATATATCCTGACAATATATCAAGAAGCTGTTGCTATACTCAAAGAGCAACCCCAATCAACATCAGAGCAAAGGCTGTGCCCCCAAATTAATAATCCACAAATATATCTTACCTGCCCAGGGTCCCCAACATAGTTCAGGCTAAATGGTGAAGGTATATCCACACCAAGTACCACCTCTAAAGGACAGAAGAGAAAATTTCCTAAAAAATTGCAAACAACAATGCAAAGGCACAACATTATGAAGAATCAAGGAATCATGTCAATTCCAAAAGAAAGCTGCAACAATAGAGCCCCAAAAAGTGAAGATCTGTGAAATGACTGATAAAGAATTGAGAATAATACTCTAATGAATTTCAGTGAGTTACAAATATAAGAGCCAAAAAATTTAGAGAAAAGGTACAGTTAAAATTTTAGTAAGCAATTAGAAATAATAAAAATAAATAAAAATCCTACAGATAGAGAATATAATAACTGAATTGTAAAAATAAAAGATCAATAGAAAGCTTCAGTAGCAGACTTTACCAAGCAGTAAATAGACTCAATTAACTGAAAGACAGAATTTTGAAATTCTCCAGTTGGAGGAGTAAAGACACAGGAGAATGAAAATGAGTGCAGAAAGCCTGGGAAATTAAGGCACAATACCAAGGCATTAAACTTTGCATAACAGGAGTGAAAGAAGAAAAATTTAAAAATCATAATATTAATCAGTAAAAATTTCCCTAATAAGTAGATATTGACATCCAGATAGAGAAAGCACAGAAGTCTTCTATCAAATTTAAGCCAAAGAAGAAAAAAAAAACATTATATTAAAACTATCAAAGACAAAAAAAATCTGAGAGCAGTAGATATTTTTAAAAATCACACAAAAATGAATGCCAAAAAAACTATCAGGAAATTTCTTAGCAGAAAACCCATAGGTCAGCTGAGAGTGGAATGTATTCAAAGTGCTAAAGAAAAATAAAAACAAACTGCAGAAAAAATATATATTACCGGCCCTGCCGCCACGGGTGCTGACGGCAGCAGCAGCGAGCCACGGCTCACGGGGTCCCCGCGCCGGGTACCGGGACAGGGGGAGGCGCGGCCGGGCGGTGAGAAGTGCCCTCTTCTTTTCCGAGCTGGGTCGGCTGGTCAGCTCACCTTGTGGCTCTGTTGAGGGATAAAGAATTAGGCCAGGACTGGGAAGAGAGGGCGTCTGTGAAGATGGAGCACCTTCCATGTAAGGAGACTTCCAGGGGGAGGGAGTATCACAGTGAGCCTGCATAAAGACTAAAGGAGAACTAGAGGCACCTGACCTTCAACCCCCCCTCCCATCAGCAGCCAAAACAAAACCTGTCTAGCCAGCGCTGGGGGAGGGGCAAGCAGAAAAAATCAAAACCATAGAGTGCCAGGGATCCCAAAAGCCAACGGTGTAACCCTGGAGATCCAGGCTGTCTGATTCGCGCGGCCTGCCCCGCGGCTACAGAAGGCGTGGCACCGCAGAGAAGGGATTAACTGGTAAGCAGGGAGATAAGTGGCTGCGACACGGTGGTATCCCAACAGCCAAGCCCGCACTGACCCCCGGGCTGAGTTCGGGATTGCAGACGGGGAAGGAAGCGGTACAGCCCCATCCCCCACAAGGGACACTCCACTAAGGCAACCAGCAGCCACCATCTTGGAGAGCTGAAGTATCCACTGCCACTCTCCGACAGATTGCAACAACAAAACAGGAGAAACCAAGACTAGAAGGAGAAACAAGGAGACTAGAGGCAAGGCCCTTACGACTGGGCAGCTGTAAACTGCAGGCCCACTGGCGACAGTTCACCCACTGCCCGCGTAACTGGGCAGTAGGAGAACGCCCACCCGCTGGCAACTGATCACCTGCCTGCGGCCTGTGATACTGGGTGGCTGGAGACTGCCTGCCTGCCGCGACTGGGAGCTGAAACCAAACAGAGACAGTCCAGTCACACCCCCCCCATTAGGGCACCCCGGCAAGGAGACTGTGGCCCGTCATAGCAGAGTAGTGTCGTCACTGGAGCTGGGACGTCGGAATTCCTTCCCAGTGGAATCCACGTTAGCAGGCATAGTTTAACAACACAAAGAAGAGACATCAGAGTAATACAGAAACAAAACAAATCTATAGAAGAGAGCAGAAACACGACAATCAAATAGAGCTGGAAAGTAACGTGGACAACATGAGAAAACAAGGGAAAAAAGGATTACAAACAATGCAAGACAACTCAATTCTACAGGAGGACATAGAAACATCAGAAACAGGGATAGGGAAAGAACTCAAGGCATACCTAACTCGAATGGAAAGGAATATTAGAGAAGACATGAGACAGCAAGTCCAAGAAATAAAAGTATATTTTGAAAATGAATTAAACAAACAAATTCAAATGGCAAAGAACGAGCTCTACCAGGAGATAGAGATCTTAAAAAAAATCAAACAATAATCCTAGAATTGCAGGAAACTATAAACCAAATTAAAAACTCAAACGAGAATATTACAAATAGACTTGATCAAGTAGAAGTCAGAACATCAGATAATGAAGACAAGGTTTATGAACTTGAAAAGAATATAGTCAACACAGAAAAGATGCTTAAATCCCACGAACAATCTATTCAAGAGATATGGGATGTCATAAAAAAACCAAATCTGAAAGTCATAGGGATAGAAGAAGGCACAGAGACTCAAACCAAAGGAATGGACAGCATATTAAATGAAATAATTCTAGAAAACTTCCCAGAGATGAAAGATGGAATGGATTGCCAAATCCTGGAAGCCTACAGGACCCCAAACATTCAAAACCATAATAGACCAACTCCAAGACATATAATTATGAAGATAGCCAACGTTCAGAACAAGGAGAGAATATTAAAAGCTACGAGAGAAAAGAGGCAGATTACATTCAGGGGTAAACCAATTAGGTCAACGACCGATTTCTCATCAAAAACTTTGAAAGCGAGAAGATCCTGGAATAATGTATTTCAAACGCTGAAAAATAATGGATTCCAACCAAGAATACTATATCCAGCAAAATTGAGCTTCAAATTTGACAATGAAATTAAAATCTTTCATGATAAACAAAAGCTAAAAGAATTTGCAGCAAGAAAACCAGCTCTGCAAAGCATTTTGAACAAAACACTACAAGAAGAGGAATTGAAAAATAGTGCCCAAAACTAACAGCAGGAGGTATCTCAGTAAAGGGGGAGGAAAATAACCAAAAAGCAAAACTAGCCAAACTAAAATAAATAAATAAAGAAGCATGACTGGAAGTACAAATCATATCTCAATTGTAACCTTAAATGTTAATGGCCTAAACTCACCAATCAAGAGACATAGGCTAGTAACCTGGATCAAAAAAACAAATCCAACAATATGCTGCCTTCAGGAGACTCATATGATAGGAAAAGACATACACAGGCTGAAGGTAAAGGTTGGGAAAAATCATACCACTCACATGGCCCTCGGAAGCAAGCAGGAGTGGCCATACTCATATCGAATAAAATCAACTTCAAACCTAAGTTAATCAAGAAGGATAAAGAAGGTCACTATATACTGTTAAAAGGAACCATCCACCAACAAGACATAACAATCATTAATTTGTATGCACCAAACAATGGAGCTGCAACGTTCATAAAACAAACTCTCCTCAAGTTCAAGAGTCAAATAGACCACAACACAATAATTATGGGTGACTTCAACACACCGCTCTCGCCATTAGACAGATCCTCTAGACAAAAGCTGAATAAAGAAACTATAGAACTCAACAGCACAATCAATAACCTAGACTTAACCGACATATATAGAATATATCAACCATCATCAAGTGGATACACGTTCTTCTCAGCAGCACATGGATCCTACTCAAAGATAGTCCATATATTATGCCATAAGGCAACTCTTAGTAAATATAAAGGCGTGGAGATAATACCATGCACCATATCTGATCATAATGGAATGAAATTGGAAATCAATGATAAAAGAAGGAAGGAAAAATCCTACATCACATGGAAAATGAACAATATGTTATTGAATGATCAATGGGTTATAGAAGACATAAAGGAGGAGATGAAAAAATTCTTAGAATCAAATGATAACACAGACACAACATACCGGAATCTATGGGACACAATGAAAGCAGTTTTAAGAGGGAAATTCATTTCTTGGAGTTCTTACCTCAAAAAAAGAAAAAACCAACAAATAAATGAACTCACGCAACACCTCAAAAACCTAGAAAAGGAAGAGCAAAACAACAGCAAATGTAGTAGAAGACAAGAAATAATTATAATTAGAGCAGAAATCAACAAAATTGAAACAAAAGAAACCATTGAAAAAATTGATAAAACTAAAAGTTGGTTCTTTGAAAAAATAAATAAGATAGACAAGCCCTTAGCCATGCTAACAAAAGAAGAAGAGAGAGAACTCAAATTACTAACATACGGGATGAAAAAGGCAATATCACAACAGACACTACAGAAATACAGAAGATAATTAGAAAGTATTTTGAAACCCTATATTCCAATAAAATAGAAGATGATGAAGATATCGATAAATTTCTTAAGGCATATGATTTGCCCAGATTGAGACAGGAAGACACACACAATTTAAACAGACCAATAACAAAAGAAGAAATAGAAGAAGCCATCAAAAGACTACCAACCAAGAAAAGCCCTGGATCGGATGGGTATACAGTGGAGTTCTACAAAACCTTCAAAGAAGAATTAATACCAATACTTTTCAAGCTATTTCAAGAAATAGAAAAAGAAGGAGCTCTTCCAAATTCATTCTATGAGGCCAACATCACTTTGATCCCAAAACCAAAGATACTTCAAAGAAAGAAAACTACAGACCAATATCTCTAATGAACTTGGATGCAAAAATTCTCAATAAAATTCTGGCGAATCGAATACAAAAACATATCAGAAAACTTGTGCACCATGATCAAGTAGGATTCATCCCTGGGATGCAAGGATGGTTCAATATACGGAAATCAATAAATGCTATTCACCACATCAATAGACTTAAAGACAAGAACCACATGATCATCTCGATGGATGCAGAAAAAGCATTTGACAAAGTACAGCATCCCTTTATGTTCAAAACACTAGAAAAACTAGGGATAACAGGAACTTACCTCAACATTCTAAAAGCTATATATGCTAAACCTCAGGCTAGCATCATCCTAAACAGAGAAAAACTGAAGGCATTTCCTCTAAAATCTGGAACAAGACAGGGATGCCCTCTATCACCACTTCTATTCAATTTAGTTCTCGAAGTACTAGCCAGAGCAATTAGACAGACAAAAGAAATTAAAGGCATAAAAATAGGAAAAGAAGAAATTAAACTATCGCTATTTGCGGATGACATGATAATATACTTAACAGACCCAAAAGAGTCTACAAAGAAGCTGCTAGAGTTAATAAATGAATTCAGCAAAGTGGCAGGTTATAAAATCAACACGCATAAATCAAAGGCATTCCTGTATATCAGCAACAAAACCTCTGAAATGGAAATAAGGAAAACCACTCCATTCACAATATCCTCAAAGAAAATAAGATACTTGGGAATCAACCTAACAAAAGAGGTGAAAGGTTTATACAATGAAAACTACAGAACCCTAAAGAGAGAGATAGAAGAAGATCTCAGAAGATGGAAAAATGTACCCTGTTCATGGATAGGCAGAACTAAGATCATCAAAATGGCGATATTACCCAAAGTTCTCTACAGGTTTAATGCGATGCCAATCAAAATCCCAACGGCATTTCTTGTAGAAATAGACAAAGCAATCATGAAATTCATATGGAAAAACAAAAGACCCAGAATAGCAAAAGCAATTCTAAGCAGGAAGTGTGAATCTGGAGGTATAGCGATACCAGAGGTCAAACTGTACTACAAAGCAATAGTAACAAAAACAGCATCGTACTGGTACCAAAACAGGCCGGTGGACCAATGCTACAGAATATAAGACACAGAGACTAATCCACAAAGTTACAACTATCTTATATTTGATAAAGGGGCTAAAAGCATGCAATGGAGGAAGGAGAGCATCTTCAACAAATGGTGATGGGAAAATTGGAAATCCATATGCAACAAAATGAAATTGAATCCCTTTCTCTCGCCATCCACAAAAATTAACTCAAAATGGATCAGGGAGCTAGATATCAAATCAGAGACACTGTGTCTGATAGAAGAAAAAGTTGGCTACGATCTACATATTGTGGGGTCGGGCTCCAAATTCCTTAATAGGACACCCATAGCCCAAGAGTTAACAACAAGAATAAACAAATGGGACTTACTTAAACTAAAAAGTTTTTTCTCAGCAAGAGAAACAATAAAAGAGGTAAATAGAGAGCCTACATCCTGGGAACAAATTTTTACCCCCCACACCTCCGATAGAGCCCTAATATCCAGAATGTACAAAGAACTCAAAAAATTAAACAATAAGATAACAAATAACCCAATTAACAAATGGGCCAAGGACCTGAACAGACACTTCTCAGAGGAGGACATACAATCAATCAACAAGTACATGAAAAAATGCTCACCATCTCTAGCAATCAGAGAAATGCAAATCAAAACCACCCCAAGATACCACCTCACTCCAGTAAGATTGGCAGCCATTATGAAGTCAAACAATAATAAGTGTTGGCGGGGATATGGGGAAAAGGGTACACTTGTACACTGCTGGTGGGGCTGCAAAATGGTGAGGCCAATTTGGAAAGCAGTATGGAGATTCCTGGGAAAGCTGGGAATGGATCCACCATTTGACCCAGCTATCGCACTTCTCGGACTATTCCCTGAGGACCTTAAAAAAGAGCTCTATAGGGATACGGCTGCATCAATGATTATAGCAGCACGATTCACAATAGCTAGACTGTGGACCCAATCTAGATGCCCCTCAATAGATGAATGGATAAAAAAAATGTGGCATGTATACACAATGGAGTATTATGCAGCACTAAGAAACGACAAAATCATAGAATTTGCAGGGAAATGGATGGCATTAGAGCAGATTATGCTAAGCGAAGCTAGCCAAGCCCTAAAAAACAAATGCCAAATGTCTGCTTTGATATAAAGAGAACAACTAAGAACAGAACAGGAAGGAAGAGCATGAGGAAAAGACTACAGTACACAAAGACGAATGGGGGGAGAGAAACGGAGAGAGAAGGGAAAGCACATGGAAATAGTAGGAGACCTTCAATGATACATAAAATTATAAGAGGTTATGAGGGGCAAGGGGGAGGGAAAAAAAGGGAGAGAACTGAACAACAGCAGGGGAGGTAGAGAGGGAAGATGGGAGGGGAGGGGAGGGGAGGGGGGATAGTAGGGGATAGGAAAGGTAGCAGAATACAACAGTCACTAATATGGCATTATGTAAAAATGTGAATATGTAACAGATGTGATTCTGCAATCTGTATTTGGGGTGAAAATGGGAGTTCAAAACAATTTGAGTCAAATGTATGAAAGATGATATATCATGAGCTATGTAATGCTTTAAATAATCAATAAAAAAAAAGAATTCTTATCTTACAGATTTTAAGGACCTAATTAGATTGTTATAGAAACAATTGTACCCATCAGAGTGATCAATACTCACCACTATCAATTTTGCCTACAATCTCTAGCCAAACTGAAAATATCTATTAAAATCACTATAAAACTGAAATATATATATATATATATATATATATATATATATATATATTACCCAGCAAATCTGTCTTACTGCCTTTCAGAAGTGACAGAAATATAAAAACTTTCTCATACAAATAAAAGTTAAGAAAAGTCAGAGCAATTGAACATTTTTTTTAAAGATAGAAGAGAGAGAGAGGGAGAGAGAGAGAGATTTAATATTTATTTTTCAGTTTTCGGTGGACACACATCTTTATTTTATTTTTATGTGATTCTGAGGATTGAACCCAGCACCCCACTCATGCCAGGAGTGCGCGTTACCATTTGAGCCACATCCCCAGCCCTGAATATTTTTTTACAGTAAATGTTAAAGGGAGTTCATTGAGTTGCTAATAATGACATGAAACATACAAAAGCATAAAATTCAATAGCCTAAGTAAAACAGAGACATATTCAGAAAACTCCAGAATTGTAATGATGTTCTGAAAAGTAATTGTATCCCTAGTATTAAGTTGAAAAGATAAACTTAATTAAACCTATATTTAAATTATCAAATTATATATATTATAAAATAATGTGAGGGTAAATGCAATAAAAGTTAACTTGTTATTGGCTTTAAATTGGCTTTTTTTTGAGAGAGAGAGAGAGAGAGAGAATTTTTTAACATTTATTTTTTAGTTTTCAGTGGACACAACATCTGTATTTTATTTTTTTATGTGGTGCTGAGGATCGAACCCAGCGCTCTAGCCGCTACTGCTTGAGCCACATCCCCAGCCCCAAATAGGTTTTTATTGCTATAAGTTATTCTCTGTGAGTCTCATGATTAACAAAGCAAAAACATTTAATAGAGGTACAAATCAAAAACAAAAGATTCAAAGCATATCACTACAAAAAGAAATAAACAACAACAAAACTGTAAAACCAAAAGGGAAGACAGTAAGAAGAAACAAAAAATGTTTAAAACAACCAGAAAAAATAAATAAATAAACATAGCAATAATAACTCTTTATCTACAATTATCTTGAATATGAATAAACTCTTCATTGATTTAAACAGAGTTATTAACTACAAACCAAAGCATGACTTAGGCAAATGCTTTCTATGAAAAACTCATTCCAGTTTTAGGGTCTCACATCTGCTGAGAATGAAATTATTATAACTGAAAAAGTTATTCCCTACAATTGAAGGTAAAAGAGAGCTCAGGATGATCTCTGTTCTCTTTTGTGTATATATATATTTAATATATATTATATGTGTGTGTGTGTGTGTGTATATATATATATATATATATATATATTTATATACACATATATATATATATTCACACACACATATATATTAAACAAAGTAAATATTAAAGTTAAAACAAATTTCACCAAAGTCCGAAAAAGTATAATATACTACTATGAACAATTATATGCCAACAAATTTGATAACCTAGAAGAGATGGACAAATTCCTCAATACAACATAATGCTGAGTTATGAAGAAATAGAAAATATGAACTCACCAATAAAAAGGAAGATGAATCAGTAATAAAATTTTCCCATCAAAGATAAGCCCAAGACCTGGTTGCTTCACTCCTGAATTCTATGAAACATTTAAAGACATCATACCAATTCTTCTTAAACTCTTACAAAAATTGAAGATGACAGAGTACTTCCAATTTCTTTTTATGAGGACAGCATTACCATATCAAAGCCAGAAAAAGATACTACAGGAAACTACAAATAAAATATCCTTGATGAACAAAGTGCAAAAATTCCCCCTAAATATGAGAAAACTGAGTGTAACAACACAATAACATTTGATGTTATTAATATGACATCAGATATCATGATCAAGTGGGATTGACTGAGATAGAAGATGATTCAACATACCCAGGTCAATAAATATCACACATCACATTAACAGAATGAAGGAAAATACATTATTATGAGATGAATAAAAATAATTTGACAAAATTCAACATTTTTTGTGATTAAAAACTCTCACCAAAATAGGTGTACAATGAATGTACCCTAACACAATAAAAGATACATATGAGATGCCCACAACTAATATTACATACCATTCTCAACTTGTACTGCTTTAATTTATGATTTCATAACTTTTCCATGATGTAAAGGTGATACTCATTTATTAGAAAATCTAATTTAAATTTTGAATTTTCATCTTTGATACTCTCTTGCAATGTAGGTTCAGTACTGAATTGCAGCTCCTGGTCAGCCATGATCACAATGCTAAATATCTATGCTATACAGTGCACTATGTTTCTCGCTGAGGTGTTTGGTAGGTTAGATGTTTTAAATGCATTTCCAACTTGTAATATTTCCAACCTACAAGAAAAAATCTCATCATAAGTTGAGGAGCATCTGTATACTCAATAATAAAACATCAAAACACTTCCCTGTAAGGCTCAATGAGACTAGTACATTAATTCTTGCCATTTCTATTCAACATACTCCTGGAAGTCCTTAGAGCAAACAGACAAGAAAAAGAGATAAAACATCTGAGTAGGAAAAGAAGAAAGAAAATTTCAGTGCTGAAAACATGATCTTATAGATAAAAAACCCAGAAACTCCGAATACTGTTAGAACTGTGTAAGAATTCAGTAAGTTAAGGGATACAAAAGTAATACACTAAATTCATTAGCATTTCTACATACTGACATTGAACTATCCAAAGATTTGGGATAATTATACCATTTAAAACAGACACAAAATAATAAAATTAAATTAAATAAAGTGCCAAAAAAGTATTGACTAAAAGATCTTGGTTTTCTCTTCACCATACTTACAGAACCCTGCAGATTTTTTTTTTCTGAATAAATTTAACCACGGTTCTTATATTTGGGATACCGAGAATAGTAGAAGTTGGAATTAATTTTAAGACTACAAATTGGAGTAGCAGAACCACCTTTACTCTACCACAGAGGTATAACCAAAGAAAGGCAATCAGAAGAATATTTATAGAAACTCTTCTGCCCTACAGAAAGAATGTAGGAAGGGTGGCATTTGGGGGTCTTCTAAGAAAAAGACCATTTTTTTGTTTCTCTTTCAATGGAGACCATATTCTAACAATTTCTACCTAACTCACTTAATTTTCTCTTAATTATTCATGGAATTCCCAAAATAGATACTGGAGATATCTTAAGGTAAATATGACCCCACATAAGCAGAAATAATGATAACAGAAATTAATAATGACACTGGATAGAGAAGACAATGCCTTCAAAATAAGGAGAAAAAGAATGACTTTTAAACTAGAATTCTACATCTACCTTAAACGTAAATTAATGGTAAAGGCAGGATAAAAGAATTACTGACATTTATGTTTTTAAACTATACCTCCCATGGACACCTTAAAAACTTCTTTGTGGAATAAATGACAACAGGGATAAAAATATAATGACTTGTGTTTGGATTTGAGTGTATAAATTTAAAAATAAAATTTTGTAGTATGGATATTTAGCTGTGGAAGTTTGGGGGGAAATCCTGATATATAATAGATTATTAGTTATAAAAAAATCTATGGAAAACATACAGGAGAAATGAAATATAACAATATATTTTATTACCCTTCAGTTGTAGTTAAATATCAATGGAATCAACTTGAAGGAGCAAAGATGTATTTTAGCTCTCAGTTTCAGAGATTTCAGTTCATAGCTGTTGGCCCCAGAACTATGGACAGAGCATTATGAAAGGCAGTATATGATGGTAAGAGTTGCTCACTTCATGGTGACAGACAATAAACCCATCAAAGGCATGTCACTGACTGACTTACTTTTTCCAATGATGCCCACCTCCTGTTTCCAGCACCTCCCTGGCTATCAGCTAAGGAATAAGCCTTTAGCACATGGCCTTTAGGAGATATTTAAGATCCAAACCATAACATTCTTCCCCCTGACCCCCAAAGGTTCATATCTACCTCACAATGCAAAACATATTCATTGCATCCTCAGGAGTCCCCTAAATTTTAACTGTTTTGGCATTGCTGAGAAGTCTTAAGTCCAAGACATCTCTGAGACTCAAAGCAAACTTTTGGCTGTGAGCCCTTGTAAAAGACAAAAAAAAAAAAAAAAAAAAAAAAAAAACAGAAAACAAAAAACAGAAAAGCAAGTTACATACTTCCAGAATACAATGGCATAGGCTAAGCAGGAATAGAAGACTACCAAGGAGGTATTGGGCCAAAGCAAGACCAAAACCTTGAAGGGAAAACTTAAGTCCTGCAGCTCCACAATCAGGATCTGGGTCATAAAGAATCATGATGTAAGCTCCAAAGTGTTTCAGCAGCCCCACTCCTGTGGTCTTGCTAGCTTCACCTCACCTGTACACTCTTTTGGCTAAATGTGCTTTTTGTCTGTACCTTTCCTCAGCAGACATTCCTTGTTCCTGGCATATCTAATTCCCAGGGTCTTTGATGTCAGCCTTACTTTCTTAGCTTCATGTATCATCCCCTCGGGGACTTTAAAACTAAGGCATGCTGCCTGGCATCCCAGGCTTCCTTTGAAGTCTTGGAGGAAGCCTTTGTGACCTATAACTCTTGTGTGCTAATGCATGCAGCACCAGTACCACATGGATGGTAACTGAGGTCTGCCACCAATGAAAACAGTATCCAGGACCCCTTGGACCATGGCTGCAACAGCATCTGAGTGCCTGGATGGCTCAGCATGATGAAATGATTCCTGGGGTCACAACTTCCTAGGCTACCCTGTGCAAACAAGATGCCCCAGCACTCTCTTCTCAATACAAACACTTAACCAGGAGTTCATAATTTTACACCCTTGAGCCTGTGATAGGTGAAGTCTAGTCAATTCCTAAAATGCCCTAAAGGTATCTTTCTTATTGTCAAAGTGCAATTGGCTTCTTTTTACTGGCACTATTATCTTTAGCAGGCACACCTTCCTTAACCCCAACTTCACACATACTTTGTTTTTAGCCAAATAAAACCTTTTCAAATATTTCTGCTCTGCTTTTTGTTCTTGATACAGTAAATATGGCCAAAAGAAGCCACAAATACCCACTGCTAAATATTGTACTGCTTGAAATTTTCTCCACTAGATTAATTAGCCCATCACCTTTAAACCTAACCTTATGTAAAATTTCAGGGCATGAACAAAATGTAGACAAGTGCATTGCTAAAATGGAATAGCCTCTAATCTAATGCCCAATAGGAATCTTTGCTTATCCAAAGCCTCATGAGCATAGTCCTACTGTCCACATTTCTATCCCTGTTCTTTTCTTCCACGTTTAAACTAGAATTGTCCACCATGTTCAACTTACAACATTCTAGGGTTTCTCTAGCCTGTGTCCTCAAACCTTTACAAATTCCTTTCACAAACTATTTCCAAAGATTTCTGAACCACATAGGTGTAGTCACAATACTGGTCCTATTCCCAGGAGCAATTTTTTTGTTAATTAGTTTTCTATTGCTGTGACAAAAACACCTAAGAAAATCAGCTTAAAGGAGGAAAGATTTATTTTGGCTCACATTTCAGGTGTTTCAGTCCATAGTTATTTGGTACTATCACTGAGGGCTTGTGGGGAGGCAGAATATCATGGTGGTAAATGTGCATCAGAGGATAGCTTCTCACTTCATGGCAGTCCTCAGGCAGAGACGGGAAAGAGAGGTAAAGAGAGAGAAGATCTGGGGAGAAAATGAACCTTTGCAAAGCAGGCTCCTATGACCAACTTCCTCCAACTAGCTTCAAACAGCTAATCTTTAGTTAGCCCCATCTCCCAATGTCACCTTCCAACAGCATCATTAACTAGTGACTGAGCCTTTGGTACATAGCCTTTAGGGAACATTTAAGAGCAAACCATGAGGATTAGATTGAGTATTTACATAGTCAAAACTATTTGGATTCTCATGCTATCACCTTAAACAAAATTGTAATAAAACTGTACTTAAGAATGGGAGATAGAAAATCAAAGGTGAGGAAAATGAGGATGCTAAATCTTGCACTGCTTTAATAGAAAACAAAGTATCTGAAATTAATAATTAAAATGTAGTGATGTAGTTATATCACTTATATTTGTAGTATTATCACAGGAAACAGCATTAAAAAGCATCTTATTATTTTAGAAAAAAATAACTTCTGGGAATCAAAACTTATGATACAGAGTATTAAATAACTGCTTTACTATATAGTAAACTTTATTTTACTAACTCATCTTTTAATGTTTAACTACATCATTTTATAAAGTAAAATATTAAAATTGTAAGAACATAAGAATATACACCACCTTTACTTCAATATTATTAGCTGGTGTTTTTCTTGAAAAACTAAGGACATAACATTCACACAATTAATATAAAGTCAAGTTGAGACACAAGTTTAATCTTATTGTTTTACCTTTAAAGTCAATTTTCAATTTCTTATATTGACTAGTGTAATAAAGGACAGTAAAAAATTTATTGTTATGGAATACAGTTAGTTAGGATCTATATTAGTTTTCTAGAGATGCTATAAAATTATTATAAACTACACGTTTCAAAACACTTTGTTTTCTCATAGAACTGTAAGTTGGAAGTCCAAAAGCAAAGGCAAGGCTGTTAATTCCACAACTTTTCTACTAGCTCCTAGTGGCTTCTGGGACTCACTACACATAGATTACATTTAAGATTATAGTTTACATTTCCTACATAGATGGATAGGTGGATGTAATCAGTTGTTTTCCACTTAGGATATGATTTTACTAGTAATTGAAGAGGTCACTGAAGGTTTTACTCATACTACGTATAGGACTAAAATAGAAGAAAGAGTAACAAAGAATGAACCAACTCCTGGCAAAACTCAATATTTTATTCAGAAATACTCTTGGATAAGACCCCTGTTAAAATGTATTGAATATTGCATTATTCATACTCTCTAATCAAATTCCTTTCAGTCAAGAGGATCAGTGTATGTTCAATAATTAAGTAACATACAATAAAGGTAACTTCTATCTCTTAAAATTGCAATATTATGTGTGTGTAAGTCCTTGTGGGGTACTAAAAGTATATCTTTTGATTAAAATAAACCATAAGGGAAATCTATAAGTTCTAAGAAATATATGTTAGGGATATTATGAGAGTCTTGAAAAGTCTGTCTTTGATTTAACAAAGCATTTTCTTGTTTCCTCTGGCTCTAAACTAATATAAAAATAATTATTTTACATGTATTATATTATAAAGAAAGTTTGTAGTTTATAGAGGGAAGCTTCTAGATAACATTGAAAAAATACACAACTGAGAATGGTAATTTCAAAAATTGTGACCTTGGAATAAATTTTGTAGATGAAATCTGTTCTCTTTAATGTAGTCAACCACAATTGTGTTAGGGGTGACTTTGTGGTTACCTACAGTGGTGAACCTTCATTTAATTGGTTTGATGTTGACTTAGCTATTTACTAAGTAGTATAATCTTGCCAAGTATACAACACCTCTGAATTTCAATTTGCTAATCTAGGTAATGGGAGTGATTATACCAATCATACCAAGTTTTTATAAGAAATAGATCATGAATCCATGTGTGGTGGAGCATGCCTGTAATTCCAGCCACTCAGTAGCCTGACTTAGCAAGACCCTGTATTAAAATAAAAAGGGCTGGAGATATAGTGTAGAAGTAAAGCATCCCTGGGTTCAATTCCAGTACTATGAAAGAAAGAAAGAGAGAAAGAAAGAAAGAGGGGGGGAGGGAGGGAGGAAGGAAGGAAGGAAGGAAGGAAGGAAGGAAGGAAGGAAGGAAGGAAATAGATGATAAATGAGGTGAAAAGAATAAAATATTGGCTAGTAGAAATTTTTAACATACAAATAAGTAGGCAATAATAATAGAATATGTGAATTACTCTAATGGAGGTTATACAAGTAATATAAAACCCTACTTAGGGACTTTTAATCCAAATTTGGGAGTTTCACTAATAGAAAAGAAACCAGAGAATGTTTCCTTAAGAATCTAACAATTGAAGTGATGGAAGAAAACGGAATAGCAGGGAGAATGTGAGAGAGAGGCAGCAAGTAGTTCATAGGAAGTGAGGGGGCCATCAGATTGGTGATCAGATCTTAGTAATTCAAGGACATAAGACAACCAAATATTAATTATGATACCTATTGACTATTTCCCCTGACATTCATTGTTCTGTGATTTAGCCATTTCTTTTTCTAGGTGTGTTCTGAACTTCATGAGAAAAGTATCCTGTCTTTTCTACCAAGCAAAAAAGGTCAGCCACTAAATTTTTGTGGACTGCTTAAGCAGCATATTCAATGCTGTCAAATACCTTATTCTGTGGAATATATTTGAGGAAAAGAGAATACAATCTGTTTTGACTGCATTTTGTCACTTAATAAGCTACAAGTAGAGTGTGATTGAAAATGAACTTTGTGCTTTAGTTTTTAGTCTGTTTCCTCCTATGATATTCTTTCTTTTTGAAAAGCAAAGTGACGTTATTCACATTCTGAAATGAAGTTGTTTAATTGACTCCTATTAAGGAAGACATGATCATTAACTCCTAGGAAAAACACTATCTTTCAGGAGGTGATATTCACCAAAAGAAGAATATTTAAAATATATATTAAAATATATAATCAATAATAGAATATGTGAAATAAATATGTTAATTATAAATATATATGTATATATATGTATTTTTTAAGAACTTAAATTCTAGTGTTAGATACAAGCTGGTTTCTGGCTAAGGCAAGAAAAAAATCACACTCCTCTGCTTATTAGCGCAATTAATTTCCTTTGATGTTTTTCTCTTTCATTATAGACTTAAGCATTCCTTAGAGGTGAGTGAAACTGGAAAATGAAAACTTACCTTATGTTATCTCTGCAATAATGAATTATCAATAAAGAGGTCTTGTGGTTTTTTGTCAATAAGTTATTGGTGGTGACTTACTTATCATCTTACAAGAACCCCTATACTTCTTTCTAAGTATGAATAGGACTTTCTTCTCAAGTGTAACTTCAAGGAACACAGAATTCAGATTTTTCTCCTGATATAGTAATTTTACTAAGAACAAATTTGAAGATTGAAGTTGAAACTTCTGTTAAAATACAAGAATGGTATCAGTTTTCATATAAACCTGTTTAGCTTATTTCCCTAAATTTGATTTAGATATGATTTACCAATTACAGTGTTTTTGTTTGTTTGTTTGTTAAATGGACAGCTTCAATAATGGTTCAAATGTTAAGGAATGTGAGGTATTAGATGCCCTGGTTAGGTCTTCTAACTGCTGCCTTGTGTTCCCCAGTGGGACTACACAGTTATTGCTGTGTGTGTGTGTGTGTGTGTGTGTGTGTGTGTAATGTAATAAGTGATTCCATTAAAACTTCTACATACATATCATAACACAATACTAACAACAACATTTTAGAACAAATTTATCAATTGGAATAAAGCAGACAGATTTCTTGGAAAACATACCTTCTCCAAACTTATACCAGCACTTAACAATTATATTATAAATACTTGAAATTTTGGATGAAATAGTTTTCTATAACAAGGAGAAAATTTTTCTTAAAATATCAGAAAATCACATGCAGCAGTGTTTTACAATAATAATTCATGATAACCAGATTTACGTGCAAGGTTTTCTGTTTCTTTGGTTATGCTCGAAAAATCAATGTAACTTACCACAATAGTGCAAAGGTGAAACATTATCAGATAATATCCATACATGTATATACATCTAATTTAGCTCATTTAAAAAATATGATTTATTTATATAGTTCAAGAACAAGTGAAAATATGGTATTAGGAATCAGAATAATGATTGCCTTAGGGATGTGGGAGGTCACTGAAAGAAGCATAGCAGGCCTTTCTGGTGTGATGAAAATATTATACATCTTTCTCAATATGTCATACACACACATGCACACAACATGCAGCAATAACTATGCAATGGTTTCATGAGTGCATTTGTTTATTGAAGTTAATCAAAGAATACCACACTTAGGATGTGAATTTTACTTTATACAAATTTCACCTCAATTAAAAGTCTATGATGAATAAAATTTAGAATATGAATGAAAACCTCACTTTTTAATTTACTCACCTTTTTTAATGCTGTTCCCTGCAAGAATAAACATGTAGTAATGTTTATTTAAATCTTTTAAAGTTATAATTCATTTAAAGTTGTCTAACATTTTATCTTATTCTCATGGTTTATCAAGGTAACCAAGTTTCATGAGACTTTAACTTTATTCTAAGATTTGCATTCCTGATATATTTGGCAAAGAGATTGAGCATATCTTATCCAAAATACATGAGACTGGAAGTATTTAGCAATTTGGATTTACAGATTTTGACATATGTCCATTTACGTAATGCAAATGAATCATAGAGATGGGACTCAAGTCTAAACATGAAATTTATTTAGGTTTTATATGTACCTTCTACACATAGCCCAAAGGTAATTTTATATAATATTTTTGTTTGCTGTAACTTTTAAAAAAGTTTTGTGACCTTAGGCAAGTCTCTTTTTTTCCCTTTTAAAAAAATTTGTTCTAATTAGTTACACGTGACAGTAGAATGCACTTTGACACATCATACATAAATGGAGTATAGCTTCCCATTCCTCTGGTTGTACATGATGCAGAATCACACCAGTCAAGTAGTCATATATGCACATAGAGTAATAATGTCTGATTCATTCCTTCCTTCCTATCCCTATGAACCTCCCCTCTTTCACTCTCCTCTGCCTAATCCAAAGTAACTTTATTCTTCCCTAGTTTTCCCCCACTTATGGTGAATTAGCCTCCAAAAATCAGAGAAAACATTCAGTCTTTGGTTTTGGGAGATTGGTTTATTTCACTTAACATGATATTCTCCAGCTCTATCCATTCACCAGGAAATGTCATTGTTTCATTCTTCTTTAAGGCAGAGTAATATTTCATGGTGTTTATGTTGCACATTGGCTTTATACATTGATCTGCTGAAGGGCATCTAGTTTGGTTCCATAGTTTAACTATTATGAATTGAGTTGCTGTAAACATTGATGTGGCTTCCTCACTGTAGTATGCTGATTTTAAGTCCTTTGGGTATAAACTGAGGAGTGGGATAGCTTGGTTAAATGGTAGTTCCATTCAAAGTTTTCTGAGGGACTCAAAAAACTCAGAAGCAAAAACCTGAATAATCCAATCAATAAATGGGGTAAGGAACTAAAGAGACACTTCACAGAAGAAGAAATACAATTAATCAACAAATATATGAAAAAAATGTTCATCATCTCTAGCAATTAAAGAAGTGCAAATCTAAACAACTCCACGATTTCATCTCACTTCAATCAGAATGGTAATTATCAAGAATAGAAGCAACAATAAATGTTGGCTAAGATGTGGGGGAGAAGGTACACTATAATGATTAATTTGAATTGTCAACTTGATCAGATTAAGAAATGCCTTTAAACAGCTTCTGGGTTGATCAATAAGGATGTGTCTAGGAATGATTGGCATATGGAAGAGCCAACTGAAATGGAGACCTTCCCTAAATTTGGGAAGCACCTTCCAATTGGATAATGGCATGGATGGAATAAAAGTTGGAAGAACAGGGAAGCCACAGCAGATTCAAGCTGGATTCTTCTTGAATTAGTTCTTGATTCCTGCTAGTACTCTTCCAAATCTGACTCTTCCAGAGATTGTCCAGAGAGTTTCCAGAAGCCTTTTGTCTCAGATTAGGGTAGAACTGTTGATCTCTCTTGTTCTGAGGCTACAGCCTCTTGAACAGCCCTGCTACTGGTTCTCCCTGCTCTCTAGTCTGCAAATGGCCATTGTGGACTACCCAGTTTCTGGTCCTGTAAGCCAACCTAAATAATCTCCTTTTTTTGTAATTTTATTTCCTGTTGATTCGGTTCTTCTAGAGAACACTGACTGATCCATTCACTCATACATTGCTGGTGAGACTGCAAATTGGTGCAACCATTATGGAAAGCTGTTTCCCTGAATTTTGATTACAATCTGTCACATGAATTCAAATGTGAAATTTTTCCACTTGTGTGGCATACTGTTGACATTAAAAAAATTTTGGTTTGGAACACTTTGGGGTTTTGGATTTTCAGAATGGAAATGATCAAATTTCTCTTTTATTATTATTTGTATCATGAAAATTTTCATGATTTCATGTTCTTCAAGCATACAATTACTTTTCAGTGTAATTTCAAGAGATTTATCTTCTGATCTTAGCACATACATTTCTGAAAATTTCATGAATTCTCCATGATTTCATAGATAAAATTAGCATTTCTTTTAAAGCAATAATTATCTTTCAAACTCCATTATTATAGTACTAGTCTAAATATAGTGAATATTCTTACTCTGAATGTGTATTTACATGAGCATTGTGATAAAAATCATTTTCAGCAATTTTCTAATGTGTATCTTTAAATAATAGGCACAGAATATTGAGAGGTACTGGGTTTTACATATGTTTGATATTGGTTTATCACAAAATTTATGAGAAACTAATAGAATTTAACGTTTAGCCTATTTTGAAGTAAATAGTTATCATTTGAGTATCTATGACTGCACAATAATCCCTAAACACTGTTTTCTTCATCTCTCATTGCACTAAATATGTGGCTAAGCTGATTTTACTTAAAAGTAATTTAAGGATGCAATAAAAGGTGAAAATGAGAAACCTTTATTTTAGATGGAGGATAAGGCACTTTTTTTTTACTCTAAATTAAGACATTTAAATAAAATATAATGTAATCTAGGGAAATGCACAATACTTTTAAGAGTACTATGCATATATAATTTCCGTCATATTTTAAATGCTCTATTTACATACTGAATTTTTAAACTTCTTGAGTTGGCAATACCTTAAAACACTTGTCCTACCATTTAGTTTTTTTCAATATCTTCTATTGATAACATGTAAATAGTTATTTAAATATTTTTAAACAGAAACTTGAATGTATTTTCTGAATTGTGTATATATATCTTTTTAAAAAGCCTATTTGATTACCAAAATACTTGTTATAAAAATGAATTATGACAAATTTGTGTTCCATATTGCATGCTCAGAATAAATGTGATGAGTTACAAACACACATATTTTCTTAACGTATTCCCAATGGTTTTGTTTTTGTTTTTGCGTAGCTTTTGTGCTACTGGGGACTAAAGTCAGAGCCCTGTGCTTGCTAGGCTAGCACTCTACCACTGAGCTACATCCTAGCTCCCCATGGTCTTATAGTTTGGTGCTCATTAAATTCTACGAAACAAACACAAACATTCATAGGAAAGTGTGGTGTTATGGTGAAATTTTTTAGATTAGAAGGTTATGTTGCTTTTTCTTGAGTAGCTCATTTAGTGCATATTAGTAGTACAAGAATGACATCGATACATAGTATTGAACAAATAAAAAATGACTTACTTCTGAAAAACTTCTTAATTTTTATTTTTTGTTTATTTTGGTTAAAAGAAGTTTAATAGAGGAGAAGAAACAATGCCATTTATGATAAAATATTTGCAAAACTGGAAACAATTCTGCACCCTTCTCTGAATGTACTTTATTGATATTTTTGTTTTTGTGCTCCACACATGGTAAATTGGATTCTGTTTTCCTGGTCCTTGAAACGTATTTTTGATTTTTACTTGCTTTAGCCAATGCAGTTAGAGAAAACAACTTTGGGCCAGTTACTATATTAGATCTCAAAAAACTCTGCTTCTACTGTGAGTATAAACTAATGTGCACACATAGGAGGATGAGAGACCCCAAGGAGCATAGCCCATTCATCTCACGAAAGACCTTCACAACATATCAAGACCCCATCAGAGCCAGGAAGGAGCTCCCCAAAGATTCATGAACAAGCCCAACCAAAATCAAGGAAGCCTGACTGGAAAAGAATTTCCCATCTCATTTGTGTCTCACGAGCAAATGGTTATTGTTATATGTTTCTAATTGTATGGTATTTTGTTATGCAACAATAGCTAATTGATACACCATAATTTAAACATACCACAATGATAATTGCAAAAAATTGAGCAAAATATTGAACCACATTGACCTCTACCTTGAAGTTATATAAAAAGTTTCACAAGTCTATTTCTCATCTGTAATCCCCTGCCTTTTATTTACAGTTTAGAGTAGAATCAATTTTCTAATTATAATGGAATATGTTGTCCAAATTCTATTTATTTTAGAAAATATTATTTTCTCCACTCTTCTGCACATCCTACACTACCTCTTTTTCTTGTCATAAATAAGTTATCATATATGATATATGAATATTTTTCTGAATTCTATTATTCTTTTCTTAATTTGAATATTTATTTCTGTTTTAAAATCACAGTATCTTAGATAGTAAAGGTGTTATTGATAACTGGTAGGAGAATTTCCCCACTTTTCTTTTTCTTTAGAATTAAATTCAATATATTTCATCTTTTGCTCTTCTTTATATAATTCAGATCTATGTTACATTTTGTGAAGAACCTTATTGAAACTTTAATTAAAAATGCATTAAAAATATAAATTAATATTGGTAGAATGACTTGTCTACAGAATCAAATATTTCTATTTAGGAAATTTTCATTTTCATTAATTATAGCATAAAATATTCATCATTCAACAGTAAAAATATATAGACTCAAAATAATTCTGGTAAAAGATGTGATGCTTTTTAGGACTGAACTTTATCATTTTATTCAAAGGCATGAAATATGATTTAGTTTACTAAATGACTTATTGATGTGAAAGTGTACTAGTTAAATTTCTTCAAAGAAAAAAAACAAACAAACAAAGAGTGTAATGAATTGAAGGTTTATTATAATGTATTGGCTCACCTGATTCTAAAGGATGAGAAATCCCATGACAGGCAATCTGAGAATCCAAGAAAGTGGGTGATGTAATTTGAAGACCAGGCAGTTGGTGGTGTGGATTCCAATCTTAGTCTGAAGGCTAATCTAATCTTGCTCTGCTTTTTGTTCTTTTCCTCCCTTCCATGGATTGAGTGATGTACACTACTTTGGGAAGGTCAGTCTGTTTGAATCAAATCCACCGATTGAAATGTTAATCTTTTATGAACTCACCATCACAGGCATACCAGAAATGATTTGAGCTCAGACATTGGAGAATCCGTGTCCACTCAAGTAGACAAATAAATTTAAGCATCATAGAAAGAACAAAATTAAAATTTTAGGATTCACCTATCACAGTCACATCCAGCAAAGTTGCTAAACTTAGTTTTTGTCTTTAACAATTCTTTTTAAAAAGAGTCTGTTGTTGATATAGTTTGGATCTTGAATGTCCCGAAAAAGTCCACTTATTAAAGGCTAAGCTCCCCCACTTTCCTGATATTATTATTGAAACATTGTGGAAAATGTAAGAGGTGGGGCCTAGTGGGAGGCAGTGAATTCCATCCAGGGTATGGCCTTAAAGAGGATATGGGGACCTCAATCCCCCTGTCTTTTGCTTTCTAGCTGCCTTGAGGTGGGCCATTTCCTCTGCCACAAATCCCTGCAGTGAAGTACTGCTTCACCACACACCCAAAGCAATGAGGACACTGAACATGAAGCAAAATAAACTTTTCCTTTTTTTATGTTTATTTATCTCAGGTATTTGTCATAGTAATGGAAAGCTGAGTAGAGTACTTTTTATATATTTGATATTTCTGCAATCAAAATAATAGCAGTTGTTTCTTCCCTTTCACAGTTTTTCTTTTTTATCATGGATGCATTGATAGATGGTAGATATCTCGACCTTGTTATCTCTAGTTTTGACTTACTGTAATATGTTGGGTAAGCATAGTTTAAGTAAACATCCTTGCCTTTTCACTATTGAGCATAATATTTTCTTCAGGATTTTGTGTAGATATCTTTTAGGTTTGGAGAGTTGCCTTCCATTCCTAATTTAAGTTTTTGTCATGAATAGTGTGGAATTGTATCATATGACTATTCTCATTGCTAAAATAGACACGTGGGATTTAGTTTTGCATCTACGTTGCTGAGATAGATTATTATTATTTTTATTGAACAGTTTTTGATTAGTTTAACCTTATAAAATACATTTAAGATGTATGTTCTTCTTTTGTTCTCTGAAGAAAGTGTTTATAAGAAGTTGTAGAGGTTTGTTTTTTTTTCACATGAATATGTGTTATCAATTTCCTAAAAAATAATATTGGTTTAATTTGTTTTTCATTACTAGGTTTTCAATTTGTGTAGTGACTATAAGTGCTTTCACATTTCCTCTTTCTTTGGAGTTACATTTTAAATATATTTCTGGAAAATTGTAAAAATTCATATTTTTATAATTTCAATTATATTTTTTTTGTAAATTTTTATATTTAAATATTGACAATACCTCTTTTAATGTTTCTAACACTTACAATTTTGTTATTTTTGTTCTATTTTAGCATCTCACACACACTGCTAACATCAAGAATTTGACTTTTGTCTTCTCCACTTAGGTTTTTTTTTATTTCTTCTAATATTTGTTATTCTTCTTAGACTTTATTGAGATCATTTTGATATTCTGCACATATTTATTAAATTGCCTTCTAGGTTTTGTTTTCTATTTGTTTTTGCCTTTGTTCTATCCTATGACACTCAAATTCCCAGGAACCCAACTGGTAATTTGGGTTTTTTTTTTTTAATTTTTTTTTTTTAGTTGCGAATGGACCTTTATTTTACTTATTTATATGTGGTGCTGAGAAACGAATCCAGTCCCTCATACATGCTAGGCAAGCACTTTATCACTGAGGTACAACCCCAGTGCCTCCACAAGTTTTTTTATGGAATTTTCTTATTAATTGAATTTATTTTAAATTTGTATAATATTTATTTTTTTAAGTTTCAAATCTTTTGAGTTTTTATGATTTCTATTAATTTCTCATTTAACTGCATGACAGATAATTTGGCTTGAGCCGATCTCTTTGAAATGTATTGAAACTAACTTTGCTTTAAAAAAAAAATTGGTGATGCTGGGAATTAAACTCAGGGCTCTGTGTATGCTAGGCAAGCACTCTACCAACTGAGCTATCTCCCTAGCCCCTGAAACTAACTTTACATTTTAATATGTAGTTAATGTTTATAAGGTTCTACTTATATTTAAAGAAAATGAAGATTCTCTCAGACTTGGGGATAATGGATCTACATTGTCATTGTATTGATTAAATATTCCATATCTTAATATTTGCTCTTCTCTGCCTCAATCATCAATAAAACGAAGTGATCTGATGTATTTCCCATTGAGGACATAGGTAGATCTTTAATTCTGGCAATTTTATCTCTTTTTAAAATAGTTTTGATATACTATTTAAAGGATAATTTTGTAAATTTCATGCTGTGTTCTGTTTATTTTGTGCTACATCTCTATATATACACACTCTTACACAATATTCATTCATATGCATACTTATAAATGTATATATATTATACATGCACATATACATATGTGTGTATATATGACATATATGTATACATATACACAGATACACATAAGTAGAATGTGTGTGTGTATTTGCTAAAAATTGTCATTCAAAAAACCAATATTTTTACTACTTTTTCAGTCATTCAAGAGCATGCATATACTAGTGAAAAATTTGAATCATCCAATGTACATTTTCCCTGCTTAAATTAAAAAAGATACTCTGCCTTCTTGTTTTATTGCGTATAATTTTAAATCTGTGATTTATCAGAGTCTACGTAGTGTCATAGTTTCATACATTTGAAGCTTCCATTAGTGTTTTCATTATTGCTAAAGTGGCCCCCAAGCATACTGTTGAAATGCTATTTATTGATCATAATAAACACAAGAAAGTTGTGACATGCTTTACAGAGAAAATATAGTGTTGTAAAAGTTTGGAGTTAGGACACTATTAGGTAGTTAAACATTAATTAAGATACTTGCAGGTAGCTCAATATTAATGGAGCAATAATACATATCAAAAGAATGTATTTTAAATTAAACATATAAAACAAATTATTTACTGATTAGTTGATGAAAATCTGACCAAAATATCTCAGCACGAACCTAGCCCTACATTTGACCTAGGAGCAATGCTTCCGTGTTCAATTTTGGATCCACAACAACATTGATGATTGTAATTACTATCAAAAAATTATAATCTACTCTATATACACATACACACACATATAGACTCACACACATATACATATGTAGCCCAAGTTATAGGGATTTGCTGGTCTTGCTACCTTCTAACCATTCTTCTGTTGATGAGTCCTTGGGAAATTGCATTTTGTTAAATTCTGGATTTGTCTCCTGTTTCTTAGGTCTCATGGCATCTTTTGCCTATGGCAAGCAGTTCTTTTACACCGGGTTTTCCTAGAACACCTGGCATCTAAACACTTCATATTATGTAATATCATGTCATATGCTTTTGAGGGTATTAAGATGCAAGCATTAGAGCTTCTGGTTCATATTATAATTTCTGATGATGTCTGAAAAATTCATGGTTAAAATATAACCAGATTACCAGATAACTAAAAGAGAACCCATGATAATTGTAAATTGTTTTGCAATTATCCAATGCCTGCAATTGTATATTGTGGTTTCAAGGTTTGAGTGGTGATTAGGTTATTGCAATAATGTTATCTCCATTTTCTATTTTCCATTTGTAATTTAGAGAAACATTGTAATATAGCTTATCTTTATCTAACATGAATGGGAAAATTTGATTTATATAATATCAACAATATCTAACTCTAATGGAAATTTGGAGTATTTAAAAATGTACAAAAGTACAAAAGTATGGGGGATATAAAAATTACTTTTGCAATGGTTATTCTTCAAGTCATAGTTCAAAAGGAACTTTTCCAGGTCATTTGAATATAGTTTTTATACTCTTAGCAGATTGAAAAAATATTATTAGATACATCATGAAATTACTTTTCTACGTTTATCCTTGATATCTTTTTAAGTAGAGTCATGTGCCACCTTAAAACATTTTGCTTATAATGGACCTGATACCCAACAGTGATACTATAAGACTATAATGGAGTTTTTAAAAAAATCCTATTGCCCAGTGATGTAGTAATTATAAAATCTAGCACAACTCATCATTCACATGTCTGTATTGTAAGTGACACTCTCTGTTGTATAAAATTACAGTACATGCAATCAGTAAAATACATATTATTTGAAAATATGATAAATAATTATATTTGTATTAGACTATTCTTTTAACATCATTTTAGAATGTACTTCTTCAAAATTTATAAAAATGGCTTACTGAAAAACAGCATCTTGTGTCACAATAACAGCAGCCTCATGTATCTGTTTATATTCTATTGATAAATTTATTTTCTCTTCTGTTTGATTTAATCTCAGGTTGTTTTGTTATTGTGGCTTCTAAGCAACAAATACATTGTTAATGTTGCCAGTAAGAGGCACAGTGAGTGGTTTACCTGGAAATGAAATTAAAAGTGATTAAGGTCTATAAAGATGGAAAATCAGGAGTGGTTGTTATTGCTCACTAGCCAGTTATGTCTCATTCCAACATAGCTATGATCTTGAAAAACAAGAACAAAGTGACAAAATTTGACAAAGGATCTCATTAAGGCATTGAGAGTAACAAAAACTTAATAACAACCCATATTACATATGGAGAAACTTCTAGTGTTTTGGATTAAAGACGAGAACAGAAGTATATCCCTCTCTGTACTATGACAGTCATGGCCAAAGCAAAAAGGTTTTTTATTTGTTTGTTTGTTTGAATTGTTAAAAGAAAATGTGGGAACCAACTATAAAGGTGAATTTACTGCTGGACCTGGGTAGTTTAAATGATAAAAGAATGTTATTTATTACGATGTAAAAATTAGTGTTGAGTATCCTAGTGTGAATGTGAAGGCAGCAGATAAACTGATTGAGGAGAAAAATTGCTTGCCAAAACAAATATGCAATATAGATGAAACCTTCTTATTTTGGAAACAGATGCCTGAAAAGACTTTTACCCATAAGGAAGCCAAGTCGGTGCCATGTTTCAAGGCTTTTAAGGACAGGATAACAGTCTTGCTAGTGAGAAATGTCACAGGCTACAAATTGAAACCCACAATGAGAATCTCAAGGCTGCCAAGCATATCAATAAGTGCACATTGCCGGTTAACTACAGAGGCATTAAACAGTCGTGAATGACCCTGCTCTTCTTCCAAAATGACCTCCCAAATTGCTATGTCAGTAAAATGAAGAAATACTGTTTGGAAAACAACACACCTTTCAAGGTTTTGCTTATTGTTAATAAGTTTCCGTAGTCCTCCTTTTATAGTAATCTTTGTCTCAATATCAAAGAGATTTTTTTCACTCAAACTTTACTTCTTTGATTTAACTAATGGATAATGGAGTTATAGCATCTCTTAAATCCTACTGACCAAGGTAGACCTCTGACCAGGCTATTGCTGCAACTAAGAAAGATACTGAGAAGACACTGATGTGATTGTAAAAATATTTCAAGATATATGAACTTTTTTGGACTTTATTTATGCCATTAAAGTGTGCATAAATGGGGCTGGGGATGTGGCTCAAGCGGTAGCGAGTTCACCTGGCCTGGGTTCGATCCTCAGCACCACATACAAAACAAAAGATGTTGTGTCCACCAAAAACTAAAAAAAAATAAATAAATATTAAAAAATTCTCTCTCTCTCTCTCTCAAAAAAAAAATAAAATAAAAAAAAAATAAAGTGTGCATAAATAACATCTGGAAGAGGACATGCAAGAATTTTATCTTTCTTTAAAGGATTTGCCAAGGATGAAGAGGTTGAAAAAAATCAGTTATATTGAGATAGAGATGGCAAACAACTTTTACCTGGGTGTGGATGAGGGCAACATGTAGTAGCTCCTAGATGTGGTTCCTATGAACTAACTAACAAGGAATTGCAAGATGTGGGTCAGGAATTCACAGCTGAAGAGGATGTGCACAAGTAAATTTCAGAAGACAAACACAAGAAGATTCACAGTAAAAGGTTTAGCAGGAGCTTTTTCAGACCTACATAGCTCCTTAAAAAGTTTAAAAACATGTACTCAAACACTAAAATGTTTTCATTAATACAATGAATAGTAATGTGCATTATCTGCTTATAAACAAATCTATGATAAAAAAGAAACAAACGAGGCAAACCACATAGAACACAACTAGGAAAAGCATGATACCTCCTCCATAAGATCCCCAGGCAAGTCCTTCAGGAGGCATTTCAGAAGTTATTATTATCATAGGAAATGACAGCTGGATGTGTGTTATGTTTCTTTAAGACCTTCCAGTGAGAAGAGATGTGGAGGTTAAAGAGTAATGTTGATGAATCTGACCCTGTGTTAGCCTGGGCTTATATGTATGCTTGCATTTATTTTCCTATGAAGAAGTTTATAAATTTAAAACAATATGAATAGAAAAAGCTTACAGAATAAAGATATAAAGAAAGAAAAAAATTTACAACTAACAATGTGTTTGTGTTTTAAGTTAATTGTTTTAGAGTCAAAAAATTAAAGAATAATTTAAAAAGTTTAAGAGGAAAATGTTGCAGTACACTAAGGTAATTTACTATTGAAAAAAGATAAAAAGATTTTTAAAAATTTAGTGTAGAGTGTTATTAAGTCTACAGTTGGATACAGTAATGCCCTACACATTCACAATCATTCACCACTGACTGAGACCTTGAATCCTGCAAGATCTATTCAGTATAAGTACCTATATAAATGCATCATTTTTAATTATTATATCAATTTTTACTGTATCACTTTAATATTTAGACACACAACTATCATTGAGTTACAATTGCTACAATATTCTGTAAGTAACAGGATGTACAGGTTTGTAGCCCAGGAGTAATGGCTACACCATAAAGCCTTACTGTGTCGTAGCTTATATGATCTTGTTTTCTATAAACACAAGCTATGATATTTAAATAGCAATGGAATTGCCTTCACAATGCATTTCTCAAAATGTATGTCCATCATTAAACATTGCACGAGATTCTTTAAGACATTTTTTAGTCAGATTATCCTTGTTAGAGTTGAATCTTTGTTTTGATAAAGTTAATTGTTTTCATTTAGAAACTACATTGGAAAGTGTTCAACTACAAACAATAGAATGCATTATAGTCTGTTTACACTAGGAAAAGGACAATGTAGGAAATAAGGTGTTTATGTAATTGTTGAAATTACAGAAAGTCAGTAACTAGGCTAAAATTCCAGTACAATTTTAAATACCCAGACCTATTTTGCCTCTACCAAAATTGAAGAAGTTGCTCCATCACATAGACATTGATGAATCAAGAGCTTACTAGCTTGAGAGCATTCCATTGTTGCCATGATTTGTTCTAGCCAAATGAATATAATGAACTCCGGCATCCTTCTTACCTAACAGAAGACTTAAATGAACATATCTGATATAAACTAAATTATATTCAAACCTCTAGATGAAAAGAGATCATGAGTATGTACTGTTACAAGTCTGCTCCTGAGAGAGATTAGAAATGGATGTTGAGTGAGCCAATCTTATTTTTCCATAATCAACAACTACTTTGCAATCCATATAATACAATCCCCTTCTGCTGATGCTTAAATCTTGAACAACTGTTCAGCCACAACTGCCTGATACCAGCAAGTTTAATGCAATTCCTGTGTGTTTTAAATCTTTTTCTAAGAGGAAACTCAAGGTCTTATTTGTCACATTTGCACATATGGGTGATGTTCAGTCCCAATCTGTCCTCAGTGCCTTGTAACCTACAAAATAAATTTTATACATCACTAGACCATCCTATATAAAATGATAATGTAATGGGAGAGAGTAAAATAAAGAAGAAAATTGGTTAAGTTATAAAAGTATACAACTAGTAAGAGGATTAAAATATGAATAGCCACCCATATTATCTGTTTTCACAATAGATATGAAACCATAACTTCTGTGTAGCACTTATTAAAATGTCTATTCTATGCATGTTTATTTTGGGCCCTACTCATTACTTTAGCTAAGCCAGGTTCTATTTCTGAAGGGATAGCCTAGATTTAATTTTTTATATTTGTAAATCTTTGATGATATTCCTCTATATTTTGATATGGTCAACATAGATTTTAATACTGGCCACAAATGTAATATTTCCCATTCCACATCCAATTTACATAGCAGATACTATCATTATCTCAATAAATCTCCTCACCAACAGGTTAGCTTTTTGTTCCTTGTTGCTTTAAAGGCATCTAAAATTTTGGTTAATCTGTGGAGCTTCTTTAGGAAGACAGCACTGCTCTGAGCTGCTAACTGGAGGAGTCAACAGCCAATTTTGGCAAGAGTGAGATCTATCTTCTCTTTGCAAGTGAAGATCCTGTAAAGTCCAAATATAAGTCTCTACCTTTGCCACAAAGTTCCCATTATTGATGAGTACACTTAGTATCCCAAGATGCTCCAGAGAGAAGAGGACTGATTCCCACCGAGGTCTCATCCACTTATTGGCTACTTCTTATTGGGCGTATTCACACAAGGCACAAATTCTCACAAACTGCTCATTCAGTACAGCTTCTCCTTGTCACCAATGCTGTAATGATGTTTATCTGAGTCTCTACCCATAAAGCCAAACTGTATGTATGTATGTATGTGTATGTATATATATATACACAAACACACACTAATCAATCAGAGAAAAAGCCACCACCCCCATGCCTCAGAAAAGTGAATAGCAGAATGTTAAGCTTGAATTTCTGCCTTCTGGAAAGAGTTCTTTTTCCTGATCTTTTTCAGCATCACCTTCAGTAGGGTGACAATGAAACCAAATTTTAAGACGAAACTCAATTCTCCACTTCAGCTGGCAGGTGGGTCCCCTGCAAGCTGCAGCCTCTTCAGATGAGAAAGCTCATTTTAATGTGTTAGCAGCTAATCACAACCGGGGGTGCCTACCAGGGTCTGCTCCAAGGGTCGAGGGTCACAGCTGGAAAAGCCTGATTCTTCTCCACTACCATTTAGTGTCATGTTGCAGCTCTAAGTGACAGATTATACCCTCCAGTGTGGCAATAGATCCCCACAGTTCACCACCAAATTCTTTCCAGGTCCTTATCCCACAAACTGGAAGAATGAAATTCATAGGACAATGGGAGCCAAGAGTGAAAGAAGTAGGATTTATTCAAGACTGAAGAACAGAAACATAACTCTTGCAGAGGTGAGGGGGAAACCTATAGGGCTTGACCCCTGAGTGTGCTGGTCTATGGGTTTATGTATCGCTTGGATCAACACTACTGGTCCATATTTATGATAATCAGGGTTTGGAAAAGTATTAATGGTAATGGTTAGCCCTTGAGTCTGAACTTTCATTTTCTTGCTGTTGGTCCATAAGCAGGAGGCTTTGGTTCTTGGATTCTCCTGCAATAATGTGTGGAGTGGGCATCTGCACTGGCCGGTCCTGTGCTGCATCAGGAGACAGGTCTGCTTGCCCTGGCTCTTCTCAGCTCTGGCTCACTATGCCTCAGGTCCACACTGGCATGGTAAGCTCTGTGAGGCTGCAACCTTGCTCACTCCTCATCCTGTAGCCTACTTGTGCCACTTATGCTACAGGACCACACTTCAGTATTTTCTTATCCAGTGAGATAGATTGCATATCTAATGCATTTCCATAATTCTTCAATTCTAACTCTTCCCTATTTCATGCATCAATATGCTTTGCTCTGTAGTTTTTCAGATCTTCTCACTAGGGCAGAAGAGCATATTTCTTCATCCCTTTTGTGAGAAATAGCCACATGACTTTGCCAAATAGAACACTGCTGATATGATGATCTTCTAGTCCTGATACTTTACTGTACTCATTTGTATGAAATTTTTACAGAACATAACACAGATAGTCCTTTGGTTCCAGAACTATGAAAGGAACATATGATGGAAACTGAAAGTTGAAGCTAAAGTGCTCCATTTGATCAGCAGTGAAATGCAGGCCCACTTCACAGAGAACAGAATAAACCAAATTAATCTTAATAACCAAGTATACATATTTGTGTGAAATAATAAACGACTATTGCTTTACGTAACTTTCATTTGGAGTTGGATACACAGATTATTGTGACAATAGGTAGACATCATGTTCAGTGGCAAGATGATAGAGAAGTCCTTACAAGACCACAATAGTGAGTTAAAGAAAGATGTTAGTGCATCAGTTCTAAGTGAAATGAGAGTGGGACCATATAATTATAAACCTACCTCTGGGTAGTGTCAGAGAAAATGTCAGGAGATAGAGCTTCTTTAGATAATTATGTAAAAATAGGGGCTTTCCTGTAATATGCTGATTTTAAGTCCTTTGTGTTTAAAGAGAGCAGTGGAATAGCTGAGTCAAATGGTGGTTCCATTCCAAGTTTTCTGAGGAATCTCCCTACTTCTTTCAATGTGCCCTTCAATAGATGAGTGGATAAAAAAGTGACATATGTATGATGGAATATGACTCAGCCTTAAAGAACATTAAAATTATAGCATTTGCTGGTAAATGGATAGAGCTGGAGAATATGCTAAGCAAAAACTACAGGCCGAATGTTTTCTCTGATATGTGGATGCTAATTCACAATAGGGATTGGGGCTAGAAAATAATAAAATTAATTTAGATTAGATAGAAGGGAGTGAAAGGAGGGGAGAGTTTATGGAGGTAGGAAGGATAGTAGAATGAAACAGACATTATTGCATTATGAACATATATGACTGCAGGACCAATGTGATTCTACAACATGTACAATCAGAAAAATGAGGAATTATACTCTATTTACATATAATATATCAAAGTGCATAAATGTATTCTACTGTCAGGTATACATAACTAATTAAACAAATTAATTTTTTTAAATAGAAGATTTCAAAAATTCTGCATATGCTCAGAACAGGACATAGGCTCCGGGGGCGGCGGGGTGGGGGAGGACACACAACTGTGTAGACACTATGTTTTCATGTTTGTCTGATCTCTAGGCACTGAGAAAGCCCAGCTAAGTATAGAAAGAGTGCCCCAGCACAAATCCCATCTGCAAAAATGGGAAAGACCGTTCCCCTCCTTCTTCTATTCCTGTTTTTCTTCCTTCCCCCTTCCTTCTCTCCCTCTCTCTCTCTCTCTCTCTCTCTCTCTCTCTCTCTCTCTCTCTCTCTCTCTTGTGCTCTCATTTTTTTTTTTTGGCTCCTAGTTTTCAGGGAAATCTTTGTCAAAACACTAGTTAAACACAAAGTAAACAAAACAGGCTCCAGAGACCACAATGACAAAGAATACAGATATTTACAAAAATATTTTAAATATTTTACAAAAGTCACTAAATAAACAATTGCATCCTACCAACGACAACAAGACAAGCCCTGCAGATGAGGAAGAATCTGATTTCCAGACTTACCACATCTAAACATGTCACTTTTAAGGCAAAAATTACAAGTAGGCAAAGTATGCAGAAAGCATAGTCAATTCTTTGTAGAAATGAAACTTCTCCCAAAGAAGCACAGACATTATACTCATTAGACAAGTCCTTTAAATAAACTGCCTTAAACATGGCCAAGGAGCTGCATAATATCAGGGAAATGATTTATGTATGAAATGAAAAATATCAATACCAAGATAAAAATTATAAAATAGGATCCAGACAGAAATTTCACAGCTGAAAAGTAGATGATAAAATGCAGAATTCATTAAAGGGGTTTGGCAGCAGATTTGAGTGGTGGATCAAAGAATCAATAAACTTGAATATGCAAAAATTGAAATAATCCTGTCCAAGGAGCAGAAAAAAATTAATAAAATTGAGTAGAGTGTAGAGGACCTGTGAGACACCACCAAGAATAGCCAAGCCTGTACGTGAGACTTCCAGAAGAAGAAGTGAGTCAGGGGAAAAGGAACAGTGGGAGAAACGGGATTGAAAACCTAACATATTGGTGACAGACATCAACATACACATCTAAGAGACTCAGTAAATTCTAGGTAAAACAAACTCAAAGATATCTACATCAAACGCATTGTTATTAAAATGTCAAAAGACAGGGAAACAGAATCTTGAAAGCAACACAAGAGAAATCCTTCTGCACATCAGGTATAAAAAATCTGCAATAAGATTAATAGGTGATTCCTCATGAGCAATCACAGAGGCCAGAGGTAACAGATGACATGGGCTATGTACCAAAAGAGCACAGAGAAAGTCAGCCAAGAATTCTGTATCTGCCAAAACTGTCCTTCAAAGAGTAAAGAAAAATCGACATATTCTTAAATAAGAAAAAACTGAGGAAGTTTTTTAACTATAGACTGAGGGAAAGAAATGCTAAGGGGAATCTTCCACATTGAAATGAAGGAAACCCAGACAATAAATCAGAAATGTGTGATGAAATGGACATCTCCAGTAAGGTAAATACTCAAGCAAGATTAGAAGCTGGGGTGGCATTTTTAGTTTGTGACTCTACTTTTATTTCCTAAATGGTTTAAAAGACAAGTGCAACTAATATCATTATAGCTTTATTATTTAGCATACGATATAGAAATGTAATTTGCAAAAAACAACATGATACAGAGAGAAGAACAAGGAGTTGTATGAGAGAAGGGTTTTGTACATTTTTGAAGTTAAATTGTTATCCCATCCAACAGGATGGAAATAAGTTAAGGATGTTAAATGGAATTCCCATGAAACACAAACTATCTAAAAACTATTCACTACAAGAAATCAACTAAAACCCACAAGAATGTATGCACAAATAAAGGTACAATATATCCCAAACCTATGTGTGGTTTAGGTGATGGAGAAAGTTTTAATGGTTGCACACAAAACCCTTGAAGGGGCCAGAGGAGAAAGTTTTAGGGTGAACACACTGAAACTGAGCCCTGCCCAGTCTTTTCTTCTACAGCCACATATGGGAAAGCTGCCAGTGATACATCAGGAATGACTTGTGCAAGAGAGGAATGCTATCAGCATTGGGACCAGAGATATGATACAGAAAAAATGGTATCATTGCTGTATTAAGCTGTGGAGTCAAGAAGTTTCTGCCTGCGGAGTTATTCCATCACTGCTGTGATTAAATCAATCAAAATAAATGTCCTGCATCCTTCCAATTGTCTCACATACTTCAGTTCTGAATCTGAAGAAACAGTTTTAGAACACCAACTTTAAGAGGATTGGAAAGAATATTGAACAAATTTATCCATCACAGAAGAAAAGCACACTTTAAGCATTTTTTTTTTTTGGCTATTTCTTTAACAAAATTTGAGACTGACTGATTTTGATAAAAGAAATTCTTCTGAATCAAAGATTAAGACACCATTGCCATTATTGATCGGTCTGAATTTGAAACTGAAATTCTACAGGAGAAAAGCATAATAAAGACCTTGAAGCACACAGTTTTACTAGGAACTGGAAAATTCCTTGAGTAGTACACAAAGCTTTTTTGTATGTTTGCTTGCTTGTTGATTCTGGTTTGTTTGCTTGTTTTAATATGGCTATTTAAGTGTTGAATATATTAAATCTTCTTCCAGGAATTTAATTCAACATAGAAACTTGAAGAATATTCTATAATTAGATTTCTAAGCCCTGATTATCTTTGGAGCACTGTCTACTGTTTAGATGTATCCTTTATAAATCCCCACTGTTGTTCAGGGAAAAGATTTATGAAACTCTAAATCCAAATGCATTGCCTTTATTTCTTATTAATCTGCTTACCTACACATAACTCCAAAATTTTCTGAATTGCACAATGTATTAGCACTAGAATCTTATCACCACAGTTTCTTTGATCATGTAGTTTAAATCATTCATAGTCATTTTGGTTATTATTCATTTAAGAAGAAACTGTGATAATTTGAACACCTAAACCATTTTCTTACACAGACAATAAGAACCACTGAAATCCAAAAGTCTCAGTCATTTATTCATTAATGAATGCAGTATTATCATTACTTATATTGGTACACTTTAAATGTGTTTTGAAGAAATAATATTTTTGTTGTATGAGAGTGTGTTTGTGTGTATGTGTATATTATAATAAAAAAAAATCTCCTATGTCAAGGTTGAGTATTTGAAGACCAAGTGTGTTAGTGAACTTTTCTTCATTTTGACCAAAATACTTGACAAGAACTTAGAGGAGGAAAATGAATTCAGAGGTCTCAGTCTATAGGCGGCCAACTCCATTGCTCTGGATCTGAGATAAGGTGGAAGGACAAAGGAAAGCTGCTCTACTCATAGCACCAGAGAAGCAAAGAGTGAGACTACAAGAACTAACCATGTAATTCCTTAGGACATGCCCTGCAGCAACCTACTTCCTCCTCCACACCCTACCAACATAGTTACATCCAGTACAGTAGTGTCTTCAGATTTTAATCCATCAAATTCATTAATCAACTGATTAGGTTATAGCTGTCATAATCTAAATATTTCACCTATGAACATTGAAATGTTGGGTAACCCTTAAGTTTTTGAAGGTCACCTCATATCCAAACCATAACACCAAGCATTACAATCTCAGAATGTTTTTCCCCTATTTTTCTTTCTGCATAAGGTTTAGAATCCTTGATGGATTAATGCTGTCATTAAATTGTGTGTCAGTACAAATGGAGTCTTTAGTTTTAGTGTGTTAGCCATTGACCCTTATACTGTACCGCATTTGCATTTTCAAGAAATAGAGTGGCATTGCTATTTTGCCATGATAAGCTTTCAACCAGCAATAATAAAACTGTGTTTGAAAAAGAACTCACCATTTTTATGATGTGCTTTTTAATGAAATTTCAATTGCAACATTGACTTGGGTATTTATTTTTAAAAATTTTTCCAGCAAGATGGCTCAAAGACTATCCTAACAATATCATGATGCACACATATTTCTTAGCCTAAACTTTATCTACTAAAATTTTACATTAAACTTAGAAAAAGTGAAAGAAGACTAGATCAAGTATCAAGAGAAAAAAGGAAACATAAGATTTTATTCTAAATCAAAGAAGTTTCATTTATATGGAAAATGCAAGTGGCAGTAATACTTAAAGGAAATTCCAAGTACAGATAATGTAAGTGTAAAACTACCTATGATTAATTTCTTTCTACAAATCCTTAAGGAAAAGCTTACAGACTATTAGATAGGAAAAGTATTGTCTTTTTCATCACAGTGAAAATCTCCTATGCTTTAGACTATACAATTTATTCATTCAATCTTCATTTCAGGGAAAATTATCAGTGTAATATTTGTCATAAAATTTATAGTTATACATTAAAAGTGAAAGTATTTTTGGCATATCAGGATGGCACAAAATATATGATTAAAGATAAAATTTCAAAGTATTATTATCACCAAAAGATGTATAAAATTTTAACATACTCGACAATTAGCATAGAAATCATAAAATTCAGGCTCCAGTTTAATCTTTTGGAATTGAAAACCCCCTTAAAGTATTATATTCAAATTTCCTGCTTTGTTTGCTAAACTCTTATTTAATAAATCATGTTATACAAGAGAGAAGGAATTAGAATCAGAAGGAAGGACAGGTAGAGTGAAAATAATGTTTTGTGGTCCCAGATGAGGTATTTGAGTTTTGCTTTTTTGTTTGTTTTGTCTAACATGGCTCTGCCTTACCAGGAAGCATTTACCACTAGATGCTTTGCTTGCAATTTGAAGCCAACAAGTAATTTAAAAACTGAATGACAATATTTTATCCACAGGGAGAAACATTTTCATTGATTTCATTTATCTAACAAAAGATGAGGTTGTAGACAATTGTTGATGGATATGGCAATCACTCCAAAGCTCTGGAAGGAAAAGGACAAACACAAACTCTTGGAAGACACTTTGTCTGCATGGCTGGAAATGTGAATTCATAATTCAGCTTAGAACAAAACTGATGGTCACCAATATTTCTTAGTTTTGATTAAAACAAAACTAGACACACAAGTTGGACTACAGATGGACTAAGACAAAGTGAAAGGTAAAAATGAAAAGTTAGTAAAAGAAAATTTAGGAGAATATCTTTGTTACTTAGAGCTGAGAAAAACTTCAAAAATTTAATTTCAGAAATAAATCACCAAACAATATAAATATAATTTTAATTACATCAAAGTTAAGGCTTTATATTCAACACATCATACCATGGGACAACTTTGATGGGCAGATGAACAACTGGGGGATTACATTTTTTGTTGTTATTCTTTTAGTTATACATGAAAGTAGAATGTATTGTGGCAGATTATACATGTATAGAGTACAACTGATTCTGTTTATCATCCCACTCTGTGGTGGTACCTTCAGTGGAGTTTCCCAGGTCATGTATTCAAATACAAGGCTAGGAAAGTTATCACTAATTAATTCTACTGTCTTTCCTAGTCCCCTCTCATCTCCCTTCCCTGCATTTCTTTTTGTCTAATCCAATTGATTTCTATTATTTTCCTTCCTAATCTCCTTTGTTTTGGGTGAGTAAAATTTGAGAACGAATCAGAGAGAATATTCAACCTTTGTTTTTTGGGGGATTGGCTTATTTTACTTAGCATGATATATTTCAGTTCCATCCATTTACCAGCAAGCGCCATAATTTCATTCTTCTTAATGGATGAGTAATATTCCATTGTATGTATGTATGTGTATATATATATATATATATCACATTTTCTTTATCCATTGATCCATGAATGACAACTAGGTTGTTTCCATATCTTGGGTACTGTAAGTTAAGCTGCTGTATTTATGTGGCTGCATCACTGTATTATGCTATTTTTAAGTCCTTTGCATATAGACTAAGGAGTATGATAACTGGATCAAATGGTGGTTCCCTTCCAAGTTTTCTAAGGAATATTGCTTTCCATAGTGGTTTCACAAATTTGCAGTCCCACCAACAATGTATGAGAGTACCTTTCTCTGACATACTCTCCAGCATTTATTGTTACTTGTATTCTTGATAGTTGCCATTCTGACTGGAGTGAGATGGAATTTCAATGTAGTTTCAATTTACATTTCTCCATTGCTAGAGATGTTGAACATTTTTTCATATATTTTTTGACCATTCATATTTCTTCTGTGAGGTGTTCATTTCCTTTGACTATTTATTGATTGGATTATTTACTTTTCTGGTGTTAAGTTTTTTTGAGTTCTTTGAATATCTTGGAAATTAATTACTTATCGAAGGTGCTGGTCTAAAGATTTTCTCCCATTCTGTAGGATCTCTCTTTCCCATTCTTGATTGTTTACTTTGCTGTGAAGAAGCTTTTCAGTTTGATATCATTCCATTTACATTTATTGATTCTTGATTTTACTTTTTGCATTTTAGGAGTCTGGTTGAGGAATTCGGTTCCTAGACCTACATGTTGGAGAGTTGTGCCTACTTTTTCTTCTAATAAGTGCAGTGTCTCTGGTCTAATACCTAACCTTCATCCACTTTGAGTTGAGTGTTACGCAGGGTGAGAGACAGGGGTTAAATTTCATTCTATTATATATGGATTTCCAGTTTCCCCAGCACCATTTATTGAAGAGGCTATCTTATCTCCATTGTATGTTTATAGCGCCTCTGTCTAGGATGAGATAACTGTATTAATATGCATATGTACCTGTGTATTCTATTCTATGGGGATTAAATTTTCAATATCTAAAATTGAAAAAATTTGTGTTGCTTCTACATATCAACTCAAAAAAGTCTACTCTGTTAAAAAAATTAGCAAATTTTATTAACAGTTAAATTAGAGGAAGGAAATCATGAAGGCTAACATGCATATGGATAGAGGCATGCCCATTTTAAAACTTAATCTACAGTGTGACTTACCTTCATATCTATTTGATAGAAACAAATTAGAGAACAGAATAATGCCAAGTATTAGTGAATGCATGGAGATAGAGAAAGTCTTATGTGCTGTTGACAGCAGTGTAGATTGGTGCAACCATTCTAAAGAACACTTGAACCTCACTCACTAACTAAGCATCCACACTTGCTATGACAGAGAATTCTACTCTTAGATACATAGTCTAAAAAATTATCACTCAGGGCCCTACAGGATACATACTAGGATGCTCATCTTATCATTTTTGTTGAGATACAATCCAGCAGTGTGGTTATCCCTGGGAAAGAGATGAGGTAATATGTGGGGGATGGAGAAATTTGAAGTCTTGGGTAAATGTACACATCACTTCAATTATGAATATTTAAATAAATTCTTGAGCAAAAAGTCAAAAAACAATGAGAAAAAAACCTCTTCTTTCATATTTAAAATATATTTGTACCAAACAACACTATTTGATTTATGTGGACATATATGATAAAAATCATGTGGCAACATATTAGATTATATGAGGTTATCTATTGGTGTAAGTCTTTAAACATATTTCTATTAGCTGAATTAATGTTCACAAATCCTAATCCAATTTAAATTTCTGTTTCCTTGATCATTAGTAAGTAGAATGTTCTGTTGCAACTAACCCACATTCTCTCTAGTATGGTTCACATTTTGTAGTTTATTTACATAATAATGTTTTTATCATATACTGCACATGGTGGAATATATATTTTAGAGACTGAATTTTGTTATCCTCCTCCAAAAAGGATTAATTTTTGCTTAAGAGGCAGGTATATTTTTTTTTTAAAGAGAGAGTGAGAGAGGGGAGAGAGAGAAAGAGAGAGAGAGAATTTTTAATATTTATTTTTTAGTTCTCAGCCGACACAACATCTTTGTTTGTATGTGGTGCTGAGGATCGAACCCGGGTCGCACGCACGCCAGGCGCCAGGCGAGCGCACTACCGCTTGAGCCACATCCCCAGCCCCAAGAGGCAGGTATATTTACCAGGTTTGATTTTTGAAGACTCTCTTGCCAGGAGGTAGGGAGCACTGAAATCTCCACTGAATTCTTTCAGCAAATCAGCTAACATCAACAATAGTACACCCTGGTGAAAATCTTACATAGAATACTCAATTTGCAAGTGAGCTGAGTATCAGGATGAAATTTATATCCAGATGTTTGGAATTATACTTTCTGTAGCTCTGTCTTTTCTGATATATTTGATTATATATTGTCCCAGCTACCCAGGCAATACTAACCTCCATGTATTATCTCCAGATCAATAATTCTATGGCTCTTTTTTTTTTTTAAGTTCCAGCTGTTCTGAGTCATGAGGACAAAGGATAAAGGTAGACAAAGAGATGTATAAATGCAAATTTCATTTGATTCAAATATCCCCCTCTTTATTTCTGCCTGCCTATTTGCTCTCTAGTGTCTTCAAATAAATTTAAAATATATTATTGAGAATTTTCATCTCTATCTATGGAAAGTTTATTTCAGTACAAACTACTTTGCCATTACTGGTATACGTGAGTCATTCAATAAACAAATTAATTAGTATTGGTATGAGCAAACATTTCCAAAATGAATTAAAATAATTTTTCTGCTTAAGGATGCATTTAGTGTAACTTTCAATTTTTTTCTATCTCATAAGAAATTTCATTTTGATAAGTTTTCACAGTGTGATCAGAATCTAAATAGGTACAATAAGATAACTTGTTACATGGTATGTGTAAAATCTGCACTCTAAATGTAACATGGCAAGATCCCTCCTGTTTGGCTATTCTGTTTGGGTTTTTGGCTTTTTTTTCCCTAACCTCAAATCTTCCCTTATATTCCATGGTTCAGTTATATGAACCAAATGGCTCTGTATATTCCCCAAAAATACCAAGCTTCCTTTTCTTCTGTGGAAGCATACTGTCTCTAACTTCTTCTACCTTCTACACCTAGAGTTTGTTCTGCTCTTCCCCAGTAAATATTGAAGAAAGAAATGTAATTATTTTTTACTTACATAACTTTCATTTTTCTTAAGGATAATCTTAAGATTTTACCTCTTATAGAAGCATTTCTCAAACTTTAAGATAATATTTATGTTCCCATATCACCCTCTAGTCATCTGTCAATTTAGCATGTATAATATAGTATTATAATCAATTTTGTAATCTATAAAATGGAATAGAATTGCAGCAAATATTTCTTGCTCATTAATTTAACCTTAGCAATCTATATCAATGCTCAATAAAAATTTATATAGAGAATAAATGTGTAGGTGAGTGCATAGATGAAGAAATAAATGAATTAAATGACATTTTATGTCTCCCCCCAAAAAAAAACTCTTCTAGAGGAGTTACAGGGAGATTATGGAAGGAATGGAAATACTTATTAGGGCTATAAAGTATCTCTCCAATAGTGCTGTGTAGATAAGGACTTCCTGGAATTACTCATAAATCTTAGCCTGGTTTGAAAGAGAGCACAGAAAGGGAAATAAACATTTATGCACTAATTATAAGATACAATGAACTAATTACTTGATTTGCTGATTCAAACTCTTTTAAGCAGTATTAATCCAAAGGATATAAAGCTTCAAGTGTGATGGATTTCAGAAATCTATAATAATGATTAAAAGGTGATAAGTATCTCACTAAGATTTCTGAGGCATTATTTAATTAATTATTTCAATAGTAAAGAGGTTTGAGTCTAAGAAACAAAAGAAAAAAAAACTTTGAAGAATAAAATTAAGGGGCTGAAATTAGATTAACACTTCTGTGAATTAAATAGATGATTTCTTTCTAAGTAAAATTCTCTTCACTATACATAATTTATAATTTGAACTGACTTTTCAAAAGAGCATAATGACAGCACATAAGTAACATTAGAATTGAGTTAATACATTATATAAATAGTGCTGCCTTATGTGTCTGGCTATAAATTAATTTATTCAAGAAAATTCAGAGTAAATATATATATTACACTGTTGGATTTTTCATTAAAAATATTTAATACTATAATTATTTTAATTGAAAAAAAAAGAAATGTATTTCACAAGGACCATTTCTCATATTTTATCTAAGGTAAAGGAAAATAGCTGTAAAAAATGTCTAAAAAACTTTCAAAATGAAAGTGTTTCATTTAAACTTTTCATTACAAGTTGAAGCCTGGGATTGAGGTGTCACTCAGAGGTAGAATGCTTGGCTGGCCTGCCTAGGGTCCTGGGTTCATTCCTCAGCACTTCAAAAGGAAACAAAAGTTAAAGCCTAGCATTTATACTAAATTCTTGCTTACTTTTACAGTAGGCTGACATATTTTAAAGTAATTATCAAAGCTTCATCAGTCAAAATATCCTAAATATCTTAATAGCTATTGGGCAACTTGACAATAGAAGAAAATTCTCATTTATCTCATTCCAAAGGAAATTAAATAAAAATTTGTTATTCTGGATAATTACATTGGATCTATATTAATTTCTGAAAAGAATGAAAGGGTAAATTTAGAATATGTTTGTGTTATCTATTGTTGTATGTCAATTGTCACAAAGTTATCATCTTTAGACAACATTCATTTATTATCTTGAATCAGGGTATTGGAAGGATGGGCTCTTCTCTAGACGAGGGAGTAATAAATCCAGATAAGGATTCCCTCTAAGGCTCATTTAATTCTCAGCAGATCCAGTTCCATGAGTTGCAGAAGCCCCTCTGCCCTAGCACACATTGAGCTTTTAGATGTCACTGTCCAGTCCTTGCATGTTGTCCCATCAATCACTGGCCAGCAACAGCAGAACGATCTAACCCGGACAGCATCTCTGATTTCTTCTGTGCTTACTAGGCAAAAAAACCCACTTCACTTTTAAAAGTATCATATAATTTGATTAGGTTCACCTGATGATCCAAAATACTAACTTTGTTTTAAAATAAATTGATCAGCAATCTTAATTATATCTGCAAAAGATCTTTTGTGTGGATTATACCATATTCTCTGCTATGAAATATCGTTTTCACAGTCAGAGTCCCTAGTGTCAGGGTGAGAACTCTTGGGGAAACATTTTTACAGTTTTATCTAACACACTAATTAAGAAAAATATCTTCAAGTTTTAGTTTGTGCTAATACAAATGTACAAATTCTATAAATTTCCTATTAAAATCTAAGATTTTTCTTTGGTTTGATTTTCAGGTTTAGAGAAGTAATTTTCACATCATTTTTCTTAACAATCATTTCAAAAGAATATCCAGATAAATTAATACCTTATGGGTTTGAAGTTTTTTTAGTTAAAGATAACAGAACAGTATTGATGAGCAAAATGTTGAGCCAGGAGAGTTAGATCAGCATTCTCAAATAAATCAGTGAAAGCCTCCTAAACACAGATTACATTATGTTTCCAGGCATCGGAGAAATCAAGAGGACCCATAGCAATGTCAGAAAATCCCACAGAGATTTCCTGTGCAAGATGTTTCCTGACTGATTGCATCCTTGGGAGTGTATTTCATTATGCTCCTAGTATTTCAGTTGTAAACAAATACTTCTGTTGTTATCTTTAATAAGCCTCTAAGAGAAATGAAAGCTATGTCTAGATCGCTTTTTGGTTTTTGTTGTTTAAATGGGTCAAGTCTTCCATCTAGTTTCTGACAATGATGGAGGGAATATCTTTCTTCCTTCTGTTATTTGGATGTTTCATTAACCTGAAACAAACAAACAAACAAAAAAAGCCAACCTGACAAATCCTCATAGTTAATATGTTGAAATATTCATGATGAAAAATCTTATAATTTAAGCATCATTTCTTTGGATGTGAACTGCTAAAGTGGCAAAACATATCTATAGAATAACATTAAATTCCCCATTTAAACCAATATATATTATTAATGTTATATAGGGGGTTCCTATCTTAATACTATGTAAACCATAATTTTAAGGACGATGTTGATATAAAGTCAATATTAGAGTCAGATTGTTTCAAATTTTGTCTAGTTCAATTTGATACCATAAATTTTAGCTCTGACTTTTCTATCAGCCAGTTAAATTCTCCTTGTATTAAAAAGTGTAGTGGAAGCCCTCAGTCATGTTCAAATAAAAGGATCTGAAGGTAAGTTGTGTTGCTAGCACAACCTAATAAATAAGGCAGGATCACAATGGGTGTTTTCTCCAGGTGGCAACACAAGGCCCTTTCTGTTCTGGAGATGTTCTAGAAACAACAGAGATGGGAGAATGTGACTTTGATCCAGGTCAGCTCTTGCATCATTTCTTGTGTATTCACTGTGAGATAGTCAGAAGGTAGAATTACTTCCATAGAAAACAAAATTTTTCAGGAGCCACTCGGGCAAAGAATGTGAGTTCTTGTGGTATTCGGATTTATTCCTGCTTGATTCCTTACTAGGAAGAAGAGAAAGGGGCATAAATCTGACTGAATTTCACACAGAGCATAACAAAGCACAAGGCACATAAGAGGCATACAGTTAATGTTAGGTATTGATTGGCAGACAATAAGTCCATCTATTTAACTGAATGAACTAAGTCAAAATATGATCCTTTAAAGACCCCATATCAAATATATATGGAAGTTATTATGAGACTTACTAGAGTAACATTAAGAGTAAAACTATTTGAGAGGATATGAAAGAGATAATTTATTTTAAGTTTCTATTTCAAAAACTTTAAAATCATATATGTGATTTAGAATGAGAATAAGCAAATAATAAATATGCATATAAATCTATCAGTATAAGTTGTGGTTCTGGAAAAAGTAAAAATTTCTTTCCATTGCTCTATAAATTCATTGTTATTATGATTTTATAATGGTTAAAACCCACAAGGTTGCCATAAATAGTTAAGTTATTGAAATGTTTCCTGATTAGGGATTTTTATGTTCTAACTTCACTGGCTTGCATCATCTCATATGTGTTTGCTGTGAGACAGTCATTTTCTTTAACTCTGACACAGTTGTTGATTACGGGTCATCCAGGATTAAGGTACACATACACTTCATCCTGCTGGGTCTGCTGTTTCTGAAATGTTGAAAGCATATGTGATTTTTGGTTGGCTCTGAAGTGTTAAAGACCCTAAAGATTTTTAAAGAGGCTTGTAAACGGTGGACTGTGGTTATTACCTTTTATTTAGTTTCCATTTGGTTCATTTCCTGCTATGTGAAAATGTTGTTAGTGCCTCAAATGTCACATTAGTGGCAGTGGATAAAAACATTTTAAGAAGACTAACTGACCTCCAGAACACAGGGAAATTGCTTCATCTCCAACTTGTCCTTATAAGTTAGTTATTTATTGATCGATTGATTGATTTTACTTTTGGCTTTCCAGACCAGTTAGCATTTAGGTTTTTTGACTTCCAGTAAAATATTTTAATTACTGGAAATAATTTGCAGCAATGAACAACTACTTTCTATGTTGAAAACTGAAACAGGTAAATAGTAAAATTTGGAAAAACCTGGGTGAAATCTGAAAAACTCTACACTTACTTAAGGTGTGCGCAGTTGGGAGAGAAAAGGAGTGTTTCAGACTAACTGATCAAATAGTCTGGCTCTGTAAAGAGCTGATGAGAAGAAACTACTCAATTATTCAACTTCAATAATACTTTGTAATGAATTTGGTTGCATATTTATTTATTCAAATACATATTTAAAAATAAATAGGACAGTGTAATATGCACCAAGTTTGCAGGAAAATTAAAGTATTTCCACATACTGGATATCAATGGGAAAATGGACAAATGAATAAACAAAATAATAAAGTGGGGTTTCCTGTAATAGAGAATAATAAGGTAGAGAAATATTTTGTTGAAAAATGTGCTGCTAGAAACAGAATTTTTATTTTTTGAATCAAGGGAGAGTTCAGAAAAATCCTCTCTGAGTACATAATATTTATATTAAAAATTGAAATATGAGCCAAGGCAATCATAAGAACAGTAGGCATATAGGCTATGTCAAAGAGAACAGTATGCATGTGTGGGTAACTTAAGGAATAAAAATCAAACCACTTCCTTTGAATGCTTTAAATGAAAGAAGACTAGTGGGTCTGGAACTTTAAGAGAAATGAGGCCATATCCTGTAAATATCATGTACAACCCAAAAGATCACTGTAAGCAGTTTGGATATTAATCCAAATGTAATGAGAAGCCACTGGAAATTTTTAAAGAGTAAGCAAGGATACACGAGATCAGGCAAGGGATTCTGATGATATGGAGTTGGAGGAAAAGATGAAGACTAACAAAAGTGGACCAATTTTTCATATGATTTGGAAGGTGAATCAACAAAATTTGCTGATAAATTGGCTATGGAGGATAGGGAGTCTTGTGGTTTGGATGTGAAGTGTACCCAATAAGCTCATGTTAAAGAAAACACAGGAGTGTTCAGGGTAAAATAATTAGATTATGAAAGCTGTAGTCTAGTCAGTGGAACAATTTATATGAAATATTTGTAAATCTGGACAGGTAGGGTGTAGCTGGACGACATAGGTAACTGAGAATATGATGTTGCAGATTTTATCCTGATCCCTGGCTTTTCATTCCCTCTCTCTTCTTACTGGCTACCAGTATCTGAAAAGCTTTCCTTCACCACACCCTTTACCACAATGTTCTGTCTCATCTTGGGCCCAGATTGAACTTTGGAAACCCTGAGCCAAAATAAACTTCTTCTCTTTAAGTTGTTCTTGTCAGGTATTTTGGTCACAGCAATGAAAATCTGACTAATATAGGGAAAGGCAGAAATAAAAAATAACTGAGATTGCAGCTGAAGCAATTACATGTGTGATGAGGCATTTGCTGGGATTGCCATCGACTTCCGTAATTGAGATTGACTCAGTGAAGTTACCTGATAGTTACAAATTATAGGGGTTACTCTCACGAGGAAAGTATTTTCTTTTGCTGTATTTAATTATTCCAATCATAAGAAGTAGTAAAATATGTACTGTCTAATAAATAAATTTATTGTTCATTTTCCAGACTTTATGAAATAATATTCTAAAACACAAAGAGTGTGAAGTAAATGTAAATGTGTGAATATTTAATATTATAAGACAAATTCCTACTTGCCTTGTATCTATTTAGTACTTCCTCTATTTTTCCCACAAATTTGAACAAAACTTGATATTGTGCTGCAGTCTGGCTGGGCACAGAATCACGAGCCACTCAAGCAGGAACAAAACTTTATTTTTGAAAATGCCGCCAATACCCCGTACGCGTCAGGCAAGCAAGCCTGTCCACCCACGTGGTCACGTCTACCAGAACCGGGGCCCAGCACCTCCCCCGGAATTCCCTCCTACTATCCTTCCCTAACCAATGGGAACTCTCCAGGAGTCCCCTAACATGAGTCCCGTAGCAGGCCAAGGTGAACAGCAGGAGTCCAATTTCCATATGAATGTAAATCTTAACATAATCATATCATCTCAATGGCTAGCTGGCGTCACCTTACAACCAAAAGTGCCATGCATCATATTATTTGGTTGTGGCTCCTAGCAATATTGTGTTTTTATGGTTGATAGAAAATTATTAGAACTGCTCAAAAATATTGAGAAAATCAAGAGTCACAGAGTTAAAAGTCCTGACACATGGGTTATATTGACAAAATACTTAAAGCAAAAGCCTAAGGGACATATTAGTAACTGATATCAAAATTTAATTCAGCAATTTCTTTTACAATTCTCTTAACGTTGGTAGAAAACCTCCAAAATGGCCCAATAATCATGACCTCCCAGTGTCCACAGTCTTGTACAATAAAGTACATTGCATTATGTCTTAAAGTACAATAAAGTACATTGCATTATGTCTTATCTTTTTGGCCAATAGAATATACCAGAAATGATTATATGTCACTTCTGAGGGTAGGTCATTAAAGACAGCCATGTTGGTGAGTTAGGAAATAGATCCTCTATCCCCCAGCAAGCCTCTGAAGTCCGAAGCTTTGAAGAAAACATCTGGAATAAATGTCGTGAGAAATTCTCAGTCCCAACTATCAACTAAGCTGCTTTGAAATTCCTCACTTATAGATAATAAATATTGGTTGGTATAAGTAACAAAAAGTTTTGGGATAATTTATTAGCATTATTTAGGTAATCTGTTATAGCAATAGAAAAATTATGCACTGTTCTTTCCAAAGAACAGAAGAGATGAATCTTCCAAATCTGTGATGGATTTTATATTTCAGAATAAGTTACCAGAGAAAGTATTTTTTGAGATTCAATTATGTTGAAATTATGTTAAACATGCCCTTTTGTTTTTCTAAGGCTTCCTGTTAATTTGTGATTTGTTGTGGTATATATTGAGAGGGAAATAAGGGAGTCATGAAGCCAGGCTCATTGATGGAACCTCACATTTGAGAGAAATTGATGTAGAAATTGTCTGACAATGTATTAGAACTTCCACTGGCATGTCCATTGCTACAACTATGAAAACATAAACAATGCTGGTTGGATTTCAGAGACTTAGCTCTCAGGAGCTGCCACATAGGAACCGAGTGCCCCTTAGCCTTGAGTGATGAGAATGTGGAGATGTGGCAAGCCAGCCACAGGCTGTGTGAGTGTGAACTATGAGCACTGAGCGTACAAAGTGAACTGAACCCTTGTTGCCCCTCTGTTTGGGTGGGCCTCGCTCTGGTCTTTTCACTTATTCTACCTATGACCCCGAAATAGCTCATGAAATGAGCATGGCCTCCCTAGTAGTCAATCAACCTGCTGACAGTAGAAATCAGGAAGCTAGACTCAATTCTCTGAAACCTGACCCCTTGCCTCATTTGAATGGCTTCTCCCCAATAAAAGAGTTCATCACGTGCTCCTTGCCCTCTCTTTCCACAGACTCCTAAGGTCAGAGTAGCCATCATAGGACCCCAAGAAAAAGGTATTTCTCTGTCTCTGTGTGATTATTTTGTGCAGCCCAGTTCACCTGGAGTACCCTGAGTGTTTTGATTGTAGCCTTGAACAGTTTATTAAAGAAGCTGAAGTATAAGCAATGGAGGAGAAAATGAGTCAATGAGCAAACTTGTTTAGGGCAGTGCTGTTTATGGACTGCCTGCATGTGTCCTCCTGAAATTCACATGTTGAAAATAAACCCACTTTGGGATAGGATCAGGACGTGAGGCTTTAGGGAGGTAATTAGAGCTTGAGAGTAGACCCTTTATCATGGTGCTATTGCCTCTTACAAGCAAAGACACCAGAGTGCTCACATTCTTCTCAGCTCTCCACCATGTGAAAATACTGTGAGAAGACAGAAATCTGCAAACCTGGAAGAGGTTCCTTAGGAGAACCTGATCATGCTAGCACATCAATTGTAATCCCTAGTCTCCAGAATTATGAGAAATACACTTGTTATTTAAATCATCTAGTTTATGGTATATTTATTATAGCTTGAACTAATAACCTTTAGAAAGATTGCTCTGCCTTCCTTCTGCAAGAGGTTCTTCTTTGAGAAGAAAAAAGGAGAAAAGGGAACAATTTGGAAAAAGCATGGCAGAATCTCATTTAAAAAATCACAATGAACATTTGCAGAAAAAAAAAACTATTTATTTTACTTTTACCCATTGTTTTAAGACTGCTAGTTTTGCCATAATGATACCACAGATTGAATGTCTTAAGTTAGTTATTATTTTTAATAGTTATGATGTCTGGTAGTCCAAGATCAAGAAGTTGATAGTTGGGTTTCTCTCCTTGAATGGCCATTTCTCCATGTAACCCTTCTTCATTCTCCCCACCCCTCTCTCTAGGTCCCATCTACAAATACAATCACATTCTGAGGTGCAAGAGCTAAGGCCTTCAATATATGTATTTTAGAGGGACATAATCCAGTCTATAACATCCACATTTTACCCAAAATGATTTCTCTATGATAACCTTCAATCAGTTTAAAGGAGATCCCTGATGTCTTAAGAATTCATCATATTAGTTCCATAGTACTAATGGAAATGGTTGTTAGGAAAACAAAAGTAGTTCTTACAACAAAATATTCTCTAATTAACTGTTCACTTTAAAGTGTCTACTGTAACTATCTGCCATACTTAATGTAAGAATTCATGCCTGTTCATCACATTCAATACTTTGATCCCCATTTCAGTGGGGTCCAGAAAAGGTCACTCTGCTCAATTTGTAGAATTTAACCCTGAGAACATTTCTCCAATTTGTTGATTGGACTGCAAGAGCAACTGCAAAATGAGAAGTCATTGGAGGAGCAAAGAGGAAGAAAAGGTAACTGAGAAACTGGGAACTTTCCTTGCAATTGTTGCCATTTGTCTTTGGAGACATTATAACATCTGTGTTTGAATCCACCCAAAAAAGGGCAGCGATCATGGGGCTAGAGGTGCAGAGCAATGTGCAGCCTTTGCTCAGGTACAGGAAACTATAATTATTTTGCCCTTGTTGCCACCAGGCAAACTCCAGCAACTCATACTTAGCAGTTAGAGAGAAGTTTCTCTCTTCTTTCTGCCTTGATTTCTTACCAATGTTTCCTACTGGCAGTGCCCAGAGGAAGCCCTCTATCAACAAACCTGGCCAGTATAGTTTGAGACTCAGCTCCAACACTTAAGGGACAACAGACAAAAAGCACAGTAATGGCACAGTCTGTGGCCAGTTGTACTGTATAGTTAAAGAAAGCTCAGTCACTGAACCAAATAAAACTATTGTAGATACTTCAGTGACCAATTTGAATATCAAAAGATTAATCATTTTCATTATAAATTAGATTAGATTTCTGATAACTTTGCAAAAACATTCCTCTTGATAATTTTTGTAAAAGTCAGGTTTGAATCTCAGGATATTATATCAAACTACTTGATAATATATAATATATAAAAATTAATTTTGAAATTAACACATTATAATTTAAACTATATTTTGCTAAATAATTGATGCTCTTTACTGACTTTCATTTTTCATCTTATTTTTTAGGATAAATACAAAACAAAATATCAGTTATTTACTTTGCAACTATATTCTCTAAGGATATTCACTTAAATTGGTCCTTTTTATTGCCAATATTATTCAGACAAAGGGAATGTCTGTCAACTTGCTAAAAGAAAAATCCACAAAAAAACATGTTTGGTGTAAGAATAAGATAGTTGCCAGAACAACTGCTTTTATATAAACTGGGGATATTTGGTTTACTTTATGACTGATGTGAACTTCAGGATACTGGCTCAGCAGTATATGATGAGTTACAATAGTATTTTCAGGCTAATATATAAATAAGTGGTCTTATGTGTTGTTGTTCTAGCCAACATTCTGATATATATGCCATGGACTTACACTTGATAAGTTCCTACAGTCTTGTACTCCCTTGATCTAGACTAAGTTTAGCCTAGAGTATTTGAAGCAAAAAAATGTTTTGCTGAAGGTCTGTTCTTATCTCTTATGATTCACTGATATCAATGTGATTTCATTTATTTTTTCTATATTGCTAAGGCAAGTAGGCAGATAGTTAAATAAATGCTTCAAGCTTGTTAAAATTAAACCTGACATTACCTTGGCATATACTATCATTGATTTACCACTATGTTATTTTTGGACTAATTTAAAATTTTGAATTTTCTACATGAAATTTTATTTTAAGAAAAAGTTGAATGAAAAATATATTCATATGAGGACAGAACTGATGACTACAAATATACTCTTCTTAACCTAAAAACTATGCTATTTTAAATTGTGAATTCTAAATTCTTTAAAATTATTTTATGAATTATAACTTAGCATTTTAAGATAAATCAAGATGTTCATAAATGTAATAATGTTGTCAATTTTATGCAACCATTAGTGAAAATTCACATGAAGCCGGATTTCTGAGTTGTGACCTTTTTAATGTTCAAAGGATGTTCTCTAGGGGTTTCATTCCTGAAACTATGACTAAGCCACATTTGGTTGTGCCAAGTAACTCATTAATCATGAAAAGAATATTTAGGATGCGTGTGGTGATCCATCTGGGCAAGTGACCTAGAGAAGAAAAAAATTTGCTCATCTCTATAGTGTTTACCTAGAAAGTGCTTTATCTTGCCTTCACAGATTCTTTGTCTTCCTGGGACAAAGAAATTGTCAAATTCATGTTTAAACTAACTGAGAGGATATTGTGGTTATACTGAAATATTGCTGAGACAGATAAATAATCAGATACAGAACAATAATTTAAGATATGTTGTATGTGTAAGAAGATAATCTGTTTTAGTTCAACCTGAGATAAACAGAAGAACTGCAAATACTTGGTCCAGTTTTTAAGAGGAAAATCCCTATGCTTGTTAACTATAGAGGACTTTTTAAATCCCCTAAACATCACTGGAATTTTGAGACAAGATAGTAGTGCTAGAACATTTTTAAACTCTAGAGTAGGCTTCAAACATGTTCTGAAGACATAATTTTTAAAAAGTCTATTAAAACATATGTTCATGTGTAAAAAGAAGACATGTTTCTATAAACACATACTAAAAGGAAATTTAAGTCTTTACATTTGCAATAATGACTCAGGTCCTATAAAGAGTGGGATAAGATACTGATTTCAATGACTAGTGTGTTAATGCCTAAGTGACTCCTTATGGGAATATGTACCATTGGAACCAGAAGATGACTCTGAGCTACTTGTTTGCAGTGGTAGAACAGCTATGCTTCTGAAGCACAACCAGGAAAAAAAAATGTCTCCACACATTCACCGAGGATTTAGCAGGAAATTTATGTTTGCTGTAAGCTACTTATACTAAATCTGTGAGATGCTCTGCTTAGAAAAGATATAGTTTGGCTCACAGTTTTGGAAGTTTTGGTGTATTGGTTGGGACTGTTGCTTTGGGACTGTTGTGAAGTGTGTGACAAAACTCTTCACCTGTTGACTGTGTCATGAAAAAGTGAAAGAAGGACACCAGGGGCCACAACTCCTCCCAAGAACTTGCCCCCAGTGACCTGAGACACCCCCTCCCAGTGGCCCCACCTATTAGGTTCCCAAGAGTGCCACCCCCAGGCTCAAGCCATTAATGCATATACCTTTGGGTGACATGATACAAACCACAGCAGTTGCTTATTTCCAGAAAAAGAACTAAATGTACACTTAAAGACTAGACAGAGGCAGGGCTGAAGCAAAACTGTTGATGGAAGATTTATTTGGGAGGCAAGAACTCCAAAGACCTTGGGATAAAGTAACTGGTAAAAAAAATATTGAATAGAGAATATGAAACTCTTCACATAAATTCATATCCCAGAAAACATTACAAAATTCACTAGAAAATTCTGTGCCCTGCAGTGCAAACCCAACAGGACATAACAGGATGTAATACAATCAAAAAAATACAGAGAGTGTAGTATTTGAGAAACAGGTTAAATAATGGTGTAAATTCCCAACTTTTAAGAAGAAGAAAAAAAAACTCTATGAAAGGTTTTAAGTTAAAAAGGGGTTATGTTTAAAAAAAAATAATTTTGTGGGAATGATGAAAATATAATAATGGAATAATAAATAAAACTATAGTCTTACTATGGAAAGAGAATACTGATATAAAAGGCAGAAATTTTCAAATCTATTTGTATGAAAAGTAGAGAAATAAAGAGAAGGAAAATGTAGGAATGAAGTTACAGGTAGGGAAAATAACCCAAATATCCTCATCCAACTATTTGTAAGGATTTGTTAAGGAAAATTATAGAATGGAGGGGGAAAATGTGTTAAAAAGAAAGTTACTGAAATTTTTCTAGATCAACTGAAGAATATGATTCCCCAAGGCAAAAAAAAGTCAGTGCTCAGTAAGAAAAAAAAGTAACTAGGAGGCGAACAGCAGTATGGTCTTGTTATAGTTATTGAATTTCAAGGTATTCTCATACAGAGTAAGTAGGCATGATGAAACTCACTAAAAACTCTGCAACAAAACTAAATCATATGCTATTATGATGACACCAAAAGAGGCCCATGCAGTGTGGAGCCACTTTCCATCAGCAAGACTGTAATAATATCAGCAATTATGAAGGAAGAATGGAGAAGAGTCAGAGACTACCAATCAGAGCCCTGTGATGGATGGATACCTGTTCCTTCAGAAAGTTATGCTGATTCCAGACTACATGGCAGTCAGTGGATGATCAGATAATGAAAACATGGTGCATATACACAATGGAGTTTTATTCAGCCATAAAGAAGAATGAAGTTATGTCATTTGGAGAAAAATGGATGGGAACCCGAGACGATTATGTTAAGCAAAATAGACCAAACTCAGACGGTTAAGGGTTGTGTATCTTCTCTCATATGTGGAAGCTAGAGAGGAAAAAGAAAAGGAAGCAGAGAGTGATCTTATAAAAATTGAAGGAAGAGTAGTAGAGTAGAGGAAAGGAACCAAAGGAAGGGAGGAATGACAGGAAAGAGGGAATAGTAGGGAATGATATAGGCCAAATAATATTGTTATGTTTTGTGCATGTATGAATATGTAACAATGAATCCAACCATTATGTACAAATACAATGCACAAATAAAAATATGGGGGGAAAAGATATGTTGAGGTCCTAACTTGATCCAGTACCTCAAAATGTGACCTTACTCAGAATAGGGTATTAACAGAAGTAATCAACTTAAAATGAGGTCATTAGTTAATCCATAATCCAATATTACAGATATCCCTTTAGAGGGGAGACATTTGTTTGCAGAGACAGATACACAAGGAGAATGCCACATATATGCAATGACAGAGAGCAGGCTATTTACAAGCCGGGGAACACCAAAAAAAAAAAAAAAAAATGCCAGTAGAGCACCAGAAGCCAAAAGAGGTCTGGAACAGGTAGGTCCTGGAAAGGAACCGGCCCTACCCACTGCTTTGTCTCAGACTTTGAGTTTCCTGAACTCTGAGACAATAAATTCCTGTTGTTTAAAGGCATCTGGATTGTGCTATTTTGTTGAAGCAGTAAATTAATATGAAATGCATCAAGACACCAAGTGGTAGTGAAACCAAAATTGAGGATTTCCCTCCTTGGCATCTAATGCTGTGATAGTCTTATAACAGCTTCTGTAAAGGAAGAAACTCTGCCGACTACAATTTATGAGCAAGTGCAAGGGGATCAATAAAATGTCATCTGAATCCAGTGTTCTCTGTCTCTGTGGAAAAGTTTCACGGTAAGAGAAAAACTAGCCATGAAGCGCCATCTCTTAATATTTCTAGCTTTATATTTTCTCCCTGAAATTCTTCCTAAGGTTCTGAAATCTTATCCATCCTATAACCGCAGCTCTGCCTGGGGAAACCTGGATTCATAGCCTCTTAACCCACATCCAGAATTGGCAAGACCTCCCCTCCAGGGTAAAACCACATATAAGGATCAATTCTGATCCCATTCTCACAGAAATATTGGCTTTTCTCAGCCTTCAGATGTCAATTAACAAGAATTGTTTTAAATTACTATCTTCTCAAAATTATTCACAAAGAGAGGAATTTGTTTACTCTAAATTACTCTATCCTAATTAAAAGTAAAAGTTAGTGTTGGTTTTTGTTATAACCAATAATGATTCCAAATGATTTCTACATAGCATCCCTATCATCTCTAATTTCATACACGCAATTTGTATCCATATTTTTGTAAGAAGCAATTAAGTATGACTTGTACATTTTATATAGATCTCCACAAGAATTAATCAATACAATAAAATTTCTAAGATATGAATGCTCTTTTTGGTATACTACATCCTAAAAAGTCCTCATGTGAGTTACACAATTGATACACATGAATTTTTTCCACTTTTTCAGGTAAATATATTTAATTTATAAGTCTACATGTCCCTAAAGACTTTGCTGCTTCGCACCACAACTCTCCATAGAGTAGATGATGTACAGTCGTGTTTCAGCATTTGTCATTGAGGTTTATCTCTGAAAAACAGTGACAGGAGTCTGGAGGTCCTTATGAACATGGATGGAACCTGGCAAATGGCCAGTTTAAAGTGACCCTAGGTTCTTTTCTATGTTTCATATTCGAGGTTTATACTATTCTGTTGCTGCAGTCCGGCTGCAGCAAAATAACCTGGAGGTGATGAGCAATTTGTGTACATTGATACAGCAGGAGTGGGAGCTGTTTATTGTAGGACAGGAGGGGTATATATACATTCCACACAGTTTATCTTAATTAACATAAACTAGGTACAGCAGTCAACCAATAAGGAATCTCCACACTTAATGGCTCGCTGGCGTTACTTCACAAACCACTCCCTCTGGCAAAATACCAGGCGCCATCCTGACTTGTTTATAGACCCTAACATTCTGTTAGAAGATAATTAATATACTTCAGGAGTATATGAAAAGTCATCTTAATTTAGCATATCTTGACAACTGAATATCTTCCATAAGTTCCTTGAGCCAATTTACATACAGTATCAGAAATATCTGAATTAATACAATTTGTTCATGCCTTTCTATATTAGCATATGGGAATTCTCTCAATAACTTACAAAACATAGAACAACTATTGGCATCTCTTACTTCTTTTCTATACTTGAAAAATGCATGCTATTTTCTCTGATTTTATCTACATTCTTCAAAGGTTAGATTCAAGAAATGTATCCATTTACATTTTGAATAAGTTACTCTAAGAAAAAGAGGCTAGTAAACACTCAAATGTCTGCCCCCACCCTTCTGCATTACTACAAATATGCATTATTTTCCTTCTAAAATATATTTGAATGAATCATAGCTCAGTTGAAGAGAAAGATTGTTTAACAATACAAGAATAAATATAAACTTCTCATTTCCTAAACCCATTCTATTGTGATATAGATCTTTGTATATGTTTTCTTTTTATCTATACATAAGAAAATCAGTGCAAACTATTGACATTTACTAGATGCTTATAAACAGGCATATTAGCAATTAAGTTAAGTGTCTTATAAATTGTTTGGTTTTGAAAATATGATTATATTTCTCATGTAATAGAAGGGATTTGGTACATAAATACTCATGAACAATAAAGTGAGTTTGGTGACTAATTCCCTTTTCTGCTACCAGACTGGAAAATTTCCCATAAATTTTATTTGTGTTCCTCTGTTTGTGACAACCATCTGCTTAGCCTTCACACCATTTTGTTTTCAACCACGATAAAATTAAAATTGACAGAAGTATCTACTATTTAAAAAAAAAGCAGCACAGATCATCGGGAATGGAGCGTATTGGACAACACTGCTTTGCATCAGGCATTTTCATTAGAGCCACATTCTTGGTGCAAACAATCTGAGAGTTTCTGAGAAAACTAGTTTAAAAGAGTGTTTAAATATAATGCCATTGAATGTTGAAGATGCATATTTATTTTATTAAGTGAAAGGTTAGCAATTCAAAGCTTTGTACTAAAATACATTCCTTCTGGATTGAGGAAAACAAAGTTATTTTTTTCCTCTCTTGTACAGGCATAAGATTCTGAAACAATATTGTCATTCAATAATAAATATTGAACTACACTAGGTTTTTATATCAAAGGTTTTAACTCCTTCAATAGATTTTTAGCTGTAGCTCATAAGCAAAGGGAAAATCAGGAGCTTATTATGAGAGGAAAATAGTAAGGAAATGGTTTTAACTCCTTCAATAGATTTTAGCTGTAGCTCATAACCAAAGGGAAAATAAGGAGTTTGTTATGAGAGGAAAATAGCAAGGAAATGGTGACTTGTGAAGAATTAATATCATGTCATATCAAATTATTTGAAGATAGGAAAAAAGCAATTCATTAATGCCAATTAGAGCACATTTAAATAAAATTAAAATTGATCATATCAAATTTTTATAGTGAAATTGTCTTCTACCCCTTATGATAATTTGGCTTTATGTATAGGTAATAACAATCACAGCCAAACAAGATTATTCCTTATTACTTTGACAACATTTTTTAAGAAATGTGGCTTGTTGCTGGGCAGTGGTGCATGCCTATGATCCCAGAGGCTAGGGAGAGTGAGGCACTAAGCAACTCAGTGAGACCCTGCCTCTAAATAAAATACAAAATAAGGCTGAGGTTGTAGCTCAGTGGTTGCATGCCCCTGATTTCAATCCCCTGTACCAAAAAAAAAAAAAAAAAAAAAAAAAAAAAAGAAAAGAAAAGAAAGAAAGAAAAGAAAAGAAAAAAGAAAAAAAAGAAATGTGGTCTGTTGATATTTACTTCAGATTGGTCATTTTAATATAGCACTCACAGTTCAATAGTTCTTTTGAGTATCATCAAATAATCACCAGATATGAAAATAGTCACTGTATAATTTTTTTGCTTTGTTTCTCTAAAAACACAAAAGAACCATCCCTCATAACAATTGATAGGAAAGGATCTTAAATTAACCATTGCAACCAAGGATTTTTAAATAAGTAGAAGTAAATTTTAGTTTGTGTTATATATAGTAAAAATGACAACTCATTTTTTTGTGGTTAAAATAAAAATGAATTGCATTGGGGCATTTAACTGAGGTTTTAGTTTTTGCAAGGATACACATATAAATTTCATATAGTTCAAGCATTTGGACTTTTTGTTTAAAATTACTTTATTGAAGTATAATTGACATATAAAAAGTTGTACAAGTCTAATAACATATGCATCTCAATGGGTGTAGGAATAAGTATACTCCAAACCCACCATAGCCATTAACATCTCCATCATGTTACAAAGTTACCTCTGGCTCCTTTTATTGTTATTATATCTATAAGAACACTTAACATAAGATCTAATCTCACAGCAATTTTAAATAAGCAGCGGTTTATAGTTCAAACCACAAGTAATAAATATGAGACTATGTCAGGGCCTTTCTTAAAGGAATATGAGTACAAATAATCAATGTATAAATGTGATTTGGCTTACAGAATAAGGGTAAATGTTGGAGAACTCTCTTCAATTATAACTAAGCTAAATTTTATCAACTTTAAAATGGAGATATTGAAGTAGATATTTTCATGGTTCTTTCTGATCTGAATTCTTTCTGATCTGAACTTCTGTGAGCCTTTTTTTTTAAACTTTTGTTCCCCCCCCCAGTAGCTATTGTATGAATAAAAGGCTGGTTTTTTGACAAATAGAATGAAAGGTAGTATAAAGTGTGTCAGTGTGAAAGGGACATTAGATCAACTTAGTAATTAACTCTGATTCTGATGATTTTTCTTCTTTCTTTCTTTCTTTCTTTCTTTCTTTCTTTCTTTCACTTCTAAGACAATTTTAAGACATACTTGACAAAGGTCACAATTAAATCTTTGATCTCCTTTACTTAATGGTAACTTCAGCCATTAACATTTGCAAATTCAAAAATGCCACAAATGGCATATTATTTCCCTGTGATTCATATATTAACCAGAAGTACTAGAATTTCTATGACGAATAATAAGTATCACAGAAGAAATTCTTTCCAGTTAGTACAATTTTAGTGAATAAATAGATCAAATCTATTTCCTTCTCTTGCTGACAAGAATTGTTACCAGAATTTGCAGTGAATGAAAATTATTGCTATACTATCTGGAATTAGTACAATTTCTAGGAAACACCAAATATTCTGGGCAGCATGTATGAATTTAAGAAAAATTTCATTTTCTTGATGCTAGGAAACTCTTGTCTTGCTTTCTCTATAATCTCCTTATCTTTAAATTACCAAAACCAAATGATTAGAGAAAGGAGAATTTTATACTTCCTGTAGTACTTGGGTTATGTTGGAAATGTCTTCTTTACAACTTTCCAGTCATAATTCTCATGGAGATTTCTGCAACCTCATGGGAATCATAAGTGAGCATAGGTTCTGGATTCAACCTGCAAGTCTTTGCTGTTGAAATATCAAATGATTCTAAAACACAGACTGCGCTTTATTATTACCTATTCATCATTAAATGATGAATTAAACCAAAATACTTTTTGATTTAGCATTTATTGATTCCTGAACTCATTTATTCATACTTGCAATTTAAATTTTTAACATAATCTAAGCATGTATATACATTTACATACATATTAATTATAGATTTTTCAAATTATATATTTTAAGTTTATATTTTTAGGTGTATGTTAGTGTATGTATAACATTTGAAGATCATACATTTTAAAACTTTTTCCTTCTATTGAATTTTCTATTAAAAGAAACTATGAAAAAAAAGTGTTGCTTGTATCTGTGAGTCTAAATGTGGATTTGAGAATAAAAGTACATGGTTAAAAGAATAATATTGAAGATCACAGGTTACAATGGCATAGTAATGGTAAGGGTAGGTTTTTCCATGATGTGAAACAGAGTGTTTTTATTTATTTATTAAAATATCTTTTAGTTGTTAATGGACTTTTATTTTATTCATTTATTTATATGCAGTGCTGAGAATTGAACCCAGCACTTCACACATGCTAGGTAAGCACTCTACCATCAAGCCACAATCCAAGTCCCAAAGTGTTTTTATTTTTATACAGAAATATTTATTATTTGTGAACCTTCTTAAAAATATAACCAGGGTAGTGACCTATTTCAAATATCTAAAGACTGACCTACTTACTTTAATGACATTTTTTTAAAAAATAAATTTCCTCTTCTGTCCCCTAACTACTGGAGTAATATGTTGTTTGTCACAATATGGGACTTGGAGACATAATCAACACCACATTCCTGATCACTTCTGTAAAGTTCTCAGATTCAGGCTTTGGGATGTTGCGCCAAGTGGAGTGGAATACCAGTATGGAAGTTAAAAGATCTGAGTGCATGAATGGGGAAAGCCGGTATTACTGTTTACTAGGAGGACTGTAAAATTCTAGGGACCTGGGATGAAAACATGCAACAAGACATAGGATGTGCTTGTTTTCTCCAAGTCTTCAGTTGAGTGCTGATCAATATGTTCATATGGGAAAATTCTAAAGTATGAATATTAAAGTTTATGATGCAAGTTTCTAAATTAAGAAATCAGGAAAAAAAAAACAAGTAAAAGGAAATTGAGACCAAAGAAGGCAAAAGACACTTAAATGAAAATAATACTTGGAATTTAAAGAGATACTGAAAAATAATAATTAAAAATTGGAGAATATAATGCTAAGTGAAGTTAGCCAATCCCCCAAAACACAAATGCCGAATGTTTTCTCTGATATAAGGAGGTTGACTCATAGTGGGGTAAGGAGGGGGAACATGGGAGGAATAGATGAATTCTAGATAGGGAAGAGGGGTGGGTAGGAAAGGGAGGGGGCAGGGGATTAGCAAGGATGGTGGAATGTGATGGACATCATTATCCAAAATGCATGTATGAAGACACGAATTAGGAGTCAACATACTTTATATACAAACAGAGATATCAAAAATTGTGCTCTATATGTTTAATAAGAATTGTCCACTGTCGTGTATTTAAGAAAATAAAATAAATTTTAAAAATAAATAAAATAAAAGCAAACAAAAAATTGAATGCAAGCAAAACCAGGTTTTAAAATTTAAAAAAATGATAGCTCAAGGGGAAACAGAAAGAAAACAGAAACAATTTCAATAATAGGAATGAGGGAGAGTATAGAGATGAATACTCAGTATTACACAGATAATGAGGATAGAGAATATGATTAAGTTTACAGAAGAATGATGAGAGTATGCATTCATGTAAGTATTTTTGTATGAATGTTCCAAGCAGCTTTATTTGTAATAGTAATAAACAAAAAAATAAAATAAAAATAAAAAAGAAAGAAAAGAAAAAATAACTGGAAACAAACTAAACATCTATCAATAAGTAAATAGTTGTAGCACCTTTATATAATAGAATAGTATTCAGACATTAAAACTAGGTTGAGAATTGCAATAACAAGAATCAGTATCAAAATAATTATTTTGAGTAATAAAATTGTGTACTATAAATATCTGCAAATTATTGTACTACAATCCTACCTCAATCAAGCTGCAAATAGAAAAAGATAGAGAATCCTCACACACTAACTAGTAAAAAGTCTGAAACCAGATGGGCGTGGTAATCCCATCAGCTCAGGAGGCTGAAGCAGGAGGATCTTGAGTTCACAGCAGCCTCTGCAATTAGAGAGGACTTAAGAAACCCAACAAGACCCTGTCTCTAAATAAAATATAAAAGTGGCTGGGGATGTGGCTCAGTGGGTAAGCGTCCCTGGGTTCAATTCCTGGGGCCAGCCAAAAAAAAAAAAAAAAATTCAAACCACTTCTTCTCTTACACTGGTATTATCCCTAAGAACATAATCAGGCAAACAAAAATGAGAAATGAAGTAGATAGCAAGCAGAAACATTCTGTTTGCTCCCTGTTTAGGGTAGTGTTAATATTATTATAATCCCTACTTTATAATGGAGGGACCTGAGTCCAAAAGAGCCAAGTGACTCTAAACTGAGGCAGACAAGACACATTCTGATCCATGGCCATGAGGAAAACTTTCCATTAAGCCATGTTAATAAGTGGCATCAAAATATGGTATATCTATACTAACAGATCACAAAAAAACCCTTAAAAACAGAAAGCCACTTTTGAATAAATTAGTTTCAAAGAATTTTATCAGAAACACACATGAAATTTGACATATGCAGCAACAATTCCATTTGTCGTTTTAAGCTTTTTATTACAAAAGGAAAGATTTGTTGGTTCTAGTAAAGGTGTTTCCACTTAGTAGACGGAGTATTATTTTATTAGGTATAATTTGAATGCAAAGAGAGAAAAAGAAAAAGAGATACCTTTAAAAAGCAATATCTTACAGTGCTGAACTCCAGGCAGAAGCACCTACTGTGAAAGGACTAAGACATTGGGGTGCAAGCCAGCTTGTCTTGTTCTATGACAGGAAGGAAAGTGTGAATAGAATGAGCGGGTAAGAGGGGTAGTAAATGAGTAGGATATGAAGGCTGGGAAATAGAAACTAGGGAAAAGAAAAGGATCATATCAAGTTTGGTACAAATTTTGGATTTTGGTAGTAAAATAAATGCAATTAGCATTCAAGCCATCTTTGGTTTAAATGTGACTTGAAAAAGGATTAAACTAGTGGATGTGTAAATGCAGCAATGAGCTGTCTTTAGTAAAATGTGACTCCTGAGACTTTGACCTGTTCAGCTTTACTCTTCCAGGACACTATACATCAGATGTATTGATGGTAGAAAATATCACCAGCAAAAAAAAAAAAAAAAAAAAAAAAAGATGGAGAGAGGTAGTTACTGTTTAAGAGGCTTCCGGATTTAGGATGAATTTATTTACCATCTTAATTAATAATAGTTTCAGACTACTCTCCCCCAAAAAATGACTGTTACTTTTCCTAAAAAGATACTGATGAAAACAATTTGAATGTGACATAAATAGAGGTTTTGGAATTTTTCATCAAAAATTTGAGGTATGTCTGAAATTAAATATATAAAATTAGTGAATAGCTCAATCAATTTTTATCTTTGTGGTGGAATTTACAGTTGCTTGTAAATAATGCTCATGTATTTCTTGGGTGACTAATCATTCCACTCTGCCCAAGACAAGTCTCAATCCTTCCTTCAGTCCTAAGCAAACCAGGATGGCTTGCCACACTATATATGGTCATCCTCAAAGTGCCTGTGCTACACATAGTTATGAACCATCTTTTTTTCAGAAATGTTCTATATTACAAAATAATATGTAATCAATCAGTAGTTTATAATGAACAGTAATGGTGTACCCATGACCCATTAAGACATATGAAATCTTGATCTCTTGTAATGTCTTTAAAGAAAGTTTCCTTTTCTTTTCCCATTCCTGTTTGAAGTGGGTGTATCCCAGAAGATATTTAGAAATTATTTTGAAACCTTATATTCCAATAAAATAGAAGATATTAAAGACATTGATAAATTTCTTAAGTCATATGATTTGACCAGATTGAGTCAGGAGGACACACACAACTTAAACAGACCAATATCTATGGAGGAAATAGAAGAAGCCATCAAAACACTACCAACCAAGAAAAGCCCAGGACCGGATGGGTATAAAACAGAGTTTTACAAAACCTTTAAAGAAGAACTAATACCAATATTTTTCAAGTTATTTCAGGAAATAGAAAAAGAGTGAGCTCCTCCAAATTCATTCTACGAGGCCAACATCATCCTGATTCCTAAACCAGAAAAAGACACTTCAAAGAAAGAAAACTACAGACCAATATCTCTAATGAACTTAGATGCAAAACTCCTCAATAAAATTTTGACAAATCGGATACAAAAACATCAAAAATATTGTGCACCATGATCAAGTAGGATTAATCCCTGGGATGCAAGGCTGGTTCAATATATGGAAATCAATAAATGTTATTCACCACATCAATAGACTTAAAGATAAGAACCATATGATCATCTCGATAGATGCAGAAAAAGCATTCGACAAAGTACAGCATCGCTTTTCGTTCAAAACACTAGAAAAACTAGGGATAACAGGAACTTACCTCAACATTGTAAAAGCTATCTATGCCAAGCCTCAGGCCAGAATCATTCTAAACGGAGAACAAGACAGGGATGCCCTCTCTCACCACTTCTGTTCAACATAGTTCTCGAAACACTGGCCAGAGCAATTAGACAGATGAAGAAATTAAAGGCATAAAGATAGGAAAAAAAGAACTTAAATTAACACTATTTGCAGTGACATAATCCTATACCTAGCAGACCCATAGGTTCTATCAAGAAACTTCTAGAGCTAGTAAATGAATTCAGCAAAGTGGCAGGATATAAAATCAACATGCATAAATCAAAGGCATTCCTGTATGTCAGTGACAAATCCTCTGAAATGGAAATGAGGACAACCACCCCATTCACAATATCCTCAAAATAAAATAAAATAAAATAAAATACTTGGGAATCAACCTAACAAATGAGGTGAAAGACCTTTACAACGAAAACTACAGAACCCTAAAGAGAGAAATAGAAGAAGACCTTAGAAGATGGAAAGATATACCTTGCTCATGGATAGGCAGAACTAACATCATTAAAATGGTGATATTACCAAAAGTACTCTATAGGTTTAATGCAATGCCAATCAAAATCCCAATGGCATTTCTCACAGAAATACAAAAAGCAATCATGAAATTCATCTGGAAAAATAAAAGACCCAGAATAGCAAAAGCAATTCTAAGCAGGAAGAGTGAAACAGGCAATATAGCAATACATGACTTTAAACTATACTACAGAGCAATAGTAACAAAAACAGCATGGTACTGGTACCAAAACAGGCAGGTGGACTAATGGTACAGAATAGAGGACACAGAGACCAATCCACAAAATTACAACTATCTTATATTTGACAAAAGGGCTAAAAGCATCCAATGGAGGAAGGAGAGCATCTTCAACAAATGGTGCTGGGAAAACTGGAAATCCATATGCAACAAAATGAAACTGAAACCCTTTCTCTTGCCATGCACAAAAGTTAACTCAAAATGGATCAAGGAGCTAGGAATCAGACCAGAGACTCTGCATATAATAGAAGAAAAAGTTGGCTATAGTCTCCATCTCATGGGGTTGGGCTCCAAATTCCTTAATAGGACATCTATAGCACAAGAGTTAAAATCAATAATCAACAAATGGGACATACTAAAACTAAAAAAGTTTTTTCTTAGCAAGAGAAACAATAAGAGAGGTAAATAGGGAGCCTACATCCTGGGAACAAATTTTTACTCCTCACACTTCAGATAGAGCCCTAATATCCAGAGTACACAAAGAACTCAAAAAATTAAACAATAAGAAAACAAATAACCCAATCAACAAATGGGCCAAGGATCTGAACAGACACTTTTCAGAGAAGGACATACAATCAATCAACAAATACACGAAAAAATGCTCACCATCTCTAGCAATAAGAGAAATGCAAATTAAAACCACTCTAAAATACCATCTCACTCCAGTAAGAATGGCAGCCATTATGAAGTCAAACAACAACAAGTGCTGGTGAGGATGTGGGGAAAAGTGTACACTTGTACATTGCTGGGTGAGACTGCAAATTGGTTCAGCCAATCTGGAAAGCAGTATGGAGATTCCTGGAAAGCTGAGAATGGAACCACCATTAGACCCAGGTATTCCCCTTCTCGGACTATTCCCCGAAGACATAAAAAGAGCGTACTACAGGGATACAGCTACATCAATGTTCATAGCAGCACAATTCACAATAGCTAGACTGTGGAACCAACCTAGATGCCCGCCAATAGATGAATGGATTAAAATAACGTGGCAGTTATACACAATGGAATATTACTCAGCACTGAAAAATAACAAAATCATGGCATTTGCAGGGAAATGGATGGCATTAGAGCAGATTATGCTAAGTGAAGCTAGCCAATCCCTAAAAAACAAATGCCAAATGTATTCTTTGATATAAGGATGGCGACTCAAAACGGAGCAGGGAGGAAGAGCATGAGAAGGAGATTACCATTAAGCAGGGACGAGAGGTGGGAGGGAATGGGAAAGAGAGGGGGGAATTGCATGGAAGATGGAAGGAGACCCTTAGTGTTATACAAAATTACATATAAGAGGATGTGAGGGGAAAGGGGAAAAAAAGAGAGAAATGAGTTACAGTAGATGGGGTAGAGAGAGATGATGGGAGGGAGAGGAGGGGAGCGGGGATAGAAGGGATAGGAAGGGAAGCAGAATACAACAGACACTAGTATGGCAGTATGATAAACACGGATGCATAACCAATGTGATCCTGCAATCTGTACATGTGGTAAAAATAAGAATTCGTACCCCATTTGAATCAAATTTATGATATATGATAAGTCAAGATCATTGTAATGTTTTGAGAACCATAAAAAAAAAGAAATTTGTCATTACTTTTTTCCTGCTCTTCTTTAAGTATTTTCATCACAAAATTAAGTTTATCAAAACAGTATCATTTTAGAACTTCATAAAAATAATGATGCACCATACATTATTTTTCTGGCACATATGTTTATGTTTCACAATAAATCAAGAAATTTTGTTATGACATAAGATTATTCCTAAAGAATGTTTATTCATTTTCATCATCATACAAAAGTATTAAAATAGCGAGTGTTTATATAATGCTTACTATGTTCCAGAAATTGTTCTATGTTCTTCTCATGTTCATTATTTTATTTCTTTAAGAATCAGAGTGATAGAAACTTTCATTATCACAATTTATATCTCAGCAAATTGTGATACCTTGGATATCACCGAAAGAATCTACAGAAGCAAAATACAGAAAAATTATTGAAATATATACCAAAAATTTAAAATAAAGGAAGATTAGTAGAAGACTTGGAATTTAAATCCATATAGTATGACTCCTGAGGTCTCAGTCTTAGTCATTAAAAAAGGGCTTCATACTTTAATTTATGAACATATGACAGATATATCCATATCTTATCAATGGACATTTGTGTGTTTTCATACTTTTCCTCTTACAAACAATAATAACTAACCATTCTTGTAACACATCTCATCATTCAAGTATATTCCCTAGAGAATATGCTAAAAGTCCTGAAGTCTGTGTGGTTTTTCAATGTGGAGTTACTTTGTATTTCCATTGACATCAAATAAAATTTCACTTGTTCTACATTCTTCTCATCCTTTTGTGTTGTAAAATCAGTGAGTAAATAATAACTCTTTCGGGTTCCATTTGAATTTTCAGAAACTAATGTGACAGTGTATTTTCATATTATTGACCAATTATATGTAAACTTCTGTAAAATGCTTATTTATGCATTATTCCTTTTCCTTTTATCCATTTTGTGACTTTTAAAAGCATTGTAAAAATAGCTTTAAATTAAAATTACTGTATTTTTTCATATGTTACATACTATGCTTTATAAATGTGTCATTTATTTCATACACACACACATACACACACACAGTTGTTATGTGTTGCCAAAGAACAAATTGTTGTAAAAAAATCTTCCAATATATTGTCTTTTCATTAAAAATTTCATTATAGCCCAATTTATTCATCTTTTAAATATTATTCCATTTAAATCTCAGCTAAGAAATTCTTTCCCACCATAAAATTATATATAATTATTTAATCTTTCCAGAATTGTTTTATTTATGGTATGAACAAATTTATTCATTTATTTTTTTCTTAAATGGGTAACATTTTTTGACACAATTAGAAATCATTACTGCTTGTTATCTTATATATGAATTTCCTATAAATACATGTGATTTTGTTTCTAGGCTTTCTAATTTCTAATTTGTTCAGTGCTCCTTTTGTCTAGGCACTAATAACAATCCCTTTTTACCATATTTTTATGTGATATAACAATACCCCATGTAATTATTCTTCAAAGGTTTCTTGGCTAGATATCTGGAAAAGCTATGCATGCATAGCCAGAGCTTACTGTCTTTGCCAGAAGGCATGGCAGCAGTAAAGGAGACTTGAAGGAGACTTGGGAAGACACCTGGTTCAGAGCTGGAGAGCTGACTGGAGATGATTAGTGACAAGATATGATCTAAATAATAAGAGGAGATGCTTATCACAAAAAATGATAATAGGTCTAGAGGAAAGGGAATGAATATTAAAATATAGCAAAACTATTTGGCATCTATAATGCTGTTTGCTTATACATTTATTATTACCATGATAATGTTTAATTCATAAAATATATGCTCCCCTTCAGGAAACTCTGAAATCAAGGCCGCCTTCTCCATAACTCTTAAAATTTTCAAGTGGATTATTCTTTAGGTTTAAATTTTGCTATTGATTGGCTCATTTTTATGATACAAAATATTGAGAACTTGGTGTTAAAAGAGCTCTGTTGGATTACTTTTAATTATCCATGCTTTTAGTTCTCAAATATGTCTTTCTATAAACTGAACTACTTTGTTTAAAGATTCCATAGGGTTCTCTTCTACCCACTTTTGACTTATAGATAATATTATGTCTAAATTCACTAAGAATCATACTAAAACTTGTACATTGATCATCACCGCCTTTCAACTCCCATCAGATTTTATGGGTGAGCCATTCTACTTAATCTGGCTTGCTCAGACTCCAATCACAATATTTTATTTCACATTTGTGAGAAAAGTAAGGCATGTGAGCTATATTAGTCTTCACACAATAATACCTGAAGCTCATAATTCTTAGGTTGTTTCCCTCATATCTTATAATCCTAGGTTTATACTTAAGTGCTTTATCTATTATACTGCACAATAGTAGACGTCTTTAGTAAGCTAAATAATAAGGAGCCTTGGGAAATGGCTCAGACATTCTGATTAATGTTGGAAACAAATATCAAATTTACTATAGTATTTCTCTGTCTCTTCCCTTCATGTGGAGGTAAATTGCCTCAAATATAAAATGAAATTTGTTACTATTTCATTTTAATACAAGTGAATATGGAGAATGAGAAAATGTTGGATCATACAAAGTGAAATTTTTAACACCTTTTATCAAATACTGTTTATAAATTATGTGCCATTAAATTTTGTATGAAATAATTTTAAAAGCCCACAAGAGCAAGAAGTAGAATGTTCTTATATCCTTCAACCATTTTTAAGAATGTTTCTAAAATACCAGGAAAATATTCTGGTTTTAAGAACTCAAACTGTAAAAGAACAAACAGTATATTTAGATTAGCTGTAACAAAAACATGGAATTTTATAATTTTAAACCATTTCTTTATGCATTTATCATTAAAAATATACCCACAATAAATAAACTTTTGTTTTTGCTTTGTTTATTTTTGGTGATACTATTGATTGAACCCAGAAGGCCTCTACCGCTTAGCTACATCCCCAGTCTTTTTTATTTTATTTTGAGATAGGGTCACATTAAATTGCCCAGGCCATTCTTGAACTTGTAATCTTCCTGACTCAGTTTTCCAAGTAGCTTCACATACAAATGTGCCACACTGTGGCTGGCAACAAATTATTTTAGAAAGATTTTAAAGGCAAAAATATTTTTTTTGTTATGGTCAAACCAAATTCTGCAATAAAAATAGCTAAGAACAACTTTGAATTATTTTTGTTTTTATTATTATAACAGAGGTTTTCTTGAGTGGATTTTCTTTGTAAAATTTTTCTTAGTATACACAAACATTTAAAATTTACAGAGTATATCTTTTAGAGAAAACAACTTGCTCTTATGACATAAATGAACCAAGTTCAAGATTGTTCTCATGTCACCATACTAAACTAGACCAAAATCATTTTCATTGACTTAAATCTACTCCAAGCTCTAGTAATCACTGACAGCATGACAGATTGATAGCTTTAAGGTTAAACTATGTGCAGTTTCTTTTCTTTTCTTCTTTTTTTTTGCCATATTTCTAGAAGAATGAGGTCAATCATGACTACAAAGAGGATGATGAGGAAGAAGATGATGATCATAATCAAGAGGCCAGAACTTCTTTTCAAGTCCATTTCAGATATCTTGTTCACTTGATCTTATTTAACTTTTACAAACATCTTTCCTAAAATGTTATTTGAGAATATGTATCTGAGGGTTTTCGTACCCTAGATGATACAATGCAAGGGAAGTGTATGTACTTTCAAAGTTGCTCTAGTATTTATCTCCTAAGGAAACAGATGTTTGCACTTTATTGGCAACTATGTACTTCCAAATCAGTTCAGTGTTTGTTATCATCATCATTTTATCAACATAAAACAATAGAATAGATTACTAATTATACAGTTAAGAATTGGCACAGTCAAGTTTCAAACTCATTTCAGTATGTTTTTGAAATCACATTGTAGTGCACATTAAAATAAAAATTGTAAATACATGTTTCCAGTCAAGCACAGTTGCATAAGCCTGTAATCCCAAGGACTAAGGAAGCTGAGTCAGGAGAATTACAAGTTTAAGGCCAGGTTCTGCAATTTGGTGAGATATACTCTCAAAATAAACATAAAAAAAGAAAGGCTGGGAATGTAGCTTGGTGGCAAGGTGGACCTGGTTTCATTACACAATACCTGGAAAAAAATAATTTTATATAGTTAAACCAGCAGTGTGGTAGCACAAAACTGGAATCCTAGCTACTTGGGAGGCTAAGAGAGGAAGCAGGATGAATACAAATTCAAAGTCAGTCTTGACAACCTAGTGACACCTTGTTTTAAAATAAAATAGAAGAAGGTCTGAAGATATAGCTCCATGGTAAATTACTTGCCTAGTATTCATAGTGCCCTGGGTTTAATCCCCAGTACTATAATTTTTTTATTAATATTTTACAAGGAAAGGTAAATGGTTCAGAAAAATAAAAATGGGTAAGGCCTAAACATAAGACTGTAAAGCAGAAAAAAAAAAGTATATATATCAGTGCTTTTGGTGAAATAAAGGGAGCCCAATGAGGCTAAGGAGAAGAAGTTCTGAAGAGATGGGCATGGTTTTAGCATTTCATGCTCTTATAGGCTGTATTATTAAATTTTAATTTCATTTTAAATATAATGAAAACTAATTGATGATTTTCACTGAAGGGAGTAACTAAGATATATTAAAATAAATTTTAAGGGATTTAAAGGATAAAAAAATGAGAAGATGACTTAGGAAGTTATTGCAATAATCTAGATTTAAGACAGTGGTGGTTTGAACAAAGGAGATGGCAGTGAAGATAAAGATATGTGAAAAGAATAAATTCATATTTTGAATTTATAATCATGGGGATTGAGTGTGGACTTTAAAAATGATTAAAAGTGAGATTTCATGTTTGGACATTATGACTTTCTGATGCCACTGGGATCTCCATATGAAATGTCAAATATGTAAAAATATGATAATCCAAAGCATAGGCTTGCCTAAAGGTAGAGCTGAAGGACTCTAGTCAAGTGCAGAAATTATTTTTAAATCCCTAAAAGTAGATGGAATTACCAAAACGAAATTTTAGAAAAAGGAGGAGGGTTCTGATTGTAGGCTTGAGGCAATTCGATAAAGCTAATCAGAAAGCAGTTCAGGAAATTGGCAAGATTCTGCCTGAAAGTTAAAGTTAGGAGGCAAATCAGAAGACTGAATTTAAAAACCTAAAGTTAATCAGGGAAAGATTTTTAATAAAGATCATGAAACATTGGAGTGAAGGGAGAATAAATCACTACTGAAGAAATAGCAATATCCAAGAAACAAAGAGGACCCAAGAATATTATCAGAATGAAAAAAGCCTATAACAATATCAAGGTGTAAGAGTTCTATTATTGTAGTGATTTGTGCTTCTCTGTTGAGAGATACTTAATAGGAAGGACAAAGTCATCTCAGAAAGCAACTCACTGCTACTGGAGAACATTGAAGTTACAGGAATACACAAATCTACATTCCTCCCTGTGCTACAGCTCTGACTGAAACCAAAAGACCAAAAGCCCTGAAAATATTAAGTTTCTTTTTTTTTGCCAGGCTAAATTCAGTAAAATACTATAGATCACAGAACATTTATCAAAGCACATTGCAATAATCTTGTTTGTCTTAGTCTTTTCCATGATACTGAACAAAATTTGAAGAAGTATATTTCTAAAAGTCTTCATCCTCAATAAATGATCTATGTAGTACATAAAAACATTTAATAAACCCAGGGGCTTTGGGAGGCTGAGGCAGAAGGATCTCAAGTTCCATTCCACCATCCGCAAAAGCGAAGCACTAGGCAACTCATTGAGACCCTGTCTCTAAATAAAAAAATACAATAGGGCTGGGGATGTGGCTCAGTGGTCGAGTTCCCCTGAATTCAATCCCTGGTCCCCCCTACCCTCAAAAAAAATAAAACAAAACCCATTCAATGATTATTTGTTAAATGAATAATACAAGACAGTACGGATGTACAGATGGGGGATACGTAATTATTATTTTTTTGTTTGTTTTAACATGATCAACAGAGCAATACGTAAAAATTATTAGAACATATTTTGGTTCTACATAAGGTAGATATTTCAAATACTTCAAGTATTCTTTAAAAAAAAGCATTCTTTCTAAAACCTGAAACAAGGCAAGGATGTCTTTTTTTACCACTTCTATTCAATACAGTCCTTGAAACTCTAGCCAGAACAATTAGAAGAAATAAATTAAAGGGCTATGAATAGGAGAAAAATAACTCAAACTATTTCTATTTTCCAACTACATGATTCTATGTTTAGAAGATCCAAAAAACTCCACAAGGAAACTTCTAGAACTCATAAATGAAGTCAGCAAAGTATCAAGATATAAAATTAATAGCCATAAATCAATCGCATTCCTATACATCAGTTATGAATCAACTGAAAGAGACATTAAAAAACTCTTCTATTCACAATAGCCTCAAAGAAAATAAAATCTTTGGGAATCAATCAAACAAAAGAGGTGAAAGACCTCTACTATGAAAACTACAGAACACTAAAGAAAGAAATTGAAGAAGATCTTAGAAGATGGAAAGATCTCCAATGTTTTGGATAGGCAGAATTAATATTAACAAGATGGCCATACTACCAAAAGTGCTATACAGATTTAACGCAATTCCTTTTAAGGTTCTGATGAGATTCTTAATAGAAATAGAAAAACAGTCATTTTTCTTTGTAAAAATAAGAGGCCTAAAATGGTCAAGTGATCTTTAGCAAGAAAAGTAAATCAGAGGGCATTAAAATACCAGACCTGCAGTATATTGTGACACTATCTACTATAGTGCCAAAACAGTATGGTATTGGCCCAAAACAGACATGAAGACCAATGGTACAGAATAGAGAGACTCTTCAACAAATGGGACTGGGAAAACTGGAAATCCATCGGTAGAAAGATCAATTAAGCACCTATTTCTCACCATGCACTAAACTTAAAGTGGATCAAGGACCTAGGCATTACACCAGAGACCCTGCACCTACTAGAAGACAGACTAGGCCAACTCTCCATCATGTTGGCTTAGGAACCAATTTCCTCAACAAAACTCCTAAAATGTAAGAAGTAAAATCAATAACCAAAAAATGGAATGGTATCAGACTGAAAGTATTATTTATAGCAAAGGAAACAAGAACACAAAGAGAGAGCCTACAAAATGGGAGAAAATCTTTTCCACCTACACTTCAGATAAAGCATCAATCTCCAGGATATATAAAGAACTCAAAAAATGTAACACCAAAAAAAAAAAAAAAAGGCAGAAAACCCAATTGTAAATAGGCAAAGGAACTGAACAGTTACTTTAGATTAGAAGAAATATAATCAGTCAACAAATCCATAAAAGAATATTCAAATCTCTAGCATTTACAGAAAAGCAAATGATAAACACACTGAGATTTCATGCACTCCAGATAGAATAGCAGTTATCAAGAATACAAGAATAACTGTTGGAGAGGATGTGGGGACAGAGGTACACTCTTACATTGCTAGTGGGATTGCAAATTGGTGCAACCATCTGGAAAGCAGTATGGAATTGCTCAGAAAACTTGGTATGGGACCACCATTTGCCCAGCTATCCCACTCCTTGGCATATCCCCAAAGAATTTAAAATCAACATACTATAGTGGTGCAGCCACATCAATGTTTATAGTAGCTTGATTCAAAATAGCTAAGCTGTGAAACTAACCTAGGTGCCCTTGGACAGATGAAAGGACAAAAAAATGTGATATATATTCACAATGAATTATTAACCATAAGGAAAAGTGAATATTTTGGCATTTTCCAGTAAATGGATGAAACTGGAGACTATCACGCTAAGTGAAATAAGCCAATCCCCCAAACCAAAGGCCATATATTCTCTCTGGTATATGGATGCTAACACAATAAGAGGAACAGAGGAGGGAAGAATAGAAGTTCATTGGATTAGACAAAGGGGAATAAAAGGAAGGGAGGGGTATGGGATTAGGAAAGACAGTAGAATGAATCAGACATAACTTTCTTATGTTCATATATAGTGTATGACCAGTATAACCCCACATCAGGTACAATAACAAGAAAGGGAAAAAATATTCCATTATTTATAACATATCAAAATATACTTTACTGTCATGTATATCTAAAAAGAACACATTAAAATATTTAAAAATCTAAACAAAGGATATACTTCAGTGAAGGTATTTCAGCAGTCTGCTGAATGACAATTTGTTGGAGGTATTATAGAGGAGAATAGAGTAAATTTGTAAGGACCACTAAGTGATTAAAAGATTTCATAAATATTCAAGTTGTATTTATACTATTATTATCCTATTCTTCTTGATCATTTAAGTTGATTTTTATTTAATATATTATATATTTTAATATTATTATTTCTGATCTTAAATGAAATTTTAATAATGTAAGATACAGTATCTTCTCTTTAAGGGAACAATGAAATCTGAAAAAAGAAATATTGATTTTTATAAATAATTCTTAAAAAATGAAAATTAGAGAATGAAGAGAAAATGTGAATGGATTAGTTAATATTTTATTAGGTGCTGCTTATAATTGTGGTTAAGAAAATATCCATCATCACTAAAGATTACTGCAAATATTTTGTCTTTTCCTCTTAATGCGCTCTCTCTCTCTCTCTCTTTCTCTCTCTCTCTCTCTCTCTCTCTCTCTCTCTCTCTCTCTCTCAGAAAAGGACAGAATGGCAGAAGTAAGTGGTGAAAGTGATTCTCAAATTATGTAATTTTCAGGGAAAATATTTTGCTGCTTCCTTAAATAATTTCTTTTATCAAATAACCATTTGTTATATTTAAATATCATAAAATTAATTTAAAACAAGTAATTATAGCAATAATATAAACCTCAAGTTTCTAAAGCAGAAAAAAGTGGGAAAAATCAGAAAAAGTCCAGTAAATTAATTAACACTTATTTAAATGACCCAAATTCAGAAACTATGAAAGTCAAATGATTCTTTATGACATTTGAAAGGATAATAATATTATTTTTAATTGCTAGACTATAGTAAAGTGTTATTTCTTTGTCAGCACCTTATTTTACTAATATCCATGTTTATTCCTATATGTAAATGTAAAAGTAATAAAATATTACTAACCAATGCTTTCATCAAAACAGAAATTTTGATAGATCAAGCTGCTACTTTTTAAATATATTTATTGGTCACCTGGTATATATTTATCAGGGAATTTATTGAGTTTGAGTGTTATACATTATCCTTTATTTAAATAAGAAATAATTTGGCCTTAATTTGTTATCAATGATAGATACTGTATTGCTTTATTTAAAAATTTTAGTTTCTTGATAGTCTATCCATTTGAGAATGAAAATTTTTATCTAGGGAATATTTTACAATTATTTAATATTAATGGGTCTATTTTTTATAAACAGTGTAAAACATATATAAACACTAGTTCCATATGCATATTTCACAGAATTGATTCCAATAGCCTTATAAATATGCTATGATAATTTTAAAATGAGATGTGAACAAAGAGATATTATAAGATGCAGGCATTTTTAGAAAGGAACGAGAAATATGAGTTCAGGTAAGATAATAAATGGCAATTTATGTAGTTCTCTAGATCCCATCTTAATTAAAGATAAATGTGTTGTACTACTAATAATACTGGCATGTGACAAAAACATGTCTTCTGCTTAATTGCTTATTTTCCCTTTTAATTGGTTTTTGAAACTGTTAAATAATACAAGCAAGACATTTCAAAAACTGAACTCTTGAGACCAGACCCAGACTACATTTTGTACACTTGATGAATATGGTGAGGATTTGTTTGTCAAAATGGAAATCAAGTTAATCAAATGTTGAAATACAGTGAGTCATTCATCGCTTTTATTTATGCTGGGCTTTTGAGAGGATTAAATGAGATAAACTATGAAAAAAATCTGGTAGCATATCTGACACAAAACAGAGGTTTAGTAAGGAAAGATAACTATAAATATAAATTTAACAATTTATATTCCTTTAATATACAGGATTATGGATTTTAGAAAAAACAAATAATTCAGGTTTTCTCATCTTAATCTTGAGTAATCTCTTGGTGGGCCTCTGGGACATCTAGCTCACACATCTCAGCCTATTCCTTGACCTGGACAGTCATATCTCCCTAATCCATCCCTACCTCCTCAACTCATTCTAATCCCTTCTCCCTCCTTAGTGCTGTATGCACCCTGCTTTATTATCAGCGATTTCCTTTTTAATCTTACTCAGTTCTTTATTTCACCTTCAATTATTTTTGCCATAATCAAATCTGGCTCTTTCTCTTTAATAAGTAATTCATACTCAGTAATAAATTTTGTTTGCATACTTATTTATCCTATAAAGGCACCTTAAAATCACATTTATCTATTTTTCCATAAGATCTTCACTCAAAGTCAATTAATGTATTAAATTTGAGAAACATATTTATTAAGTAGCTTCTATATGCAAGTACTATTCTAGGCCCTTTAGATACATCAGTGAAAATGGTAGACAAAAAATTGGGGGTGGGAGTAGCTTCCATTCTTTTGGGACTGTAGGAGATATACCATGAACAATAAGCCTAAAAATAAGTAAATTATAATGAATGTTAAAATTTGTAATTACTATTTTTAAAAACTAAAATAAAGATATAGAAATGCTTCTGTGTAGAGGGTAGATTCAATTTGAAATAGGATGGTCAGGGAAGCACTCGTTGAGTAAATGAAGGCAGGGCAATAGCCGAATGGATGTTCAAAAGACAAGTATTTCATGTTAAAGGGTGAGACAGGTGTGAATTCTGAATGTTTTTGAGAAATCTCAAGGGGGATTTTGCATCTATAAGAGTGAATAGGAAATGGAGCAGTTGAGGGGATGTCAGTCCTAACAGTGGGCAGATTTTGTTGGAAAAACCACATCATGTTTGTACATAGAGTTATTAGATTTTGCACAGAGTAGTAATAAGATGTGAATTACATTTTTAAAGAATTGCTATCCACCCTGTTGAGAACAGAAAAACACTTGGGGTGGGCTGGGGCAGCACAAAAGTAAAAAACTAAACTTTACACTTCATATTTCCATTTTATGTACATATACTTAGTGCCATAATCTATTTAATCAACAATTCTAATGTTTATTCTTTTTTTTTCATCTTTAAAGTAATTTATTTCAGAAAAAAACTATTTTACTGTAATATTTTCTCACAAACAGCTGAAAAAGAGTTTTAATTCAAATTGTTTCTTTTTGGGGTGATTTAAGACTCATATTATTCTTTTGCCAGTATTAGTAAGTCCAGGATGCTTTTTGGACCATCTATTAAAGTGCTAAGCATCAAGGATCCTTAACTGGCTTTTCGTCAGGATGTCACATTCCACCCTAGCCATCCCCTGGATATTGGCAACACACAAGACATCTCACCTCCAAGACACTGAATTCAGTCCAATACCACTCCACTTAAAATTTCTCACTTCATATTCCAAAATTAATAGAGCTTTTGGATCAAGTCCTCAGAACAAAGACTGTTAACATTTCCTAGCATTAAATTATACCTTAGTATAAGTATAATCTACAACAATCACATCTTTGCATTATCTTTCAAATTATGAATGTTAGTTCCCTGCTTGAACGTCTTCACTTCTATTCAATCTATTTTGTTTACAGGCCTTCCTTTCTTCATGAAGCTCTGTCTAATCCTTCCAGTGAATATATTCTCCTATATTCAAAATGACTTATTCAACAGTAAACTTAATGAAGAAAAACTAGTTTTTTGGTACTTCATCAAATTTGGTGGAGTCAGGCTTGAATGACTAGTGAAGGTGTTATTATAAACTAAGGACTTGGGAAGAAAAAGTATATAAAAAATAAAGACACATAACCATGAACTTGACCTAACCAAAAAACTGTTCATTAAGCTCACAACTGACCTAGGATGAATGAGTAACAGGACATTCCTATCTGGCCTTAGTTGTCCATTTTACAACCAGTCTCAAAAGAATTTAAGGAAGGCAAGGTGCAGATTAATTGCTTGATGAATAATTTTCTATTCAAATTAAAATATTTGTTTGTAAGTCATTTGTGCAATGTATAACATGAAATCCTTTTACTTTGAAATTATGGTTCAGATAAAAACCCAACAATATTAATTAGAGCATGGAGTAAAATAACATGGTTGGTTTAAAATAGATAATCATGTTTTGCAATTCATTGCTTCATTTCTCTCTCCTCTGTATTCCTTTTAATGAAGCAAAAATTCTATTTCCAGAATGGCTTGTGTCCTGAAGAGAAAATAGAAGAGAGGTATAAAACATGTGCAGCATGAACATCACTGCAGTGTAATTTATAATAGACAAGATAAACAAACTAAATGAGAAGTGGTAGGGAGAGAGTATATCAACTTGATCAACTAAGATACAGGCACAAAATTAATAGGTATAAAAAAATAACCTGCATCATTTGCAAAACAGATTTTGATAAAGACTCTAAACATTTAATATTCTATTACTAACATGTAAGAAGTATTATGTATATAGTCAAAATTAGAATGAAGTATGGAAAATAGAAGCATGATTTGCAAAAATGGACATTGTATCAATTTTTTCCTATGGTTTTTCTTTTAAAAATATTTATATTTAAGAACAAAAAGAAAATGTCCTAAATTTAATGGTTATATGATGTTAGTTAAGTAGGGATGAATGTGCATATTTGAATATGTGGGAGGGACTAAATCCAACATGTACATTTTCTTGCCTGTGAATAATATTTTGAATGTTAACTCTCATGGTACAGCATGTTATATGCAAGTTTTACATAAGAGTCTACACATTATTTGTAATTCCATTCTTTCTGACACTGCTATCAGGTGTAAAAAATTTCCAGCACTGTATTTTCTGTAACTGATTAAAATGATTGTTGCTTTGACAATTTTGTACACTTTCAGGATCAAATTCAAAACTGCTACTATTTATTTACAGAGGACTCATGAGTCATATACTGAAATCCCCCTAACAGCTATGATACTCTGTTGAGCCAAAGAACACTTATTATTTTCCTCTCTGTATCTTTGTCTTTCTTTGTCCCTGTGGTTTTATATTAGTCTACACTATCTTCTGGAGGAAAAAATGATGATCATATCTATTGTAATTCTGAAGTTTCTTCAAATGAAAAAAAATTCTAACTCTTAATTATCTATATAACTCTATGTGTTAAGGATAAAATGTTATTATTTTAGCATTGACATAATTTTTAATGTATCCATTTTCTTCTTTAGGAATATTTCTTTGGTATAAAATCACATCTCCAAAAAACATTTTTAATGGCCATTCTATTTTTGCAGAATTTCTCTTGAATATATTTTTATACTCTTTTCATCTTTGGTATTTCCTCTCTGTGAAAGGAAGCTTAATCCTTTATTTAAATCTACCTTTCCTTGGAATACCCAAGTCACTTTATACACTGCTTTTGAGTTTAACAGAATGTTTTGTTGGTATTTATGCAAAACCAGAATATAAAACAATACTGCGTATTTTCTATCAGATTTGTTGGCTTAGATTTTCATAATCATGATATCACATCAATATATATTGCACCCATTATTTAACATTGAAACTGTATTTTTTAAGTAAATTATTTATATCGGATTATTGAGTTTTAGCACATTAAAAACTGTTATGGTTTTGATATGAGACTTCTTCCAATTGCTCCTGTGTTAATGCAGGAGGTGAAAGGATTAGACTATAAGAATGGTAACCTAATCAGTGGATTAATAGTTTTGATGGATTAATAATTTGAATGGATTACTGTGTAGAAACTCTAGGCAGGTGGGGCATGGCTAAAGCAAGTGGATCACTAGGATCATGAATCAAGGATTATACATTTTTGTCTGTGGGTGCTCCTTGGACTGGCTCTCTCTGCTTCCCAGCCTTCATGAGTGGAACAGTTTTGCTCTGCTACAGTCTTCCATTCTGATGTTCTGCCCCAGCTTGGGTCCAGAGTGATGTATGCTGCTGACCATTGACTAGACCTCTAAAACCTTTAGCCCAAAGTAAATCTCTTCTTTTCCAAATTGTTCTTGTGTGTTACAAATATTTTTTTAAAAGTAGTTTCATAATAGATTCATAAAGATTGGCTTTATCAAATAAGAATACACAATTGTAATTATCTTCATCTCTCCTGTCAATTAGTGTTTTGATTTTCTTGCATGTGTAAAGTTATTTTAATTTTAGTGACAGTGTATCTAAACACTCTTATTTAATATTTGTTGCTTTTAAGTATAATTATTCAAAACTATTAAATATCAAGCCAGAGAGTACACACTCTGGGGTTGTTGTTATTTTTCGGGGGATTGCACCAAATAGGATGAACTCTGTAATGTCTTCCACTTCTAAAATCGCCTTTAGTGTGTTTTTGCCCACAGCTTCCAATGGCCTACCTTAATTATTTCTCAAAGCATTGCTGGCCAGGCTGCCAAACTAGACATTGCTATAGCCACCACAGTCAATTGGACCAAAAGAGAGCAATAGTCTCAAAGAAATATCATCCATATGTTGTTTGAATTACTTTATTAAATTTCTTAATTTACTTCAAAATTACTAAAACAGATTTTAAATCTTCTTCCCCCCAAAATAAGTAAGTGAGGTAGTGGATATGTTGATTAGCTTGGCCTACTCATTGTATCACATCATATTGTGACCCATGAATTTATACAGTTATTATTTGTCACTTAAAAATAAATTTTAAAAAAAACATAATAATGATTTTTTTTTCTGAAAGGGAAAAGCTGATTGACTTAAATCCATAAGATTCTGTCAGTGAAAAATGTGAAACTATTACATAAAGCCAGTGTTTATTTCAACTGAAGTTGAAAGATAGGGGAGGGAAGGTATCAGGGCTAATTGAAGAAAAAATGAGTAATATTAATACTTTTATTATTACTACTAACAAGAATAACAAATAGAAATAACTGGCTAATAGCATCATTCACCAAGAGGGAATAGGTAAATTCATGCAAATGCTGAAATATTAAACCAAAGAAGTAATTCTTAAGACTAATTTCTTTTCCTGGCTACTGGAGCAAGCTTAGGCCCTGAGTCGCTTGGATCACATCATCCTGGTTTATAGAAGGCATCATTGCATTGCAGTTTCATTCGATCTGAATTAGTTTGTTACATGCTACAGAAAGGGACTGAATCTCCTTTGAACTCCAAGTTGTCTTAACACCAAATCCCATAATGTGAAGAACAAAGCATCCTGTTGACAAGTGGATGATAAATATAAGAAATCATATAGAAATCTCATTATGAATGGAAATCCTATCCTACATTTCACTGAAAGTCAATGAGTGATTATAAAATATTTGTTGATTTAGAGGGATTTAAAAATTAATCCTTTTTCTTTATTTTTTTTTATTGGTTGTTCAAAACATTACAAAGCTCATGACATATCATCTTCCATACATTTGATTCAAGTGGGTTATGAACTCCCCTTTTTTACCCCAAATACAAGTTGCAGAATCACATCAGTTACACATCCACATTTTTACATAATACCATATTAATGACTGTTGTATTCTGCTACCTTTCCTATCCCCTACTATCCCCCCTCCACTTCCCTCTCATTTTCCCTCTCTACCCCATCTGCTGTTGTTTAATTCTCTCCCTTGTTTTTTTTTTTCCCTTTCCCCTCACAAACTCTTATACGTAATTTTATGTAACAATGAGGCTCTTCTTCCATTTCCATACATTTTCCCTTCTCTCTCCCTTTCTCCCACCCCACTCGTCTCTGTTTAATGTTAATCTTTTCCTCATGCTCTTCTTCCCTGTTCTGATCTTAGTTGCTCTCTTTATATCAAAGAAGACATTTGGCATTTGTTTTTTAGGGATTGGCTAGCTTCACTTAGCATTATCTGCTCTAATGCCATCCATTTCCCTGAAAAATCCATGGTTTTGTCATTTTTTAGTGCTGCGTAATACTCCATTGTGTATAAATGCCACAGTTTTTTAATCTATTCATCTATTGAAGGGCATCTAGGTTGATTCCAAAGTCTAGCTATTGTGAATTGTGCTGCTATGATCATTGATGTGGCAGTATCCCTATAGTATGCTCTTTTAAGGTCCTCAGGGAATAGACCGAGAAGGGCAATAGGACGCCCATAGCCCAAGAGTTATATACAAGAATAAACAAATGGGACTTACTTAAACTAAAAAGTTTTTTCTCAGCAACAGAAACAATAAGAGAGGTAAACAGTGAACCTACATCCTGGGAACAAATTTTTACTCCTCACACTTCAGATAGAGCCCTAATATCCAGAATATACAAAGAACTCAAAAAATTAAACAATAAGGTAACAAACAACCCTATCAACAAATGGGCCAAAGACCTGAACAGACACTTCTCAGAGGAGGACATACAATCAATCAATAAGTATATGAAAAAATGCTCACCATCTCTAGCAGTCAGAGAAATGCAAATCAAAACCACCCTAAGATACCATCTCACTCCAGTAAGATTGGCAGCCATTATGAAGTCAAACAACAATAAGTGCTGGAGAGGATGTGGGGAAAAGGGTACACTTGTACATTGCTGGTGGGACTGCAAATTGGTGCGGCCAATATGGAAAGCAGTATGGAGATTCCTAGGAAAGCTGGGAATGGAACCACCATTTGACCCTTTTTCTTTATTTTAAAATGAGGCAAAAGGAGTCAATCCTAATTGCACTTAGCTGTAAATTTCTACTCATTTCTCAGGGTCTTGTGATCTTAATCCAGCTCCATCCACTCTACTGAACAGGGGAAAAAAAGTATTTTAAAGGGATATTTTATTTTCATGTGCAACATATGGGAATTATTATTTCTCATTACACCTTTCATAAATGTGTTTAATAATGAATGAAGTTTGTCAAATGCAATTGCACTAGAACATGTGTCACAGATTTCTACACATGAGGTGCTAATGAATTATGCTCAACAAGTCAAGAACAATTTGAAATACTTAGCTGCAGATATTCTGTATTTTTTTTCCTTTTTTTTATTGGTTGTTCACAACATTACAAAGCTCTTGACATATCATATTTCATACATTAGATTGAAGTGGGTTATGAACTCCCAATTTTACCCCAAATGCAGATTGCAGAATCACGTGGGTTACACATCCACAATTTTACATAATGCCTACATAATGCCTGCTACCTTTCCTATCCCCTACTATCCCCCTCCCCTCCCCACCCATCTTCTCTCTCTACCCCATCTACTGTAATTCATTTCTCTCCTTGTTTATTTTCCCATTCCCCTCACAACCTCTTATATGTAATTTTGTATAGCAATGAGGGTCTCCCTTCTTTTCCATGTAATTTCCCTTTTCCCTCCGTTTCCCTCCCATCTCATGTCTCTGTTTAAAGTTAATCTTTTCTTCCTACTCTTCCTCCCTGCTCTGTTCATAGTTGCTCTCATTATATCAAAGAAGACATTTGGTATTTGTTTTTTAGGGATTGGCTAGCTTCACTAAGCATAATCTGCTCTAGTGCCATCCATTTCCCTGCAAATTCTATGATTTTGTCATTTTTTATTGCTGCATAGTACTCCATTGTGTATAGATGCCACTTTTTTTAATCCATTCATCTATTGAAGGGCATCTGGGTTGGTTCCTCAGTCTAGCTATTGTGAATTGTGCTGCTATGAACATCGATGTGGCAGTATCCCTGTAGCATGCTCTTTTAAGGTCTTCAGGGAATAGTCCTAGAAGGGCAATAGCAGGGTCAAATGGTGGTTCCATTCCCATCTTTCCCAGGAATCTCCAAACTGCTTTCCAAATTGGCCGCACCAATTTGCAGTCCCACCAGCAATGTACAAGTGTACCCTTTTCTCCACATCCTTGCCAGCACTTGTTGTTGTTTGACTTCATAGTGGCTGCCAATCTTACTGGAGTGAGATGGTATCTTAGGGTGGTTTTGATTTGCATTTCTCTGACTGCTAGAGATGGTGAGCATTTTTTCATGTACTTGTTGATTGATTGTATATCCTCCTCTGAGAAGTGTCTGTTAAGGTCCTTGGTGCTAGGAGCCACAAGCAAATATACGATGTATGGCACATTTGGTTGTAAAGTGACGCCAGCTAGCCACTGAGATGATTATGTTAAGATTTACATTCATATGGAAATTGGACTCCCGCTGTTCACCTTGGCCTGCTACTGGACTCATGTTACGGGACTCATGGAGAGTTCCCATTGGTTGGGGAAGGATAGTAGGAGGGAATTCCGGGGTAGGTCCGGGGGACCCCCGGTTCCGGGGAACGCGCGGTTCCGGTGGAGGCCCGCGTGGGAGGACCGGGTTTGGCTTGCCAGCGCCTAGAGAGTATTGGCGGCTTTTTCAAAATAAAGTTTTGTTCCTGCTTGAGTGGCTAGTGATTCTGTGCCCAGCCAAGACTGCGGCACCTTGGCCCATTTGTTGATTGGGTTATTTGTTATCTTATTGTCTAATTTTATGAGTTCTTTGTATACTCTGGATATTAGGGCTCTATCTGAAGTGTGAGGAGTAAAAATTTGTTCCCAGGATGTAGGCTCCCTATTTACCTCTCTTATTGTTTCTTTTGCTGAGAAAAAACTTTTAAGTTTAATGAAGTCCCATTTGTTGATTCTAGTTGTTAACTCTTGTGCTATGGGTGTCCTATTAAGGAATTTGGAGCCCGACCCCACAATCTGTAGATCAGAGCCAACTTTTTCTTCTATCAGACACAGAGTTTCTGATTTGATATCAAGCTCCTTGATCCATTTTGAGTTAACTTTTGTGCATGGCGAGAGAAAGGGATTCAGTTTCATTTTGTTGCATATGGATTTCCAGTTTTCCCAAAACCATTTGTTGAAGATGCTATCCTTCCTCCATTGCATGCTTTTAGCCCCTTTATCAAATATAAGATAGTTGTAACTTTGTGGATTAGTCTCTGTCCTCTATTCTATACCATTGGTCCACCCGCCTGTTTTGGTACCAGTACCATGCTGTTTTTGTCACTATTGCTCTGTAATGTAATTTGAAATCTGGTATCGCTATACTGCCTGATTCACACTTCCTGCTTAGAATTGCTTTTGCTATTTTCCATATGAATTTCATGATTGCTTTATCTATTTCTACAAGAAATGCCATTGGGATTTTGATTGGCATTGCATTAAATCTATAGAGAACTTTTGGTAATATCGCCATTTTGATGATGTTAGTTCTGCCTATCCATGAACAGGGTATATTTTTCCATCTTCTAAGATCTTCTTCTACTTCTCTCTTTAGGGTTCTGTAGTTTTCATTGTATAAATCTTTCACCTCTTTTGTTAGGTTGATTCCCAAGTATTTTATTTTTTTTGAGGATATTGTGAATGGAGTGTTTTTCCTCATTTCCATTTCAGAAGTTTTGTCGCTGATATACAGAAATGCCTTTGATTTATGCGTGTTGATTTTATATCCTGCCACTTTGCTGAATTCATTTATTAGTTCTAGTAGTTTCTTTGTAGACCCTTTTGGGTCTTCTAGGTATAGAATCATGTCATCTGCAAATAGTGATAATTTAAGTTCTTCTTTTCCAATTTTTATGCCTTTAATTTCTTTCGTCTGTCTAATTGCTCTGGCCAGTGTTTCGAGAACTATATTGAATAGACGTGGAGATAGAGGGCATCCCTGTCTTGTTCCGGATTTTAGAGGGAATGCCTTCAACTTTTGTCCATTCAGAATGATGCTAGCCTGAGGCTTAGCATAGATAGCTTTTACAATGTCAAGGTAAGTTCCTGTTATCCCTAGTTTTTCTAATGTTTTGAACATAAAGGGATGCTGTACTTTGTCGAATGCTTTCTCTGCGTCTATCAAGATGATCATATGGTTCTTATCTTTAAGTCTATTGATGTGGTGAATAACATTTATTGGTTTCCGTATGTTGAACCATCCTTGCATCCCAGGGATGAATCCTACTTGATCATGGTGCACAATTTTTTTGATGTGTTTTTGTATTCGATTCGCCAGAATTTTATTGAGGATTTTTGCATCTAGGTTCATTAGAGATATTGGTCTGTAGTTTTCTTTCTTTGAGGTGTCCTTGTCTGGTTTCGGAATCAGGGTGATGTTGGCCTCATAGAATGAATTTGGAAGAGCTCCCTCTTTTTCTATTTCCTGAAATAACTTGAAAAATATTGGTATTAATTCTTCTTTAAAGGTTTTGGAAAACTCCGCTGTATACCCATCCAGTCCTGGGCTTTTCTTGGTTGGTAGTCTTTTGATGGCTTCTTCAATTTCATCCATTGATATTGGTCTGTTCAGATTGTGTGTATCCTCCTGACTCAGTCTGGGCAAATCATATGACTTAATTAATTTATCGATGTCTTCACTATCCTCTATTTTATTGGAATATAGGTTTTCAAAATAATTTCTAATTGTCTTCTGTATTTCTGTAGCATCTGTTGTGATATTGCCTTTTTCATCCCGTATGTTAGTAATTTGAGTTATCTCTCTTCTTCTCTTCGTAAGCATGGCTAAAGGTCTGTCGATCTTATTTATTTTTTCAAAGAACCAACTTTTAGTTTTGTTAATTTTTTCAATAGTTTCTTTTGTTTCAATTTCATTGATTTCCGCTCTGATTTTAATTATTTCTTACCTTCTGCTACATTTGCTGTTGTTTTGCTCTTCCTTTTCTAGGGCTTTGAGTTGGAGTGTGAGCTCATTTATTTGTTGGATTTTTCTTTTTTTGAGGAATGACCACCAGGCGATGAATTTTCCTCTTAAAACTGCTTTCATTATGTCCCATAGATTCCGATATGTTGTGTCTGTATTTTCGTTTATCTCTAAGAATTTTTTGATTTTCTCCTTTATGTTTTCTGTAACCCATTGATCATTCAGTAACATATTGTTCATTTTCCATGTGATGTAGGATTTTTCCTTCCTTCTTTTATCATTGATTTCCAGTTTCATTCCATTATGATCAGATAAAATGCATGGTATTATCTCCACCCCTTTATATTTACTGAGGGTTGCCCTATGGCATAATATATGGTATATTTTTGAGAAAGATCCATGTGCTGCTGAGAAAAAAGTATAGCCATTTGATGATGGTTGATATATTCTATATAAGTCAATTAAGTCTAGGTTATTGATTGTGGTATTGAGTTCTATAGTTTCTTTATTCAACTTTTGTTTGGAGGATCTGTCCAATGGTGAGAGAGGTGTGTTGAAGTCACCCATAATTATTGTGTTGTGGTCTATTTGATTCTTGAAGTTGAGGAGAATTTGTTTTATGAATGTCGCAGCACCATTATTTGGTGCGTAAATATTGATAATTGTTATGTCTTGTTGGTGAATGGTTCCTTTTAACAGTATATAATGACCTTCTTTATCCCTTTTGATTAACTTCGTCTTGAAGTCGATTTTATTCGATATGAGGATGGCCACCCCTGCTTGCTTACGAGGACCGTGTGCGTGGTATATTTTTTCCCATCCTTTCACCTTCAGTCTGTGTATGTCTTTGCCAATCAGATGTGTCTCCTGGAGGCAGCATAATGTTGGATTTGTTTTTTTAATCCATGATACCAGCCTATGTCGCTTTATTGGAGAGTTTAAGCCATTAACATTCAGAGTTACTATTGATATATGGTTTGAACTTCCATCCATGTTTGATTGTTTATCCTTTTTTTAAAAAAAAATTTTAGTTTGTTTCTCCATGATTGTCTTTCCCCTCGCCCCCTGTCTTTACTGAGGCACTTCCCACTGATGGTTTTGGTTATTGTTTTTCATTTCTTCCTCGTGTAGTGTTTTGCTCAAAATGCTTTGCAATGCTGGTTTTCTGGCTGCAAATTCTTTTAACTTTTGTTTATCGTGAAAGATTTTTATTTTGTTGTCATACCTGAAGCTTAATTTTGCTGGATACAGAATTCTTGGTTGGCATCCATTGTCTTTCAGTGTTTGAAATATATTGTTCCATGACCTTCTTGCTTTCAGTGTCTGTGATGAAAAATCCGTTGTTAACCTTATTGGTTTACCCCTGAATGTAATCTGTCTCCTTTCTCTTGTAGCTTTTAATATTTTCTCTTTGTTCTGTATATTGGATATCTTCATAACAATGTGTCTTGATGTTGGTCTACTGTGATTTTGTGTGCTCAGTGTCCTGTATGCATCTTCAATTTGTATATCTGTTTCCTTTTTTATTTCTGGAAAGTTTTCTGTAATTATTTCATTCAGCAGGTTACTCATTCCCTTGGTTTGAATCTCTGTACCTTCTTCTATCCCAATGACTCGTAAGTTTGGTTTTTTTATGTTATCCCATAACTCTTGGATGTTTTTCTCATGATTTTTTACCAGCCTTTCTGAGTTGGCTAGACTCTTTTCAAGATGATATATTTTGTCTTCATTATCTGACGTTCTGGCTTCTACTTGCTCTACTCTGTTAGTGATACTCTCAATTGAGTTTTTAATTTGGTTTATCATTTCCTTCATTTCTAGAATTATTGTTTGATTCTTTTTTATAATCTCTATCTCCTGATAAAGATGCTTAACTTCTTCTTTTATCTGTTTATGAAATTCATTCTCAATGTGTTCTTTCGCTGCTTGAATTTGCTGTCTTGTATCCTCTTTAAGGTTCCATTCCATCTGTCTAAGGTGTTCCTTGAGTTCTTTATATGACCATTTTTCTGATGACTCTAGGTCCTCCTGAATATTTAAGCTGTCCTGCATTGTTTGTACTCCTTTTCTTCCTTGTTTTTTGAAGCTGCTCATGTTACTTCTTGTTCTGTTTGACTGCTGCGTTACTGTTTACTCCTATAAATTAATTTGATGCTTGGGGGGAAAGGTATTTGAAGGGAAGGGAATAAGTCACTAAAGAGAATGAGAGTAGGCAGGTAGAATTCAAGGAAAGGGGGATAAGAAAAATGAAAAGACTAAAGAAGAAAAAAATAGGAACTAAAAAAAGGAGAAAATTAAAAAATAATAATAATAATAGTAATTAAAAAAATTAAAATTATAATTAGTAGAAAAAAGAAAAAAAATTTAAAAAAATATTTTGTAAAAAAAATTAATAAAACGACAAGAAAGAAAAATGAAAATGAAAGAAAAACCCAAATCAAAAAAAAGAAAAGAAAAAAAAAGAAAGAAAGAAAGAAAAAACCTAATAAATGCTGTCTTAGAGTTTGATTAATTTCTCTTCCAGTAGGTGGCGCTGTGCCCACCAGGTCAAGTTTCTCCTGTCAATATGTGGGAACCAATCACTGTGCAGCAGCTCCTCCCAGACTGGGCGAGTCTCCAGTCCTGAGTGTCTAGGGCCTCCTCTTGTGTCTAGTCACTTCCCACTTTTTCTCTAGCCAGGCCCCTCTCACCACAATACTGGCTACACACCAGGTCTGCTGCTCCCGGGAGCCCTGTTTTCATGAACGACTGGGCACACTCTTCCAGTTTGCCATTCCCTCAAACCCTAAGTTTGTAGAGCTTGGGGCTGAGAATCCTCAGCGGATTTTACTTGCCCTCCGGTATCCACTTCCCCGTAGCTGGTGCAAGAGACCTCAGCAGTCAGCCCTGGTGGGAGCGGTAGTTCCGTGCCGCGGGTCCCGCACCACCTCTGATTCCCTCGGGCTGGCTGTAGCACTCACGGGAGAGCTGGGAGGGGCCCTTACGGGAGAGCTGGGAGGGGCCCTTAAGGTTTCCCCGATTTGTGGAGAGGGAAGGCTAGGGGATCACATACCTGTAGCTTCAGGTTTCAATGAAGTTATCTCCTCCGCAGCAGTATGATGGCGTCAGTTCTCTCCCCATTTTTTCTTTCAATGCTTTTCCTTTGGGGTCGCTGTGACGGGTCCTCTGACCTTAAGGGTCCGCAGAAAGAGAGAGCGATATTCTGTATTTTTGCAGATATTCCTCCACATCCTCATCATCTCTTCTTTAATAATTTTATACTTATGATATTAGCAGGTGTGAGTTGATATTTCACTGTGGCTTTGTTTTACACCTTGCCTGATGATTAGTGAGGCTGAGCATCTCTTCATGTATCTGTTGACTATTTACACGTTTTCTCTGAAGAAATGTCTATTCAAGTCCTGGGCTTTTTACTAATCAATGTTTTAAAATTGTTTTCATTAAATTATAGAAATTCTCATACATTAAAGATATTTACCTCTTATTAGGTATATGGTTTATAATCATTTCCATATTCCATGATTTACTTTCTTACCCTTTTATTGCCTTTGCTGTGCAGAAAATTTTAGTTTTAATTGTCTGTTTTTGTTTTAATTACTTGTGCATTGGTGTCATAATTAAAAGTTGTTGCCAAGGTGAATGTCATGGACCATTTCCCTATTGTTTTGTACTAGGATTTTACAGGTTCAATTCTTACATTCAGTACTACTGCATTTTGAATTGATTTTTGTGTGTGGCATATGATAAGGATTCTGATTCATATATTTCCATAAGGATATCCAATTTTTCACCACAAGATGTTGAAAAAGTTATTCTTTTCTTTTGTGCCTTTTTGGTACCTTTGTTTAAAGTCACTTGGCCATGAATGTATACACTTCTTTTGGGGATTCTATTGGATTATATATCTGTTTTTGTTTTAGTGTCATAATATTGTTATTACCATAATTTCATGATATAATTTGAAATAAGAAAGCGTAATCCCTTCAAATTTGTTTTTCCTGCTCAAAATTATTTCACATGTTTGAAATCTTTTGTAATTACATATGAATTTTAAGATTTTTTTTCTATTTCTGTAAAAAATACCATTGGAATTTTTATAACGATCACATTGAATCTGAAGATTACTTGGTGCTGTACAAATGCTTGATAGTATTGATTCTTCTGATCCATGAACACAGAAAAGCTCTATATTATTTGTGTTTTCTTGAATTTCTTTCATCAATGCTTTTCAGATTTGAGTGTATACATATTTTAGCTGCTTGAATAAATTTATTCCTATTGTTTCTTTTCTTGATAGTTCATTGTTAGTATATAGAAATGAAAACAATTTTTGGAATGATTTTTAAATGTCACTTAATTTATTAGTTATAACACTTTTTGTTGGAGTATTTAATATTTTCTGCATAGAAGATAATTACATCTACAAACATACACAACTTTCCTTCCTCCTTTAAAAGTTGGAAGCCTTTTAAATTTCATTCCTATCTATTCCATTCCAGATTTTTCTGGGAGGTGTTTCCCCCCTTCAACTTTTTAAAGATTTTGAGAAGAATTAGCACTAATTCTTCATTAAATGTTCATTAAATGAGTACATATTCATCAATATTAACACATCTTCCAATGAAGCAATCTGATCTTGGTAATTTCATTTCTGGAAGGATTATTATTAGTAATTAAGTCTATTTTTTTTAGTTACATGTATATTCAGACTTTCTATTTCTTCATGATTCAGTCTTGATAGATAATATTCTTCTAAAAAATTATTTCTTTCAAGTTTTTCCATTTATTAGCATATAATTATTCATAATTTTGCTAGTTTATGTATGTATGCATCTATTTATCATATTCATTGATTTATGTGGCACTAAATTTATTGTACACTTTTCCATATCTGGTTTTATTCACCCAAATAATTTTTCTTAATCTAACAAAAAGATTTATGTTTTGTTGTCCCATCAGTTGATGAATGGATAAAGGAAATGTGAGATATATATATATATACACACACACACACACACACACACACACACACACAATGGAATACTATTCGGTACTAAAAGAGAATAAAATCATGGCAGTTCAGGTAAATGGATGGAGTTGGAGAATATAATGCTAAGTGAAATTAGCCAATCCCAAAACACCAAATGCCAAATGTTTTCTCTGATATAAGGATGTTGATTCATAATGGGGTTCTGGGTGGGGACCATGGGAGGGTTAGAGAAACTCTAGAGAGAGCAAAGGGGAGGGAGGGAGCATGGGGGTAGGAAAGATAGTGGTATAAGATGGACATCATTATCCTAAGTACATGTATGAAGATGCGAATGGTGTGACTCTACTTTGTGTACAACCAGAGATATGAAAAACTGTGCTCTATATATGTAATATGAATTTTAATGTATTGTGCTGTTGTATATAACAAATTAGAATTTTAAAAACTCTTAATTTTGCTTGCTTGTTTACTTGTTTATCTTATTTTTTATTTGACATATTTTATTTTAATTTATTTCTATGTGGTTTGTTTGAGGGTCATCTTAGTTGAAATTCATTTAGTTTCTTGGATTTGAATTTACATTTTCATCATCAGGTTTTCAAAGTGTTCAGCTATTATTTGCTCCTTACTCTTTTCCTTCATTCCTAGGACTTGTGTAATGTATATATTGGCCAACTTTATGTTGCCTCATTAATCAATTAGTTCTTTGCTTGTTTTTATTCTATTCATTTTTTTCTGTAACTAAGTAATTTCAAGTGATATATCTTTTAATTTGCATATTCTTTCTTCTACTTGATCAAATCTGCTCTTTAAACCCTCAAGTGAATATTTCATTTCAGTTATTGTGGTCTTGCACTACAAAATTTCTGAGTTTTTTAAAATAGTTTTTACTTGTTCTTTTTAGTTATACTTGACAATAAGGTTCACTTTGACATAATTATAAAATTATGGAACATGATTTGTTCTAATTCATCCTTAGTACTTCCATTTCCTTTTCTTTCCTCCCTCCCCTTGTTCCCTTCTCTCTATTTCACTGATCTTTCTGCTATTTACTTACAGGTTTTATTTTTTATATTAGTATTTTGTGGATGTACATAAAATGCTAATATGTACTGTGGTAGATTTATATATGAACATAGGAAAGTAAGGTTAGATTCATTCCACTGTCTTTTCCTATCTCATCACTCATCCCTTTCCTTCATTCCACTTTATCTACTCAACTAATCTTTCTTCTATTCTTTTTTTTTAACTTCCTTTCCCTAACTTTGGATTAGTTTCTGCATATCAGAGAAAACATTATAACTTTGACTTTTTAAGTTTCTTTTTTTAGTTTCCATCTCATATTTTGATATTTTCATCATGTGCATTGTTCATTGCATGTTCTCATCTTTTTGATGGCTAGTTTTAACTCCGTCAGGCAAGATAGGATAGTCCCTCAAGCATCATTCCCCCTTCAATTTCTTTAGTGTAAATTTCTGGAGATTTATTTATTTCCTTGGATTGCTCATTGTTTCAGACAGTGGTTTTTTTTGTTTTTTGTTTTGTTTTGTTTTGTTTGACAATGTAACCAAATGACCTCACAAACAATTTTAAGGATGAATATTTTATTTGGGGGCTCACTGTTTTAGGATTCTTAGTCCATAGATGGCCAACTTCCATTCCTCAGGCCCAGGGTGAGGCAGAACATCATGGTGGAAGAATGTGGAGGTAGAAAGCAGTACATGACTACCAAGAAGCAGAGAGACAGCTCTGCTCAACAAGGATAAATTATAAGCCCTAAGACAAGGCCCCAATGACCACCTTCTCCAGCCACACCCTATCTTCCTATAATGACCATCCAGCTAATCGTAACCAGTGGATTAACACATTGATTTGGTCAAGGCTTTCATAACCCATTATTCCACCTACTAATCCTTTGGCATTGACTCACACATGTGCTTTTTGGGGACACCTCACATCTCAACTATAATAGCCATGTTTCATTGTTTCATTGTTTCTTCTTCTCATAACTTTGTTTTAGAATCTGTGCATTAAAAAATAAATAAATAAAAAACAACCTACCTCTACCCATCTTCATGGACTAGTTTTATACAGGGGAAGATATTTACTAATCAGCCTAACTAGAGCTCCTAGGCACCTTATCAATATTCTCTGAAGATGCATCTTTTCTGAGCTTTTGCATACAAATTTTTAATTACAGACATTTACCATTTTTTGTTTATTTTATTTTTCTAGAAGTTTGTTGTTTTTGTTCCCATGGTATCTGTGTATGGTCATGCATGTTCTCTGGTAGTACCTCATATTTCCTTCTCTGTCTCAAGTATCCAAATTATGCCTCTTCTCTCACTATTCTAAGTAAGATGAGAAAAAATAAAATCCCTTAATCAAAATTATCTACTAAAATTCAGACTACGGGTACACTTTTCATTTTTCTCTTATCAAGGATAAAACCAAAAACTGGGTTATTCCTTCTACTTGTGATGATCTGAGCTGGTTTCTGCCACTGATATTACAAATTGTTGGATACTTCCTGTTTTAGTCAGCTTTTTCACTACTGTGACTAAAAGATCTGATGATAACAATTGTAAAGGAGGAAAAGTTTCTTTGAGGATTTATGGTTTCACAGGTCTTAGTCCACAGAAAGCTGGCTCCATTCCTTGGAGCTTGAGGTGAAGCTGAACATCATGGTGGGAGAGTGTGCCCGAGGGAAACAGCTCACATCATCATCAGAAAGCAGAGAAGGAGTCTCTACTTGCCAGATACAAAACACACACCCAAACCATGCCACAATTTCTACCTCCCCTCCAGCTACACCCTACCACTTTATTACCACTCAGTTAATTCCTATCAAGGGATTAAATTACTGATTGGGTTAAGACTTTTACAACCCAATCATTTCTCCTCTGAACCTGCTTGCACTGTCTCACATGTGAGCTTTTGGGGGACACCTCACATCCAGACCATAACACTGACTTTAAGCATTGAGTTGTCTTTTGTTCTCTGAGGCCACCAAATATGTAAATTATGCCCATTCCTTGTGGGAACTCTGAGTAAGTTAACACAGAAACCAAATCTTTTGGCAGTCCCATAAAAAGTCAGAACACTAGTTGTATGTCCCAGTATTTTCCTTTCCTCTGATAAAGCAGGTTTTTTTTTTTCTCTTCAATATGAGTTGTGCCTACTTGAGCAAGAGGCTAATTGGTTGAAATGAAATTACTTTTCTTAACAATTTCACTGCATCTTTTATTGATTTAGAGCTTTGCTGATGTTCCCTTTCTTCCATACTGATTTGTGGAGTTGTTATAAAGGTCTTTTGGATCATCATGTTAATGTATAAAGGCTTTTGGACCAGGTTTATATTTGAAAATATTTAGGGATTCCTATTTCACTTTCTAATATCCCTTCTTTACTTGACTTAATTTGTTAAATATTTGTGTTTGTGAGATCATAACACTCATGTCATTGTACATAGCAGATTTTTTTTTTGCATTACTGTTTTAATGTTTTTTTTTGCATCAGGAAATGTATCTATTGGTACATATTTGTTTAGATTCTTTACAGTTTGGGGCTTTTATAAGTAATGTTACTATGAATATTTTTTGAATTATTTTCAATGCTGGGGATGGAAGCCAGAGTTTCATGCTTGCTAGGCAAGAGCTCTGCCATTATTCCACACAAATAGTCCTGTTTTGTCTTTTAATATTTTTGCATGCTCATTTTTCTTTGCTATTTACCTGGGAATGAAATATTGGGTCATTGGGTATCCAAGTGTTCATAATTAGTAAATAATATCAAAGAAGTTCCAAAAGAAGTCATATAAATGTAAGTAACATCCACAATATATAAGGGCTTCCTTACACGAGAGTCAACATTTTATGTTATTAAGTTATAGTTTATAAAATATTTTATATATTTTTCAGTATTTCAAATAGGTATATAAGAACATCACTAAAGTTTTAAAGTCATGTTTCTCTGATTGCTGTTTGATTGGAACCACCTTTGTATTTTTTTTTTTTTTTTGGTCTTTTGAACTTCTTTTGCTAAAAAATATGATGTTGATGGCTTTGCCTTTTTAAAATATTTTTCTACCTTTTGCTATTGATCTGTAAGCATTCCTTATACATACTGGATATAAACCACTAACACCTTGTGTCACTGTAGATATCAGAACATCTTTATCCAAAACCAGACTAAAACTATTTACTGCTGAGCTTCAGGTTATAATGGTAAATTTAAGAAACAGTAAAATTGGACAAAACAAATAGTAAATCATAAAGTTCAGAGAAAAATTAGGGTAGTCCACTCTATCAGAATATGCAGTAGTTTCCTCATATCCACAGGGACTATATCACTAGACCCACAGTGGATGTTTAAATATGCAAATAATGCCAAAATGTATACAGTATGCTTTTCCCCTTTGTCATGATTTAGATGTGGTGTCCCCCCAAAGCTCACATGTGAGACAAATGCACGGTTTGGAGAAGAAATGATAGGGTTATAGCTTTAGCCTAATCCGTGAGTTAACCCCAGATGGGATTAATTACAGTGTTAGGGTTTTGCTGGAGGAAGTGGGAATTGGGGTGTGGCTTTGGTGTATATATTTGTATCTGGAGAGTGGAGTCTCTCTGCTTCCTGATGTGAGCTGCTCTCCTTTGCCACACTTTCTCGCCATGATGTTCTTCTGCCTTACCTGAGGAATGATGCTGGCCTTCTGTGGACTAAGACCTCTGAAACTGAGAGCACTCAAAAATAAACTTTTCTTGCCTACATTTGTGCTGGTCAGACCCTTTAGTCACAGCAGTAAAAAAGCCAACTAAAACACACACACACACACACACACACACACACACACACACATAAATGAATACAGATGTTTGATTTACACACTGCTTTTATACTTTGGGGCCATTATTAAGTAAAATAATGATTACTTAACCTTAAGCATTGAAATAGTATAATAGTTGATTTTATAGCCAAATGGCTAATAACTGACTAGCAGGCAGGTAATATATACAATGTAGATACTAGGTGAAATAATGATTCATATTCAAGAAGACAGAATGGGATGGAATAAAATTCCATCAAAATACTCAGAATGGCATGCAACTTAAGATTTATGGGCTTTTTATTTCTGGAGTTTTCGATTTAATATTTTTAGAAAATATTTGGCTCACATAAATGAAACCATACAAAGTTAAACTTGGGCTAGAGAGACCGCTGTACTTCAATGTAGGTCATAATTTCACTTATATAAATAAATTGTATCTTAGTAAACATATCTTAGTAACAGCACTTACATTTGTGCTCATATTAAATTGTTTCTGTTAATGTTTGGATTAGGTATTTTTCATTACTATTACCTGAAGCATGAGAACAACCTCAGTACTTTATCTATTATTATATATTTCTTACTCTTTAATTATAACAAAATGACAACCACACCAAGTATTTTAATAATATTCTAATGAAATACTATAATAATTTTTATGAGTTTATCTCTTTCTTCAGTTTATATACATATCTTACAAAAGGTAATATGAAACTGTGAACAAGGAAAAATCAGCTTAATCAGCTTTTCATATTCCATTTATGAAAAGGTTAAATGGGTGATCTCAAGTTATTTATTAGCATCAGTATCTGTGCATTTCATTGATGAAAGCATATTGAGTAACACACTATCTTCACATCATTATCTCAATGTTCAGTCCCAAGAATTAAATGATCATTTGGAGAAATTGATCATGAGAGAAAAATCAAGATAAAATCTATTAAGCAGAAAGAAAATTACTTTGATAGTTCTCTTGCTATTGGTATTCTTTGTAATTCCAATATGTACTTATTAGTTAGTTAAATAGAACTAATTTGGAAAACATAGGAGAAATGTATCAGGAATAGAATAATCCTTTTTTGTTTTTGTTTTTTTCCAAAACATTTCCCCCAGAAGAGGACATAATAGGAAGATGTTTATAAAATTCTTGGTACCTTGCAGGGCTGATTGTCATTCATCAAGAAATATGACTTATATGTAAAACATGAGCATGACTTAACATTATGTAAATGGAAGAAGAGTTCCTTTTATAAATCTTCTTTGTATAGGAAAAATATGGGTGTGTGGAGGAATGACTGAGTAATTCTTGCATTATGCTCTTCAGTAAATCTACATAAAGTTATTTGTAAACCAGAATCCATAGGACTATATCCAAATGTTAATACCCATTTCCACACAATTGGAAATAAAAATTCAGAAAATTCAACATGTTTTACTTTCAAATCATTATCTTAGAAACAAATATGACTAGTTTATTACCAGTCCTGCATTGTTTGATTCTGCAAACATTAAAAATACAGGCAAATACTGATTCAGCTCTATCTCATAATTCGAAAATTATGATACCTGGATTTTCATGGTCACATTCTCTCACTAGACGGTTCTGTACTGAGCTGTGACATAGTCACTCTTCCATCAAATAATGCACCATCACTTTTGTCATGTATATAGAACATTGCTTCACACTCATTGTTTGCATGGTCTCTAGAATTCAGGAACAAAGTTGAAGTTGACACTCACCTTTTGTTATAATGCTCTTTTAAAGACACAATTTCTTTCCATGACATTTTTCAATAAACTCTTTTTGGTTTCTTTGGCAGATGATAGAAAGTTTTAAAGACCATTTGTTTAGTTTCAATTTCTCCAGTATTGACCTATCACCAACTAATCAAAGCAAGAAAATATTTTTAAATATTTTAGGGTTTGTTCATTTAAATTTTATCTGTTGAATGGCTTTCATCTAAATTAAGTTTCTTTAGCTTTGAATCATGTGTGGACTTTACTATGATTAGAAAGCATGTGAGAAATTGTCAGGCTTCTTTCTAAAGAAAGAAAAAGAGAAGGAGAAGAATTAGAGAAGGAGAGCAGGAAGAGAAAGAAGAAGAAGAAGAAGCTCCAGGGACTAGGCAGCAGAGCAAAATGTAGCAAACTAATGGAGACTACATCATGTAAGCATTCTTCTACTGATAATGTGACTTAAGGAGGAAAATTAATAGTAAATGTTGAAAGGAACTGGTGCATTGTGGAGCTGTAGTTCTAAGGTCTATTTTTAAAAATAAATTTATTTATTTATTTATTCTAATTAGGTATATATGACAACAGGATGCATTTTGGTTCATTTTACAGAATTGCAGCACAACTTTTCATTTCTTTGGTTGTACACAATGTAGCATTGCACCATATGTGCAATCATACATGTGCCTCAGGTAATAATGTACATCTCATTCCAATATCTTTCCTGCCCCCCATACCCCCTCTCTTCCCCTCCCTCTCCTTTGCCCAAAGTTTCTCCATTTTTGCCAAGTCCCCCACATTATGGATCAGCATCCATTTATCAGAGAGAACATTCAGCCTTGGGTTTTTTGGAATCGTCTTACTTTGTTTAGCATGATATTCTCTAACTCCATCCATATACCTGCAAATGCCATAATTGTATTTTCTTTTATTGCTGAATAATATTCCATTGTGTATATATACCACATTTTCATTATCCATTCATCTACTTAAGGGCATGTATGTTGTTTCCACAGTTTAACTATTGTGAATGGAGCTGCTATAAACATTGATGTGGCTGTGTTAATATGCTTTGCTGATTTTAAGTCCTTTGGGTATAGACTGAGGAGTGGGTAGTGGGGTTAAATGGCGATTACATTTCAAGTTTTCCTAGGAATCTCCATACTGCTTTCTAAGTGGTTGCACCAATTTGCAGTCCCTAGCAGTGTATGAGAGTACATTTTCCCCCACATCCTCGCCAGGACTTATTGTTGTTTGTATTCTTGATAACTACTATTCTGAATGGCAAGAGATGAAATTTTAGTTTTGATTCCCATCTCTGTAATTACTAGAGATGTAGAACATTTTTTATATATTTGTTGATTGATTGTATATCTTTTTCTGAGAAGTATTCATACAGCTCCTTAGCCCATTCATTGATTGAGTTGTTTGTTTGTTTGTCTTTTGGTGTTAAGTTTTTTGAGTTATTTCTATATCCTAGAGATTTGTGCTCTATATGACATGCATGTGGCAAAAATTTGCTTCCAAAATGTTGTCCCTCTGTTTATGTCCTTTATTGTTTCTTTTGCTGAGAAGATTTTTAGTTTGAATCCATCCCATTTATTGGTTCTTTATTTTATTTCTTGAGCCTTAGGAGTCTTGTTCAGGAAATCAGGGCCTAATCCAATGTGATGAAGATTTGGGTCTACTTTTTTTTTCTATTAGGTGCAGGGTCTCTTTGTCTAATTCCTAGGTTCTTGATTCACTTTGAGTTGAGTTTTGTGCATAGTGAGAGATGTTTAGTTTCATTTTGCTGCAAATAGATTTCCAGTTTTCCTAGCACCAATTGTTGAAGGGACTCTGTTTTCTCCAATGCATGTTTTTGGCACTTTTGTCTAGTATGAGATAACTGTATTCTTGTGGATTTGTCTTCAAGTCTGTACCATTGGTTTGCATGTCTATTTTGTTGCCAATACCATTCCATTTTTGTTACTATAGCTTTGTAGTATAGTTTAAGGTCTGTTATTGTGATACTTCTACAATCTTCTTGCTAAGGATTCCTTTGGCTATTCTGGGTTTATTTTTCCAAATAAATTTCATGATTTGCTTTTTCTTTATTTATAAAGAATGATGTTGGGATTTTAATTGGAATCACATTAAATCTGTATAGTGCTTTGGTTAGTATGGCCATTTTGACAATATCAATTCTAGCTATCCAAGAGCATGGGAGATCTTTCCATCTTCTAAGGTTTTCTTTAATTTCTGTCTTTAGTGCTGTGTAGTTTTATTGTAGAGGTATTTCACTTCTTTTATTAAATTGATTCCCAAGTATTTTATTTATTTTTTTGAGGATATTGTGAATGGGCTAGTTTTCCTAGTTTCTATTTCAGAGGATTTATCACTGGTATATAAAAATGCATTTGATTTATGGGTATTAATTTTATATCTTGCTACTTTGATGAATTCATTTATTAATTTTAGAAATTTTTGTAAAAAGGAACATAAATTTGTGTAAAAGTTTTAATGTGTCTTATACTATCAACATTTGTTCTACCACTTTTGGATTAGTAACTTATGATAAATTTTTAAATTAAATTTTAGAAGTAATTTTGCATTGATACTTTTGTTTGAAGTATTGGGACTATAATGGCAATATGATGATACTACCTAGGTTTTTAAAAGTCTAAGCCATTTCTTCAGTACTATTTTAGTCACTTTAAAACAAGCTAATCATCTGAAAATATTATAAGCTTGATTTTTCATATTAACAATATCAAGAAATATTTGATGCTTTTTTTGCTTCAAATGAATTCTTGTAATTTGCTGTTCTGCTTATTCAATTCAATGTGTGTTTAAAAACAGGCTTCATTTTTAAATTTATAAAAAAATTTCTGTTTTGCTTGATAGTTTTGCATTGCTTCATAAATCCCAAATTAATTATTTTCTAATATTTCTCACTTGATATCTTCATCATAATTTTTAGGATTTTCATACTCTCACTTGACCTTGAAAATCATTATAACTACTTCTAATACTTTATCTAAATAAAGAAGTCTTACTTCTTCTAAATTTAAAGGAAATAACTATAACTGAAATTTTAATTTATTTATCTATTACACTAAAATAATAATAGGTATGTGTCATAGATGTTGTTTACAGAATATTATTTAAACAAATAAAAAATTTTATATGGAATAGTGGCATCCTTTCTTGAATAAAAAAACATATTTTCCAATATGAAATTAACAGGAAAATGGTATTCTACTCTCGACATTATATTAATTTTCTGGAACTGCTGAAACAACAACAAAGTTGGTAATGTAAATCAATGAAATTTACTCTTTCAGAGTTCTAGAAGCTGGAAGTCTGAAATAAAAGTGTTGGTAGGACTGATTATTTATAGAAACTATGAGGAAAACTCTATATCCTCCCAGGTGATTTGTTTTGTTTTTGTAGTTTCTGGCAATCATAGGTTCTCTTCGTAGGCCCTTCACTCCATTGGCTCCAACATCACAAGACATTCTACTTGTGTATTGCATTTACATGGCCTTTTTAATAAGGGTACCAGTCATTCCATTGAGGGCTCATAAAAATCAGGTATGATGTGATCATAACTAATTATGCCTGCAAAGATTCAATTTTTCAAACACAGTTTTATTCTTAAATTTGCAGTGATATGAATTTTGGATACTCACTATTCAACTTAGTACATCACTGAAATCCAGAAGAAATTTTCAGTGTAATTTAGGCTGAGGCAGGAGGATCTCAAGTTCAAAGCCAGCCTTAGAAAAAGCCAGGTGCTAAGTATCTCAGTGTGAATCTGTCTCTAAATAAAATACAAAATATAGGGCTTGGGATGTGGCTCAGTGGTCAAGTGCCCCTGAGTTCAATCCATGGTACCCTCCCACCAAAAAAAGAGAGTAATTTAGGTATGAAATGGGATTCTTAAATGAATTTTCTATAAGACTCATGATATAATGCAACAACAAAACACTTTTTATATAAAACATTTAATATATTTACAAACCAATTTACAGGGTTTTCTTTTATGACAAATATGGTTTCTGCAATATATGTTTACATATTTAGAAAATAAAAGTCCAAACAAGATATATTTTCTCTTTCAAAAAACTCTAGTTCAGAGACATAAAAATAGGCATTTCCAGCATTTGACATTTCCTATAGCAAACATTAAAAATAGTGTGGTCTGTACTGTGATAGGGTTTTTCCAGAATCTACAACAGCTGCTGTTGAAGAAATTCTTCTCTCCTTTAGTCTCACATAGATAGGTGCCACCATTGCTTTACATTCAGTAATATTGGAATGGAATATATTACTATGACCTATGCTCTAGGAGTTAATGGAATACCTTATGACTATTTGTTTATTCATGTATCCCTGACATTTAGAGCAATGTATAGTCCATAGTGAACTCAATAAATACTGGCCTAATGAAAGAATGAATATCAGAGTTACACAGGTCTTTGACTGATGGAGATAAAGAATCTTTAATATTTAGTGTTTTTTTAATTGATTATAAATTCTTTATCAAGGTCAGATATAAACACTTTAATTTCTAAATTTATGGTTTTACACTAAGGCACCATTCCTCTTTAGTTGTCAAATGTCTTAATCGCGTAATTTTAGTGGATGTATATAAATATATTAGTTATGTTTTATTTTGAGCAAGTACATATTGGTTTTGCTACTTTGAGTCACTATTATCTTGTTAGCAAAGAAGGTGACATCCATGTTCACAAGGTAATCAAATCTTTTTAAAATGCCTTTCTGGCTTTCATTGAACTCTACAACACATAAAAATGGAGGGGGAAATCTAGAAATGTTTCCTGCAATTTTTAAATAGGCTAATTCTTTATATTTTTTATTCATAAGCAAAAAAATATTATCAAGTAATCCCAGAAAAGGAAAATTAAGACATCTCTCATAGTATCAATCCTGGATTCTTATTAGAGATAATCTTAGAATTTGAACAATTATCTATAATTTCACTATGATATACCTTTATTAAGTTAGTATTTAGGAGAAAATGTATAAAACATTATCTCTCATAAAGATTATGGAAAGTATTTACTGTAAATATATTGGGAATCGATATTTCCAAGGTCTTATTGTCAATCTACCATATATATTATTATTTTAATTAAAAATTATTTTGTGTTTGGTAGATCATTGAGCTATGAGAAAATTATTAATGATTTATTTATAACTGATGTTTGTCATAAATTAAATTCTCATTAAGAGAGTGATATTTTGGTAAACTAAGAATTTGGCTTACAGAAAAAATAAGCAATTGTAGGTGATTCCATGAGTTATTTGCAATAATGGAAATGTTTTCTAAATAGTGAAAAAATGAATATAATGCAGGTATACTTCTTAAAACATTTTTATATGTTTTTAATGTAAACAAGGAGAGCATTTTAATGATTCTGGTAACAAATATACAGGTTTGAATAAATGTTTAATATTAAGTTTATCAAAACAGACTTAAAAATCACAAGAACTATATAGAATTAACTGACTTTAATTATTAAATCATTCATTTACTAAACCATGTTTTTAACCTTTAGTAAAAAGCATTTTCATATGTAATTTACCAATGTTTTGACAAAACAGGGTCAATAAATAAGAAATTACTTCCTCAAAATGCTTTAACTTTGAACAGCAAAATAAAATATTTTTTTTGCTAATAGATTCTGAGGTTAATTGTATATCAGAAAAAAATTCAAAATGGTTTAAATAATAAAGATGTTTCTATCTCAAGTTATTGGAAATATAGATACTACCTGCAATGCTATTAATTCGTGATGACACCCAGGATTCTTGTCTTTTATTCTGTTCTACTTTCCCTGTTACATTCAGGTTGGTACTCCCAATGGCACCAAGATCATTACCTACAAAATTATTTTGTTTTGTTTTTCTCTATTTATTTTTTTTTCATGATTCAATTCAATTGGAATGAAGAAGAAAAGAAAACCTTCTTTCCAAAATGAACTATAAATTCTTCCTCTTAAGGTTATAGGATCAGCTTCAGTCATAAAACCATTTCTAGTGCAATACCAGGTGCTAGAGAGTCGCAAAATTCTTGGTTTAAATTTAACAGGATACTTTTCTACATGACAATGGAGAATTGGAGATAGATATAAAATCTTTAAAAAAAAAGTTTGGTTGGAGTATCAACTCAAAAGTCCAAAATTTAAGGTCTTATCTAAATTAGATACTGGTGATACTCAAAGCCTAATTCATCCCTACTCAAATTGCTTTGAGACAATTAATGTTATTTGCTCCTATGATACATAGGCAAAACACATAAAGGGCTGACGTTCTCATTCCAAATGAAAGAAATAGGCAAGAAGAGAGGGATAACTGATTCAAAGTAAGTGTAACACCCAATAGGGAAAATAACAGTAAGTCTTAAAGCTGAAGAATAATCTCCTTTGACTCTATGTCCTGAATCCTAGCATAGTGGGACAGGGTTGGTTCCCCAAAGACCTCTCAAGTAGCTATACCCCTATGGGTTTGTTGGGCTAGTCCACCAACAAAGCCCATGGTTTGAGATTTTGCTCCTGCAGAATTCTTGGGCTGGGGTTGCATGCTGGTGAAATCCTGGAAGAGTTCCAGGGTCTATGAACAGGCCTCACTTTCACAGCTCCCTGAGGCAATGCCCTAGTGGGAACACTCTGGGATGAATCTGTTCCCCCATTGACACTTTGCATTGCTCTATTAGGGGCTCTCTGTAATGGCTATGCCTGCATGAAAAGTTCCTGCCTAGTTCCATAGGATGTTCCCAATATCCTTTTGAATCTAGGTAGAGACCATCAAGGCTCCAACCTATAAATTCTGCTGATCTGCAGAGACAGCACCATCTGGAGATCACCAAGGTTCATGCTTGTACTTTATGGAGTGGTAGTACAAGCTACAGTGGGCTTGCTTGAGCCATGGCTAAGCCAACCAAGGAGCACTGTGTCTAAATGTGGAGAACAGAGGATTGAAGTTGTGCAGGGTAGCAAATGTTGAGGGCTTGTGAACACCTCTCAAGAAATTTTTCCCTCAAGTTCCTATGGTAACTCCAAGATCTCTGAAATTCATCTAGGGCTATTGTGTCATTTTCTTGAAGAACTGCACTTGGTTCCCTTCTATCCAAACTTATATCTTTAGCTAGTGTTTCTAGTCCACACACTTGGTGTGCATTACTAGAGAAGCCATTTCATTCTTTAAATAACCAGGCTATGAATTGTCCCCAGTTTTTCTATTCTGCTTCCCATTTAGTTATAAATATGGTGTTAAAACTAGGCACTCAGATCTTTGAATATTTTGTCTAGAAATTTCTTCCATGAGAGATATACCAGTTAATTGCTCTTAAATTACATCTTTAACAAAAATCCTAGGCAAGGACATTATTCAGCCAAATTCTTGGCAATTGTATAACAAGGATAACCTCATATAACCAATTGTATAACCAAGGATAACCCAGTCTAATACCTTATTCCTCATTTTTATCACAGAATTTATCAGAATGGACTATTCTGTTCATATTTCTACCATCATTTTTAACACAAACTTTTATGTAATCTCTAAATTCCAGATTATCCCTATAGTTCTTATTCTGAGTTTTTATCGGAATCACCCTTAAAGCTTCATTCATGGCAATATAGGTGTGGTTTTTTGTTTGTTTGTTTTTTGGGGGGTGTTTGTTTGTTTATTGTTTGTTTTGCTTTTTTTCTTTTAGGTTAGTCCCCCAAATTCTTCCAGCCTCTACCCAATACCTGGTTCCAAAAGTGCTTCTACATTTTCAGGTATTTAGTTGCAAGAGCCCCACTCATGGATGTTAATTTTGTGTCTTACAATGTTTTGTGCTGATATAGCAGAGTATGTGAGATTAGAAAATTTATTAAGTAGACATATTTATTTTTTATAAGTCTGGAGTCTGGGAAGTCCAAAATTGAGAGATACACATCAAGTAATTACCATGTTGTTGCTTCACCAATGATGGAAAATTGAAGGGCAAGATTGTGATATTGTATAAATTGTGTATTTTATAAAACAAAAAATTAAAGAGAAAAATAAAATTATAGCTAATGAGTGCAAAAAAGTGAACAAAATGGCAAAACTAGAAAAAAATTAAAAAAGAGATGAAACAAATTTTAAAAAGATGACAGGTTTTAACCCAGCTGAACATATACTCTTTTAAATACACAATTTTTTAAAGAACATCTATTAAAAGGTAAAGATCAACTACATTGGCTATAAAAGTAAGATACTGCAACATTTTTTTGTATAAATAGACAAAATGAATGCACAAGGATGGGGGATTATAAAAATTAGAAATATACTCTATTAATACTAAGTATATTAATATTAAAGAAGAATTTACAGCAAAGAATATTACAAAGGATAAAGAGGATTAATAATAAAATAATTCATTAAAAATAAATAAAACTTTTTAAAACATTTATGCATTTAATGAAAGTCCAAAATGAAGCCATGTTGTAGGAACAAAAAACCCTGAAAGCATAAATAGACAAATTAAGTTATAATCAGAGATTTAAACATTCTCAATAATTAATGGAGCCAGAATATACAAAAATCAGTATAGAAAAGTATGGATAATTTGACTCCATGACAAAATGAGCATTAGTAAAAGAACAGTGATCATATACCCACCAAAACTAGACGATTGAGTTTCATATTCTGGACCTTTAGCATGTGAGGGCATTTTAAAGGAATCATATAATAAGAGACAGGATATTTGTTGACCTCTTCTCCTTGAATTATTTTTATTTTCATGATGTTGTGAATACAGTTGCTAAGAACACTCATGTAAGTTTTTTTGTGTAGATATATTTTATCAAATTCCATAGTTGTGAACCTAGGAGTGAAGTTGTTAGATCATATATTTAACTACATTTATCCTTTGAAGAACTGCCAAAATATTTTACACAGCAGCTTTCACCATTGTAGATTCCCAACAATAATTTGAAAAGGGTTCCAAATGTTTATTTTTCTACAACCTTGTCAACGCTTATTTTCCTCCTCTTTTTCCTTAATATTAGCAATCCTAGTGAGTGTGTACCAGTAAAATATTATAGATTTCTTTTTGTTCCTTCAGTGAATAATGATGTGGGACATTTTTTTCATGTGCTTGTTGATCATTTTTACCTTTTTTGGAAATATTCAAGGTTGTGCTCAGGTTTTAACTGGATTATTTATTTGCTTTGACTTGTAAGAGGTCTTTATATATTCTGAATCATATCAGCTATATATTGTATAGCTATATATTGTATAAATCTTATCAGCTATATATTGTATAACTGTTTCCTGTCATTCCCTGGGTTTCTTTTTCATTTGAGTTCTTGTACTGATAAAGTTCAAATTATCCATCATTTACTCGATTGTTTTAGGTTTCATCTAAGAAACTCTTGTCTAATCCATAATCATGAAGATCTACAGTATACTTCTTTCTAAATGTTATATGGCTTTAGTGCTCATATTTATAATGTTTACCCATTCTGAGATAATTTTTCTTTTTGGGGAAGAAGAAGGCATCTGAATTCATTTTTGTGTATGCAAATATTCAGTTGTCCCAATAGCAGTTCCTGCATTAAGTATTCATGTCACCCTTGTCAAAAATCACTTGACCATAAAAGTATGGGTTTATTTCAGTACTCTCTATTCTATTTCACTGATCTATCTTTCTATCATTGTAAGAGTGCTATGTGATATATTGTAGCTTTGTTGTAAGCTTTACAATACATTTTAACATATTACTCTTGCAACATTGTACTCGTTTACCAAGATTTTTCTGGCTTTAAAATATGAATTTTTAAAAAATAAACTTGTTAATTTCTACAAAGTGGAAGTTGGAGTTGATAGAAATGCATTAAATCTCTAGATAAATTTGGAGAGTTCTGCTATCTTCACAATATTTTGTCATGAATGTGTGTCTTTTAATTCTTTTTAAAATTTCTTTCAACAATGTTTTATTTTCAGTATATATCTTATACTCCTTTGTAATTCTTTCTTAATTATTTATTAGATTTTAGTGCTATTGTAAGTAAAATTGATTTCTACTTTCATCTTCAGTTAGTTCATTACTTTTACAGAGAAATACAATTCATTTTTGTGTATTGATCCTATATTCTTCAACATTGCTAGACTCCTTTAATAACTTTTAAAGTTGATATTCTTTCTGCTTTTAAGATTTTTCTCTGTTTTTTTTTTTGTTTCTCAACATTTTTACTGTGGTGTGTATACATTTGTATATTAATATATATCCTACTTGGAATTTATTGGGCTTCTTGGTTATGAAAATCAATAATTTTTATCCTGTTTGTGGAATTTTACATTTGACACTTGACTTTCTGAGGCCGACTTATTTCACTTAGCGTGATGTTCTCCAGTGTTATCCATTTACCAGAAAATGACATAATTTCATTCTTCTTTAAGGCTGATTGTAGGAGCTCCAGTGGCACAGTAAGTTAGTGTGCAGTATTTATACAACTCCATTGTGTATATATACCACATTTTCTTTATATATTCATTTGTTTGTTAAAGGGCACTTGGGCTGGTTTCAAAACTTGGTGGTTATAAGTTGCACTGCTATAAATATTATTATGCATGTATCACTATTTTATATTAAATTTAGTTCTTTTAGATAAGTACAAAGGAATGGTATGACTGGGTTATATGGTGGTTCCATTCATAGTTTTCAGAGGAATCACCATACTAAATAAGCTACATTAGAAGCCAGACACAGAAAGTGAAGTATTGAATGCTTTTACCAAAGGCAGAAGCTGAAGAGAAATTAAAGGCTTTTTAGCTATTTTTTTATTTAAAGAGGGAACCTATGAAAATATAAGGGAGAACAGTATAGTAGAGGAAGGGTATCAAAGGGAGGGAGAAGGATGGGATAAGTGAGGAACTACAGAGTGAAATTGACCAAACTATGTCATATGCACATATGAATATATTACAATGAATCCACTTTTGTATCTATAATGTATTAATTAAATAAATTAACAGAAGACTAGTAGAGTAGAGGAAGGGGATCAGGAGGAGAGAAAAGGGAAGGAAAATGAGAAATAGTGGCAATTGAAAGGTAGCAAGTTATGTCACATGCATGTATAAATATGTCAAAATGAACTGCACTGCACTATTATGTTTAAGTACTATGCACTAGTAAAAATATAAAAATAAAGTTCAAACTACAAAATCATAAAATTTACAAATTTAAAAACATAAAGTAAAAATAAATCATAATTTATTCAAAAATCTATATGTATGCATTACATATATTGTTAGTATTTTTATGAAATCTTTATTGTTACCTATGCCACAAAAATATGATCATAGATGCTTATTTGGCTTTATAAGCAGGAGTTTTACCTAATAGCATATTGTAATTATATCTCCAAACCTCAACAAATTTGCATTCTTGGCAAATATTCAGAAAATACTTTATTTAATAATATCAACATTTTGCATTAAATGTAAAATCATTTGTAACCTTTAGAGGCAAATAATAACATTTATTATCTAACTGATATTTTTGTTAGTGGTGCACAAACATACTGTATTGTATTTTCAAAGTTTTCTTGTCTTTATTATTGCCATATTTATTTTATAAAATTTTATCATGTGTGAGTTACATGAAGGGAAGAATGTTAATGCATATGCTCAGACATTATCTCACATAAAGTTCTGTAAATATTGTCACGATCTCCAGTAGCCTTCTCAATTGGTTTAAATCAAGAGCAAGACTGGTAATATTAAAAATCATTGCAGAAAATATCCCCTTGTAATAGTAATCAAAATTACATATAACAAAATGCAACTTTATTCTAGTTAAAACTCTTTGATACATGAGAACTTTTCAAACTGGATAAAGAAAAGCTAGGGAAACTACATTTTCTTTATTTTACAATCTTTTCTGCTGTTGTTATTGTTGTTGTTGTTATTTTGCTTTTAAAACTGTTTTATTGGGGAGGACCCAACATGGTGGCCGGCGAGGAAGCAGCACGTTCAGTATCTCCATAGTAACGGGATCAAAAAGATCCATTAATACACCCAGATTCTACCTACTGATGAACTTCGAGCAAAATTCCGCTGAAAGGAGACCTGCCGGAAATTATGACTTCTTCCCTTCCCGTCTAATACCTCTCCTCCCAAGCATCAAATAAACTTATAAGAGTAAACAGTAACTCAACAGTCAAACAGAACAAGAAGTATCATGAGCATAAAAAAGCAAGGAAGAAAAGGAGTACAAACAATGAAAGACAGCCTAAATATTCAGGAGGACCTGGAGTCATCAGAAAAATGGCCATATAAAGAACTCAAGGAACACCTTAGACAGATGGAAAGGAACCTTAAAGATCACATTGAAAATGAATTACAAAAACAGATAAAAGAAGAAGTTAAGCATCTTTATCAGGAGATAGAGATTATAAAAAAAAATCAAACAATAATTCTAGAAATGAAGGAAATGATAAACCAAATTAAAAACTCAATCGAGAGTATCACTAACAGAGTGGAGCAAGTAGAAGCCAGAACGTCAGATAATGAAGACAAAATATATCATCTTGAAAAGAGTCTAGCCAACTCAGATAGGCTGGTAAAAAATCACGAGAAAAACATCCAAGAGATTTGGGATAACATAAAAAAACCAAACTTACGAGTCATCAGGATAGAGGAAGGCACAGAGATTCATGCCAAGGGAATGAGTAACTTGCTGAAGGAAATAATTACAGAAAACTTTCCAGAAATAAAAAAGGAAACAGATATACAAATTGTAGATGCATACAGGACACCGAGCACACAAAATCACAATAGACCAACGCCAAGACACATTGTTATGAAGCTATCCAATATACAGAACAAAGAGAAAATATTAAAAGCTACAAGAGAAAAGAGGCAGATTACATTTAGGGGTAAACCAATAAGGTTGACAACGGATTTTTCATCACAGACGCTGAAAGCGAGAAGATCCTGGAACAACATATTTCAAACACTGAAAGACAATGGATGCCAACCAAGAATCCTGTATCCAGCAAAATTAAGCTTCAGATACGACAACGAAATAAAAATCTTTCACGATAAACAAAAGCTAAAAGAATTTTTAGCCAGAAAACCAGCATTGCAAAGCGTCTTGAGCAAAACTCTACACGAGGAAGAAATGGAAAACAATAACCAAAACCATCAGCGGGAAGTGCCTCAGTAAAGACAGAGGATGGGGGGAAAGCTAATCATGGAGAAAAAAACTAAATTAGGGAAAAAAAAAGAGATAAATAATCAAACATGGCAGGAAGTACAAACCATATATCAATAGTAACTCTAAACGTTAATGGCTTAAACTCTCCAATAAAGCGACATAGGCTGGTAACATGGATTAAAAAAACAAATCCAATGATATGCTGCCTCCAGGAGACACATCTGACTGGAAAAGACATACACAGGCTCAAGGTAAAAGGTTGGGAAAAAATATACCAAGCACACGGTCCTCGTAAGCAAGCAGGCGTGGCCATTCTCATATCGAATAAAATCGACTTCAAGACTAAGTTAATCAAAAGGGATAAGGAAGGACATTATATACTGTTAAAAGGAACCATTCACCAACAAGACATAACAATTATCAATATTTATGCACCAAATAATGGCGCTGCGACATTCATAAAACAAACTCTCCTCAAGTTCAAGAATCAAATAGACCACAACACAATAATCATGGGTGACTTTAACACACCTCTCTCACCAATGGACAGATCCTCCAAACAAAAGTTGAATAAAGAAACTATTGACCTCAATATCACAATCAATAACCTAGACTTAACTGACATATATAGAATATATCAACCATCATCAAGTGGATATACTTTTTTCTCAGCAGCACATGGAACCTTCTCAAAAATAGATCATATATTATGCCATAGGGCAACCCTCAGTAAATATAAAGGGGTTGAGATAATACCATGCACTTTATCAGATCATAATGGAATGAAACTGGAAATCAATGATAAAAGAAGAAAGGAAAAATCCTACATCACATGGACAATGAACAATACGTTACTAAATGATCAATGGGTTACAGAAGACATAAAGGAGGAAATTAAAAAATTCTTAGAGATAAATGAAAATACAGACACAACATATCGGAATCTATGGGACACAATGAGAGCAGTTTTAAGATGGAAATTCATCGCCTGGAGGTCATTCCTCAAAAAAAGGAAAAACCAACAAATAAATGAGCTCACACTTCATCTCAAAGCCCTAGAAAAGGAAGAGCAAAACAATAGCAAATGTAGCAGAAGGCAAGAACTAATTAAAATCAGAGCAGAAATCAATGAAATTGAAACAAAAGAAACTATTGAAAAAATTAACAAAACAAAAAGTTGGTTCTTTGAAAAAATAAATAAGATCGACAGACCCCTAGCCATACTAACGAAGAGAAGAAGAGAGAGAACTCAAATCATTAACATACGGGATGAAAAAGGCAATATTACAACAGACGCTTCAGAAATACAGAAAACAATTAGAAATTATTTTGAAAACCTATATTCCAATAAAATAGAAGAAAGTGAAGACATCGATAAATTTCTTAAGTCATATGATTTGCCCAGACTGAGTCAGGAGGATACACACAATCTGAAAAGACCAATATCAATGGATGAAATTGAAGAAGCCATCAAAAGACTACCAACCAAGAAAAGCCTAGGACCGGATGGATATACAGCGGAGTTTTACAAAACCTTTAAAGAAGAATTAATACCAATACTTTTCAAGTTATTTCAGGAAATAGAAAAAGAGGGAGCTCTTCCAAATTCATTCTATGAGGCCAACATCACCCTGATTCCGAAACCAGACAAAGACATCTCAAAGAAAGAAAACTACAGACCAATATCTCTAATGAACCTAGATGCAAAAATCCTCAATAAAATTCTGGCGAATCGAATACAAAAACACATCAAAAAAATTGTGCACCATGATCAAGTAGGATTCATCCCTGGGATGCAAGGATGGTTCAACATACGGAAACCAATAAATGTTATTCACCACATCAATAGACTTAAAGATAAGAACCATATGATCATCTCGATAGATGCAAAGAAAGCATTCAACAAAGTACAGCATCCCTTTATGTTCAAAACATTAGAAAAACTAGGGATAACAGGAACTTACCTTGACATTGTAAAAGCTATCTATGCTAAGCCTCAAGCTACCATCATTCTGAATGGACAAAAGTTGAAGGCATTCCCTCTAAAATCCGGAACAAGACAGGGATGCCCTCTATCTCCACTTCTATTCAATATAGTTCTCAAAACACTGGCCAGAGCAATTAGACAGACGAAAGAAATTAAAGGCATAAAAATTGGAAAAGAAGAACTTAAATTATCACTATTTGCAGATGACATGATTCTATACCTAGAAGACCCAAAAGGGTCTACAAAGAAACTACTAGAACTAATAAATGAATTCAGCAAAGTGGCAGGATATAAAATCAACACACATAAATCAAAGGCATTTCTGTATATCAGTGACAAAACTTCTGAAATGGAAATGAGGAAAAACACTCCATTCACAATATCCTCAAAAAAAATAAAGTACTTGGGAATCAACCTAACAAAAGAGGTGAAGGACCTATACAATGAAAACTACAGAACCCTAAAGAAAGAAATAGAAGAGGATCTTAGAAGATGGAAAAATATACCCTGTTCATGGTTAGGCAGAACTAACATCATCAAAATGGCGATATTACCAAAAGTTCTCTATAGGTTCAATGCAATGCCAATCAAAATCCCAATGGCATTTCTTGTAGAAATAGATAAAGCAATCATGAAATTCATATGGAAAAATAAAAGACCCAGAATAGCAAAAACAATTCTAAGCAGGAAGGGTGAATCAGGTGGTATAGTGATACCAGACTTCAAACTATATTACAGAGCAATAATAATAAAAACAGCATGGTACTGGTACCAGAACAGGCAGGTGGACCAATGGTACAGAATAGAGGACACAGAGACTAATCCACAAAGCTACAACTATCTTATATTTGATAAAGGAGCTAAAAACATGCAATGGAGAAAGGATAGCATCTTCAACAAATGGTGTTGGGAAAACTGGAAATCCATATGCAACAAAATGAAACTAAATCCCCTCCTCTCACCACGCACAAAAGTCAACTCAAAGTGGATAAAGGAGCTAGATATCAAATCAGAGACTCTCCGTCTGATAGAAGAAAAAGTTGGCTCCGATCTACAGATTGTGGGGACGGGCTCAAAATTCCTTAATAGGACACCCATAGCACAAGAGTTAATAACAAGAATCAACAAATGGGACTTTCTTAAACTGAAAAGTTTTTTCTCAGCAATAGAAACAATAAGAGAGGTAAATAGGGAGCCTACATCCTGGGAACAAATTTTTACTCCTCACACTTCAGATAGAGCCCTAATATCCAGAGTATACAAAGAACTCAAAAAATTAGACAATAAGAAAACAAACAACCCAATCAACAAATGGGCCAAGGACATGAACAAACACTTCACAGAGGAGGACATACAATCAATCAACAAGTACATGAAAAAATGCTCACCATCTCTAGCAGTCAAGGAAATGCAAATCAAAACCACCCTAAGATACCACCTCACCCCAGTAAGATTGGCAGCCATGATGAAGTCAAACAACAACGAGTGCTGGCGAGGATGTGGGGAAAAGGGTACTCTTGTACACTGCTGGTGGGACTGCAAACGGGTGCGGCCAATTTGGAAAGCAGTATGGAGATTCCTGGGAAAGCTGGGAATGGAACCACCATTTGACCCAGCTATTGCCCTACTCGGACTATTTCCTGAAGACCTTAAAAGAGCACACTACAGGGATACTGCCACATCGATGTTCATAGCAGCACAATTCACAATTGCTAGACTGTGGAATCAACCCAGATGCCCTTCAATAGATGAATGGATAAAAAAATGTGGCATTTATATACCATGGAGTATTACGCAGCACTAAAAAATGACAAAATCACAGAATTTGTAGGGAAATGGATGGCACTAGAGCAGATTATGCTTAGTGAAGCTAGCCAATCCCTAAAAAACAAATACCAAATGTCTTCTTTGATATAATGAGAGCAACTAAGAGCAGAACAGGGAGGCTGAGCAGGAAGAAAAGATTAGCATTAAACAGAGACATGAGGTGGGAGGGAAAGGGAGAAAAAAAAGGGAAATCACATGGGAATGGAGGGAGACCCTCATTGTTATACAAAATTATATATAAGAGTTTACGAGGGGAATGGGATAACAAACATGGAGGGAAATGAATTTCAATAGATGGGGTAGAGAGAGAAGATGGGAGGGAAGGGGAGGGGGGATATTAGAGGATAGGAAAGGTAGCAGAATACAACAGTCACTAATATGGCAGTATGTAAAAATGTGATGTGTAACTGATGTGATTCTGCAATCTGTATTTGGGGTAAAAATGGGAGTTCATAACCCAATTGATTCTAATCTATGAAATATGATTTGTCATGAGCTTTGTAATGTTGTGAACATCCAATAAAAAAAACTGTTTTATTAATGAATTATAGTTATACATAATATTAGGGTTCACATAATCATACATGTATAGAATATAGTTTCTTCTAATTCAATCCCCAGAAATTTCTCTTTCTGGTTTTCCTTTGATTTATTTATTATTTTTTAAAAAGTGTGCATTATTTATAAACATAAAGGAGAAATTCATAGTGATATATTCATAATAGGTACATACCATGATTTGGTCAATTTAACTCTGTAGTTCCTCACTTTTCTGTCCATCTTCTCTATCACCTTCCTTTACTCTACTGATCTCCCTTCTATTTTCTTCTTCTTTTATTGGGGGGGGGGGGTTGTACCAGGGATTGAACTCAGGGGCACTATACTATTGAGCCACATCCCCAGCCCTTTTTAATATTTTATTTAGAGACAGGGTCTCACTGAGTTGCTTAGTGCCTGGCTTTTACTGAGGCTGGCTTTGAACTTGTGATCCTTCTGCCTCAGCCTCTCAAGCCCCTGATCTTACAGGCAAGCACCACTATCCCCAGTTTTTTTCTTGTATTTTCATGGGATCCTCACACCATCCTTTGCAGGAAGACATCTGCGAAATGTGTGAGGACCTTCTCTAGACCTCTCAGCCAGGGAAGGAATAGGTCTGGCATTGGGAATGCTCAGACAGATCACCAAATGCACATGACCTTCTCCTCTGCTCTGCTAGAAAGGTCCCTCAGAGTAGCACCGGAGATGGACATAACCTGTTAGGAACTGAGCAGCCTAAGTGCCCCCACCCTCATTCTACTTGGGGAAGAACTTTCTATATAATTTCTTTGATGGCTTCCTGATATAATAAAGCAGGCTCAGGCCCCTTTGTGTGTCAGAAGCTGGATCCATCTGGTTGGCTTGCCCGTCCTGCCCCCACTTTGAAACTAGTTTCTGTGTTCTGTGGTTATTTTGCTGTTCTATTTTCTTTTATTTTTCAGCCAGCCCATTCCACAGGAGGGGAACCCTATTTCCACCACCCATGCAGGATGTGGGCAGTAGTTCCCCCTCCTCTGTTTTTTTTTTTTTCTCTAGCTTTGGCATATGAGAACAAATATTTGACTCTTGACTTTCTGAATTTGGCTTATTTCACATAATATGATATTCTTTACTTTTATCTATTTGCCAGCAAATCCATAATATCATTCTTTTTTACAGCTGAGTAAAACTCAATGGATATATACCACACTTTCTTTATCCACTTATCTGTTGACAGGCACCAGGGCTCTTCCATGACTTGGCTACTGTGGATTGTGCTTCTATAAACATAGATGTACCTGTAATGCAGAATAAATACCAAGGAGTGGGATAACTGGATTATATGGTGGTTCCATTCCTAAATTTTTGAGCAATTTCCATACTCTCTCCAAAACGGTAGTACTAATTTGCAGTCTTAATAATAATGCATGAGTGTGCCTTTTCCCCAAATCCGTGTCAGTATTTATTATTATTTCCACTCCTGATGATTGCCATTCTAACTATAGTGAGATAAAATCTGAATATGGTTTGGATTTGCATTTCTACCATTGCTTGGAATATTGATCCTTTTTCCATATATATGTTTTCCATTTGTATTCCTTTGTTTGAAGAAATGCCCATTTAAGTCTTTTGTCCATTTATTCATAGGGTCATTTGTTTTTCTGGTGTTAAGTTTTTTGAGTTCTTTATATATTCTGGATATAAATCCTCTGTTTGATGAGTAGCTAGCAAAGATTTTTCTCCCATTTCTTAAGCTCTCCTTTTATGTTATTCATTCTTTCCTTTGATGTGCAGTCTCATAATTTGATGCTGTCCTGTCTACTGAATCTTGGGTTTATGTGTTGTGCTGTAAGGGTCTTGTTCAGGAAGTGAGTACTTGCATCAATATGTTGCAGTGTTGAATCTGTTTTCTTCTAGCAGTTGCAAAATTTCTGGTATGATTTTTAGGTCTCTGATCCACTTTAAGTTGACTTTTCTGCAGTGTGAGGGATAGAGATCTAGTTTTGTTCTTCTGCATATGGATATCCAGTTTTTCCAGCACCATGTTTGATTGTTTGTTTGTTTGTTTTAAAGTCTATCTTTCATCCAGTGTATGTTTTTAGCAATTTTGTCAAGTATCAGATTACTTTATCTATGTGAGTTTGTCTTCATGTCTTCTATTCTTTTATATCCTTAATTATGGGAAAGTGAAGAATTTCTTGCTAAGTTCAGTATCCAGAACAGATGACTCCTCTCAACACTTCTACTCAATTTTACTTATAATTCTAAGCAGTGCAATAAGCAAGGAAAATAAATAAAAGACATCAATATTGGAAAGGAAGAAGAAAAATTTATTTGCAGATGGTGTGAACATCTGTGTAGAGAATTCTAAGACATCTATCAAAAACTATTAGAGATACTAAATATGTTTACCAAAATTCCAAGGTACAAATATAATTTATAAAAAATTAACTGTCTCATGTATAGCATGTCAGAAAGGTCATAAAAAAAGCTTGTTGTAAAACCTAAGATATGATGCACATGTAATATTTTGCTACTAAAAATAACTATATACCACGAACACAGGATCTAGAGCAGGTCAGTGAACCACCATCTGCCTCTCATGCACCATTCAGTATGCTTCTATTACTAGGCCCTTAATGAAATGATGACAGTTAAATTTGTTGGGAAGTATACAATGGTAAACACACAACTAGGATTATTAAAGTTATCCTTTAAAAATAAAAATAAATCATTCAATTAAATTAAATAAATCATGTTTCTATAAACAAACAATAAAAAATATTAAGAATTGAAATTAAAATTAGTGCTTTGTATATGGAGCATGACAATCTAAAATACTTAAGAGTAAACATGATAAAAGTTTGAAAGTTTATACTTTATAATCTGTATGTTATCACTTTAGAAGAAGATTTAAGGGCTGGGGATGTGGCTCAAGCGGTAGCGCGCTCGCCTTGCATGCGTGCGGCCCGGGTTCGATCCTCAGCACCACATACCAACAAAGATGTTGTGTCCGCCGAGAACTAAAAAAAATAAAATATTAAAAATTCTCTCTCTCTCTCTCTCTCTCTCCCCTCTCTCTCTCTCTTAAAAAATTAATTAAAAAAAGATTTAAATGTATAAAGAGATGGGAAGCACTTGTCAATTAGAAGACAATATGATTAGAAGGTCAATTCTTTCAATATTGATTCAATAGAATTCCTGAGTAGGCTTTGTGTAGTTGCTGGCAATAGTAATAAAGTCCACGATTACTGTTGTAGAAATAGGCAATTGAGATAAATGGAATACAATAATGAGTTTAGAAATAGATGCACATACATAAATGACAATTAATTTTGGACAAAACACACAGGCAATTCTTTGAAGAAAATAGCTTTGTCAGTAATTGCTGAAAATTACTGAAATATTTAGAAATTTCATACGTTAGACAAGTGAGCAAACCAAACTTTGATATACATTTATTACATCCAAAAATTAACTCAAAATATATCATATATTTATATGTAAAATGTAAAAGACAAATTTCTAGATAGATACACAGAAAAATATGACCTTGAGATAGAAATACTTGGACTCCAGAAATATGTTCTATGTATTCTATGTAATAAAAAATGATAAGTAGAACTTCATATGCATTAACAAGTTGTACTCATAGAAGAACATTAAGTAAATGAAAAATTAATCTAATTCATATACTAAATAACACGTGCAAAATATTAAGAAACACCTCATGAAAGAGATTGCAAACAAACACCTAAGAGATATTCAGCACCATTAGTAATTAGGAAAATGTAATTTAACCACAGTGATATACTGCTATATACCTATTAGAATAGTTAAAATTATAAGGACTTCTGAGGAAGATTGTCCCACTGCTAATAAAATATAATGATGTGTGTATGGATGTATGGATGTATGTATGTACGTATGTATCTATTTATCTATGTTGGTCAGCTTTTTGTCACTGTGACTAAAATACCTGACAAAAACAACCTGAGATGAAGAGAAGTCTATTTGCAGCTCTTGGTTTTAGAGGTCACTGTCCATGGTTAGCCAACTTCATTGCTCTGGCCCTGAGGTGAGGAGGAACATCATGGCAGAAGGGTGTGGAGGGAGAAAATTGCTCATTTCATCTAGCCAGGAAGTGGAGAGAAAGAATGGAATGAGCTATGAACAGAAAATAAAATCCTCGAAGTATGCCTGAAGTGACTTATTTCCTCCAGTCAAGTCTCACCTGAATGATTACAATGGCCACCCTTAATCATTCAAATTATTAATCCATCAAATGGCTTAACCCTTTGAGTGGCTTATAGCTCCTATAATCTAATCATTTCATCACCTGCATTCATGGAGGAGCTTTTGGGAGACACTTCATACCAAACCAAATCAACATTATATATATAAATATTATGGAATTTTAATAATAGCAGAAGTATACACATTAATTGTAGGTCAATGACATATTTCACAGTTTGATAGTACCTTAAAACTTTAAAAGTAGGTCCTAATTTTCATATTCCAAGTGTTTATTAAAAATATGTGAAAGTATATATGTACAAAAGATTTTAAATCTATATTAATAGCATCTCTTTTTGTAATGTCCCCCAAACTACTAACATATCCAAAGTGCCCAGGAGTAGAAGATGGGTAAGCACATGATGATACATCAATACAATGGAATTGTACTCAGTGATGAAAAGGAATGGACTTTCATTTATGAAATTATAAATATGGAAGAATCTCAAAAACATTATCCTGAGTGAAAGTAATTAGACAACTATGTATGGTTCCAATTGCATGCTATTTTAGAATATTCAAACTAGCATATATGAGAGAAAGTAAACCAAAGGGTGTCTCATAATGGATATGAATGGGGGAAGGGTAAGGATTTTAAAACAGTGCTTTGGGTTGTAATGGATATGCTCATTATCATGGTTGTAGTGATTTCAAGTCATGCACATATATCAAATTTAGCAAATTATATAATTTAAATAATAGCAGTGGTATGTGTGTGTGTATATATAATAGCAGTGGTGTGTGTGTGTATAATTATAGGCCAAATATAATCTCAAATTTACATAATATAATCCATGAATTAAATGCTGTTTATATTACTATTATAGTATATTTTTAATATAGGCCTTATATTTAATTATTATGGGATAAGAAAATTAATCTGTATAAATAAAACATGGGCCACTAATTATCTATGTTGATTAGTATAATGAAACAGTAGGAAAATTTAGTTGATTTTGATTGGCGGGATTTAAGGCAATTAAGAAATAGCATGCAGTTTTCAGAGAAATATGTGTATTAAGTACTGATATGTTTTGTGTGCTGCTAGAAGAATGAAGAATTTAGTATATTTAAACTCTATATTGTTTGAGGTCACCAACTAAGATAATCAACATACTTTATAAAGCAACATTTCATACATCCACAATATGTTCTAAATGTATATTAAATAAGCCTAGAAAAATGCCTGTTACATGGTAGACACTCAGTAAATATTTATTGAATAAGTAGGGATTGAAGACTTTAATAATCATTTTGAAATATATAATTAAATTTTACAATGTGGTACTTCAATGCCAATTAGAATTAACATTTTGCATGAGCTAACTATTCAAAAGCTGCTTCTTGGCTTAAATATAAGAGATTTTTTTTTCTCTAACAATATGATTTTTCATTCTCCCATCCAGAGTTTTTCTCTTTAATTTTCCCTTGAGTCTGAAGACTGTTTAGTGATAGTATCTTGACTACCTCCCTGGGTACCCTATTTGATTGCCTCATTGACCTCATGACTAAGAATTCCTTGGTCTTATCTAGCTTAAGCATTCTCTCTTCATGTTTTGGGCCATTACTTCTTGTCTTACCATCTTTAACTATCTTGAGTAATTCTTCCCCTCAGGAATTTTAGCTATCCATAAATATAAAAAGAAAAAGACATATCTCATTGCTGACAGTTTGTGAAAATTGAGACAACTATATTCGAGAGATAGCAGTACTCCAGGGCTTGCAAAGAGCTGAGCTGTCAGAAAAATTCCCTGTTTTGCTGAGGTGAGGCAAGGTCACTATATTTTGATGTGCATAACTCCCTGAAGCTATTTTTCATTTACCAAACAGATAATGTTTTAATTTGTGCTCTTGCCTCTTATTTCATCTCCTTCCTTTTTGACTGTATCCATATGTATTGCTGCTTTCCTTTAAAAGACATTAAGAAAACAAGGAGGGCTGGGGATGTGGCTCAAGCGGTAGCACGCTCGCCTGGCATGCGTGCGGCCCGGGTTCGATCCTCAGCACCACATACCAACAAAGATGTTGTGTCCGCCGAGAACTAAAAAATAAATATTAAAAATTCTCTCTCTCTCTCTCCTAACTCTCTCCTCTCTCTCTCCTAACTCTCTCCTCTCTCACTCTCTCTTTAAAAAAAAAAAAAAAAAAAAAAACGAGGAAAAGAGATGTTGAAATTTTTTCTCAGAAATTATTAAAATGTCATCATTTTGTCTCACTCCCATTTTTTACTTTTTAAAGAATTGTTTTTCTTTTGTTTTGAAGTTTTTATTAAAATCAAGAAGTCATCATATTCAAAGGACTTAAAAACAGCATACTACAGGGACACAGCCACATAAATGTTTATAGCAGCACAATTCACAATAGCTAAACTGTGGAGTCGATCTAGATGTCCTTCAGTGGATGAATGGATTAAAAAATGTGGCATATATACACAATGGAATTTTACTCAGCAATAAAAAAGAACAAAATCATGGCCTTTGCAGGTAAATGGATGGTGTTGGAGAAGATAATGCTAAGTGAAGTCAGCCAGTCCCCAAAAAACAAATGCCGAATGTTTTCTCTGATATAAGGAGGTTAACTCATAGTGGGGTAGGGAAGGAGAGCATGGGAGGATTAGTTAATTCTACACAGGGAAGAGGGGTGGGAGGGAAAGGGAGGGGGCAGGGGATTAGCAAGGATGGTGGAATGTGATGGACTTCATTATCCAAAGTACATGTGTGAAGACACAAATTGGGTGTCAACATACTTCATATACAAAAAAATGATATGAAAAATTGTGGTATATATGTGTATTAAGAAATGCTCTGTAAATGCATAAATTGGTGTGAACATACTTTATATACAGAGATAGGAAAAATTGTGCTCTATATGTGTAATAAGATTTGTAATGCATTCCACTGCTGTTGTGTATTTTAAAAAATAATAAAATATTTAAAAAAAGAACAAATGTCCCACAGGAGACTATTTAGACAGGAAGTTTTGTGGATTCTCTCAAGAGTTTCAGTGGATGCTAAGAAATGTATGAAGTTTCCAAATAAGAAAACTTAAGGATATTAAGAATATGTTATATGCACTGAACCCAACATATATTTCCTGGTAAAAAAGTACTTGTTCTTGAAAGTTTAGATGTTGAACAATTTAAATGTCTTTGCTTATCAAATTTCACTATAAGGTCTCCACTATATACCACAAATCAATTCAAATCCATAGTGTCAGAAACTCCATCCAATTTTAAGCAGTTCCCTGACTTGTAAGACTACTTTCAAATCATCTAGCCTAGGTCCTAAAATTCTGAATATTAGTCTCTGGTAAATAGGCATATGAAAAATGTGCTCAACATCATATGCTATGAGGCAATTGCAAATTTATTAAAGAGATATCATAGGTTTGGGACTGCAAGAGGTGGAATGAATAGGTAAAGCACAGGAATTTTTAGAGCAATAAAATTATTATATCATATTTGCCACATTGCACATTTGAAAAAACCCACAGAATTTTATAGCCCACAGTGAAACACTGAAACTATCAAGTTTAGTAAATAATAATGAATCAATATTGGTTTTCTAATTATAAAAAACATACTACACCAATGCAAAATGTTTATAGTAATAGAAATAGTGCAGGTGAAGGGACTATATGTAAACTATCTGTAGTGTCTCATCAATTTTTCTTTAAAATTTTCTAATAAATGAAGTTGATTAATGGCTGACTTCAAACAATCAGTTTCTGTTGAGTAACAGACAATGCTGTCAACATTGGATTTACAATAACTTTGTTTTGATTGTCTGGCTTGAAAGAAAACACACACACAAATCTGGGTGTGGGAAGGGACATGGAAGAGAATGTTAACTGAGTCTTCTCAGCTGTAATAACTTCTCTACATGGAGAAGGATACTTAACTATCATGAAAAATATGGTGTTTATTTAAAAAAGAAAGTACTAGTGTGAGATGAAATCTTAAAGTAGTTTTGATTTGCATTTCTTAATTACTAGAGATGTGGAACATTTTTTCATATATTTGTTGATCAATTATATATTTTTTTTCTGAGAAGTGTCTGTTCAGCCCCTTAGCCCATTTATTGATTGGGTTGTTTGTTTATTGGTGATACATTTTTTGAGTTCTTTATATCCTGGAGGTTAGTGATCTATCTGACATGCATGTGGCAAAAATTTGCTGCCCAAATGTAGGCTCTCTCTTCACGTCCTTGATTGTTTCTTTCGCTGAGAAGAAGCTTTTTAGTTTGAATCCATCCCATTTATTAGTTCTTGATTTTATTTCTTGAGCTTTAGGAGCCTTGTTAAGGAAGTCAGGGCCTATTCAAGTGCTTTCCAATCTGGAAAGCAGTAGGGATATTCCTTAGAAAACTTAGAATGGAATACCACCATTTGACCCAGTTATCCCACTCTTTGGTTTATACCCAAAGGACTTAAAAAACAGCATACTACAGTGACATTGGAACTTCAATGTGTATAGCAGCTCAATTCACAATAGCTAAACTGTGGAAGCAACCTAGATGCCCTTCAATAAATTAAAGGATAAATAAATTGTAGTATATATATACACAACGGAATATTTCTCAGCTTTAAAAGAGAATACAATTATGGCATTTTCAGGTACATGAGTGGAGCTGGAGAATATCAAGCTAAGTGAAGTAAACCAATGCCAGAAAACCAAAGGCCAAATGTTTTAATAAATGGATGCTGAAACATAATGGGGAATGGGGTTTGGGTAGAATGGAGGAACTTTGATTGGGTCAAGGGGAGGAAAGAAAGGTGAGGCAGTGTGGGGGTAGGAAAGATGGTGGAATGAGATGAATATCATTACCCTAGGTACCTATATGGTTGCACATGTGGTACAACTCTACATCATGTACAACTAGAGAAGTGAAAAGCTGTGCTCCATTTGTGTACAACAAATTGAAAAGCTTTCTGTTATCATGTATACCTGATTAGAACTAATAAAAATAAATTTAAAATAAAGAACTAAAGCTGTGCAAGTTTGAAATATATGTGATAAAAATATGCACTATTTTTAATATTAATTCTTATTACTCTAATATTAATATTATTGTATATGGAAATAAAAATATCAAATAAATATTAAATATATATTTTTATATGCCTCCATAATACTCAACAGTAAGTACAGAAATTTTGTTAATTAAAACTTGAGTCACAAACTGTTATGTTTTGGTGAAATGACTATTTTGTCACTGAAAATGTTCTAAATTACTGTTGGTAATAAAAAGCAGACCATTTGCAGCATGTTTTGTTGTTTTTTTTTTTTTTTCAGACTATACAACCCCTACTCTTTGATACATCATTGTTTTAAAGGATTCCCTATAATAGTCACAGATTATTCTGAATGACAAAAGAATAACAATAAATAAAATAATTAGACACTTTCAGCGTTTAGAAAAAAATCTCTTTACATAATCAAAGGAATTTTAACTAAGACTTTCCTCTCTGGCTAGCCTTCCAGTTTTATTAACTAATTGGCTAGTAGCTAGAACTAATTGATAGATATAGCAGTGTAAACTTCATCAGGAGAGGCAGCTCTCAGGGAATACATGACTGTGTAAATAGAGTGCTTGATTAAGTTGCGGAGCCCCAGGGAGCAGCCTGGACTCTGGCTATGTAAATATAACAGATGGCTAAGCAAATGCTGCCCTGCACTAAGACTAGGTTTATTGTAGTAATTCTGTCTTTATATAAGATTTAAGAGGCAGACTATCCAACTTTTCAAAGCCAAACCAGGTATTGACAATATTGTTCTGTCACAGAAATTATTTGTAAATGGGCTGGAATTTTTTCAAGTTAACATCTTGTAGAGAAAACTACATTGTTTAACTATTCACAATAGTAGTGTTTCATATGTACTCAAAGATGTTTTTACAGAACAAAGTTGTGAAATAATGGCTCAGATTAAATTATTAGATGATGCTGATGCCACTTAGTAAATGACAGAATTGGTAAATAATTATCATTTACAAACAGCTTATGAATGCTCTTTTGAAGTTCAGATATGATGTATGTTCTTATTTACTTCTATTTAACCTTCACCTCAGTGTATAAGTTAGTTACAGTTAACTTTCATCTTAAACTGATGAAACTAAGGTGAAGACAGAAAAGAGACAATTTTATAAAGAAAAAAATCAAGGCAATACTGGAGTAAACAAATACTGGAAGAATCGGGTAAGTACTGGAGCATGGTGGTTATTTAATGCTTTTGTTATGAAGATATTAATTATGAAGATATTTGGAAATTGGTAGCTTTCCATTTCTCTCCTTCATAAGACTGAGTAAATAATATAAATTAGGAAAAATGTGTAGTATTGATACATTTTTGGTATCACTTGCTTATTTACATTAAGAACTCAGAGGTAGGTTATCATGGAAAGAAATGCCCATGAGGAAGTTAGAAATTGTAGAAAATTATTGTATAAGCTATACATAGAAGAATAGAGTCTAAATACCCCCCAGGCAACAGAATAAAGTCTTAGACTATCCTAAAACTTAGGTTTGTTTCAATTTCAAATAATAGATTTCAATCACTGCTGTAACTGACAATGTTTATTAGAAACCATATTAGGTTGGAAAAAAGAACTTATGTCTTAATGTCATTCGTTCTAATGTACAAAGACTTACTGTGGATGGAAAAGGGGGCTTGATCACTTGAAGCCTATAGTTTAAGGCACTGTTACCTGCAAATTACCTGTTGAGAAGGTACATCAAGTGCTCTTGTTAAAAACAGGGATTGTTAAATTGTCTCCTGGAGAGTATAATTCAATTTGTTGGAGAAGACATCGGAACCACATTTTTAATAAGTACCTCACATGCCTACATCAGGTCCAGTGGATTTTTAAATCTTGGTCCAGTGGACTCCTAAATAACTTATAGTTAAAACACAAAGCAAAATTACTTTGAACTAGAGTAATTGCATTTGAGAAAATTATTAAAGAAAAAGTAACTTAAAAGGGCATCATTATTTATTTAAAATTTTATTTTATTGTAATGTCCACAATTATAGTGTTCATTTTTTAACAATTTATTTTAAGATTTTACAAATTATATCTTTTTTTCCTAATCTGCTAATGGGATTCCTACTGAAACTACTGTCATCTGGGGCTGACATGGAAGAAGATAACCAATGGTGTAGAATGCTACACAACACTATGCCTGAGAGCATGTGGTCTTGGATCCAAGGCCTCCTCATAAGAACTGTCTACTTTCATGTAGTCATTCCATTTGTCTTCTTGGAGTCCCAAAATCATGGCTATGGAGCTTCTGCAATGGTTGTACTGGTGACACATAGGAGGTATCAGATCTGTCTGTGCATGTTCATATGCACATATGTGTGTGCAGGGATAGTTCACAGAAAATAATAGGGAACAACTTGTTTAAAACTGTAGTCCCATGGTCATTCAGAGTAGGATCGACTTTGATTATGGAGAAGTAAATTACCATTATTATGCCACACAGAAAATTTTAGTTTGTGGGTATGTCTTTCATTTAAGAAGAGAAGAAAAAGGAGAAGGAGGAAGAGGAGGAGGAAGAGGAGGAGAAGAAGAAGAAGAAGAAAAACCCTTGCACAAAAGTTTAAATCTTGTCTTGTTGCCAGACAGATATATAAGAGACATTTAACATCTTATGGGAAGGAAATTCCCTAAACCATAGGTCACATCTAGTTTTATGCTGCATGGTCAGCAACTAACATAGCTGTCTAGACATAATTATTTTAACAGATGAGAAGTGTTGCCTTAATTCTCTATTAGGAGGTCTAACATTATGGTTTGAAAGTGTACTTAATTTCTTAAAGAAAAATATCCTAAGCAAGCTCTCAATCTATTATATAGAAACATGCCTGGTATTTCTATTGAAATGAAAATAAACAAATGTATTATTTTTAGGTATAGTAATGCATCAGTACATTTTAAACATTACATAGCTGTGCACAGTGAAGGATACCCTAAATTCCTTTTTAATGGAACTATAAAGAAGTAAAATGTATTTCAAAATGAGGCATTGTGAAAGTTTTACTTTACTGTAATGCAGAATAACAGACTACCAAGAAAGAAAATTACCTATACATGACAAGAAAATAAATAGGTAAACTTCACCAGATGGAAAACCTACAATCAAAAAACAAAATATTGTTCCTAGAAACAGTTAAAACTGAATTCATAAACTGCAGTTCTCCCAGATTTCAACAGTAGCAATAAGATCCAATAAATGTTTTCAAAGATGATTGATCGAATTTTAGAAGCCATTTTGACCTTGTAAAGAACAATATTTGTTGCCATTGAAATAATGAAGTCGCCAAGAGAATGAGTAAAAAATTTTCATATATCAAAAGGTCTTCCTATGTAAGACAATTATGTAACAGAGATGACTAAAGTTGAAGTCAAACATGACAACTGAGGACAGAAGAAGAAAAGTAATTAGACCTGCCTCAGTGATAGGAAAACAAATTGGAGCACATTAAAATACTGATTAGCTCTTTTCCTCTTTTCTTTCTCCTTCTAAAGTATTATGGAAAATAAGATAATTTGAGTTTTTCTCTAATCCATTTTTATAGCTTGGAATGTATGGTGGCTTCATTATAAGGTGAAATTACAGTAGAGAGTATTTTCCTTGCTGAAAAGCCATCATGGGTTCCTGGAATAGCCAGAGATTCTTTTTTCTCCCTGTTTTTCTGTAATATTAGATGAGTTTTAACTGAAGGGAACATTGAAGAAAGCCTGGAAGCCCTAGAACCCCTAAACTGATGAAAGAATTGCTGCATTAATTATGCAGAAGTCTAGGAGCCTAAATTTGTCTGAATGGCAGTTATTTTTTAAAGTATAGACTTCAATTCATTTGAAGGAGTTAAAGATACTGAAAAATGAATAGTCCATAAGGATGTTTGATGTTGCTATTAAATTTTTGAAAAAAAATGTTTGAAAATAATCCATAAATATTCAGAAAAATAGAAAATTCACAGTGGATATTTATTCATTTTGAATTAACTCTGATATTTGTGTTGCAAAAGGAACTTTTTGATGTGATTATCTATAGTTACCTATTCCAAGTGGCTAAAAGAAAGATGGCCTCTTTATAGTCTTGGTCCCTAATCATCAAGGTCTTAGTATAAATCTTTTTAGTGAATTTTCTTTCTTTCCTTTATTTCAATTGATATTATATATATATATATATATATATATATATATATGTGTGTGTGTGTGTGTGTGTGTGTGTGTGTGTGTGTGTGTATGGGGTAAAATATAATCTTTTGATACATACATATATTGCATAATATATGAATTGAAGTATTTGACATATCCACCACCTCACATATTCATTGAGGTAAGAACATTTAAAATCCACTCTTCCAGGTACTTTAAAATATTGGATATAATATTGCTAACCATAGTTACTCCACTATGCAAATGAACAGCCACTCTTAAGCTTCCTAACTCTAACTCTGTATCCGTCAATCAATCTCACCTATTTCCTCTACCCAAGCCTTCTGTGGCCTCTGGTATGTATTCTTCTACTCTCTAATTTTATGAAATCAGCCTCTTTGGAGTCCACATATGAGCGAAACCATGCAAAGCTTATCTCTCTGTGCCTGGCTTATTTCACTTAACATAATGTCCTCTAGTTCCATCCACGATGCCACAAATGACAGGATTTCACTCCTTTTTGGCTGAATATATTCCCATGTGTATGTGTGTTTGTGGTATGTGTGTATGTGTGTATGTGTGTGTGTGTGTGTGTGTGTGGTATGAACACACATATAGCACTTTTTTCTTATCCACTTGTCAGTTGACAAAACACCAAGATTGATTTTATATCTTGGCTGTTGTGAACAGTGAGCCAATAAACGTGAGATTGCAGATGTGTCTTTGACATATTGATTTCTTTTCCTTTGAATATATATCTAGTAATGGTATTACTGAATAATGTGGTAGTTCTATTTTTAAATTTTCTGAAGAAACACCATACTGTTTTCCATAAGGGCTATACATATTTACATTCCCATCAACAGTGTATGGGAGTCCCCGTTTTTCCACATCTTAGCAGCATTTGTTATTTTTTTCCTTTTGATAATAGTCATTCTAATTAGGTTAGGGTGATACTGCATTGTGGTTATTAATTTACATTACCTTGGTGGTTAGGGATGTGCATATTTTTATATAGTTGCTGAATATTGCTATGTCTTCTTTTGAGAAGGGTCTTTTGTCAATTTGGTTATTGAGCTGTTTTCATTCCTTATAGTTTTCATTATAAATACTCGCCAAGTGCAAACTTTGCAAATATTTCCCTGTTTAAGTTGTCTCTTCACTCTGTTAACTGTTTTTTGTGCAGAATCATTTTAGTTTGATGTAATTCCATTTGTCCAGTTTTACTTTTGTTCCCTGAGCTCTTAAACTCTTATTTTAAAACTCTTACTTTAAACTCTTATTTTCACTACTCAGTTCAATCTATTTGTAAGTATTTTAGGTTTGTTTGTTTTTTTTCCCCCCCAAACAAATCTTCCTAAAAGGTCACCAATAAAAAGAAAAGTTATATAAATGGATTTATGGAAGTAGAAGTGGCCTCTTCTTCCCATAATGGCAAGTAAAGCATTTGTGAAATTTATGTTTTTAACTTTATTGATTTTCTAATTCCTGGTTTCCTTTGATGGGGCTTCTATTAAAGGAACTTATAAGGGTTTTGATAAACCTTGACCTATGGCTAATACATGGTCAATTTGTGTTCTTCAAAATGATAGATTGGCAAGTAGAGAATTTATTATGATGGCACAGACAATTGATCCTAATTACCCCTAGGAGTTACAATGCTTGTTACATAATGGAAACAGGGAAGAGTCTTACATAAACTCAGATAATTCATTGGGCTCCTTTTTATATTTCATCCAGAATTCTGAGAGCATAGATGGGGAACTTAAGCAATCATAGCCAAAGAAGAACACAATGTTAAGGGAGCTGAGACATCTCCAGGATGGGTTATTTCATTGACAATCAATCAAAGCTAACACAAATGCTGGGCTAAGATAAGTGGATCCCAGAATGAACCACAGAGGACAGAGAGCACACTTATCAAATATAGCCTCAAAAATAAGGGCCTTGATCATCATACAATTTCTTCCATTTATTATGTTAAAAATCTTTTCAGTGAGAAATTTTAACAACAACCTTGAGCAGTCAGTTGAGGGGAAAGAATGAATCTAATATGGAACATTTGTGTATCTGAGATGTGCAATGAATGGACTGCAGTTGATGCTACTTGTGTCCCAAAGCACTCAGCACCTATTGTTTCTTGCAGTAGGTTGATTCCACTGCAAGGTGTGTAACTCTGCACCTGAGAGATTCTGTATAGTCAAGAGGAAAATTTGTTGTTGTGGCACACTCTGGATTTCTAGTTGGAAATAATTTCAAACGCAAACGCAAATTGTAAGCAATTGCTATAGTAGTATAGGCCACTTCTGAACAATTTGGGAGAACACTGAGGTGTGTTCTCCTCCATGAAGTATTCAGTGGGACTACCCCACACTTTTCACAGGAATAACTTACTCATGAACACACCAATTATGGTGACTTTTCCTTTCCTGTCCTACTCTCCAATTTGTAAGCTTGTACTGCTTGAGATCATCTCTGACATGAACTGGCTCCTCAAGACTTAAACTCAAGGTCTATCTGGGAAGAAATCAATTTAAGTATCTGTGTACACTTTATTTCATTCTATTCCATGAATTTATTTTAATGCCCATAACACACCATCCAGAACCTACCAGCCTGGTAAGATCTGTCATAATTTCTGTAAAACACAGCTAACGTATCAGTTTGCGATGACATACTACTTGAAAATAGACCACTAACAGTAATGTATAATAACATCTATTTTTCTTTCCATCACCAAAGATGATCCATATTTAGTATTATCATTGACCTGATTTTAGAAGTATTTTGTCCGTTATGTGCATGCCTGTCTTTGTATTCTACATTATAAAAAAGGAGTCACATTGTATGAAATCTTCATGAAATTACTTTATCAGTAAATTTTATTAAAATTAAAAATATTAGGCTCATATTAATTTAATTAATTTTCACTACTATGCAATATTCTTCTTGTGAACTATCATAGCTGATTTATCTCATTTCCTATTATGCCATTTTATGTATTTAGATTATTTCTGAGTGTGAATACTATTGTTTTGAATACCCCTGTTTATGTTTCTATCATTCAACTAAAATATTTTATTGAATATGTGTCTAAAAGTTGATGTAAGTTATAGAATTTATTAAATTTTATAATCAAATATTATATTTTTTCAAAGTAATATTTTAAATTTATATGTATAAATATCTACTCTTAAGAACTCTTGTTAAATCGTATTTCTGGAAACATTTAATATTGTCATATTTCTTAATTTTGACAAATAAGCTATTTTGAGTTGGTATTATAACTGGTATTAACTTATATTTCCTTAATATATAATAAAGAAGAGTTTTTATTAATTTGTTTATGTGCCATGAATGTTTCTTTTACCCTAAAAGTAGAAACTAAATGTACATTTACCCATTTTCCTATAGAATTATTATTCTTTGCAAATTTGTAGGAATTATTTATGGACTATTGATACTAGTCCTCTATTGATTATTTTAAATATCTTACCCAGTGTTTTGCTTTATTTTCAACTAGTATAATGCATATTTTAATGATTATCTGTTATTTATATTAATATAATCAAGTAAGAGTTTTTAGAATTTGTTTAAAAATGCCCATGATACCCCAATAAACAGAGTGGTTTTGTTAGGAATTTTACCTTTTTTTTCAAATCTAAATTTTGACATATTCATCCTTAATATATTTATCACTTAATGCTATGTCAAATGCAAAGTGTTATTCCTATTTTATTTTTCTATCTTTGTATTTTTTTTTTACTTTTATTTGAAACAGCTCATCCTGTACTCACTAATCTTGCTATATCACCTCTATCACATCGAACTTGAAATATGAGGGTCTTTATCTGGACAATCTATTCTATTGCTGTGGTCATTTTGTATGTGTCTTTGTCAGTATTCTACAGTTCTAATTATTCTTATTTCATGGTGCACATTAATATTTGACAGAGACTGCTAACCTTAGTCTTCTTCTTCTGGCTATAATCTTCTATATATGATTGCCAATTTCCACCAAAAATATTCTTTGACATACTTTGAAATCTAAAGGCTTCTAAGTAAATCAAGACTAAAGAGAAAAGGATAAAAGATGGGATTGAAAACAACTTAGAACTAGAATAATAAGCAAAAGAAGCACAACAAATCTTCTGGGATGCCACATGGTCATAGTTGTTTTAGAAAGAGAAGCTGAAACATTAATAAAATCAGTAGCCTAAATGAGATGTTAGTTGAAGAATAAACACATTGCAGAAAGATAATAAAAAACAAAATGTAAATCAATAATAGATTTAAGTTCTTCAAGCATTAGATTAACTTTTTAAATATCTTAACCATTATTTTCAATGCTGTATAATTTCTATTTATTTTATTGATTTATAAATAATTTCATTTCAATTCATATGTGAAATGATATAAAAGCAAATCTTTAAGAAAATGGCTAATATAAAACAATTTTTTAAAGATTATGGTTATTAAAACATTTCATGTAATATGTACTTAATTGTGTCTAAAATATTGTGTGATTTTGAATATTTTTAGTCCTAAAGAATACTTGAGAAAGAAGTCAGGGATAAATTTTTGAATATACATAAACAGATAAAGAGAGAAATAAATAAGAATTAAAGAAATATTAAAATGAAAGGGAAGTTTCAGTTGGTTTGATTTGAGATTGTATATCTCGTCCAGAAATTTTTAAAACTTTGTAATTTAACTTTATGTGCTACAAAATAATTTTAGAATGCAATTTATGCAAATAAGTGCAATTAAAGTGTATTTAATAGACTTACACAATTATATGACTAAAATTTTTAAAAATCCTAATTTTTGGTGATTCTACTTAAATCCAGCATTAAGTATATATAGATTTTTTTAATTATGCCATTTCTGAAACTTTAGAGATATCCTTGTTTTTAGATATTTATGACCTTCTTAATCTCATATTAACATATACTATTATTCTAATGAAAAATAACATATCTTGCTCCTTTACTACTTGCTGTACTTCAAGTCTTCAGCATTTTGTTGTGTTCATCTCTTTTTTCTTCTTGTTTTGTTTTTCATTTTATAAATTGTTCTCATTTATAAAATGAAACAATACCAATACAATTCATACACAGTTATTAAGATATTAAATAAGAAAATACCTGCTAAGTATTAGCATATATTTTATCTCAAAATGTACTCAGAAAATGTTAATTATATAACATATAATACAAAATATACAATATGTATTTTATAACATGTAATATATGTAATAATGATGTATAATACAAAACATTATTAGCTCATCTTGAATGTTATTTTATAATGCATAGGTCATATTCTTGGGTCCTTGACTGTGGTTAATCCCTTTCCAGGTGTCATGGGCTTTCCCCTGTAATTTTCAAAGCAGTGTCCTCTGACAGTTTTTCTCTAATTTGGCAGAAGCTTATGAAATGATGTTTCTCCTTACAAAAATTGTATTTTGAATCAAAAGGAGACCAATCCTTTCCAAAGTTTAAACTTCTTCCCCTGATTGTCAAAGGGTTCCTATAGTAAAGAAAGAAACCATTTATATTTGCTTTTTCAATAAAAGCAATCCATGAAAAGTAAATTTTCCATATTTCATAATGCTTCCTTTTGTTTTCACTTTAGATCAATGGAAACCGGATTGAGAAAATAATTTGAGGAGAATGAGAGAACATTAGAATTATTGGTGTTTTATGCTTCAGCAAATTTTTTGTTAAGTTTGTTAAAACACAAAATGTAGAAAAGAGAAAAAGCTTGATTAGAAATGTATTAGTTTGATGTACTTTTCATGCCATTTTGCAATCTACATATTATTGATTTTTTTCCATAATACTACACATACTATGTAATCTATTCTGAGAAAATAGTGGTCATATTTATATAGTGAAAATACTGCTATACTCACATTTTATTTGACTGAAGTATATTATTAATCAGGTACATCCCATACTCTCCAGAAATATGGCAGTCACAAGCATGAATTTTAGTATCGGTTATAAAGGGTATACTATATAAACTTCTCACTCAAATATTATTCTTCAGCAATAAATATCTTTGGTCCAAGCACTCAACAGTTTCCCATGTCAGTTATAACTTTCTCTTTAGGATTCTAGTTTAAGTACTGAAAGCTGTGGTGATAAAAACTTCTATTTCTCTGCAAAAGACTACTGTCATAACATATTTTCAATTGTCTTTAATCCTAAAAACATGAACTGCGCACAACGAAGAATGGTTTTACATTAAATTTGTTTATTTAACCAATTCAAACTCATAAGAATGTTTTTAGTCTTAGTTTTATAAAACTGAGGTAACGGAAATGCAATCATTAATAGGTTAGAGATAATATGACTTTCCTATGTACATTTCTGAATACACCACAGTCATATCATGTACATCCGTCCACAAGACTGGGACCCTATTAGAATAGGACATACTTCAGTTTGCATAAGTATGTCAAAATATACTTTATAGTCATGTATAGCTAAAAAGAACATAAAAAATAGGTTAGAAAATTATTTTAATTAGATCAAAGTCATAAAGTTTTATATAAATTATAATAGGGAATAAAGCAATTCAGACTATACTTCAGTGCTCCCCAATAGTTTGACATTTTTTCTTGAAAGTAATGGTAAGATTTATTTTATTATTATTGCTTTGTTTATATTTGGTTTGGTGCCCTTTATGATCCCAGTTCTAATATAAATTTTGTCCATTGTTGGAAGCTGGATAATTACCTGGACAGTATATGCAGTTGAAAACACTGATAATTAAGAAGATATTTCTTACCTATTAAATTCAATTCAGAGATGAGAAGCTCAGGTATTGTACCACTAAGGGGAAAATCATCTTTTGCACTTTTGCACCTGATTATAACCAAGTATTAGAGAATAACTTTTAAATAGATTTTATGCAACAAATTGGGGTCTGGTTTTAGAGAGTTACCTATAGTAACTAGTTATGGCACATTCAAGTACTATCTTTCTGGTTCTTTTAATTTACATCTGTTTTCATATTGTTATTACTCAAAAACCTCTAATTCTTTTTTTTTATATTGGATCTTTTTAGTTATACATGAAAATAGGTTTCATTTTGACATAGTTTTGTTAAAGGCATAGAATTTAATTTGTTTTAATTCAGTCCCCAGTACTTCCTCTTCCCTTCCCCTCCTCTCTTCCCCTGCGCCCTTCCCTCTACTCTACTTATCTGTCTGCTATTTATTTATTTATTTTAGTTAGTATCTTGTGGATGTATGTGGTGATGAGATTTGCTGTGGAATATGTCTTATATAATAAATTACTAATAAGATTTTTTTTGGTTAGCATGAATTTTAAATCACTATCTCACTAAACTTCTGGAACCAGTGGATGATATTCTAGCTGAGTTCCAAAATATTTTATCCTGTAGAGAGCTTTCACAAAGAAGTGTATTTTCTCAATTTATTAATATTACTATCTGAATTTTTTGTGTTGGCCAGTTTTCTGAAAACCCTTTTAACTAATCTATCAAGAATATACTAGTACCTGAAATTAAAATGTAATATTTGTTGTTTTAGACTTTTCATCTATGTGGAAATGAGTCATAGGAGCACTTGTTAAAAGAAAGGTAATATAATAATAAGTATATTTTTTGCAGATGTAATTTTTGGCATATAGTTTGAAAGATTGATTCTATAAAGGTTTCATGATGCCAGGATACAATATTTAACATTGGTAAAACAGAGCTCAGTACCACAACTAGGAGTGAGTTCTCAATTATTACATCAGTTTATAATTGTTTCTTTGCTATAGTGAGTATGCATACTGTTAAACTGATGTCCATCCACCAGGACAATGAGATAAGAGGCCTATTGCAAGCACCTCTAGATAAGAAATTCAGTTTAGTTTCAAGCTGGCATTCAGAATATCTTATGGCTATGTAAAGGTACAAACGAATGTCCAAGCAAAATTTCTGCTCAAATACTAAGAGGATGCTTAAAGTAACAAAAAAGAAGGAAGCAATGCTTTATATTTAACATTATAATATTAACATTATAATATTAACATTACATCATCTTATTCGCTAGATCTTAAACAGTTAACTTATTTTTAGTGTGTGTGAAAATATTTAATTTTCCAAGTATTAACAAAAATGTAATCAGAAATATAAGGAAAACACAAGAAAGCCCAAACCCGATATCCTAAAGCTACAAATAAACATTTCCACGTTTGAATGTATTCTGAAAACCTTTGAAATAATCATAAATGTATACTGCTAAGTGTTATCTGGGCATTGCACATGTATGATAATTTAACATTAACATGGTGGCTATTTAATTTTACTTGCTTATTCTAATACTATGAAAATAAGAAAATTTTTTGAAAACAAGAAACCCATGTTCTTATTACTCGTATTTTTAACACTACTCAATATTTTGTAATAATGCATTTTAAATATTATATTACATATTAGTCATATTTTTATAATTATTGCCTTTTCTCATTCTCTAAAATTCACCCAGTGCCAGTAATCAAATTGATTCTAACAGAGAAATATTCTTATATATATATACATATTATATATAACTATATATAATATACATATAAGAATATATAGAGAGAATTATATATAATAAGAATATATTATATATAATTATATAAATATTATATATAATTCTAGATTCCTCTACACTTCATATATATGTATTATTAAAAAAAACTTGGGGCTGGGGATATGGTTCAAGCCGTAATATGCTCGCCTGGCATGTGTGGGGCGCTGAGTTCGATCCTCAGCACCACATAAAAATAAAATTAAAATGTTGTGTCCACCGAAAACTAAAAAATAAATATTAAAAAATTCTCTCTCTCTCTCTCTCTCTCTCTCTCTCTCTCTCTCTCTCTCTCTCTCTCTCAAAAAATCTGGTATCACAAGCTAGTGAGATAAGGAGAAATTGATGATGATAGACTTTTACTGGGATTTAAAATTTTAACAATGCAAAAAAACTCTGCAGAATATTTTGTTATTTGTTAGTAGCATAGCTCATTTCATAAGTTTCATAAAATGTAAGTGACTTCAAAAATAAAGTTTTGCTCACTCCGGAAAATTATATGTGGCTTTGTAAAGGACAGCCTTTATGGGACCCTGGTCAGCAAGCCTGCCTCAGGGATACAGGGAGGCATGACTCTGGGTCTGTGCACAGAATGGTTTCAGACCACAATGAGAGAGGAGTGGCAATGAAGATGCTGATTTCACTGTGATAATCATTACCTAGTGTGCATATCTATCATCGTATTATTAACTATAATTGATATTTGTCAATTCAATATTTTAAAATAAGAAAAAGAGAGCCTTTGTCCACATATTTTGTCAACATATTTTCTTATTGTAAATAGTTTAGAAAATAGTCACATGAAGTATTGTATTTCTAAAAATTTTGTTAATTATGTTTGCTATAATTGAAATTACTATTGATACTGGTACCTTATATTTTCTCTTAGAAATTCAAGTTGATTATATGTTTTGAAATGACTTAAAGTCACTTTACAAGTGTTGGTCATTAAAAATCATGAGTTATTTTGAGCTAAGCAAACATAGAAAGCAATGTCAAGAGCTAATTATGGAATAGGGAGAGTATGTCTTTTAGTACTATCGTTTCCATTAGAAATGTCTTAAGGTATATGACATTACCACATTAATCCACATTAATATGAACTGTAGTTTTCAAAAATTAAAGTTTATTGTCACTTTTGAATGTCTACAAGTGAACTCTTTTTGTAAGGAAACATCTAAGGAACATCATAATGATTAATAATTGCATAATGCCTTTTAAGTGTTTCGTAATACATACATTTATATTTTCTTATTTGATATTTTCATTACTCTTTAAAATATGGACTTTATTTCCTTATTTAGAGGAGAAAACCAAAATAATAGAAGGGCAAAGTCAAAGGAACACTGGTAAACCTAGTGGTACACAGCCACGGGAGTGCACTGCTCAGTTCTGCATCAGGAAAGTCTGGCGGCAAGAAGTGCACTGAGCTGACACCCTGCACCTGTTCTGCCTTCTGCATTTGCCACAGTGCTTTTGACAGGCCATGCCCTCCTGCCTTGGAATGCTCCCAGCTAGTAACTGAGCATAATAGGGCCCTAGTCCCGCTCCCCATCTCCTCCATCCTAAACAGGAATTTCCCCCAAATAAATCTTTTGCAAATGCAATGCTGTGCTGCTGACTGCTAAATGGAAAACTTGAGATGATGCAGTGGCTTAATTATTTTCATGGGTATTAGAAATAGGCTCAAACTGGTGGGATAAGTAGTAATTGAGAAATGTGGTATGGCTAAATTATAAATGCTTTCCTTAAAAGATTGTATAAATAGAGTACAAGAACTCTGCAGCTAGGGATACTAAAGAAACCTCTTGCTGGCCAATCTAATTACAGGAAAGAACTGGAAAAATTAGAAAAAAAATTGAAGAATCCATCTATTTGAAGATGGCAAAGATATTTAAAAATCAAGGCCTTTGAAAGACCACTGGGAAAATAATATCAAGAAGATAACAACATTGTATTTTTCCAATAGAGGCATTTCAATTTTGTAGACAAAGAGTGATAATGGACTAAAGGTTAGAATATGATCTCACAAATAAACTGTTCAATTTTCAAGCTTAAATGCTGCTTTTATAAATAGCTCAAAGGTCAGATTTTTTATTTCAATGCATGATAATTGTATGAATTTTTGCATGCTACTTAACCTATCTCAATTTTCTCACTGTAAAGGAGTTACAGTGCTAACACACTACTTCATAAGTGTACTGTGAAATTTTATTGAGTTCCTATTTATATTGCTCTGGAAAGACTGTTCAATACATATTAACTCCTTAATTCTTTAAAAATCTAAAATAAAGGAAATGCTGACACACCACATTCTGTAGTAAACACTTTTATTTACAGTCAGGCATTATTTTCACACATGCAAAACAAAGATTTCCTCAATGGCTCCTGAGATTCACTCACAAAACATCATCAATATTTAGCCCTCAGGAGAAAGTACAAAATGTAGGTTCTCTCATAATATTCTGTGACACATACTTGGGAACAATTATTTCAAAACTTATGGCTAAATACATACTCCCAAGTATTGCCTCAAACAGCTTAACTAGTAGGAATATAATTAAAAAAAAATCTCATGTGTTTACACATTAATTTGTATGTTTTAATATATAGCTTTTATAATGTAAACCTAGCTATAATAGCTACAATTGTAGAATATGACTTGGTTATACTGAATACATTTATTGTTACTCAATTTAGAACTAAAACTCTTCTGGAAATATGACTATAGATCAGAAAAAAAAATGTTGTGTTGTGCCTTGCCAACTTGACACATTATGTGGAGTGATATTGCATCTTCTTTAGTAAAGGGAGAAAAAAGAATTTATAATGCCTTAATGTCTTTTTTCCTACTAAAACAATCGTATTATAATATTGCTTTTATAATTAACAATTCTCAAGAATGAACCAATCTAATTGCAGTGGAGCAGAAGGTATGTGGCATTTTTTGGTTTAAAGTGTCATAAAAAATTTGTTATGTATTTCTTGCAATTATCCTATTAAGTCAGCATTAATATCTCCATAATGTAAATGACACATAAAGAAATTGTGTAATTAAATAATTTTACAAATGTCTGAACCATTAAACATTAATGAGTGATTGTGGTATTTGGTCTATGGTCTACCATGCTAAGCTTCATTCTTCAAAAAATAGTGGCATTGGAGTGGTGTAAACAATTTCCTAAGATAAAAAATAATTATATATGGTATTATTAATTGTCTAAATGCCATCTGGACAGATATTCCATTTTATTCTGAATCTAATTTTCAAAATATTTGCAGATTTTCTGAAATCATAGTTTAGTTCTATCTATATACCATATCTGGTCAGCTGGTTATTATTTCATAGCATGTTGGCACTGATTTCCTAGCCTGTTGGATCAGTTTGCATTTCAAATCACTCAGGAACTTAATAGCTTATAAATGTTTACACTGGGACCAAAATAGAGATGCAAACAATTTTTGAAGTAAAACATCAGTTTGAAAGCTATCTCTTGACAATACACAGTAATATTTGCTTCATTTTTTATTATTAGTTTCACTCTTGCTGTGGTCACAGCCAAGTTCTCAGAAAGCCTTCTTTTCTATACCAGCCTAATCATTTGCAAAGATCTTTTATATCATGTGTATTTGTGAGAGAGAACAAAGCTATTTAAAAGTCTAACACTTCTCATAGATTGCTACACTTTATTCCCTTCTCCTTGCATCTCTCCATTCATATAGTTGTCTCCCACACTGGTTCTGAACATAGCATTGAAGTTTGCTTTGGCTAATAGAAAAGTAGTGAATGTGAAACAGAGACATGAGAAATACTTTAGCATTGGAATTTGCCCCTTCTTAGTGATATTGCAATGTACTTCCCTAAGGTAGCCTATTGCCTGATGAAAAACAATGTTCCTATAACCCCTCATCCCAATTACTACATAACATGATTGCCAGGTATAAGAATGAGGCTATCCTACATCAACAAGCTACAGACTAATTGGCCTCTAACTGAGGTGCATAACCAAGCCCTATTGACATTAGCAGAACAAGGCCTACGTCAGCAGAACTGGCTGGTCCACACAGAGATTCATGGGAAATAATAATTGGTATTTGTTTTAAGAAACTGGATTTAAAGTAGTTTACTAATGCAGCAATAGTTAAAGGATAAACATAGTGTATATGATCAGTCATAAAAATGTTTTATACACTGGGACTATTTTCAAAGGCCTAAAATGTAAATGTTTTCTTATAAATTTTTTAAATAGTTGCATCATTGAAATTTTTGTTTGTTTTGGTATTTTTGGTAAGGAAATATTTTGCAACTCTTTATTAGAGTGTTTTTCTCACAATTATAAAAAATAGGAAGAAATGTTGAAATCATACTTTAACTGACATGTACTTTGTTATAAATTTCTTCCTGGTTTTCAAACATTTACATTTGGTGTCTTAAGTGATATTGAATATTCAAATCAAAAACATTAAATGCACTTTGGTCTTTGGTCTCCTTTACCTACAAAGTATTACAATTTTTTTTGAAGTTCTTAAGTAATTGAAATTTTTCTTCCATTTTTATGTCTGACTATTTCATTAAATATTGAACACTACTGGAAAATGTAATTTGGCAGAGGGAAAAATTATAAATTTTGCTCTAATTAGATAATATGTCACTATTAGTAAATTTTCCACCCATTAGGATTTCACGAATTCTTCTTGGGACTGAAGGGAGGGAAGTGAGCTATACACATTACATATGGAATGTAGTTATTGGCAGAGAGTTGCTGTTCTTTTTTATTTCCTTTCTTTTCCTTTTTTTTTTTTTTTTGTACCAGGGATTGAACACAGGGATGCTTAACCATTGAGCCATACATGATATTATATATCATATAATAAAATAAAATATATTTTATTTTGAGACAGGGTCTCACTAAATATCTTAGGGGCTAAGTTGCTGAGGCTATTTTTAAATTTTTTTAAAAATTTTTTTATTAGTTCTAATCAGTTACACATGACAGCAGAAAGCTCTTTGATTCATTGTACACAAATGGAGCAGAAGTTTTCGCTTCTCTGGTTATACATGAAGTAGAGTCACACCATTCATGCAATCATATATGTACCTAGGGTATTGATGTCTGTCTCATTCCACTATCATTCCTACCCCATACCCCTGCTTTGCCTCACCCAAAGTTCCTCCACTCATCCCATGCCTCCCTCTGACCCCATTATGAAGTAGATCCACTTATCAGAGAAAACATTCCGTCCCTGTTTTTTTGAGATTGGCTTATTTCACTTAGCATGAGACTGTGATCCCCCTACCTTATCCTTCCAAGCTGTTGGGATTACATGAGCATGCCATAGCACCTGGCTTTCTTTTCATTTATTTATTTTATGTGATAAATTTATCATTTTTCTTCTAATATCAGAGGAAGAATCAAGGCCATATTTAATGATGTTCATAAAATTTTGAAGATTTGAATGAAAATTGGTAAGTTTCATTAAATTTTATAAAATATATAGGTATTATATTAAGATATCCAATAATTATTTATTGGTATATAGTCAAGGTGTTATTATATATTAGTAGCTAAATTTGAATAACTTCAAAAAATGAAAAGTACTGCCAGAATTTAACTCAAATGTGATAGGTAGTGTATAAGCTGTAATATAAATAGGTTTCTGGGCCAGTTGTGCATCCTGAGTATTTGTATAAAATATAAGCATAAAATTTTAAAGTCATTTTTCTAAGAGCTCAGATGAATAATATCTCAACGAAATTTTTATAATGTTGTTTTAGTCAGTTTTTTCTCCTGCTGTGACCAAAAGATCTAAAAGAAATTATTATAGGAGGAAAAGTTTATTTTGAGGTTCACAGTTTCAGAGGTGTCCGTCCACAGACAACCAGACTCCATTGCTCTGGGCCCAATATGAGGCAGAACATCAGGGCCGAAGGGTGTGATGGAAAAATACAGTTCAGGACATAGCACCAGGAAGCAGAGCTCAGCTTACCAAGACCAAAGTATATATCCTGAAGACATAGCCTTAATGACCTACCTCCTGAAACCACACACTATCTGCCTACAGTTACCACCCAGTTAATCCATTCAAATGGAGTGATGCACTGATTAAATTGAAACTCTCAAAACCCAATTATTTCAACTCTAAACTTTCTTGTATTGTCTCACCATGAGATTTTGGGGACACCTCATATCTAAACCATAACAAATGTCTTCATTTTCAAATTTTGAATGATCTGCCACATTCTAGCCAAATAGGTAAGTTTCAGGAAATTATGCTGCAAGAAGACAAAAATAAAATAATTAAAGTGACTAACTGATTTAACTAAAACAATTTTAACTATATGAACTATTTAATGTGAAACTTATAACAGCGTATATTGCACACCATCAAATTATCATTTTTGTAATTCTAGGCTTTACAAAATTGTGATTCATTTAAATATTTATAATGCAAGAGAAATATTCTTTAAACAAAGTTGAATATTTTTTCAACTCGTCTTTGAGATTCAATTCTCATAAAGCAATTAATTACCCTATATAGTCACTAAAATGACTAAAGGTCAAAATATATTGAAGAATTTAAAAATCAATCGTTTCAGAATCATATGTACTATAATCTCCATATTAATTATTTTAGTCCTTGGATGGCAAAGAATTTATTTTCAATATTTCACTTTTTTACTGTAAATACAGTCATAAATACATATGAGCAAAGCATATAACATATATGAAAAATATGACCTAAATAACTGCAGTATTATTGCATGTATTCTAAACTATTCCTAATGCAAAGTTCACAAAAAGTTTATACTATCCATGTGAAATACTCATGAATCATTAGTGAATATTCATTAAATATTCATTGACCTAAGTTTATAAGCATTCATTAAAATTCACAAATTAGTGTACTTATGGACAATTTATCAATTCTGGAAACATAAAAGGCCACATTTTATGTGCATGTGGGTTCATATGCCCTATTTCAAGTGAATTTTTATGAACTTTAATGCCTTAGCTATCCAAAATGAATTTATTACTGCTATGTTATGTTATTGAACTTTTGTGAATGATTTGGATGGCATTTAGTTGTGCAAAATAATATGCAATTTTATAGAGAGAATGACACTTAAGTAATTTGCATTCTCTGGAATTATCCAGTTAATTGAGTCAGTATATTGAAGGAGATCTTGTTGGGGGTGTGGGAGATCTTTTATACTAAAAAGGCAGAAAGATGTTAGTATTTGGACTCAAAAAAGTTTGTGAACTAGATCTATGTTGTTTTTCAGGTTGTGTGGTGTTTTTGTTGTTGTTTTTTGTTGTTGTTGTTTGTTTTTATTTTTTCATTGTTTTTTTAATCTTATTTTTTTGGGGGGGTGGGGTTCTTTTTTTTTTTTTTTTTTTGTCTTTTTTGGAACTGGGGGTTGAACCCAGAGCTTTGCAAATGCAAGGCAGAGGCTTTGCCACTGAGCTACAGCCCTATTTTTTCATTGTTGATAGACTTTATTTTTTTAATTTATATGTGGGCTGAGAATCGAACCCAGTGCCTCACACATGCTAGGCAAGTGTGCCACAGTTGAGCCACAGTCCCAGGCCCCAGTTTGTGTTTTTATTTGGCTATTTGGTGATGACTCTTCATTGTTGTGTACATCCTCATGCAAATGCATTATTTTTCTCTTTAGCTATTCTCTCTTGTCTTAATCTAGGAAGAGCAGTTAGAACATTTCTATGCTTCTTACACCAGCTTCACATACCAGGATGAATAAACACTTCAGAGAGGTCACACTTTTTGAATGTGTGCGCCTAGTTTATATTTAATCACACAAATTTCATCTTATTAAAACTTATCAGCATCACAATTTAACTTACCATTGAACAAAACAGGTAAAAAATTCAGTTCAATTCAATAAATATTTATGGAGGATATATACTGGGTAAAGCATTTTATCAGGTTCTTAGTCTAGAAAACATCTCTGATGTTTTTAGAACTTTGCTAAATGGGGAAAAATCATTTGCATTTAGTTAATAAGGAGTTGGAAACAAAGTTTAAATTAGTCATTATCAATAAACCTTAAGAAGAGGGATTTTTTCAGAATAAATAAAGTAAACATGTTTTGCACTGCCAGCATCTTCCCACAAGAGTAAAGAAAGACAAGGACAGTGTTCTATGATCCAAATGCCCTGAACCATCAGTGCTGGATACTTAGGTTAGAGGCAAAAGTCACCAGTGTTTCTGATTTTGACATGTGCACTGTAATGTACACATCCTATACTCATGTTCTTTCAACTGGGAACAATTGTTTCCCTGTCAAAATGTTCAAAAAGATTCATTGTTTACTTTCCAGAGAAGAGTGAGCTTGACCTTGGCCTTTCAATTCCTAGACAGTTTTGCTACAAGGCATAAAAAATAAATGTCTTTGCAACACTCAAGTTCCAAATTCTAACAGAACTCTCCTGCTTTCAAGTACATATAGAAAAAAAATATTAATTAAAAAATACTGACAACATAAACAAGTTCTTATTTTGTAAAGTATCTTTGTTCATTATAAAGTCCCAAATAGGAATCTCACATTTCACTAATAGGAACAAGTACAGGGTAGAAAAAATTACCAGTAACATTAACGATATTGCATATCGGACACTTTTTTCTTCTTTTTGCTTTTTTTACAAAAGGATACAATTAGAAATGAATTCACCAATCATCTAATCTAATATCTAATTCAGACATTCTGTGTTATGTAATTTTGTAAAGTTCCAAATGAAAACAACTTATAGAACAAAAGTCTCTTTAAATTTTTCAAATAGGTGTTCCATTATATTTTCTAATATTATTTGTATTAGAATGAATATTTTAATTTGTATTATTTTTTCTTTACAAGATCAGCCATGTGTTCCAACCAAAAAATAAAATAAGAAGCTCAAGATACAGAATATAAAAAAACCTCAATATATATTGGTTACTATGTATTTTTACATATTTGTAGGATTTCCATATATTTGCCTATTTTTTAGTATCACACTGATATTACTGAAACCATCCCTTATTTAAGAAATAAAAACATTTTGTAAAGACTATTAATTACTGAATGTTTATCTAGGATGAAATTTAGGAGGTTTTCATAGAATTATTTGTTGCATAGAGGAGATTTAAGTATACATGTAGTGGATATTCCCAGAGTACAAGAAGAAGAAATCCCTTCCAAGAGTTATTTAGCCAGTCCAAGGGAGATATCTCAGGAAGAGAAGAAAAAGAACAATGGCGCAAAAGAGATGAGATTTTGCTGGCCCAGTTGGTGTCAAATTCCAGGAAATAGAAATTGTAGAGTTCTCTGATTTTATTTAGGGAATCTTGCTTTCTAGGGCATGGGAAAACTTGTGTTTGCATAGTGCCCTGTCCAACATCGAGTTCATAAATAATATTAGCAGTCTAGTGGGGAAGCAAAGATAGTTACCCAGTAGAAACAATCAGTCTGGAAGAGGCCTAGTGAATGACCAGGGAAGATAAAGATTGTAGAAGGTAAGACAAGACTTGTGAATATCTACAATAAGTGCAACTATTATCCTAAGAAGAACAGTAGATAGATGCATGGAAATCACACAAAATGATCAGACTGAAGGAACCATTACCAATACCACCAAAGAGCAGCAAGCACTGAAGGATGAGACCTGGATCTATAAATAGTCCCTGTGCCTTGTGCATACCTCCTTCCCAGGCCCCGCAAACCACATGTCACAAAGATGGTAAACTGTTTATACCTAAACACATTCATTCATAAAAGTGGGAGAAATCAAACCTTAAGGCAGGGAAGAAAAGCTCCCCTATGTTAATGTAAGGGTCTTTCAGCTTTCTTTAGTATTTACCTGGATAGAAATCAGAGCAAATTAGAATTAATTTACAAGTTTAAATTGCCTGTTTTCTTTTCTTTGTCCCATATAAAGGGACAAATCTCCAAAATGGATATTTCAAGAGTGAACTAAGTTACTGAAAATAAAGATATTTAATTTTTACACAATGTAATTACTATGCAAATTTCAAAACTTTGTCATATGCTTAAAGTAAAATAAATGAGTGTTTAGGATTTTAAGAGATAATTTATTGTTATTGTTTGGAGAAATATAAATAATAATTAATATGCATATGCTGGTATTTTTATTTTCGAATCTAGATTGGCTTTCTGCCCTTCTCCTCCCTACTCTATGTCCAGTATGCTGATGTATATCAATGTACTTCTATGCTTCTGGCTTCCGGTGGCTTCATTCAGTGGAGTACAAGTGTAAATACCTTCTGGTACTTCTATACCTCAGTCTGAGCTCTATCCCCAAAGTTTTGCTGTGAGCTGTCTTCCTCCCTCAGATGAAGCAAAAGCTTTTCAGGGGCTCTGTCCACACAGCTCTTTCTTAGGTAACTAGTATTTATACTTTGTAGTCTATACAGAATGTTCTGCATCATAATAAGTTACTCAAAAACACACAAATTAGTACATTAGTGCACATAGTATTGAGCCTATTCTCTCTCTCCCTCTCTTTTTTTCTTTTTCTTTTTTTTTCTCCTAAAAAAGAAACTTGCTATGTTGCTCAGGTTTCTATTGAACTCTTGGACTCAAGTGATTCTGTTGTCTCAACCTCCTGAGTGAGTAGTTGGGACAACAGACATGCACCATCTTGCTGGTTTGCCTCAATTTTAATGGGGGTGGATAGGGGATTAGCTGGCATTAAAATTTTAGAGTATGAATGTGTTGTAATTAATTTAAATCTATTAAAAATTTTCCCACTGAACTATTTTTTCCAACTTTTTTATTATAAAGAATGATATCATTAATCACTTTGCACCTACACTATTCCTCATACCTACATGTATAAGTAATATTATCATTAGTGGAAGTCTTGATAAACAGAATCAAATTATCTTCATGGAGATTACACCTTATATTCTTCCTAAAAATGAGATTTTCTGGTTGCCATCCTCCTGTAATGCAACCATGTCACTTAATGACAGGAACATGATCTGAGAACTGTGTCACTGGGTGATTTCCTTGTTATTTGCACACCCCAGTGTGTGCCTAAACAAACTGAGACAGTTAAGATGTCATTAGGCAATACAGTGTTATGGAACCACTGTATCATAGACAGTCCACCACTGACCCTTGATGAACACATCATTATGCGGCACATGACTATACAATGTCACTACAGTTCTGATAATTCTAATTTGTGAAATGGATTTTTATTCAAATAAACTTGATGGTTTTGTATATTGGTACAGTTTGAATATGAGGTGTCTCCCAAAAGCTCACATGTGAGACAATGCAAGAAGGTTCAGAGGCAAAATGATTCGATTGTGAGAGCCATAACCCACATTAATTGTGAATTAATCCCTGATGGGATTAATTGGGTGGTCACTAGAGGCAGGTGGGATGTGGCTGGAGGGAGCAGTTAACTGGGGGCATGGTTATGGGGTATATATTTTGTATCTGGAGCTGGAGTCTCTCTCTCTGCTTCCTGATGGGAGCTGCTTCCCCCTACCACCCTCTCCTGCCATGATGTTCAGTCTCACTTCAAGCCCTATGGAATGGAGCCAGTCTGCTATGGACTAAGACCTCTGAACATGTGAGCCCTCAAATAAATTCTTCCTCCTCTATAATTGTTCTGGTCAGATCCTTTAATCACAGCAGCGAAAAAGCTGACTAAAACAGAATTGTAAAAACAATTTGCTGAAAGATCACAATGACAAGGAACTACAGAAACAAATCCAGGAAGTAAAAGATCAATTTCACAGGGAGTTAGAAGTAATAAAAAACAAACAAATAGAAATCCTAGAAATGCAGGAAGCAATAAACCAACTTAAAACCTCAATTGACAATACTACCACCAGAATAGATCACTTAGAAGATAGAATATCAGACAATGAAGACAAAGTATTTCAACTTGAGAAGAACATAGACAGTTCAGCAAGACTGCTAAGAAACCATGAACAGAACATTCAAGAATTATGGGACAACATTAAAAGACCAAACTTAAGAGTCATTGGGATACAGGAGGGCACAGAGCTCCAAACCAGAGGAATGAACAATCTATTCAATGAAATAATACAAGAAAACTTCCCAGACTTGAAGAATGAAACAGAATCCCATATCCTAGAAGCCTACAGGACGCCGAAAGTGCAAAATCATAAGAGATCCACACCTAGACACATTATAATGAAGATGCCCAACATACAGAATAAGGAGAGAATTTTAAAAGCTACAAGAGAAAGAAAGCAGATTACAGTTAGGGGCAAACCAATCAGGATAACAGCTGATCTCTCAACACAGACTCTGAAAGCTAGAAGATCCTGGAATAACATTTTTCAAACACTGAAAGAAAATGGGCTCCAACCAAGAATCGTGTATCCGGCAAAATTAAGCTTCAGGATGGAAGATGAAATTAAAACCTTTCACGATAAACAAAAGTTAAAAGAATTCGCAGCTAGAAAACCATCTCTTCAAAAAATCCTTGGCAAAACATTACAGGAAGAGGAAACTGAAAATAACATTGAAAACCATCAGTGGGAGGTAGGACAGTAAAGGGGGAAAACTAATCAGGTTTAGTAACATAAATAAACAAATATGACTGGAGGAACAAACCAAATCTCAATAATAACCCTAAATGTTAATGGCTTAAACTCACCAATTAAGAGACACAGGCTAGTCGAATGGATCACAAAACAAGATCCAACAATATGTTGCCTACAGGAGACGCATTTGATAGGAAAAGATATACATAGACTGAAGGTGAAAGGCTGGGAAAAATCATTCCACTCATATGGACTGCGGAAACAAGCAGGAGTGTCCATACTCATATCAAACAAAATAGATTTCAAGCCAAAGTTAATCAAAAAGGATAAAGAGGGACACTACATACTGCTCAAGGGAACCATACACCAACAAGACATAACAATCATAAATATATATGCCCCAAACAATGGTGCAGCTACGTTCATCAAGCAAACTCTTCTCAAGTACAAGAGTCTAATAGACCACCATACAATAATCATGGGAGACTTCAACACACCTCTCTCACCACTGGAGATCTTCCAAACAAAAGTTAAATAAGGAAACTATAGAACTCAACAACACAATTAACAGCCTAGACTTAATTGACATATATAGAATATACCACCCAACATCAAGTAGTTACACTTTTTTCTCAGCAGCACATGGATCCTTCACAAAAATAGATCATATATTATGTCACAGGGCAACTCTTAGACAATATAAAGGAGTATAAGTAATACCATGCATCTTATCTGATCATAATGGAATGAAACTGAAAATCAACGATAAAAGAAGGAAGGAAAAATCATGCATCACTTGGAGAATGAACAATAGGTTACTGAATGATCAATGGGTTATAGAAGACATTAAGGAGGAAATTAAAAACTTCTTAGAGTTAAATGAAATCACAGACACAACATATCGGAATCTATGGGACACATTGAAAGCAGTTTTAAGAGGAAAATTCATTGCGTGGAGTTCATTCCTTAAAAAAAGAAAAAACCAACAAATAAACGACCTCATATATCATCTCAAAATCCTAGTAAAAGAAGAGCAAAACAACAGCAAAAGAAGTAGAAGGCAAGAAATAATTAAAATCAGAGCTGAAATTAATGAAATCAAAACAAAAGAAACAATTGAAAAAATTGACAAAACCAAAAGTTGGTTCTTTGAAAAAATAAATAAAATCGACAGACCCTTAGCCATGCTAATGAAGAGAAGAAGAGAGAGAACCCAAATTACTAGCATACGGGATGAAAAAGGCAATATCACAACAGACACTTCAGAAATACAGAAGATAATCAGAAATTACTTTGAATCCTTATACTCCAATAAAATAGAAGACAGTGAAGGCATCGATAAATTTCTTAAGTCATATGATTTGCCCAGACTGAGTCAGGAAGATATAGACAGCCTAAACAGACCAAGAACAATAGAAGAAATAGAAGAAACCATCAAAAGACTACCAACTAAGAAAAGCCCAGGACCGGACGGGTATACAGCAGAGTTTTACAAAACCTTTAAAGAGGAACTAACACCAATACTTTTCAAGCTATTTCAGGAAATAGAAAAAGAGGGAGCTCTTCCAAAGACATTCTACGATGCCAACATCACCCTGATACCTAAACCAGACAGAGACACTTCAAAGAAAGAAAACTACAGACCAATATCTCTAATGAACCTAGATGAAAAAATCCTCAATAAAATTCTGGCGAATCGGATTCAAAATCGTATCAAAAAAATTATACACCATGATCAAGTAGGATTCATCCCTGGGATGCAAGGCTGGTTCAATATATGGAAATCAATAAATGTTATTCACCACATCAATAGACTTAAAAATAAGAACCATATGATCATCTCGATAGATGCAGAAAAAGCATTCGACAAAGTACAGCATCCCTTTATGTTCAAAACTCTAGAAAAATTAGGGATAACAGGATCATACCTCAACATTGTTAAAGCAATCTATGATAAGCCACAGGCCAGCATCATTCTGAATGGAGAAAAATTGAAGGCATTCCCTCTAAGATCTGGTACAAGACAGGGATGCCCTCTCTCACCACTTCTGTTCAACATAGTTCTCGAAACACTGGCCAGAGCAATCAGACAGACAAAAGAAATTAAAGGCATAAAAATAGGAAAAGAAGAACTTAAATTATCACTATTTGCAGACGATATGATTCTATACCTAACAGACCCAAAAGGGTCTACAAAGAAACTATTAGAGTTAATAAATGAATTCAGAAAAGTGGCAGGATATAAAATCAACACGCATAAATCAAATGCATTCCTGTATATCAGCGACAAATCCTCTGAAACGGAAATGAGGACAACTACTCCATTCACAATATCCCCCCAAAAAATAAAATACCTGGGAATCAACCTAACAAAAGAGGTGAAAGACCTATACAATGAAAACTACAGAACCCTAAAAAGAGACATAGAAGAAGACCTCAGAAGATGGAAAAATATACCCTGTTCATGGATAGGCAGAACTAACATCATCAAAATGGCGATATTACCAAAAGTTCTCTATAAGTTCAATGCTATCCCAATCAAAATCCCAACAGCATTTCTTGTAGAAATAGATAAAACAATCAGGAAATTCATATGGAATAATAAAAGACCCAGAATAGCAAAAACAATGCTAAGCAGGAAGTGTGAATCAGGCGGTATAGCGATACCAGACTTCAAACTATACTACAGAGCAATAGTAACAAAAACAGCATGGTACTGGTACCAAAACAGGCGAGTGGACCAATGGTACAGAATAGAAGACACAGTAACCAACCCACAAAACTACAACTATCTTATATTTGATAAAGGGGCTAAAAGCATGCAATGGAGGAAGGATAGCATCTTCAACAAATGGTGCTGGGAAAACTGGAAATCCATTTGCATCAAAATGAAACTGAATCCCTTTCTCTCGCCATGCACAAAAGTTAACTCAAAATGGATCAAGGAGCTCGATATTAAATCAGAGACATGGCGTCTGATAGAAGAAAAAGTCGGCTATGATCTACATACTGTGGGGTCAGGCTCCAAATTCCTCAATAGGACACCCATAGCGCAAGAGTTAACAACCAGAATCAACAAATGGGACTTACTCAAACTAAAAAGTTTTCTCTCAACAAAAGAAACAATAAGAGAGATAAACAGGGAGCCTACATCCTGGGAATAAATCTTTACCCCACACACTTCAGATAGAGCCCTAATATCCAGAGTATACAAAGAACTCAAAAAATTAGATAATAAGATAACAAATAACCCAATCAACAAATGGGCCAAGGACCTGAATAGACACTTCTCAGAGGAGGACATACAATCAATCAACAAGTACATGAAAAAATGCTCAACATCGCTAGCAGTCAGAGAAATGCAAATCAAAACCACCCTAAGATACCATCTCACTCCAGTAAGATTGGCAGCCATTAAGAAGTCCAACAACAACAAGTGCTGGCGAGGATGCGGGGAAATGGGTACACTTGTTCATTGTTGGTGGGAATGCAAAATGGTGCAGCCAATTTGGAAAGCAGTATGGAGATTTCTTGGAAAGCTGGGAATGGAACCACCATTTGACACAGCTATTCCCCTTCTCGGTCTATTCCCTAAAGACCTAACAAGAGCATGCTACAGGGACACTGCTACATCGATGTTCATAGCAGCACAATTCACGATAGCAAGATTGTGGAACCAACCTAGAAGCCCTTCAATAGATGAATGGATTAAAAAATGTGGCATTTATACACAATGGAGTATTACTCTGCATTAAGAAATGACAAAATCATAGAATTTGGAGGGAAATGGATGGCATTAGAGCAGATTATGCTAAGTGAAGCTAGCCAATCCTTAAAAAACAAATGCCAAATGTCTTCTTTGATATAAGGGGAGTAACCAAGGACAGGGTAGAGACGAAGAGCTGGAGAAGAAGATTAACATTTAACAGGGATGATAGGCGGGAGGGAAAGGGAGAGTCAAGGGAAATTGCATGGAATTGGAAGGTGAGCCTCAGGGTTATACACAATTACATATAAGAGGAAAGGAGGAGTAGGAGAGAAATTATATAAGTGTAAGAAACGATTTACAGTAGAGGGGGTGGAGAGAGAGAAGGGGAGGGGAGGGGAGGGGAGGGGAGGGGGGATAGTGGAGAATGGGATAGACAGCAGAATACATCAGTCACTAGAAAGGCAATTTGTAAATCAATGGAAATGTAACTGATGTGACACAGCAATCTGTATACGGGGTAAAGGTGGGAGTTCATAATCCACTTGAATCATTCTGTGAAATATGGTATATTAAGAACTATGTAATGTTTTGAACAACCAACAATAAAATAATAAAAAAAAGAAAATAAAAAAAAAGAAAGAAGGAGAGAGAGAGGAGGAGAGGGGGAGGTGGGTAGGGAGGGAAAGGAAGGAAGGAAGGAAGGAAGGAAGGAAGGAAGGAAGGAAGGGAAGGAGGGGAAGGAAAGGAGGAAGAGGGAGGGAGGGAGAGAAAGAAAAAGGAAGGAAGAAAGAAAAGAGAGGGCTTACACTGGAAGATAAGTAGGTAGGTAGATAGACAGATGGGTGATAGATCAATTGATATGGGTGATAGACAAATGAATAGGGAGAAAGGATGTAGGGAAAGAGATGATAGACAAACAGATAAGAAGAAAGACACCTATGAATATTTAATAGTTGTCTAGATGTATCAAAGTATTCATTACTGTATAGTTTGTAATTTGCCATCATTGTGACCCAAACTAAGCTTCAGATAGAAAAACCTACCGTGTTTTCAGAACAGGTTTTACAAAGGAGCTGACAGGTCATGATTTGTGAGAACCACGCTGTCATTCTTTGAATGTGGTAGGTGCTTCTGCCGTTGGGGCTCATACTTCAATAAAACATTCCGTAAAGATCAAAAAAAAAAAAAAAAAACCAATTTGCCTTTGTTTTTTTTGTTCTATTTATATTCTATCTAGACTCAATTTTTGAATTGTTGAAGTCTTAATTATTTGAAAGAGCTTTTTATATAATGTGAAATTAACCTTTTGTTGTGCTATGCAGCATGAATTTTTCCCTTATTTTGACATTCGTATTTTGTCTTTATCCTCATCACTTGGATTTATTCTTTAAATAGGCTATTTGATTTATTAATATTTTATTTTGCACTACAGCATTTTGCATTATTTCAATGATAAAACCCTGGAGAAAGGACAGCATTGAGCAGACTTCCATGTTTCCCCTATCAAAGTTCTACATGTATTATGATTTTGGATATTTGTCATGATGTAAAAAGTCTGTGATATATCACACTATTGAAGGTCTATGACAAACTCACATACCACTGAGAGGAGGATGTGAGAGACTACTTCTAGCACACTATGAGGAGAAGCAGAAGATGTGGTGCTCCAAAGACCCATTTGAGTCAGAAAGATATGTGTTTAGTCCAATTTAAGAACCACATTTACTGTTTATTTACAGTCAGTGCTTTCATATCTGTTTAATCATTCTTGTCTTGAGATCATGGTATTCTTGTGAATTATATTTTAACTGCTTATAGTTTCTTTCACATATTTATCTTGAACAAATATGGGGTCTATTTTTATACAGCATAAGACTAATTTTATTCTTTTTCATATATAACCTTTAATTTTAAAGTCTATCTTTTCCTCATTTAGGTACCTATAGTTGTCAATTGAATGTTCTTTCTACTTCACTAGTTTTAGCTTACCAATTGTATGTCAAAATATCTTGAATCTTGATTATTTGTCTATGTGTCCCATTTATTATTGAGAAATCTCATTTGTAATCACTTGTTTTAAGAGCAAATTTGTTTATTTCTCCTTGAAGTTTTTTAAAAATTGTTGCTCTATAACTTGAAACTATAATCCTATTATTTTAACTTTAATATATATATTTCATTTGGAGAGAGAGAAAGACAGAGAGAAAATCAACATCTTTTGTCCTCCTGCAGAATAACTGTTTCTTCACAGATGTTAATATTATCTATGGCATTTTTTAACCCCAAATATGTTAAAACTAAAATTCCTGACTTATATATTTGATAGTTATTTGGATTTATCCATAAGTTCTCAAAATTTCTGTCATTTTTTATTTCTTTCTTCTTGAAATTCTTCTTTTATTCATCACTAAGTTTCTTTTTTATTCTGCACTTCATTTAGTGAGAGTTTGTATATGGAAATTTACTATTGTAATTTTAGGTTCTATTTTTACTTAAATTCTTTATTGTTAGTTTTAACATGTACAGTTTGCAATTTGTTTAATAATTTATTTTTGAAGTAGCATCCATTAAAGTTACTAAAAGAAGAACAAAAAGGAGAATTTAACTCTGGGTAAAATTGAATTGAGAAATAGCTTGGATTGAAAGGCTTTGAATCAGCTAAACTAAGAGATTTAACCAGTGGTATTTGTTGTTTCTTCACACATTTAATTATAAAAAAGTTGAGTTTGGTTTGCCTGAAGTGGTACACATAATTTATTTTCAATTTCAATATTTTGCACTCTACTTAAAACCATTTGTTTTTGTACTTCTAATTCTATTTTTTAATTTCACCCTTAACATTATTACATTATCAAAAAATTGCATTGTTACTAAATATCAAAAAATGTTCACAGCAGCACAATTTATAATAGCCAAATTATGGAACTATCCCAGGTGACCACCAATACTCAAATGGATAAAGAATGTGGTATATATTCACAATAGAGCTTTATTCAGCCATAAAGAGGAGTGAATTATGTCATACATTGGTAAAAAGATGGAAGTGGAGGACACCATAATAAATTAAATAAGCCAGACTCAAAAAGTCCATACTCAAATGTTTTCTCCTATATTTGTAAGCCACAGAGAGTAGGGGGGAAAGAATTAAAGACACAGAGAGAGAATATTACACAAAAATAGAATAGACCAACGGACTGGAGGAAGAGAATCAAGAGGGAGGAAGGAAGGGAGGACATGGGGAAGGAAATCTACCAACTTATGCTATGCCTGTGTAGGACTATAACACAATAACAAAGAACTCTGTGTGTGTGTGTGTGTGTGTGTGTGTACAAATGTGTATATATATACATATATATATATATATATATATAATGTGCTAATAATAACAATAGTAGAAGGGAAATCAGTATTATATATGTGTATATACATATATAAATTATAATGCATTATTAATGCATTAATAATACATATGTAATATATATTATTACATATATAACAATATATATTATATTAAATATAATATAATGCATTAATAATAATAATAATAGACAGGAAATCAGTATTTTCTTTTTTTTTTGATCCATTTTTTTATGTTCAAAACATTACAAAGCTCTTGACATATCATATTTCATCCATTTGATTCAGGTGAGTTATGAACTCCCATTTTTACCCCAAATACAAATTGCAGAATCACATCAGTTACACATTCACAATTTTTACATAATGCCATATTAGTGACTGTTGTATTCTGCTGCCTTTCCTATCCCCTACTATCCCCCCTCCCCTCCCCTCCCATCTTCCCTCTCTACCTCATCTGCTGTTGTTCAATTCTCTCCCTTGTTCCCCCACCCCTTTCCCCTCACAACCTCTTATATGTAATTTTGTGTTACATTGAGGGTCTCCTACCATTACTTACCATGAATTTCCTCCTCCAGAACTGGCAAGCCCATAAACAGGTCTTTATTTCTTTAGTATTGTCATTTCAAGAATGTTATATAAATGAAATCATGCAGTGTATAAACTTTCGGTATTGGCATTATTTTTATCCTAGCATAATTCACTCAATAGCTATCCAGCTGTTAAATGTGATTTGCTCCTTCTTATTGCTGGGGAGGGCCCATGGTATTAATGTGCCTCTGTTCAATATTTCACCAATCCACAGCAGGTGATTTCTTTCCAGTTTTTGCCTTATATGAATAATTTGGAAGATTGAAAAATAGGCCAAGAAAGTCTATTGTATGTACCTATGCTTTCAAATTAATGGACTTTAAATTTTAGAGAAATTTATAGAAAATTGGATGGAATTATAGAGGGTTACCATGTATCTTCTAACCACTATTCCAAAGAGTTTCTCCTATTATTGACATCTTGCCTTATTGTTTCACATTTATTACAACTGATAAGTCATATTGTTACATTAATATTATCTAAAGAACACAATTTATTTTAGGATTTACTCTTTTGAGTTGTATATTCTAGAGGTTTTGATGAATGTATAATGATGTATATCCATAATTATAATACCATTCAAATAATTCCTCGTCCATAAATTTTCCTGTGTTCAAAACATGTTCATTACTCCTTCTCTCCAAATAAATCTCAAGCATCCACTGATCTTTTACTGTCTCCATAGGTTTTGCCTTTTGAAAAGTGTCAAGAAATTGAAATAATACAATGCAGCCTTTTCAGACTAGTGCCTTTCACTAAGCGATCTGCATTTATGATTCCTTCATTTTCATAGTTTGATAAGTCATATCATATAAAATAATATTCAGTTTTATGCCTATATATCTCACAGTATTTATCCACTTACATAATAAAGGATAATTTGGTTGCTTCAATTGCATTTTGGTAAATCCTAGGAAGTGAAATTTCTGGATCACACAGTAAGTTTACATTACATTTTACTTTATAAGAAACTGCAAAACTGTCCTCCAGAGTGGTTGTGTCATTTCTCATTATCACCAGCAATAAATGAGAGTTCCTGCAGTCCATAATCTCACCAAAATTTGGTGATGTCAGCGTTTTGGATTTTAGCCATGCTAATGGGTATATAGTGGATTTACTCTTATTTTCTGCTTGTCGTGTTATTTCTTACTTTCTTTGTTTCTTGTTTAATTTTCTTATCACTGCCTTCCTACGTATTTCCTTCAGCTGTTCTTTTAGGATAGCTCTACTGGTGACAAATTCTTTAATTTTCCTTCACTGTATAATTTCTTGATTTCACCTTCATTCCTGAAGGCTATTTTCACTGGAAATGAGGTTCTGGGTAAACGGCTCTTTTATTTCAGTGTCTTTAAAAATGTATGATACTTTGTTCTTGCTTCCACAGTCCTGATGAGAAACCTACTGTGTCTGAATTGTTTTCCCTTACAGGTAAGGCATCAACTTTTCCTCTCTGCTTTAGTTTCTCTTACTGTCTTTGGATTTTAGAAGCACAACTATGTTATGTCCAGGTATGGAGTTATTTGAGTATATCATCTCTAAAGTTTCCTCCAAAGAATCTGTAAGTTTATTTCTTTGGGCAATTTGGGAAGCTTTCAACTATTATTTTTGTTTCTGTGGATATTTTTCTTCCCCATCTTCCTTCTCCACTCCTTCTGGGATATGATGACATAAATATCATCATTCATGGTAGTCTCATAGGCTATTTTAAATTCATTTATTTTCTCTCTGCGGTTAAGTCTGGACAATTTCAATAGTTCCCATCAATTTTATGATGATTACTTTAAAGATGTTGTCACATAATTTTAACACCTCTGTCATTTCACAGTTGACATATTTTGACATATATAAAATATATGTATGTAATATATATTATACATATAATGCATGTATTTTTTTAATTGCAATCTAAATACTTGGGACATTATATAGGACAACTCTGAATCTCATTTAAGTTTCCTGTTTAAGCTGGCTCTGACATTATCCCGGCCTAGAGTGTGGGACATTGATTTTTTTCTGGACATAGATGAAAATTTCCACTTAGCCTCCATTGATACTTAAGGATGAAAATTTCCACTTAGCCTCCATTGATACTTAAGTGGGGAGGTTCTTTTCATTTCTGAGTACCGGGGATTAAACTTAGGGGCACTGGACCACTGAGCCATATCCCCAGCCCTATTTTGTATTCTATTTAGAGACAGGGTCTCATTGAGTTGCTTAGCGCATTGCTTTTGTTGAGGCTGAATTTGAACTCGCAATACTCCTATCTCAGCTTCCCCAGCCACTAGGATTACAGGTGTGAGCCACCGCATCCAGCTTCGGGGAGGTTCTTTATCAATCGCAGGTAGGAGTGAGAATCTTGGCTCCTCTATAGGTCTCCTGTATGTGAGGGAGAGGGATGCTTCATTGCTGTTCCTCAGGTGGCCACCACAAGATAGGGTGATTGCCTTGTGTCTCTTGACTGATGGTGAAAGCCCTAACTCTTCACTAAGAGTTGTCTGACAAGCCCCTGGAAGGAGTGGGAGTTGAAAGAGCTCCTTATTACAGCTGGGATGGCAATGGGAGTCCAGGTTCCCATGCAGTCATCACCATCCCCACAGCTGGAGCCTCATTACCCCTAGAGAAGAATGATCTGGCTCTCTGCTGAAACATCTCTGAAGTCTCTGCAGCAGAGTTGAGGTACCTTGTTTCAGCAAGGCATGGTTGGAATCTCAGACTCTTCTTTCACCTTTTCCTAGAACAGATGCAGGTAGGGATACAACTTTTGTTGTGATTTATGATTTGAGTAGATATTTTCTTAAAATTTTCCGTATCACAAGACTTCTCTATTCTTGGTCCTTTGTTGAAGGAGAACAGCTCTTTGTCGAAGCTTTTTAAAAATCCACTCTGTCCAAAGAAAAAAAATAATAATAAAATCTGTTTCAGTTAGTGATTTTGTGTTGCCAGCCTTTCTATTATCAATCTGCCATATACTGGGGAAAAGCAAATGGGAGAACCTATAACTGCCTTGTCCTTAGGGCCCTGAGGTCCTTAGCTAGTTTGTCTTCATCTCTCTAACCTTTCAGAGTTCTCTTATACTTGTTTTATATACAATATTAAGGGTTTCTAGATGTACTTGGTGGGAAGAAAAGGAAAAATTATGTCTACTCCATATTCCCCGAGGCAAAAATTTATTCATTTGTTTTATTAGTTCTCAACCTCTTGCCTATTTCCTTGTATGATTTAAGAATAATATGAATGCTTATAATTTTTTGAACAGTTGCATTATAATATGCTCTATGATGAGTCAAGAGTATTCTATCAAGGTACTCAATTTAATGCTTCACAGTTGAATACATGTACAGATCCCCTGAGTTATTAAGGAAAAAACATGTAACATAATAGGAACAGTACTCAAGAAAAGACCTCATGAAACATTCCTCAATTGCACTTAGTATTTTCATAGAATTGTACTTCTACAGTCAAATGTTATAAAGTTAGGACCTATTTACAATATGATATGGTGACCAGTATGTAATGGAAGAAATTTTTTAAATATTCTTAATACAGATACCAACTTATGATTTAAAAGTTATAAATAAACCATTTTAGCCATATTTTCTGATGTGACAATTCCAGAGAAGAAAATGAAATAGAACAAAATAATAGGAAAAGATGAATATGCATATACCACATCATATCAAAATGTGAATAGTTTATTGGTTCAAGTGGAGTTGAAGTCTAGATTTACCACTTGGAATCTAAAGTAAATCAAGGAATTTCAGGGCAGTTTCTTCTATAAAATGGGGATAATAATAGCTTCCTTGAAATATTGATGTTTAGATTCCAAGTAGTATTTGTGTAGAGTGTGATTTGGTGACATTCCTTTGAGATTTCTTTCTTTGGGGAGAAAATTGCATTACATTAAATTTCTTATTAGTTCATCTGCTTTCCATAGTCTCAGGAAAAGAACTATGATTTTTTAAAATTTTCTATTGCCAATAAATATCTCTCTGATTGATGAGTAGATTAATTGGAAAAATGTTATGGGTCTCAAAAAATTTTCAATCTTCGTATTTCTAGAATTATGAGACACAAAGAAAATCATTTTGTAGTTTTTACAATAAGTCTCTTTATTTTCAATGTCCCCCATGATGCTTTGCAGTTAATATTTATGATATTGGTATGTAATGACATCTCCCAAAAGGAGCCTGAGTTCTCTGTTAATGGTGTTTTCTTTCTGGCCTGTTTCAACAACAGGTATGAATAACAAGCATCATGCAAGGATTCCTGCCTCTGTACAGAGATCAAAACAACAAATCAAATGTTTTAGAAGTTGTATTTACTCTCTGTATTGAAAATAGTTTTGGTTAGATTTCTATAAGAATGATTACATGACAATTTGGATCCATATAATTTGTATAACACAAAGGTCTGACTTGATTTATGCTTCAGACACTTTCCCTAAAAGTATTGTTTAGGGTTTACTTTTAGGGGGTAAGGACTGGGAGGTGTATTGGATATGGTAGAAAAAATAGTAACTTGATAGCTGAAAGAACATGAGTAGAAAAAGAAAAGAAAGCGTTTGTGCACCCTTGTGATTCTTTAAAATATACAACCATAAATACATCTTTAATATCTATTTAATTACTTGAAAGTAAACTTCAACAGGAGAACTTTTAAATTTTATCACAGTGTGTACGTGTTTAAGCTGATAGTAACATGAATGTAAAAACTTATCAAATCATTTTTAATGGTGAGATATTACTCATGGCTTAATATTTCTTACCAAGTGATTCTAATAATATATTTAAAAAGCACACAAGCTTTATCATAGTCTGTTACTAATCTTGTGGACTATCCAATTTAAAGCTACAAATTATTTTAATAAGATAAGTGGAATGAATAGGAAAACCTCTATTTAATACTAGCTTATGTGTTTCTTACCTTCAACTACTTTTTAAATCACCTTCTATAAATGAAGGCTTTTTCTGCCCTTAACAAATAGCATATATTTTTAAGATGTCTCCTAATTCTAAATTATCACTTTCTGGGGAGAAGTAAATCACAGTTTTTTTGATATTAACCATAGGGAATATGTTATAAATCAACCTAAACAGTATGAATTTCTGAAAGAATTTATTTGTAGTAATTTTCTATTTGGGGCACATCCCCAGTATTCAAAGATCTTAGTGACATGAGCCTCCAGAAGTCAGGTATATATAAATATTTTTTTTTCGAAGACAGGAATTAATGTGATACAGAGACTGATATTTGAATATTATGATTGAACATATTGAGAAAAGTGTAAATGGATGTGTGAAGTAATTAAGTCATATCTCTAGCGCATTCTGTTCCTGTGGTGACATAAGTTAGCACCCATATTATCAGAACTTAACACATTTACAGTAATACCAGTGCCCATTCATGATAAAATCCATACTGTGACTGATAGCACCCAACAGTAGTAGAAAATGAAATGTTTTAAATTCACCTTTACTCTGTGTAACAATGATATCTTTTATGTTTAATAAAATTACCACAACCAAGGTATATTTTTTTTCAGGTTTTTTTGTCTGTGTGCATTACTTTGGTGATTATATTAAAAGCTTTGCAATGTGCTGCCTTGTTAAACATTTTTAATTAATTGTTGGAAATAAATACATTAATAAGTCATAATAATTTAATATATTCAATGCCTCTGTACTACCTACTTGGCAATTTATTGAAAATTAATTACGTCTTGCCAAAGAAATGCAAAAAGTCAACTAGAAGACTAATTGAAATCATTTTAACCTTTTTACGTAAGACTGGATAAGGAGAACATCTTGTAAACTTGATTAATTATCATTAATTATTTTTAACATTTATATAAGAAATATCAAAGAAAATATTACTAGTAGCTATTATGCATTAAATATAGTTTTATGAGTATCTGCAGTTATATTTTGACATACTTCTGTTAACATTGTTTAGACATTCAAAAATTCTATTAACATTATATTCATTTGTTTAAAAAGCAGGATTCTTTTTAATAAAATACTTCTTCCTTTTCTAAAACTCTCTTATGGCTCTACAATTATAAAATATCCTTAATTTCCTTAGTCCAGTCCAAAATATATATATTTGTGGCATAGTGTCATGGTTTTCTAAAAGGTAGATATTCCATTCTTTGACATAAGCACTCAGAGAACAGTTTAGTTAATATATTTGTTCCAATGTAATGCCTAAATAAAATTTAAACTATTTCCTTAGGTTGTCTTTACAGACAAATGCTAAAAGTGAAGATTGGAAAAATTGGTACACCTATTCGAATGAGGGTATTTTTGAATGAGGGTGCCTAAAATGCTCCATGATAATCCTAAAAAGTCTCCTTTATTGAATCTATCCCTATGTGACAAGCACTAGACTAAGTACTTCAGGAACTGAAAATTCTATTTACTATTTATGTTGCTCCTGTGGAGCTTATTCTGCTAAAACAATTATGACATGTGAATAGATTCAGAAGAATTTACAGATATTTAATAGGTGCACATTCAGCCTCAGGACAGTTATATAAATTACTCAGGGTCGCATGATTAGTAACTGATATATTTGAGATTTGAATCCACATAGTGAGAGTGCAAAGCTTAACCACAATGCCTAGTTCTTCAGGCAAAATTAGGTTGAAGGCTACCTATTCAGTCTAAGTACAGTATAAGGATGATCCCGTGATTTGATGGGTGATAGTCTATTGACTGTTTAACAAAAGTGAAATAATTGTCAATATGACTACCTGTAGATAACAAATATTCCAAATTTTGACTTTATAGATTTTTCCTTTCTTTTCAATGTTTATTTACAATAGGCAAAGAATAGCTTTTAAACTAAATCAAAGATGGTCAATTTAAAAGCTTGGGGCTAGAAACTTTGCAAGTTGGTAGGATCACATATTTTAGAAACAGTAAACTATACAGTCAGATCAGTTAAAGAATTTGTGATTATATTCACCAATTTATTCACTGCCAGAAGGTTATTTTGATATCATGTAAAGCTGTCATTAAAAAAATGCATAGAAAGTTAGCCTGTCTTCTTCAAAGGAATGTATGCATAGATCGGATACTTTCAATGTCAGAGTTCACCTTCATATTTCCTCAAAAAAACTTTCACATTACATATTTCACCTCCTTTTTTGTTGCTGATATGTTTATACTCCAGCAGAAAGGAATATTTTGAAATAAAAAAACATGGATATAATATTTGAGTGTTCACATTTATCTCTATTTAGGTATCTATATAATATTGAGAATTTCCCTGTGCCTATCACTTGTTATATACAAGGAAAAACTGACAAAGTCACAGAAAACATAGTTAATGTGAAATATGTATAATTATCTAAATTAATACTGTTATTTGTATTTGTCAGAGTTTAGCTCTAGAATGTAAAATTCCATTTTAGCTAGCTTAGGAACAAAGGAATTTGTTTAAGGATATTAAAAAGATTTTAAATTTATTGTAAGACATTAAAAGGTTCAAGAAATTATTGGGAGGGCTGAAGGAGGTGATACTGTCATGAGGAAAAAAAATAGTTTTAACCCTTATTTCCAGAACCATAGTTTTCCTTTTGTAACCAGCAACAGCAAAATTGTATTTGTACCTTTGTGTCTATGCTATGGAGCCAATTACTGAACTATGGAATGACTAAAAATCTGCATCTGCAGTTGCCAAGTAAAATAGCCAAAGAACCTGCCATAAGGCCTCCACCTCACTTGTCTTCCAATTTTTAAATTTTTTTTCACATGAGCATATGCTCAGTCAAATCTAAATCTTATATAGAAATCAATCCCTTTGGGAATTTTGGATGCAGCAGGTCTTAATCTTATCATTACATTACCACAAAAACCTGTTCAATCCTCATTCTAGGGTCTTAACCCTTTTCAGTGCTATAATGATTTTATGAAAGACAAATTTCACTATATCATTCTTCCTCTTAAAGTTGTTACAGGTTCCTCGTAGCTTTTGGCATGAAATATAAATTAATATCTTAGCATAAGTTGTTTTATCCGGGCCTTCCTATCATACTGTTTCCCCAAATGCAATTCATATTCCTGACATATAAAATTTTATGCCTCCTCTATTTTTTACCTCTGTGATTCTGAACATGCTAACCACTCTTTATAAAGCCACCTGCCACTTTATTTATTCTCTAATTTTTGTCCTTTAAGACTCAGTTCAATACTCTTCTAAGAATTATTTTCTGAACCACAAAAATAAGTTACATACCCTATTATTTCACTATATCCTAGGCAATCACTTAACATAAAATTCATCATATTCTCTTGTCGTTTTTAGCTATGATATCTACAAAATAATTGGGTAAACTTTTTGAGAACAAGAATGATAGTTCTTGTTTTCATTCATGAAGAATAAATGAATTAATTCTGCTTCCTACCTGTAGAGAGTTTCTAGGCCACAGATCAGAGAACTAGATGGAGACCAGCAGCCTGCATGAGTTGAGGATAGAGATGAGAGACCACTTAGAGGAAAACAATACAGTTCAAAAGACAGAGAACTGTAGAAAAGGACATTGCAACCTTGGGAGATTTATAGTGGCTCTTTCTCAGTATTTTGCTGAAAGTGATTGGCATATGAATTTGTGTAAAGTAACTGAAGTCAAAGGCCAGAGTGAGGGAACTCAAAGGGGAAAATGTGAGGTGCTCACACAGGGCTGGAAAACCTCATAATGGGACAGACTATAGAGAAGTTTCTTATCTCTTCAGTCCTATATTGAGCATTCCTCCTATTCCATTTAAAATATCATAAACACCATTACAGAAACTACTTGTCAATAATTGCATCCCAAAGCAAACCTTAAGAAGATTTAATGAAATACAAATTCATAAAACAAGGTAAGATACAAAATAATAAAATAAAATATAGAGTGTTTTGCATCTAATAAAAATACTAGACATACAAAAATACAGTAAATTATTTTGTATAAAGAGGAGTAGAACAAATCTATTGAAACTGATCTGGAAGTGATAACAGTGTTAGAGTTAACCAAACAAACAAAATCAGAAATATGGCTTCAAGAGTAATACACAAGACTTTTTCTTATTATTTAATATTTTTAAAGATTATTATAAACAAAATAACATAGTCTGAAGTTTATAAATTAAGTTAAAAATCTATGTACCTAATAGCACAAATGTTGGGAAGAAAGACATGTAAATATAAATCTTTAAGATTTTTATAATATGTACTCAAAGTATATAGGCTCAGTAGTAGATATTGGTGGTAATTTAAGGTACATAACATAAATTTTAAACAATTGTTGAAATAATAAAAAGAACAGATATGGAAAAAAAACAAATAAAATAAACATAAATATTAAAAAATATTTTGACCCTATATTTTTCTTCTAGCAGTTAGAAAGCTTCTTCTCTAATTCATAGGTCTTTGATCCTGTTTGAGTTGACTTTTATGCAGAGGGAAAGTTAGGGATCTAGCTTCAGTATTCTATATATGGATATCCAGTTTTCCTGGCATCACTTTTTCAAAAAGCTATCTTTTCTCCAAGCTATGTTTTAGAACCATTGTCAAGTATCAGGTGACTGTACCTATGTGGATCTGTCTCTGTGTCTTCTTTCTATTCTATTGGTCTTCATGTCTACTTTTACTACAATATCACACTGTTTTTGTTATTCTAGCTCTGTAGTACAATTTAAAATCAGGTATTGTGATGCCAAGAGCATTTCGAATCTTGCTTAGTATTGCTTTGATTATTCTGGGTCTTTGTGCAGGCACTGATTTCATTAACAGGACCTTTAAAGCTCAAAAAATAAAACCAAGAATCAATAAGTGTGACAACATCAAATTACAAAGCTTATGCACAGCAAAGGAAACAAGAGAGGCTATAGAATGGGAGACCTTTGTGTTCTGTGATAGAGGATTAATATCCAGAATTTATAAAGAACTAAAAACTTAACACCAAAAAAACTAATAAATGGGCAAAAGAACTTAGCAGACACTTCTCAAAAGAAGAAATAAAAATGGCCAACGAGTGTATGAAAAAATGTTCACCATCCCTAGCAATCAGGGAAATTCAAAATAAAACTACATTGAGATTTTATCTTACTCTAGTTGAAGTGGCACTCATCAAGAATACACAGAATAACAAATTCTGGCTAAAATGTGCATTAAAATTTTCAATCATATATTGTTGGTGGAACTGCAAATTAGTACAACCACTTTGTAAAGTAGTGGCTGTTCTACTCTTCCTCAAAAGAAACTACAGTTCACAGACACAATGTAATATTACTCAGCATTAAAAGAGAATAAAATCATGATATCTGAAGGTAAATGGATGCAGTTGGAGAATATCATGCTAAGTGAAGTAAGCCAATCCAAAAACACAAAAGGCTGGATGGTCTCTCTGTTAAGTGGATGCTGATCCACAATGGGGGTGAGGGGGTTGTCATGGGAAGAATGGAGGATTTTGATTGGGTAAAGGGAAGGAGGAGAGTGAGGGTGCATGGGGGCAGGAAAGATGGTGGAATAAGAAGGACATCATTACCCTAGGTACATGTACAACTATATGTCTAGTGTGACTCTAAATAGTGTACAACTAGAGAAATAAAAAAATTGTGCTCCATCTGTTTACAATGAATTGAAATGCATTCTTCTATCATGAATAATTAATTAGAACAAATAAAAAATGTTTTTGAAAGTTAGATGGTTCAATATATATCAATAGTTGAATGACCAATAATCACATTAAGTATAAATGGTCTAAATATCCCCAATTAGGAGGCAGATTAATATATCATATAAAAAAGTAACATGCAACTAACTATATGTTACATATGAGAATTATACTTCAACATAAAGGTTAAAAATAAATTTTTAATAGGAGTATGCTAATAAAAAGTGTGCTATATTGGCTATATTAGTGTAAGAAAAGTAGATTTCCAAGTTAATGATAACCTCAGGACAAAAAAAAAAGTCGTTTTATATTGATAAAGTGACAATATTTCACCAACAATAGCAGTATACACTTGCTTTATAAACAGTCAATGAACATTTACCAAGATCTACCATGTTCAGGATCACAAATTCCTCAATATCATATAATGATCATAAATATTTATGTATCTAATAACAGATTCTTAGAATATATTAAACAAAATCTGTTTTAATTGCAAATAGAAATAAATGCACCGTTATAGTCAGATATGCATTCTACTTTGTTGGTGGTAGTTAAGATCCTTAGTCAGCTAGGCTCCCTAGAGGTGGACATCTTAAAGGGTAATACTCATTTTCATGAAGGTTTTTGTTCAAATATGACAAAAGGGCAGGAAAGATGGCTGAATAGAGGTACCCAATACTGAATTCCTCCTCCACACAGAAGAACCAAAACTACAGGTGTATACCCACATATTGAATTGGACAATTGTGGGATAAAATTGGCATTAGAAAAATGGCCCCTATGACATCCAGTGACCTACAATAGCAGGAGAGCAAGAGAAAATATCCCATCACCCCATCACCTGACTCTATGTAGGAGGAGTGGAGTATTTCCTCTGCAAGGGTAAAAGTGAAAGAAAGAGATCCAACAATCGGCACAGGTATTGACAATCCTAGCTACTGGAAAGTTTTGTGGTCCTTGAAGGCTTACAGCCTAAACAAGACATCTGAAATCCATACAGTAGCCTGGCCTATGTAAAGGAATCCACTTGATCTCCCAGTGAACCTGGGAATGCTGTAGCCAAGAGCTCAAGAAGGGCACATTATCTTTATTTGGCCTGCTCCAGGAGTTAAAAGACCCTGACTTTTCCCATTTTGTGAACCCCACATATATTTTACTGCACTGGCTCTGAAGAGAGATCAGTGGAATAAAATAAGGGAGGAGTGGAGGGAAGGGAAATGGGAAAAGGGAAGAATGTTGGAATAAATCTGCCAAAACTTTCCTTTGTACACATATGAATATACCACAGTGAATCTCACCTTTAAGCATATCCAAAAGGAACTAATTCTTAAAGCATCTATCAATAAATAAAAGAAAGATCAATAGAGTGGAGGAAAGGGAATATTAGGAGAGAAGAGAGCAAGTACTGGGGACTGAATTAAGGTAACTCATATCCCATGCTTGTATAATTATGTCAGAATTAACTCCAATAATATGTGTATCTATAGTAAACTAATAAAATATATTTTTATAAATTGATGGTATAAGGAAATAAAAACCTTAAAATAAAAGGAAATTAAAACACAACATACCAAAACCTGACAATGTATCAAAATCAGTACTATGGGAGGAATTTTATGTCAAAAAGTACCTACATTAAAAAATAGATTAAAAATAAATAATATATTGATGGACAATGATGCATTTCAAGGTCTTAGAAAGTCAAGAACAAACTATACCCCAAATTAGTTAAAACCATGATAAAGATCAGGGCACAAATAAATGAAATGGAGTCTAAAGGAACAATCAAAAGGATCAGTGAAACAAATTGCTATTTCTTTGAAAATATAAACAAAAATTGAAAAACCTTAGAAATACTAAAAGAGAGACAGAAGAACCAAATGAATAAAATTAGAGATAAAAAAGGAGACATTACAACTGATATCACATAAATTCAAAGGATCATTAGAGATGTTGAACATTTTTAAAATATATTTGTTGGCCAAATGTATATCTTATGAGAAGTGTCTGTTCAGCTCCTTAGCCCATTTATTGATTGTTGTTGTTTGTGTGTGTGTGTGTGTGTGTCAATTTTTTGAGTTCTTTATATATCCTGGAGATTAATGCTCTATCTGACTTGTGTGGGGCAAAATTTGCTCCTGAAATGTAGGCTCTCTGTTGACCTCATTGATTGTTTCTTTTTTCTTTTTTTTTTTTTTTAAATAATCGGTATTCTTTTATTTATTTATTTTACTTTTTGAAAGTATCACCTTTAACAGCTGTTCCACATCTGGCCATTTTTAGGGCTGTCCAACAACACTGTTAATCCAGGTGGCCTATTGAACCACAGTTAATAGTCAACTGATTAATAATGGATTCCAAGTTAAACAAGGCATGTGTGCATTAAAGAAATCAGTACAGAAATGTACCATATATATATATATATATATATATATATATATATATATATATATATATATATATTCTTTTCTGATCACAAACTTAGCATGTGTTATAAGTCCTAACAATACAGGAAAGTAAGAGAAAGTGCAAGTTCTGGAAAGACTCTCCTGTGGGAATAACTATTTCACAATGTTTTGAAGTGCCTGGCCCCTGTCCCTGTTTGGAAGTAGCAGGGCCTGGAATCCAGTTCGTCACAGGTCAGGCATCTACAGTGCAAGGTGATCAACCCCCATCTGCTTCCTGGGTAACCAAAGCATTGGGAGAAACTCCAATCAGCCTCCCGGCTCCTCTCAAAGTCCCCAGGGAGAAAAGTGCTGTTTTCCAACAGACATCTAAGGATCCTGCCAGCCGTCCACTTCAAGAGTTCTCTCTGTGGATCAAACTGGACACCAGAAACCTGCTCATTTGACATGTTTATCTAGGCCAAGTTCAGGAGTTACACACACCTGTGATCTCCACTTGGAGCTGCCTGGAGCATCAAGTGGGGAAGGGCCTGGTGACCAGGACAAACTTCACTCCACTGGAACACACAGTTCTTCCAGGTGCAAAGAGTTTTCCAAATGCTTCGTTCACAGGTCCATTTTACACTCAAGAATCTTCATAAGGGAGCAATGAGGACAGAAGTTCAATGTCAACTTTGAGAGCGAATACAGTTGCAGAATTCCCAGGGCAGTGGCCAAAAGGCAAGAGAAATAAGCACTTTGTTGAGTGTCCATTCCAGTGACCTGGGATGCACAGAGTCCCGCCGAGCAGGATTCAAAGCCACGTCCAGGTTGATTGTTTCTTTTTATGAGAAGAAGTTTTTTAGTTTGAGTCCATCCCATAATTAGAGAAATGCAAATCAAAACTACTCTAAGATTTCATCTCATACCAATTATAATGGAAGTTGTCAAGAATACAGACAACAATAAATGTCAGTGAGAATGTGGGGGGAAAGGCACACTCATATATTGCTGGTGGGACTACAAATTGGTGCATTGAATCTGGAGAGCAGTGTGGAGATTCCTTAGAAAACTTGGAATGGAACCACCATTTGACCCAGCTATCCATCCCTCTTCTCACTCTAGACCCAAAAGATTTAAAATCAGCATACTATAGTAACACAACCACATCAGTGTTCATAGAAGGTCAATTCAAAATAGTTAACTGTGGAAGCAACCTAGATGCCCTTAAATAGATGAATAGATAAAGAAACTGGTATATCTACACAATGGGATAGTACTCAGCATTAAAAGAAAATAAAATTATGACATTTGCAGGTAAATGGATGGAGTTGGAGAGTATCATGCGAAGTTAAGTAAACCAATCCCCCCAAAACAAAGGCTGAATGTTTTATCTGAAAAGTGGATGCTGATCCATAATGAGGAGTGGGGAAGCATGGGAAAACTGGAGGAACTTTTTTAAAATTAATTAACTTATTTATTTTTTATATTATTTTTAAAAATAAATGACAACAGAATGCATTACAATTCTTATTACACATATATAGCACAATTTTTTATATATCTGGTTGTATATAAAGTATGTTGACACCAATTCGTGTCTTCATACATGTACTTTGGATAATGACGACCATCACATTCCACTATCCTAGCTAAACCCCTGCCCCTTTCCTTCACCTCCCACCCCTCTGCCCTATTTAGAGTTTGTCTATCCTCCCATGCTCCCCCTTCCTACCCCACTATTTCCAACAAAAAAAAACCTCTGAAGATTGCATGGCTTCACTGTGGAATGTTAAAAAAAACTTAAGAATGACTACTACCAATGCTTCTTAAACTATTCCAACTACTTGAAACAGAGGGAGTTCTTCCAAGCTAATCCTGTGAGGCTATCATTAGCCTCTTACCAAAAATGATAGTAAAAAAGTATATGCAAGAAAACCTAAAGTATCCACCAAATAGTTTTGAGAACTGATGAACAAATTCAGTAAAGTGTCAGGATATAAAATCAACATACAAAAATCAGTGGCCAATAATAAATTATCTGAGAAAGAAATCATGAAGGCAATCCTTTTTTTTTTATAGGCATAAACACACACACACACACACACACACACACACACACACACACACACCCAGAGAGAGAGAGAGAGAGAGAGACAGAGACAGAGAGAGAGAGAGAGAGAGAGATACATGCTCACACATACCTAGGATAAACCTAACTAAAGAAGTGAAAAAAAATCTTCAAAGAAAATAACAAAACACTGATGAAAGAAATTGTAGAAGACATTAAATGTAGAGAGATTTCCATGTTTATAAATTGGAAGATAGATTGCTAAAATGCCCAAACTACCCAAGGTTCTGTACAGATTCAAAGTAATGCTGCTCTAATCACCAGTACCATTCTTCTCTAAATTAGAACAGAGAATCCTAAAATTCATGTGGAGGTAGAAAACATTTATAATAGCCACAGCCATCTTGAGGAAAAAGAAAAAGCTGAAGACAGAACTTGTGGATTATGATTAGAAGTGTACTTGTGATGAATATATGTTATTAAAGGCCTATGATAGAAAATTCTAAAGTAATTAACATGAAAATGAAAAAAATGGAATCAAGTTAGTAGAAAAAAAGAAACAAAAATAGCAGATCGAAAGTCAGTTAAGCAAAATAAGAAAATCAGTGAAACCATAAGTCATTCTTTAAGAAGATAGCTAAAAGTGATACATTCTGAGCTAGACTGGTGAGGAAAAAAAAAAAAACAGAGGACAAGGCTTATTAATATCAACAATAAGACATGTGAAATGACAACAATTTTAGGATGATAAGTTCATCTACTTGAGCAAAAAAGAACATAATTTTTGAAAGTTATACCAATCAGAAAATTATGAAGTGGGCAGTTAAAATTAAAGAAACCAAGTTTTTAGTTCACAGCCTCCTAGTGAAGAAGAATCTAGACCAAGATAGCTTCACTAGTGAGTTTGCTTTTTTTGTTTGTTTGTTTTTTAGGTTATAATATCTGATTTTTAAAAAAATTCATTAATATTTATTGTTGTTTTTAGATACACATGACAGTAGAGTTTATTTAGGAGTATTATACATATATGGAGAATAATTATTTTAAGTCTTTGTGGTATATACTGAGGAGTGAGATAACTGGGTCAAATGATGGTTCCAGTCCAAGTTTTTGAGGAATATCCTTACTACTTTTCATAGTGGTTGCACCAATTAGTGGTCCTATCCACAGTGTATGAGTGTACCCTTTTCCCCACATTCTTGCCAGCATTTATTGTTACTTATTCCTTGAATGTGCCATTTTGACTGGTGTGAGATAAAATTTCAGTGTAGTTTTAATTTTCATTTCTCTAATTGCTAGTGACATTGAACAATTCTTCATATATTGGCCGTTCATATTTCTTCTTCTGTGAAGTGGTTATCAGTTCCTTTGTCCATTTATTGATTGATTAGGTGTTTTTTGGTATTAAGTTTTTTGAGTTCTTTGTACATCCTGGAGATTAGTGTTCAATCTGTGGTGCAGGTGGCAATTTTTTTCTCCCATTGTGTATGTACTATCTCTGTGTTCTTGATTATTTTCTTTGCTGTGAGGAAAATTTTTAGTTTGATACCAACCCATTTATTGACTCATGATCTTACGTATTATACTTTAGTAGTCTTGTTGAGGAAGTCAGTCCCTCAGCTGACATGGGGGAGAGTTGGGCTTACTTTTTCTTCTACTAGGCACAGAGTATCTGGTCTAATGTCTAGGTCCTTGATACACTTTGAGTTAAATTTTGTGCAGGGTGAGAGATAGGGGTTCAATTTCATTCTACTACATGTGGATTTCCAGTTTCCCCAGCATCAATTGTTGAAGAGGCTATCTTTTCATCAGTGTATCTTTATGGCATCTTTGTCTAGTTATCACTTTGTCTATGAGATAAGTGTATATGTGTGGGTTTGTGTCTGTGTCTTCTACTCTGTTCCATTGGTTTTCATGTTTGTTTTTGTGATGATACCATACTGTTTTTATTACTATAGCTCTGTAGTATAATTTAGGGTCTGGTATTATGCCTCCTGCTTCACTTTTCTCACTATGGAATGTTTTGTCTATTCTGGGCCTCTTATTTTTCCAACTGAACTTTATATTTCTACTTTTATGAAGAATGTCATTGGAGTTTTAACAGAAATTCCATTAAATCTATATAGCACTTTTGGTAGTATAGCCATCTTGACAAAATTAATTCTGCCTATCCAAGAACATAGGAGATCTTTCCATCTTCAAGGTCTTCTTAAATTTCTTTCTTAAGTGTTCTGTCATTTTCACTGTAGAGGTCTTTTACCTCTTTTGTTAGATGGATTTCCAAGAGAGAGAGAAAACAGTAATTACTAAAATTTGTAATAAAGAAGGAAATAACACCACAGACACTATGGAAATACAAATGATAATCAGAAATTATTTTGAAAATCTATACCCCAATAAAATAGAAATTCACAAAGACATTAAAAAGGTCTAGAGACATATACACAAATTATAGAGACAATATCCAAATTGAAACACAAGGGCATAGAAAATTTAAACAGATCAATTTCAAGCATTGAACTGGAAGACACCATCAAAAGCCTACCAACCAAGTAAAACCCAGAACCAGATAAATCCTCAGCCATCTACCAGATCTTCAAGGAAGAGCTTGCATCAATAATCCTCAAATTATCCCATGAAATAGAAAAGGAGTTAACCCTTCCAAACTCATTCTATAAAGCTACTATCACCCTGATTGCAAAATCAAGCAAAGACACGTCAAGAAAAGAAAACTTCATACTAATATCGCTAATGAAAATAAATGCAAAAATTCTGAATAAAATAGTGGCATATTTCATATAAAATCATATTCAAAAGATAGTTCACCATGATCAAGTTGTGGTTCATCCTAGGGATACAAGGTTGTTCAACATATGGAAATAAGTAAATACAGTTCATCACATTAATAGACTTAAAGAAAAGAATTATATAATTTTCTCAATAGACATGGAAAAAGCTTTTAACAAAATTTAGCACCCAGTAATGCTCAAAACACTAGAAAAACTAGGGATAGAAGAAATATACCTCAATATTGTAAAAGCTATATATGGTAAACTTACGGACAACATCATTCTAATTGGAAAAAACTTGAAAGCATTTCTTCTATAAACTGGAATAAGATAGGATGCCCACTTTCACCCCTTCTATTCAATATAAATTCTTGAAACCCTTGCCAGAGCAATTAGATAAAAAGAAATAAAATAAAATAATATGAATAGTAAGAGCTCAAACTGTCTATTTGCTGATGACATGATTTTATATTTAGAAGACCCCAAAGAAAACTCCACCAGAAATCTTCTAGAAGTAACTCATAAACAAATTCATCAAATTGGCAGGATATAATATCAACACCCATAAATTAATTGTGCTCCTATATACTAATGATGACTCAGCTGAAAGAGAAATTAGTGACACTATTCTATTCACAATAGCCTCAAAAAAAAAAAATACTTGGGATTCACAAGTGAACTTTACCAAATATTTAAGCAAGAGATTCTACACAAAGTCTTCTGGTTAAGTTGAAGAGGATCACTCCCTATTTCATAAAGATTGCATTATACCAATATTAACACCATAGAAAGAGTATTGCAATCAAAGAGAACTGCCTACCCATACATTTCATGAACAGAGATGTAAAGATTCCAAACAAGATTTTAGCAAATAGAATTCAAACTGTACCAAAAAAAGATAATATATTGTGATGCAGTGGGGATTATTCCATGAATTTCGTGTTTAATAATTAAGCATCAACTAATATAATTCACAGTAATAACAAATTAAAAGAGAAAAAATAATGACTATTTTAGTGGACCTGAAGAAAGAGCTTATCCAATTCTAGCATTGATTCTTGATTAAAAACTAACAGAAAACTAGAAATATAATTGGTTTTCTAAACTGATAAAGAATATCTACAACTGGGCATGGAGGCACATGCCTATAATCTCAGCAGCTCAGGAGGCTGAGTCAGGAGGATAGTCAGTTCAAGCCAGCCTCAGCAACTTAGCAAGGCTCTAAGCAACTTAGTGAGACCCTGTCTCTAAATAAAATATAAAAAGGGGTAGGGATGTGTCTTAATGGTTAAGCACCCCTAGATTTAAAATCTGGTACCAAAAACAAACAAACAAACAAACAACAACAAAGAAAAAGAAGCAACAGCAACAACAAAACTACAGAAAGCCTACAGCAAACTTTACATGTAATGGTGAAAGTCTGAATATTTTCCCCTAATATAAACAGCAAGTCAGGGATATCCACTACCATCACTTCTGTTTAGCATTATATTGAAGTCCTGGCCAGTACAACAAGACAAATAATAATAATAATAATAATAATAATAATAATAATGTATACATATAGAAAAGAGAAGAATACAATTTTCTTTATTTGCAAAAGACCTGACTTACTTTAGAGAAGATTTTCTGAAATTTATAACATATGTACCAAAACAGGTGCATTTAATAAGATTGTAATATGCAAGACTAAAGTATAGAAATGTATTTCTATAAAACAGTGAAAATGAGAATTGAGTCAAAAATAACAATAGGATTTACAATAGATCAGCATATTAAAATACACATGATAAAATTTTAATAGAAGACATGGACACTGAATACTACAAAACAGAAATATTTTTAGAGGTATAAAAAATAAATAAATAATATGTGCATATCAGAAAATCCAATGTTATTAAGACATTGAATCTTAACCAAACCCAACACTCCAAAATAATACCATGTACATAAAATTCTAGAAAATGCAAACTGATGTATTGTGACAGAGGTAGATCATGCACACCTAAATTGGGGTCCGGGGAATAGAAAAGACAACTTATGAAAGAACACGAGAAAATACTTGGTATAGTGTCTATGTTCATTATTCTAATTGTAATGAAGAAACCATGGATGTAAAAGTGAAAACTTTGCAAGTTGTAGAGTTTAAAACACATAATTTGGGGCTGGGGATGTGGCTCAAGCAGTAGCGTGCTCGCCTGGGTTCAATCCTCAGCACCACATACAAACAAAGATGTTGTGTCCGCCAAAAACTGAAAAATAAATATTATAATATTCCCTCTCTCTCTGTCTCTTTAAAAACAAACAAACAAACAAACAAAACATAATTTATTTAATGTCAATTACAACAAAATTAAGGTGTTAAAAATAAGTAGAATAAAATAAAAATCAAACAATTCACATTTTACTTTTTTTTCATTTAAAAACTTATTGATGAGATACTAGAGCTTTTATATTTATTTAAGCCTCCACAATTGTAATGGGAAAATTTGCTAATTGTTATGGCAACATATACTTATGAATCATTTTTACAGGCCTGCGATGGAAACTTTGGAAATAAAGCTGTTTATTAAAATCTCCTCAAAACAAAGAAGAGCCTCTGCATTTATGTCCTCCAACCTTGACTCACACACACACAGATAATTAAATAAATGTCTAATTCAAGAGCCATAGATCTTGTTTTGATCACCTGTATGGCACATACCCTTACTTGAAAAATTTAATATAAAAAATAAATCATCAGTGACAGCTTACCATGTATTTCCTCTGCCTCTTTCCGGGAGACATACCCCAGGAAACTGTAGTGACGAGGTATTTCTAATGAGATGTAATTTCATCATAAATGCTAACAAAAATATCATTAGGTTTTATTACATTAGGGCTCAATGATTCTTTTCATTTTGTGTTTTCCTGGTTCTTTTTTCTGGTAGTTGAAACAATGGGAGTTTCTCAGATATAATCTATGTGCTCCACTCTTCTATTTCTGTTCTCACTGCTTCAAGAACTGAATCTTCCAGTATGGCTACTGCTGTCCCTTCTCTTTTGGAACCTGGTAAATTTTAAACCCTAAATATTCAGTGCATGATGACACTGTTGAAGTCATCTCCACTCCACTGGCCTGTTCTAGGCTTTACCAGGTTCAGTCCCATTTAGCTTTTCTATTCAAACTTAGTTTCCCAAATTACTCCACTTTTTATACCTCATTTCTTGCACCACCATCTCAGCTGGTTTGCTTACTGACCTCACAGTTCATTTATCCATTAAATCCTCCTCTCATAGAAGAAGGCTACATTATTTCCTGCCTCTCACAGTGTGACTTTGGTGTGGTAGCCTCATGGACAGCTTTATGTCTCTCCTACTTTATTTTTGTGCATTCTTTTACATATATATTTACCCAATGCTCAGTTATTTACTCTATTCATCCTGTCCTTCCTGATTAACCAGAGGTTTTACTAAACGTTTTTTGTTCACAACACTCAAAATCTAAAAAATTGAAATTTGTTATTGTTTCTAGCTTTCCTCTTGCACTCTATTAAACCACAACCTAAAATACGTCCACTTGTGCTTCTTGGTATTTTCGGATTTATTACCAAAAGCAAACCCCTGTTCTCTATCATCTATTCCTATTAGCAACACTTCCTGTTTACAGGGCCATCTCATACAATCCCTTTTACCAAAAACAAAAACAAAACAAAACCCAAAACAATCAAAGAAATCAAAGAAACAAATAAATTCCCTTCTAAGCATCAGTAAGATATCACAGCTGTCATAGTAAGTCCATGATGAAGAGTATGCGTATTATACTCTAACTTTAATTACATATAATCAACCTGTAGTTAAATTTTCAGTCTCCTTCATATCTAGCCTCATGTTACCTACATAATTTTATTCTACTTCTAATGCTCCATTATGGAAAGTTTAGATCCTCACTATGCTCTTCCTATCATGCATTATCAATGAACACACACACACACACACACACACACACACACACACACAGTCTAGACACAATTATTTTTCTTGAATATTTTTATTTCCTGCCCAAGTCTTACAAATCCTTCAAACCTTACATCAAATTCAGATCCCCTTTTTAAGTGATTATGTGAAGAAACCTATTACCCAATGTCATATTTTGTCATTCAATCAACAGTGAATTTGTTCCTGGGGAAATTAACTTTCCCCTTTTAGAATTTTGATGCATGTTTTCTTTCTTACATGTAGTATTTTAATATTTATCCTTCTTTTTTATTTACATATATACTTAGCATGTTATTATTACAATAAATTAATAAATAAATCTTGTTTATAATAATTTTTACAAATCACTATGACAACTCAACTTTGTATTAACATAACCTTGTATGTATTCCAACTATATATATATATATATATATATATATATATATATATATATAATATGTATTAAATATATAAAATGTATCAATTTTATATATGGTGTCCATATATTTTGATGAACATATTTTAAAAATGTAAATATTGTACCTCTCTAAAATATATATCTATAAGCATTTCATATAGATTTTCCCTCTCTGGAAATAATCAGTTAACTTTAGCCAGCAACTACTCCTTTTCTTTGTGGGAGGATCTTGACTAGACTTTCTTGTGAACATGTTAGTATCAATTGCTCCCAGAGGATATGGGGTCCTGGTCTAAAAAACAAAACAAAACAACAACAACAAAAAAAAACCACCACTTTTTAAGCAGGATAGACCACTTAAATAAACCTATTTTTGTTGATTTATGGTGCATGGCTGGCTGGAAAAAATAAAGCAAATTATATTCTATCTGTGTAACTTAATAAATTATAGATAAGGAAGTCTTCAAAACAAGATGACTTTTTATAACAATGTTTCTGCATATACTATTTAGAATTTTTGTGGTTATCTTAATCTAAAAACTATTTGTAATACGGGAGAAATAAATTTTTTTGAAACTCTGTTTTGTAGGACTGAGATTTGTCAAATAAAATTATAGCTGTACTTTGTTCTATCTTGTATCCTTGAAATTTCAGTAGAGTTTAGTATTGGGTAAGATGCATAATTTTCACAAATCACTATGACAACTCTGTGTTAACATATCCTCACTGTGCCTACATAGTTTTAGTATACAGAATGAATACAGAAATGTATTAATATTGATCACTTATAATCTGAAATAAAAGAAGAGCATCCACATTTTGTCAATAATATATGCGGTAGATATCCACACATGAACAGCTGTGACCCAATTAAAGCACATAATATAAAATATTCTTAGTATACTCCATAAAAGCACAACTTTAAAACTGGGTGATATTTTATACCCTGGTATATCACACAGATCACAAATATATTTACTTATGTTAAAAATTTACAAGCACAACAATTTCTAATCTTGAAATTATTTCTAAAATAGGAAATTATTATTTGGTACACCACCTGTCTAAACTCATTCATTTTCTCCGGTATTTGTTTTAATGTGTGAAACATGCTTTGCTCTCTTTTCTCTCATCACACGTCCTTTTTTTTTTTTTTTTTTTTTTTTTGAGAGTGAGAGAGGAGAGAGAGAGAGAATTTTTAATATTTATTTTATTTTTTAATTCTCGGCGGACACAACATCTTTGTTGGTATGTGGTGCTGAGGATCGAACCCGGGCTGCACGCATGCCAGGCGAGCGCACTACCGCTTGAGCCACATCCCCAGCCCTCTCACACGTCCTTTTAATAGAAAGTTCCAAAATGTGGGATTCTAGGAATCTTGTGTCATTTTAGTTCAATGCCATTCCAGATTTTGATATAGTGGTATGAAGTTTGATGCTATTGAAGGATCTAGGGTTCATCTTATGTGATGCTTTGAAAATGAGAAGAAAGGCCTTTCCTATATTTGGAAGTGTCCTGGCAATGAGCAAAGGGTAAAGAAAATCACTGCAGAATGCTGTTTGTTCAATTCAAAAGGCAGTCTGCTATTTTATGGGCCATTTTTATTCTTTGACTGGCTTCCCTGGAGAGATTCAAATAAAGAGGTTTGAAATATACCAGGTTGAAAGGCTGAATATGTCAAGAGTATGGATCACTGGAGCAAGATCTTCATCTTGCAGCTTAATTTTCTGGCTGGAGCACTTTACAAATGAACGGAGGCATTCATGGTTACTGCTGATGCCTCAGACTCCAGGAACATCAATGAGTCTCCAAGGGCTTCAAAATATTTCACCACATTGAACATCAATGGGGAAGCCTTTCCAGAACAGATGCTGCAAACCTCACCAAATTTCCAAACTCCTCCTTTCTGAAATAGACCTTTTTTCACATACTCTACAGCACAAACTGAGGCAAGCAAGTTATAAACAGAGTTTGTTGAACATTTGATGCAACAGGGAAATAAGCACTTTTACAGTCTAATATACCCTTAAAATAGGCAACATTAAGCTGCATATTTTGGAGTATTTCTATGTCCCCATATTTTTTTATGTCGTTAATTTTCTTATAGTTTCTTGAGCAGAAAGCACAAGACCTGAACTCTCTAGTGCCAAGCACATGAAGTGATTCAGTAATTAGAAACTACAGTTATTTGTAAAGTTCCAAAATCATTTTACTCAAAATGTATAGGTTAGCAATAGCTGTGTTTTTCTATTCTGTCAGCATGACTCTGGGAAGAAATAATGAATTTAAAGTTCAATCTAAGAAATAGAAATGATTTAGATTAAGGAAAGTGTTTTCATCTCTCCTCCTACTAAAAAATAATTACCCTGGAAAAGAGGTAGGGCACAGATAGTTGGCTACAGTGCAGATTCAAAATATAATCCTTCTAACCCACATCCCAGAATGATATTCTTCTTGGAAAAAAAAAATTATTAGATTTTTCCAGGCAAATCCCCTTTGCAAATTAGAAATTAGGTTTAAATAAATCCATGAAAAATAAATGTAACTCCATGGATAGAGACCTTGCAATGAAAGATCACCTATAAGAGAAGGCAAACTGTACACACACGAAAATTGATAGAATTGTCATAAAATAGATTATGTGAGTCAAAAAGTGAGTCATCAAAAGAAATAATATCACTGCAAAGAGAACAGTTTCCAGAGCTCAGATATAAAAATGACATAGACAAAATGTAGGAGGAGAGATATGAAGCAGTGAATTTTAAACATTGAAACAATATTTAGTAATGATGTCAAGAGGATTAAAGGTAAAACAGGAGGTAAAAACGACAGACATTGATAGAGAATGACTAGAAGAAAAAGCATATAAAAGGATGTGTTTGCTCATCTGGAATTGATGAATAAGAAGACAATGAGAATGTAGGAGGATGTTCATATTTTCATTTATGAATTATCATTTTTATTCATTTGTTTTATATTCACATTCATGTTTTCTTTTTTTTTCAGGGGGTAGGCTGCAGAGATTGAATTCAGGGGCTCTCAACCAGTGAGCCATATCCCCAACCCTATTTTGTATTTTTTATTTGGAAACAGGTTCTCACTGATTGCTTAGTGCCTTGCTTTTACTGAGGCTGGCTTTGAACTTGCCATCCTCCTGCCTCAGTCTCCTGAGCTGCTGGAATTACAGATGTGTGCCACTGTGCCTGATTCATATGTTTTATTTTTATTGAGCATATACTATACACTAAACAAAATACAGTGTTCTATTTGGGAAGGACAGTATTTCTATTCTTTTGTATCCTTTTATATTTTTTCCTGGAGTAGTAGTGTAATAAAGAAGAGAATTGGAAAAAAATAAGTAGAATAATTAGATTTAACTTTGATGACTAGGTACAATGCACACAAGAACTTATCAAAATCATTACTCATTAATATTATATTATTATGTTCATCCTATATTTATTTAGTATTGTAATTTTCCCTAAAATGTGCTAAAAATTTCATTGTATTTCCTTATTTAATCTTTGTTCCAAACTATTATCCAGAGTTCACAAATCAGTAACACTCAGGTACAAAGAGGCAAATTAAATAACTAGAATTTATATTTTCTTTAGAACAAGAGTCTGACTCCTTTATGTCTGTGGGCTCTTCCAATCTGTTGCCTTCTTTGAAGTCTTCTCTGCCACCATGAAAATTCAAAGTCCTTTGGCAGCTAGTGCGGAGGCAGAACCAGCACAAATGAGCCAGTTCTCCCCAATGGAGACTCTGCTGAGTCCTCAGCAAGGCTGCAGGGTTAGAAGTCTGGGTAATAAAGGCATATTCTCAAAGAGACCTCTCCTGATGCTTCTCTTGTGCTCCTGCCCATGTCTAGTATCAAATTATTTTATTTTGAATAATTTTTACTTAAAATTCCTGGGAAATGTACTATATGTGTGTGCATGTTTACTCTGTGTTACTGTCTTTTGAATGGGAATTCTATGAAAAAAAGGGGTTTGTGGGAAGCTACCACTAAAATGTGTGAAGACGTTTTCATCATTGAAGCCAGTGAGGCGGTAGATGTAGTATTTGGGAACTTTTAGTGTCACTCTCTCTATTACTATAAGGAGGGCGACTCAAAACAGAGCAGGGAGGAAGAGCATGAGAAGAAGATTACCATTAAGCAGGGAAGAGAGATGGGAGGGAATGGGAGAGAGAAGGGAAATTGCATGGAAGATGGAAGGAGACCCTCATTGTTATACAAAATTACATATAAGAGGATGTGAGGGGAAAGGGGAAAATAAAGAGAGAAATGAGTTACAGTAGATGGGATAGAGAGAGAAGATGGGAGGGGAGGGGGGATAGGAAGGGGATAGGAAGGGCAGCAGAATACAACAGACACTAGTATGGCAGTATGTATAAACGTGGATGTGTAACTTATGTGATCCTGCAATCTGTACACGTGGTAAAAATAAGAATTCATACCCCACTTGAATCAAATGTATGAAATATGATATGTCAAGATCATTGTAATGTTTTGAGCAACCAATAAATAAAAAATAATAAAGGTCCATCAACACTAAAAAAAAAAAAAAAAAGAATGCCCAATTACTTGTGAACTCCCCCTCTGCTCTGTCAAAAGGTCCAGTGCAGTACTGGAGATGGGCATGACCTTTTAGGAACCAGCAGCCTACCTGTCCCCACTTCTAGCCTATTTTGGTGAAGAACTTTCTATAGAATCCCTTTGATCTATTCCAATATAAATAAAATAAGCACAGGCATTCTTTGTTTGAAGGTGAACCCTTCTGGTCAGCTTTGTCCATCGCTGCCCCCACTCTGAAGCTATTTTCCTGTGTCCTGTGGTTATTTCATAGTATTACTTTTCCTAGCTTTTATTTCTCAACCAGCCCATCCCTCCAGAAGAGAACCCATTTCCTTACCCACGCAGGACGTGGGCAAGAGTGTGTGTTTGTCTTTTCCTGTGCTGCTCACTAAGTAGCAAGAATGCTGGCTATATCTAGTATCACTCAATACATTTTAATTAGTTCACAAAGTATGAAAAATAAGACTTAAGAAAAACATTTAGAACTCTTATTTATATAAAATAGATAAAACAACAACTGTCAGGGGAAAATTTAAAATTACCTTCATCGTAAAAATAATGGAAGATAGAGACAAGATACTTCATTGCGGGGAGGCAGTGGATACTGAGATTGAATTTAGGAGGTGGACACTAAACCACCACCACCACCCCCCGGCTTATTTTGTATTTTATTTAGAGGTAGAGTCTCACTCAGTTGCTTAGCACCTTGCTTTTGCTGAGGCTGGCTTTGAACTCACTATCCTCCTGCTTCAGCCTCCTGAGCTGCTGGGATTACAGGTGTGTTTCACATTTCCAGCTAAAAAGATACTTCTTGTTGCAAAATATATTTTTATCTAGAGTATATGCAATAAATAAAAGTATTCCTAGAAATTTGATGTTTGAGAAATACATTTTGGCTTATTGCAGGTCCCCAATGAAGAATGGAACTGTAGAGGACCACATGACCTAAGCTGTCTCATTTAAATAGATCATCTCATACATCCTATCATAAGGTTGCCTTTTCCAACAGGCCACCACCAACATATAAAAATAAGAAGTGGCCCAATCACATACTAAATGCACAAAAAAACTTCCATGTTTCACATACACTTATATTCTGCCATGTTGCAGCACCCACCTAAAGCTGTAAATGTCATCCCATGGTGAGTTTCCTATAACTAGCACAAAGGGAAGAAAACAATTGAACCTTGGCTTACCAATGGCTCTGCATGAGATGCTGTCAACAAGAGTAGGTGGAAGGCTTTTGCATGTCATTCACATTCAGGACTGTCTTTTGAGAGCAGTGAGGAGAGTCAAACTGCCATAAGTCGTTTTTTCCACTTAACACAAAGTATAAACAGCTAAACATGAGGATGTATTGTGGCTTATGCTTGATGTTCAAGGTATTGAAGAGTTTACCCAAATGGTCAGGGACTTATAATGAGGTGACAACAAGGTTTTAGAAAGACGCACAGGGCTGGACTCTCTGAATACACCCATTCCCTGGCCTTCACACTGTGCCACCACAATCATCCTCAGACACACTGCATACTTGGAATACCATATATTCCACAATAAAGCAAACCTTTCTAATTTTGTATTTAAAAAAAAACACAAGTAAAGCAGTGGTCTGATGCTATGGAAGTTTTTGGTCTTCTAATTAATTGTGTGTATCAGCTATATAGCTAGTTTGGTATATGAGTGAAATGACATACTGAAAGGAAAAAATCTTCTAGATTCATTCAGAAAATCACTGTACACAGTTGCTATCTGAGTGTGATTATCAATAATATCCTCTTTCACTAAAGAAATAGTGATCTAGATATAAATTATGTGGTTCCACATAGTAAACCAATGTATTGATATACCTAGTTGACAACATTTTAGATCACTGTATAAAGTGTTAAGTTTTACTGAAAGTCTACTGTAAACTTTTGCAAGACACATGGCCTACAAACTGACCCTATGGTTCACAATTAAGGTCTGGATTTCCTTAGCGGGGAAAGAAACCTAATGAAAAATGTACTGCTAATCAATAAAGAGTATATGTAATGAGTAGTGAAGAAAAAAGTTAGGGTAAAATTTATTCATTACAAGGAATGGTCTCAAACTACTATGGAGTTTGAGAAGTCTCACAATCATCTCTGCAAGCTAGAGACTTTGAAAATCCAGTGGAGCAATTCAGGCCTGGGAACCAGAGGAGGCAATGTGGTAAATCCCAGTCTAAGAGTCAGAAAATATGAGATATGTTCCAGTTCAAATAGTTAAACAGGAAGCCAAAAAGGGTGAATTCCTCCTTCCTCTGACTATTCTGTTCAGACCTTTAACAGAGTGGTGATGCCCTCTCACAGTACACTGATTCAGATACCAACCTCAACTGTAAACACCATCACAGATACATCCAGAAATAATGTCTACTCTGGGCACCCCATAAGTAGTCAAGTTGACTTATAACATTGACCATCACAATGAGTAGATATTACCTACCCACCAGAAGAGTGTAGATTCATCTTTCAATGTAAATGTATTCATTCCCACTTTTTCACACGGAACAAAACCTGTTGAGATGCTACCTCCCAGTATGAAAGTTCATTGAAATGGGTTACATATACCTTGGCATTTTGGGAGCAGATATCTGCTCTAACTTAGCAATAGTTGCTCCACTCAGTATTGTGAATTTTGAACAAGTTATGCTATCAGTATGAGAACAAATGGGTATTTGTTTAGAGGTGTAACATATTTCTTAGCAGAAGTCTACTGCAGAAAATTCTGTGGTAGAAATAACAGAAAATTTGTCATTCTAACCTGGGTGTACCTGGGACCTGACCTTAGCTGCTTCTCTTGCTTCCGTTCCAGTCTCCTGTGGATTCTTCAGCTATTGAATACAACTGCAATAGGTCTATTTTCTTCTTGAATTAACCAGAATCAATTACTTTTTATTTGCAATCAAGAACTCTGATGCATATGTATTTGAAAATACATATATAAATTCAAAAACAAATTAAGCATAAACACAAATTTTGTGAGCAAAAACTTAACATAGTAGCTTATTACAATAAGATATAATGCTTTTAGTTGAACCAAGAATTAATATGAAAAAAAATACATCTTAGAAAAAGTCTAACGATAATGTAGCAATGTTAATAAAACAGGATACATGGCAAATACTTAATAGTACCACCAAGCTATTCATACCAGTATGAATTATTTCAGATAAGGGTTCTACATTGTTAAAAGTACACCTGACGTATAATGAGGTGTACATTGTATAGTTGTAAGACACAAAACCAGGATTAGTGATTAGAAGTTATAGTCCTGAGGATTTCAGCTAAATACCATACCGAATATTTAATAAGTTTTTCAAAAATGAATTATCTCACTTGGGAGACTGTAGTAAAATGAGAATTTGTCCTAGATCTTATTCCCACATCTAACACTTATTGCCCATGTGATTTTCAGCAAATAGCTTCTCTAGGACACAGTATCTTAATTTATGTAATAAAAAAACCTGTAAGACTAAAATCAGTATCACCATTTTATTGGTTTCCTCATTTATAAATTAAATAAATCTTTGACACACACGTCTTCTATTTATTTCCAGATGAGTTTTTACCTTTGTAAAAATTATCCTTTGATAGTATGATGTCCATGTGGACTCATGTACTGGAGCCAATGAAACTGTATAACCCAAAATGTGTATTTCATGAGCTAAGTCTAGGCATGTATATTCTTGGTCTCCTAAGTATATTACAAGTAGCAAAAGAATTTCATTTCAGCTGCCTCTCCTAGTCTCTATTTTTTCCTTCTGATTCTATATTGAATTTTGATTCTGACCTGAATATGTTTTCCCCATTGGTAGCAGCAGTTTTGGGAAATTGGATTTTATTTTCTGATTTCTGTTGAGTAAGTAGGAATCTATTCTTAGATGAGCGATGGCTGGGATTGGCTTGTCAATCTTATCATGTTCTGCAGCACTGTGCAGTAGATCCCCTCCAAATGTGGTCACCAACACTTGCTCAATCATTACAACCATACAGTGCTTCTTTCTTCAAGATGTGAAATCCTTTTCCAATGTCCTTTGAATCTAGCTGGCCTTGTGACTTGCTTTAACCAACAGCATGTCACAGAGTGATAGTACATCAATTCCAGGTCAGGTCCATGTGACATTTGACAGCCTCCACTTTTGCTATCTTGGAGCTATAATCCAACATTTAAGAAGCCAAATTATCCTGTTTACAAGAATGACACCAACCCCATTTGTTCCAGTCACACCGGCTTAGAAACTGGACATGCAAGTGAAGGTATTGTGTACCTCAGCCCCAGCCTCATAAAAGAACCCAAGACAAAGAGTGGGTATTAAAAAAGAAACACAGGCATTATTATCATAAAGTGAAAATATAAAAAATTTGTCCCCATTAATATAACTACTTCTGTTTTCTCATGATGCATTTCTTAAATTTCATATTCTTAATTATTTTCATTGTTGTCCACTTGTATTTGAACAAGAAAATTAAGTTCAGTAAAACTATATAACATTGGGGCTGGGGATGTGGCTCAGCAGTAGAGTGCTCTCCTGGCATGCGTGCGGCCTGGGTTCGATCCTCAGCACCACATACAAACAAAGATGTTGTGTCCACCAAGAACTAAAAATAAATATTAAAATTCTCTCTCTTGAGCTCTCTCTCTCTCTCTCTCACTCTCTCTCTAAAAACAAACAAACAAAAAAAAACTATATAACATAAAGATAGGTACAATGCCTGTCTCTTGGATTTTATTGTCTTTTTAAGAAAATTTCTAGTGAGAATTTGAATTTTGTTCTTTAAAAAAAGAGAAAAAAATATTTCTCTATCTTTGTTTTTAACCATTACATTGGTATCTTTTCATGAATTTACAGATGGAAAATTAGACCTAAAAATTGTGTCAATTGACAAATGCTCCATTTGAAAACTTAAGTATCACTATTTTTACAAAATTAATTTTACCTGTAATTCGCTTAGAGACATCAAATACGTGATGGACACAGTTTCTGCATAATAAGGCAGTCAACTCTGCTTGACTCTGGTGTAGTAATGGTTTGCATTTTTATGCTGTCAGTTTCTAATAAAACCTACCTTTTTCTGAGCCATGATAAGCATACTTGATAGTAAAGTTGAGAAAGGAGCTTTTTTCCTATTCATCATGGACTTTTTCCCTTTCTAAATAATATAATAGGATTTTGTTACAATACTGAATTCTCCTTACACTCTATATGATGTATACTTCTCTGTTTAATCAGATATCAATCATGAGCACTCATCCTGGTCATATAAACAGACAAGACATTTTTCTGCATAGAATACAACAAATATAGGCATTAGTTTGCTGAAATATTTATTTGATGGCCTTAGCCTTAAACCAGAAAATATCTGGCAAAGTAAACTATTTTTGCAGCACTAAACTTAGAATTTTTTGTTTTTTGAGTTTCTTTCTGACTGATCTTGAAAAATCATTCCTTTCTCTGGAGAGGAAAGAAAAAGCTATTACTATTAGCAAAGCATGATTACACAATGGGATTTTAAAAAATATTGACAACAAATCTCAGCATGAATGCAGATGCCTGCACTGTTAGAATAGTTTTATTTGGTTTTCCTGTTCTTGCTTTTGCTAAAATATCTTCACACTCACCGCTTTAATTTTAAATTATGCCAAACACAATGTGCGACAGGCTAAAATTCCCCTTGGGCTATATTTTATGGAATGAAGATGAACAGAAGATTAACTAATTTTTTTCTAAAACAACAAATTCATATTCATATATATGAATTAATAGTACTTGATGTATTTGCTACCTTTGTGGGCAAATGAATGGATGTCCTTATGTGTATTTTTTAAAATACTTTATATATCTATGCATATTCATATTTTATGTATGGATATCCATACATATGCTCCCAGTGTTCCTTTCTACATATACATATTTAAATTACTAAACATAACTATGAAGGCATTCAATTATATTAAATGATATATATGTAAGCATGCTAGATATAAACAAGTTGTTTAAAACCATAGCAATAGCCAAAGAATTACTTTTCTGTTTTAGTAGCACATTCCCCAGCGACTCTATTATTAGTTCCACTGGGACCAATTTACATCTGTGCACCCATGTTTTCAAGGACTGAATAAGGTAATATATCATGGCTCAAATGTACTATTCAAAAAAAAAAAAAAGAAAGGAACCCAGAGGGAAAACAGCAAAATCAAATAAATAAAACAGCTCTCACCCCAGATGATACTTTTTACAAAGCTTTAGAAACAACTTCTTACTTTTAATTTATTTATAAATTTTAAGAAATTAATAAAGGATCAAGAAATTAAATTTATATTCTTTAAATTTATTCTTAGGAATATACCCAATATTTGTACCATGTGAGATGTTCTACTCTAATAAACACAAACAAAAGGGAAAAGCACTATTCACTTAATAGGTCCTATCATTTGCAAATTATTGTGTTACCTTTCTCCTACACATAAAACTCTTGGCTCATAAAAATACTATGAATTTATTTCTACATTACAGAAACAACTGAAATTTCAATGATTTGAACAACCTTATCTGATTTCCAGAACTGCAGTATCCTGATGAACATAACTTTCTCATTCTTGTCTACCCATGTCTGCACAATCATAGTGTGATGTAATTTACATGCATATAATCCTTTACATACTTTATAAATTATTTAATGACTTTTTGCTATCTGCTATGATACACCTCATCCAGAACTTCACACAGCTGCCAATATCACATCAACTTTGCAGAAATACTATTCAAATTTCACTCTCTGTCCCATTTAACTTTCTTCATACCATGTACCGCTTTCTGGAATTATCATATTAATGCTATATATTCTTTTAATTTCATCCTTTTATTTTCTACACAATAGACTGTAACTCACCTGACTACAGAGACTGTGTAAAATTGATACATATTCAGTGACTAAAATTATGCTTGGAATATAGTAAAGTATTAATGAAATATTTGTGACTAATAGGGATGAATAAGAGTACATAAATGAATTCTAGGAACTACAATTAATGAAGGTAGATTGTCTTTATTTATGCAATGGTGTTTTGCTACCAGCTGGTAGACAGCAATTCTCAGAAGCTCAAATTGCATAAACCGAGGAAGTTTTAGATTAAAGGTCACCATCTGGAATGAAATCCACACATACTTAGGTCCAAAACTATGGTTTAGGGAGAATTACTACATTCTAGAGATGTTCATTAATTCTCAAAATTGTTTATTTTGTTTACTCAAATTTAAAAGATTTCATTGGAGTCTTATAAAAGGTCAATAGCTCCATTCTATTTTAGTTCAAGACTCAGTCAAACCAGGAATGCACTCTGATTATAAATAACAAAATTATGTATAAATGCAAAGTATAATGACAATAATTTTACAGTGGTAACAAAATAAAGGAAAATATATTTCTACCTTTATTAAGAATTTAAAAGAGCAGACAAATAAGTAAAATCAGATCTTGTAATAAAAGTATAGAGACCTATAACAATGTTTGATATGTAACAAATATATCCTTATATCATTTAATTATATGTTGCAATATATCATATCATTATCCTACACTGTATTAGTAATACTGCCCCCTTACTAAGAGCCACATGGACTCTTCAACTGGACATAGCAGATAATAACATATTATGACTTTCTTTAATAAAGAAATCCAGTTTTAGAGTTATTTTCCTTATTTGTTCTTTGACAAATATTAAATGAAGGTTTACCAGGTGCTAAGCAGTAAGTCCACTTTTACTTCAGAATGTCTTAGCTGAGATAGAAACACTTTAATCAATGACACAGAAGTAAATGAAGCTGTTTTAAAGAATATGAAACCACAAGGCGATACAATACGGAGAACTAGCGGGAAGTGACTTTTCTCATAGCAATGTGACTAGGGACTCAAACAGGGAGAAAACTACTTCTCTGTGAGGTGAATGGAAGAATAAAAACAAACAAACAAAAGGCTCCACCAATACTCAATACTGAGCAAGGACTGGGAAATTTGACCTACGTCAGACAAGGCTAAGAAACAGAAGTGGAACTGAGCTCCGGACGTGAGCAGGGGAAATTAATACACAAGGTTGAAAAAGATCAAAAAGTGCTGGTGGGGGAATCCCAGGATCAGAAGGGGCAGCCGGCCCTGGGCCAACACAGAGACTATTCAGCCTATTAAACTTGTTAGAGAAGTCAAGGTGGAGCAAGGGTGCAGGGAAGCAGAAGAAGCTGGAGACATTTTAATACCTCCAGAGATGGTAGGGCCAACTCAGACAAGGAATTTATATCTGTGAGTTCCGGGTTGAAAATAACACAGTAATCCAGCAGGCACACACACCCCCACCCAGATCCTCCCAACACACACACACACACACACACACACACACACACACACACACACACAATATAAACTGAGCCTAGTTTATGAATGAATCACAAACAGAGACCATTTTGCCTGAAGGTCATGCAGATCATAGAGGCTGGAGAAAGACTGCCCCACCTTCCGGTGGCACTCTCTGGAACCCAAACTAATGGGAGGAGTTACTGAGCTCAGAGGTCAGAAGCTGTCCTTGAGAGGCCAAACAAGGGCAGCATCTCCCAAAAAACAGAAACAGCAAAGGACCAACTCTCCCTTCCCAGGAGTGGTGCCCTGGGGAGAAGAGTGGAGTAAAGTCCTGGAAGTGTTGATTCATTAACACCTGACAACTCCCACACAGTGAAACACCTGCAGCAATACTAGACCAAATCCCCACCCCGGGGCGCTTCACTTACAGAAGTTCCTCTCACTGAACCCAGAGGCAGCAATACCCCGGAAGTGAAGACAAAAGTGTCTTCCCCAGCTCCTCTCACCTCCCACTGAGAAGGGAAGCTAAGAAATGGAAAGGCAGTTTGGCACAGAGGGCAAATGCTCTCATTGAGTATTCAGTTATTTTGTTTGTGTTCTATTTTGTTTTGTTTTTGAATGCCCTGATTGATACATGATGGACGTTTACACATGTGTACACATACATATTTGTTTCTGCTCTTCCATTTTTAGCATTTCTGGAAGGTATGTATTTTTTTGTGTGCTCAGTTTATTGAAGGTTAGTGGTTTTTATTATTATATTTGGGATTGATTTTCTGTTGTCTCCTTCCAACTCTTTTTCCTTTGTTTCTATTTCTCTCTTTTTTCTTGCTTGTTAGAAAGCGTTCTCTCTTCCTTTAATCCTTTTATTTCTATTTTTTTTTGTTCTCCCCATCATAAATACATCCTACCTTTCCTCTGCATTTGCCCTATTCACCTTCTGAATCTACAAACCCTTTTCTATGACCTCATCTCTTCTTTCCTCTTGAAGAGCTCTATCTTTAACTGGATGCATAAGTATTATTTATTCTTTTCCTCATTTTAAATTTTTTCTCATTTCTAGCATTTTTTGAAGGCAGTTATTTTTAATGGATAAATATGTTGAGGACTAAGATGTTTGATTAGTACATATCAGTTTTGGTTTTGGATCTTGGGACTGCAGCACATCAGAGTCAATAGAAATTGGTAAACCAGATCTGTGAGTTTGAAGCTAGATCTGGGTGGGCCTGTCTGAGCCTAACAAACGTGTAAAGTCAGAAACTGGGAGCATTTGGCCCAGGGGAACACAAGTTGAACAGGCTGGAGAGATCTGGCTCACCCCAGTCCTGTGAGTCCTGCAGGTGGCAGGGACTGACTGGCCTGGTCAGGAGCTTGGAAGGGTGGGTGTGAGAGCATTTAGGGTCCACCCAGGCTGACAATAACTGGGTCCTGGCACCAGCCTTGTGCCCAGTTCCCTCCCCAGTATGGCATCCATTGGTCCTGGGTCTCCAGAACATACCAGGTTCAGCACTAATCCAGCACCCATCAGGGCCCTCCAGGCCCCAGTCCCCAGACTACCAACATGCCCAGCCCCAGACCTGGCCTGCTCCTCTGCTGACTAGTCCTACAGCTTAGCTGCCACATGCCAAACTGCTGCTTCACCACCATATCCACCTGCTCCAGCACATAGCTTCATGTCAGCCTGCAGGGCCCAGCACCTGGTCCTGACCCACCTGTTGTAGGCCAGACGGACCCTCAGACTTGGTCAGCCCCTGCTTGTGCAACACACTTTAGCACCAGGCCTGCCTGGTCCAGCATACAGCCTTACCACCCACCTCCACCAAGATTCCCTAGCAGCCACTTAGCCTCTGGGTCTGTAGCCCTGGCCATCCACACCAATCTCCCAAGAAGGGAAAGGGAGAAGTCTTAAACTCTGACTTTCAACCCTGTGAGCAACACAATAAGAAAGGAAGGACACAACAACCCACGGCCCATCCTCCCACATGTAGATCATACACCAAGATGAAATGTAAAGAAAATCAGGTGGGCACAGGCAGTGAACACATAAGCTTACTGAGTATTTTGTACACGATAGTGTATATGACTCCTTAATTTTTTAACTTTCACCAAGATTTTTTTATTTTTTATTTTTTTGTTGTTGCTTGTTTGTTGTAGTTCTGTTCTGCTTTTTGTTTTTGGTTTTCTCTATAGGGTTTGTGTTTTATTTGAATGTGTACTGATTCAAAGTTCTACACGTATTCATATTTGTCTCCCTTTCCTAGATTGTTTTTTTCCTTTTTGGAAGGTGTTATTTTCATATGCTCTGTATTTTGAGGGTTAGGATTTCTGATTAGCTTATTTTGATTTTGTTTTGTATCATCTTTGCTACTACTCTGCCTCCCTTGTCTTCCTATCTCTTTTTCTATTCCTGACACCCAAATTCCATTCTCTCCCCTCCTGTATATTCTTCTAATTTTTCTTCCCCTTTCACATTAACAACATATCCTAAGGTACCACTACATCTGCCCTATTCACCCTTTGAAATTGCAAACAGTTTCTATCATCCTGTCTCCTCTTCTTTCCTCACAGTAAAATCTAATTAGTCTTCTTAAGACTAATTGAGGTATATAACGTTTCCTCCTACTACAAATGTCACCGCAATAATAAATATGGCAGAAGTCAGAGACAAAACTTATTGTTTTATTTTAAGCTAGATACAATGTATTATTTACTGTTTTTACTGTTTGAAACTGCTAATCCTATTACCTCTACATATTGTACAATTAACACTAGATATCAAAATAGGAACTAAGCACCTAGTCTACTACTATATGTTGTTTACATATTTTGTTGCTATCATTGCCTCCCTCAATCTGTGAGGTATTAGTATAGAGGGATATGATAAACTCATAAGGTAGAAACTCTACAGTACCACATCCATCCAGATAGATGGGTTAGACATGTAAACAATATGAAAAAGCAAGGAAATAAGCCATCTCAAATAACACAGACTATCTCAATGATAGACTCCATTGACACCACAGTAGAGGAAATGTCAGAGATGGAATTCAGAAAGTTCAAGGTGAAAGATGACATAAGAAATTAAATCAGACAGAAAATGCAAGAAGTCAAAGATGATTTTTAACAAGGAAATCCTGAAGAAGAATCTATTAGAAATCTTTAAATGAAAGAATAAATGAATCAAATTAAAAATTCAATGGAAAGCATCACCTATAGACTACACCACTTGGCAGACAGAGTTTCAGGCAATGAAGACAAAATATACAATCTAGAAAATAAAGTTGACCATGAGAAAAGATATTAAGAGACCATGAACAAAACGTCCAAGAAATGTGGGATAATATAAAAATACCAAACTTAAGATTTATTGGAATACATGAAGCCTTGGAGATTTAAAACAAAAACAAACAAACAAAAAGGAATGCACAATATTTTCAATGAAATAGTGCCAGAAAATTTCCCAAATCTTAAGAATAAAGTAAAAAACTAATACAGGAGGCTTACATGACCCTAAATGCACAAAATTACAATAGACCTACACCAAGGAATATTATTATGAAAATGTCTAACATACAGAACAAGGATAAAATTGTAAAGTTGCAGGAAAAGTGACAGGTAATATTTAGAGGGAAGCCAGTCTGGATCTCAGATGATTTTTCAACCCAGAACCTCAGAGCTATGTCTTTGAATAATATGTATTAAGCACTGAAAGAATGTGGATACCAGCCCAGAATGCTATATCCAGCAAAATTAAGCTTCAGACTTGACAATGAAATAAAAACCTTCCATGATTAACGAGTTAAAAGAATTTACAACTAAAAAGCCTGCATTATTCAATAAATAAACTCAATAAAATATGTCTTGAAGAAGAAATGAAAAATAAGAGTAAAATCCAGCAAATGGAATAACTACACTAGAAGAATAGTCAATCAAAGGAGAAACTAATTCAAATTAAAACCAGAAATAAGTCAAAATGACAGGGAATAAAAATCATATCTTCATAATAAAATCCAATGTAAATGGTCTAAACCCATCAATCAAAAAATATAGACTGGCATATTGGATTGAAAAACAAAACCCAACCATATGCTGTCACCATAAGACTCACCTCATAAGCAAAGAGATCCGCCAACTGAAGGTAAAAGGATAGGAAAAACCTATCACTCACTTGGATCTCATAAACAAGCAGGGATTTCTATCTTCATTTCAGATAAAGTGGACTTCAAACCAAAGTTAATCAAAAGGGACCAAGAAGAGCATTTCCTACTGCTTAAGGGAATTATATACCAACAAGACATAACAACTGTAAATATTTATGCCCTAAATAGTGAAGCACCTATATATGTCAAATAAACCCTTCTCAACTTCAAGAATCAAATGGACCACAACACAATGATACTGGGTGACTTTAATAATATGCTAAATAAAGAAGCTATATAACTAATAAATACAATTAATAATATAGACCTAATAGACATATAAAGAATAGTTCACCCATCAAGAACTGAATACAGTATCTTCTCAGCAGCACATGGAATAGGCCACAAAACACCACTTAGAAAATATACAAAAAAAGGAGAGAGATAATACCTTGCATTCTATCAGATCAAAATGGAATAAAATCAGAAATTAATGATAAAATAAAAATATAAGCTACCACCTGCAGAGTGAATAATGTGCTATGAATGACCAATGGATAGTTAAAAAAAAGTGAAGAAACAAAAAATTACTAAGAGGTAAATAAGAACCATGATATAACTTATCAAAATCTCTGGGACACTATGAAGGCAATTCTAAGGGAAAAGTCCATTTCATGGAGCTCATTCATTAAAAAAAAAAAAAGAATTTAAAAAGACCAAGTAAATAAACTAAATTTACAACTCAAAAGCCTATAAAAAAGAACAAATCAACACTAAATGCTGTAGAAGACAGGAAATAATTAAAAGAAGAGCCAAAATTAATGAAACAAAACCAAAAAATAGCAATTCAAAAAAATAGATGAAACAAAAAGTTGGTATTTTGAAAAAAAATAAGTAAAATTGATAAACTTTTAGCCACGTTAATGAAGAAAAAGACAAGGAAAACTCAAATTACTAAAATTCATAATGAAATGGAGATAGTACCACAGACACTATTGAAATATAGACAATAATCATAAACTTCTTTGAAAATCTATACTCCAATAAAATAGAAAATCATGAAGACATCGACAAATTTCTAGAGACATATGACTTACAAAACAATTTAAATAAAGCTATCCCTGTTTGCCAATATCATGACATAGAAAATTGAATAGATCAATTTCAAGCAGTGAAATTGAAGATGCCATCAAAAGCCATTAAGAAAGAGAACCCAGGACCACATGGATTCTTGGCCAAGTTCTATCAGTCCTTCAAAGAAGAACTTCCAGAAATATTCCTAAACTCTTTCATGTAATAGAAAAGGAGGGAACTCTTCAAAACTTATTCAATGAAGCTAGTATCACTCTGATACCAAAACCAGACAAAGAATCATCAAAGAAAGAAAACTTCAGACTGATATCCCTGATGAACACAGATGCAAAGTTTCTTAATAAAATACTGACAAATCACATACAAAAGCAGATTTAACAGATAGTATACCATTAGCAAATTGGGTTCATTCCAAAGATGCAAGGTTGTTTCAACTTATGGAAATTAATAAACATAACTCATCACATTAATAGACTAAAAGATAAGAACCACATGATTATCTCAATAGATGCAGAAAAAGCATTTGACAAAATTCAGAATTCATTCATGTTTAAAACACTAAAAAAAACTACGGATAATAGGAACATACCTCAACATTATAAAGGCTATATATGATAAACTTAAGGTCAGCATCATTCTAAATGGAAAAAAAAGAAAGAAAAAAGAAAGCATTGCCTCTAAAACCTGGAACAAAACCAGGATGCCCTCTTTCACCACTCCTATTCACCATAGTCCTTGAAACTCCAGGCAGAGCAATTAGACTACAGAAAGAAATTAAAAGGATTCAAACAGGAAAACAAGGGCCCAAACTATCCCTGTTTTTCAATAGCATGATTCCATATTTATAAGTCCTAAAATCTCCACCAGAAAGCTTCTAGAACTCATAAACAGATTCATCAAAGTAGCAGGCTATAAAATTAACACCCATAAGTCAAATGCATGAATCAGTTGAAAGAGAAATCATAAAAACTACCTCATTCACAATAGCCTAAAAAATAAATAAACTTGGAAATTGATCTAACAAAGAAAAGGTGAGAGAACTCTACAATGAAAACTACAGAACATTAAAGAAAGAAATTGAAGAACTTAGAAAATGGAAAGCTCTCCCATTTTCTTGGTTAAGCAGAATTAATATTGCCAAATTGGCCATAGTACCAAAAGTACTGAACATATTTAATGCAATTCCCATTAAATTCCTATTACATTCTTCATAAAGAGAGAAAAAGTAGTCATGAAGTTAGTTGAAAAAATAAGAGACCCAGAATAGACAAAACAATCCTTAGCAAGAAAAGTGAAGCAGGAGATATCAAAATAACAGACCTTAAATTTTACTAGAGCATAGTAACAGAAACAGCATGCATTGACCCAAAAACAGACACAAAAACCAATGGAACAGAATAGAAGACACAAACAGTATACACATACAGTTATCTCGTGCTTGACAAAGGTGCCATAAACATACATTGAAGATAGCCTCTTCAACAAATGGAACTGGGAAAATTAGAAATCTATATGTAGTAGAATGAAATTGAACCCTTATCTCTCACCCTTCACAAAACATAAAGTGGATCAAGGATCTAGGCATTAGACCAGAGACCATGTGCCTAGTACAAGAAAAATAGGTTCAATTATCCTCATGTCAGATTGGAAAACAACTTCCTCAACAAGACTCCTAAAGCACAAGAAATAAAACCAAGAACCAATTAATGGGATGGTATCAAACTCAAAAGCTTCTTCACAGTAAAGGAAACAATCAAGAATATGAAGAGAACCTAGACAAGGAAGAAAATCTACACCATCTACATCTCAGATAAAGCCTTAATGTCCAGGGTATACAAAGAACTCAAAAAACTTCACACCAAAAATACAAATAACCCAATCAATAAATGGTCAAAGGAACTGACTATTCATGGAAGAAAAAATATGAATGGTCAAAAATACATGAAAAATGTTCAACATCTCTAGCAATTAGAGAGATGTGAATTCAAATGACAATGAAATTCCTTCTCACTCCTGTCAGTATGGCAATTATCAAGAATACAATCAACAATAAATGCTGACAAGGAAGTATGGAAAATAATACACTCATATATTACTGATAGGACTGAAAGTTGTTGCAACCACTATGAAAGGCACTATGGATATTCCTCAGAAAACTTGAAATGAAACCACCATTTGAACCGGTTATCCCACTTCTTGGTTTATGCCCAAAGGACTTAAAATCTGCATACTAAAGCATCATGGCCACATCAATGTTTCTAGCAGCTCAATTCACAATAGCCAAGCTGAGGAACCAAACTAGGTGCCCTTAAACAGATGAAGGAATAAAGAAAACATGGTATATACACACAATGAATTATTAGCCATAAGGAAAAGTGAACATTATGGCATTTTCCAGTAAATGGATGAAACTGGAGACTATCATGCTAAGTAAAATAAGCCAATCCCCTAAACCAAAGGCCAAATGTTCTCTCTGATATGTGGATGCTAACTCACAACAAGAGAGGGAGGGGTGTGGAAGAAAAGAAGTACATTGGATTAGGGAAAGGGGAATGACTAGAAGGGAGGAGAAATTGGAATAGGAAATACAGTAGAATTAATTACATATAGCTTTCCTATCCTTGTATATGAATACATGTCCAGGTAATTCCATATTAATTACAACCACAAGAATAGATTCTAATTAGAATAAATGACACTACACATATGTACAATAAGTCCACTCTACTGTAATGTATATATAAAAAACAAATAAAAAAGAAAGAAAATAAATAAAATATATTTCCCTTTAACCAGCAATTATGAATATATGTAGACATATATTCATATATACATACATATATATGTGTATATATATATATATATATATGAAAAAATAGCACACTAATGTGCATGTAATTAGGGGAAACTGATCTTCCTAAGAGTTTAGATAAACACATTTTGAAGAAATGACATTTGAACTCAAAACTGAAGAATGTATAGTTATTTCCTGGAAGGGGAGAGCAGAATGATTATATACTATGGTAAGAAGAATCAGCAAGTGTAAATATCTTAACATGAAAAGGAGCTAGTTCCTTGAATCTAAATCTTCTGCTTTAAAATTTAATTATGTCATACTCTAACAAAGGAAGAGGTTGCAACTAACATATTCTGAGTAAATAAATAATTAAAGTAGATGATGTTCTAAAGTTCTAAAGTAGATGATGTGTTAACTCAGATGTAAGTCTGGTGAGTACAATGAAAAGCTGATAACACCATGAAAGTTGTGCCATGGGATGTTTACAGGACACTGATAGCTAAAACCATTTGGCCTGTTATTTCATATATTTACCAAGAAACACATATAAATAGCATTTCCAAGGTGTTATAGTGTAAAATATTGTGAAGCACTGCCTTAAATAAAATATGGCTTTATTTGTCTCTTAAATAATAATCCAAGCACAATCAGTCTAGGGCTATTATTGCAGCATCACTGAATCAAAGAACGGGTCTATTTCATACCACATTACCCCATATGAATGGTCTCAGATGATACAGAATTATGTCTGTACTCTAAATTGTTTGATGCCTAAGCTCTTCCCAATAAAGGCATGGTACAAGAGTGGAACACATCACTTCTGGCAATATCACTTTGGCCAGAGAGGGTCAATGACCATGTTTTAACTTCCAGCAGTCTGTAAAATGTAGTCTTTCATTTGGTATACTTGTTTCCGCTGCCATAAAATGGGCTTATACTGTTAACAGTGATTCATTGTTGAACAAGTACATTCATCCTCAGGATACAAGGGGATTGGTTGCAGCACTACCTCTCATACCAAAGTCTTTGGATGCTTCAGACCCTTTGTAAAATGGTATGATAGTTGCAGATAGACTATGAACATATTCCCTTATATTTTAAGTCATCTCTAGATTATTTCTAATACATCAAACAATGTAAATGTAAATAGATGTTTACTATGCTATTTAGGGAATAATGACAAAAAAAACCATCTGTAAACATTCAGTATTGACACATATCTCTATATTTTTTATATGTAATCCATGAATACAGAGGGTTGTATTACTGAGTAACTTCTAAATGTGAGCACGTTTATAAGTACATATCTACCAAAAAGAAACATCAGCAAACGAAATTAAAATGTCTACCCTTATTTTACATTCTAATAGAAGAGAAATATAAATAAGGAACATAAAACTTGATACATTACATATATTTTGGAAGACCATAGAGACTATGAAGCACCGAGGAAGTAAGATGAATTGATAGTAGTAAGCTAGTAGGTATTTCAAAGTTAGTTCTGAAAAGAGCCAATTTCAAGTGACTAATATGGTATCAACCAACTTGGAAAATTTCTAAATATTATCAATTAATTATCATGAGCCTGTACAAATTGAGTCTATCATATCATTCAATTGTGGAGGAAGCCTGACCTGGAATTTTAATATGGAAATCAAGAAAAACATATAACATATGACATCTGAACCATCTGGATATGTGGGAGATGAGTGCAGCAAAGAAGTAAACAGTTATTACTAAGAACTAAGGGTCTCTCACTTTGGGAGAATAGTAAGCAAACCAACTGGGCTGGTAACAAGTTCATAAAGCAGAGTGATGTGAGAAATGCAATCAAAGAAGAAACTGAGGCTAGAAAATGTACAGCATAGTTAATGGTTAAAAAAGGTTTGACTTTCATCATTTTTTAAGTATAAACATTCTCATTTAGTTACAATTTAAAAGAAGTTTACTATGATGAGAACTTTGAAAAATTCTTAAGTGTTATCTTTCTCTGTGGACTGAGTGTCTAAAACACAAATTAGAAATGCTTAAAAATCTTTTAAAAGAAGCCATCTAATTAAAGAATACTTTCTAGAATCCTTAGTTTGGGCCTGCTATGGCTTAAATAGGTAATATGAAACAGTCTCATCTAAATATCTGCCATGTTAAAAATATTAAAACTGTCTTTTCTTTTTTAAATATTTAGTTATCGTTATTTTTAGATAAACATGACAGGAAAGTGTAGGAGTATTATAAATACATGAAGTATAACTTATTCTAATTAAGATCCCATTCCTGAGTTTGTACATGATGTGGAGTTTCACTGGTGGTGTATTCATATATGAACATAGGAAAGTTATGTCCCATTTATTCCACTGTCTTTCCTATTACCATTCCCCCTCCCTTCCTTCATTCTCCTTTCTCTAATTTAATGAACTTTCATTCTTCCCCTTCCCCTCTTGTTGAGTTTTAGCATTCACATTTTAAAGAGAACAATTTGGGGGACGGACTTATTTCACTTAGCATGCTACTCTCCAGTTCCATCCATTTACAAGCAAAAGTATTAAAGTTCTTTTTTATGGTGGAGTAATGTTCCACTGCGTATATATACCACAACATCCATTCATCTGTTGAAGGGCACCTAGGTTGTTTCCATAGCTAAGTTATTATGTATTGAGCTGCTACAAACATTGATGTGACTGTTTCACTGTGGTATGCTGATTTTTAAGTCCTTTGGCTATATACCAAGGAGTGGCACAACCAGGTCAAATTGTGGTTCTATTCCTAGTAAAACTGCCTAACTGTCTTTTTCTTTTTAATATTTATCTTTTAGTTATAGGTATATACAATACCTTTATTTTCTTTCTTTTTTTCTTTTCTTTTTTTTTTTTTTTTTTTTTTTTGGTATGTGATGCTGAGGATCAAACCCAGTGCCTTACTCATGCTCAGCAAGCACTCTACCTCTGAGCCACAATCCCAGCCCCAAAACTGCTTTTCTTTAAATTTTTTTTGTAAGTTCTGAAGATGCTATAAAGTGATAATAGCTAACATTTAGGACATTTACTATATGTGAGGCACTAATTTTGTTTTATTAGTCCATAGTCTTCATTGTGGCATATTTATTCTTTCTATGATTATGATTGATGTAGATAGTTAGCACTGAGTATATTTGACCAAAGAATGACATTACCTCATCTTACCCTTGTTGATTCGTTGAAAATAGACTATAGAAAGCATATTGAAGGATGGGGATTAGTTAGAAGGTTAATGAAAAATTCAGTTAAGAGATAAACTGTCCAAGGTCAGTGCTGATTTAGTGTATGTGAAAGAAAGTGAGGAGTCCATGAATTGTAAATGTCGAAGCAACAGGATGCCATGGATGATTCTGAAGTTTGTGACACAAGCAACTCAAGGATGGATATGACTGTTTGCATTCTGATAATCTAAAATCTACAAAACAAAATCAAACTTGTAGAACAGAGAATAGAATAATAATTACCAGGGAGTGGAGGTCGGATAATGGGCAGGGCAGGGAATGGAAAGATATTGAATAAATGGCATAGAATTTAAGTTAGAAGAAATAAATTCTGGAGACACTAAATAGCATGGTTAATATAGTTAACACTGGAAAAATACTAAGAGAATAGATGTTGAATATCTCATCACAAAAATAATAAGATATGAGGTGATAGATATGTTAGTTTAATTTGATCATATATATACATATATCAAAATATCACATGGTTCACTAAGAATATATACATTTTACTTGTCATTTAAATTTATTTTTAAATTCAAAGAAAATTTAGAACTAAAAAGTACTTTTTTTTCCCTTTCTACTTGCCCATCATTTAATATACTATGGAAAAATAGAAATAGGATAAGTCCAAGAAATACTCCCAAGTGGACTAAAGAATCATGGAAAACAAATAGAGTTATTGATCTATGTCAATTCTCCTACTCTGTTGTAAAAACTGGGAAACCCCTTGTACAAAAGTAGAGAACATTCCTGAGTTTGTCCCTATTGTAACCTCTGGTTCTATTCCTATGAAAGACTCACCTGCCCATTATGTTTAGTGACCCTGATTTTCTTTGTTGTAAGTCTCTTCCTTATTTATTATTCTCTTTTACACTATCTGAAAGAGTCAATGGAGAATAAGTCCATATTGATGATCTAAATTATTTCATGTCTTAATTCATGTAGATTTAGTTTCTAAAATATGAAAATGATCTTATGTGTCAAAGGAGTCAAATTTTGCATGCTTTTCATGGAGTTCCATGAGTAACATGAGTAATTCCTTGAAAACATAGTAGGTTTGTGTCTATTTAATTCTATATAGTACCATGAATGAGAAGAATGATCTAAATACATCTGAATCTAATTCATAGTTCTGAAAAGTTTTAGTTTGTTTTGTATTCTATAAATGTCCTTTCTCCCATTTCTTCATGGAGTATCTTGGGGTCATCTCAAATGAAGGCTTGTGCAACATAACAATACCCTTCATCTCAACTTTGCAGCTGAGCTGCTTCCCACTGCCATCCAAAGAAAATATAAGCCCAACACTCCATCATGCCACCTTAGGAAACAACTTCCTTAACAAGACTCCTGAAATGCAAGAAGTAAAATCAAGAATCAATTCATGGAATGGTAACAAACTAAAAAGCTTCTTCATGGCAAAGGAAACAATCAATAACATGAAAGAGAGCCTACATTTGGGAGAAAATCTTTGCCACCTGCATCTCAGGTAAAGCATTAATCTTTAGGATATACTCAAAAAAGAAGAACTCAAAAAACTTAATACAAAAAAACCCCAAATAACCCAATCAATAAAGGGGCAAAGGACTTGAACAGGCACTTGACAGAAGAAGAAATCTGATTGTTCAACAAATATATGAAAAAAATGTTCAACATCTCTAGCAATTAGAGAAATGCAAATTAAAACTACACTGAGATTTCCTCTTACACTGGTCATAATGGCACATTCAATAAATAAGTGACAATAAATGCTGGCATGGATGTGGGGAAAAGGGTACACTCATACATTGATGGTAGGGCTAAAAATTGGTGCAACCACTATGGAAAGCATTTTAGAGATTCCTCAGAAAACGTGGATGGAACGACCATTTGAATCGTTTATCCCACTCCTCAGTTTATACCCAAAAGACTTAAAATCAGTATACTATAGTGATGCAGTCACATCAATGTTTATAACAGCTCAATTCACAATAGCTAGGTTATAATCCAAACTAGGTGCCCTTCAACAAATGAATGGATAAAAAAAAAGTGTGGTATATGTACACAGTGAAATCTTACTGAACCATAAAGAAGGATGACTTTATGACATTTGCCAGTAAATGGATGAATCTGGGGACTATCATGCTGAGTGAAATAAGTCAATTCCTAAAAAACAAAGGTTGAAGATTCTCTCTGATATATGGATGTCAACACACAATGAGGTGGGGAGTGGAAGTTCAATGGATTAGACAAAGGGGAATGAAGGGAAGGGAGGGGAGATAGGAATAGGAAAAACAGTGGAATGAATCTGACACAACTTTCCTATGTACATATGTGAATATACCACAATCAATTTCCACATCGTGTACAACCACAAAACTTGGCTCCTAATTAGAATAAGATATACTCTGTGTTTGCTTAAATATGTCAAAATATACTCTACTGACTTGTATATTTAAAAAGAACAAATAAAATTTTTTAAAAAGAACTCAATACTAGTTGTTGAATTTGGGGGCCACAGTGTCACCTCATTTCCAGGTTGCTTCTTCAGTCATGATTTGACTCTGTTTCAGGATGCAAAGGCAGTTGAAAATTTCAAACTTGTGAAATCTTAAATTACTACGAATTTGGTAAAATAGATTGGAGGCTGAGACCAAAGCAATTTCCCATTTTGAAGCTGTGTTATCTGATACTTCTCCTTTGAAAAACTAACTCTTCCATGGTATTTTCTCTCTAATAGGACTCAATTATTTCAATAAATATTGCCCTATTCATAGTGTTTATTTCTTCTGCTGTGGGTTTTGGTGATTGTCTCTTACCAGGAATTAGCCCACCTGATGAAGTTATTAAACTTGTGGACCTATAATTTAATCTTTTAGTGATTCTGCTCAGCAAACCTCTTTCTTGAAATTTGTGTATTTAAATGCTTCATATTTAAAATAATAATTGATATAGTTGGATCAATACCTCCCATTTCTGTCATAGTTTTCATTTGCTACATATTTTCTTTCCCCTCTTGTATGTCTTAAGTTTTAATTAAATATTTAATGATTTATTGTATCTCTATCTTATTGTATCAATTATACTTCTTTTACAAACATTTATCATTTGTCCTAAATTTGCAATATAACTTTTTAAGTAATCTATGCCTATCTCCAAATAATACCATGTTGATTTAAACATAGTGCAGTTACTTTACAGAGAATTTCTATATACTCTCTTCTATTGTCCTTTATTTTTATTTATTTATTTATTGCTGTTTATAGAAATGTGGTTCTCTATATCTTAAAAATATTTATTATCACAATTTTTTTGGTAAATGTTTCTCTATATTAAATACATTTATGTACCACTCAATATAATTTATCTTTTACTTTTTTAATCCAAAATAACTATTTTGTAAGGGAAATTGATCCCATTTTCAAACAATAAATATGAAATGCTTTAGTAATGCTCATATGTGGTTCTTGTGGTCCATATTTATTATTATTTCATGTCTTTTTCATTTCATTTTCATTGTTGAATTTAGGTTGTTTTTGCTTGGTTTTATTTTAGGATTTTGGAAACTATATCTTTTTCTTTTATTTAGTAAACTTAAATGTGAAATAGCTGTACTTATCCTGCTCTTTTTTATTACAATAAGAAGAATTCGATAGTTACATTGTCTTCATTTTGAATGAGACAGGATTTATTTTTTTTAAACATTATACCATTTTATTCAGATCTCTATACATCTGCAGTGCATTGATTCTTTTTTTTTTATTGGTTGTTCACAACATTACAAAGCTCTTGACATATCATATTTCATACATTAGATTGAAGTGGGTTATGAACCCCCAATTTTACCCCAAATGCAGATTGCAGAATCACGTCGGTTACACATCCACAATTTTACATAATGCCCTATTAGTAATTGTTGAATTCTGCTACCTTTCCTATCCCCTACTAGCCCCCCTCCCCTCCCCTCCCATCTTCTCTCTCTACCCCATCTACTGTAATTCATTTCTCTCCTTGTTTATTTTCCCATTCCCCTCACAACCTCTTATATGTAATTTTGTATAGCAATGAGGGTCTCCCTTCATTTCCATATTAAGTCAGAATATTTTGGATGTTACCTAAAATTTAAATTACCAGTTTTATTCTTTTGTTTTCTATTTTGCTTTTATTAAGGAACATTTCTTTCAATAAAGTAAACTTCATAGCTACCTTTTCAATATTGCAGCATGAACTGTATGTTTTACTGATATGTCATTCTCATATTGGTTTTGAGTGTATGTGTGTGGGCGGGTGACTTGTATTTTGTTCCTTTTATGTTATTATTTTAAAATATGGATTATGTTCTTGAATGTAAGCATTTACAGTCTGTAACTATTCCAAAGAGTCTTTGTCTTTCACTTCACAGTCTTATTTGCTAGACTTGGAATTCTATGTGCAAAAATAATATTTTCACAGAATTTTAGGGTATTCCAGACATGTGTTTGAGGAGAATCTAATAAGGTTTCTTTGTTGGCAGTCTTTGTTTTCCTTAGAAACTTTGTTCTTTCATTTGTTCTGGGTAAGTTAACTTTTTACCAGGTGTTGTTGTGTATAGTTTTACATATAACAGAAGAACTCTTTGAATCTAAAACTGTGAATAGTTGATTTTTCCAATTATTGCTTTAATTATTGCCTCCATTTGTGATCTCTGTTCTTGGCATTTAGAAATTCCACTGCATAAATGTGTTAACTCCAAATTCTACTCAAAGCACACCTACAATAGCTTGTAGCCTTTTTTGTTTTTTTTGCATACAAAATATAGGAAAAGATCTTCATTATTTCAGCTCAGTAATTTATTCTTCAGTAATACTAAAATTTTGTTTACCTGTTGCATTAATATTGTTCCATTTTTATCTCTAATTTCAGAGAAATCTAAGTGCTTCATTTTCATATGAGAAAATTGCTATGTGTTCTTTTCTTATTGATACAATCTGTTTATGGATGTATTTTGTAAATTTCATTGGTGTTTAACATTGTGCCGTTTTGTGAGACTGGAGATTCTTTGTCATTTTTTTCCTGAAATGTTTAATCAATTTTGGTCCCATGTACATATGAGGGGTAAAATTAGTGAGCATCAGATATAAATCCCTATCAAAATGAGTATCTTTTTGATTCATGAAGGGTAATGGTCAAAATGCTTAACAATTAACACAGTGATTAATAACAATATGAACATATATCAAAATTTATAAACAATTCTTTTAATTTCTTGACACACTATATACAATAGATATATATTACATGTAATTGAAATATTTTAAAAGTGATAAAATTATGAACATTTCAAGTAACAAAAATGTAAAGTAAATTCTTAGTAAAATGTATTGATTTTTATAAATTGGTATTATGACCTTATTTGGATTGTGTGTGTAATAGACAATCAATGCCTTTGTGTAATTATTTTATGCACAGAAGAAGATCTCAGAAGATGGAAAAATGTACCCTGTTCATGGATAGGCAGAACTAACATCATCAAAATGGCGATATTACCCAAAGTTCTCTACAGGTTTAATGCAATGCCAATCAAAATCCCAACGGCATTTCTTGTAGAAATAGACAAAGCAATCATGAAATTCATATGGAAAAACAAAAGACCCAGAATAGCAAAAGCAATTCTAAGCAGGAAGTATGAATCTGGAGTTATAGCGATACCAGAGGTCAAACTGTACTACAATGCAATAGTAACAAAAACAGCATGGTACTGGTACCAAAACAGGCAGGTGGACCAATGGTACAGAATAGAGGACACAGAGACTAATCCACAAAGCTACAACTATCTTATATTTGATAAAGGGGCTAAAAGCATGCAATGGAGGAAGGATAGCATCTTCAACAAATGGTGCTGGGAAAATTGGAAATCCATATGCAACAAAATGAAATTGAATCCCTTTCTCTCGCCAGCCACAAAAATTAACTCAAAATGGATCAGGGAGCTAGATATCAAATCAGAGACACTGCGTCTGATAGAAGAAAAAGTTGGCTATGATCTACATATTGTGGGGTCGGGCTCCAAATTCCTTAATAGGACACCCATAGCCCAAGAGTTAATAACAAGAATAAACAAATGTGACTTACTTAAACTAAAAAGTTTTTTCTCAGCAAGAGAAACAATAAAAGAGGTAAATAGAGAGCCTACATCCTGGGAACAAATTTTTACCCCCCACACCTCAGATAGAGCCCTAATATCCAGAATGTACAAAGAATTAAAAAAATTAAACAATAAGATAACAAATAACCCAATCAACAAATGGGCCAAGGACCTGAACAGACACTTCTCAGAGGAGGATATACAATCAATCAACAAGTACATGAAAAAATGCTCACCATCTCTAGCAATCAGAGAAATGCAAATCAAAACCACCCTAAGATACCATCTCACTCCAGTAAGATTGGCAGCCATTATGAAGTCAAAAAACAATAAGTGTTGGCGGGGATGTGGGGAAAAGGGTACACTTGTACACTGCTGGTGGGGCTGCAAAATGGTGAGGCCAATTTGGAAAGCAGTATGGAGATTCCTGGGAAAGCTTGGAATGGATCCACCATTTGACCCAGCTATCGCACTTCTCGGACTATTCCCTGAGGACCTTAAAAGAGCGCACTATAGGGATACGGCTGCATCAATGATTATAGCGGCACAATTCATAATAGCTAGACTGTGGAACCAAACTAGATGCCCCTCAATAGATGAATGGATAAAAAAAATGTGGCATCTATACACAACAGAGTATTATGCAGCACTAAGAAATGACAAAATCATAGAATTTGCAGGGAAATGGATGGCATTAGAGCAGATTATGCTAAGCGAAGCTAGCCAAGCCCTAAAAAACAAATGCCAAATGTCTGCTTTGATATAAAGAGAGCAACCAAGAACAGAACAGGAAGGAAGAGCATGAGGAAAAGACTACAGTAAACAAAGACGAATGGAGGGAGAGAAACGGAGAGAGAAGGGAAAGCATATGGAAATGGTAGGAGACCTTCAATGATACATAAAATTATAAGAGGTCATGAGGGGCAAGGGAGAGGGAAAAAAAGGGAGAGAATTGAACAACAGCAGGGGAGGTAGAGAGGGAAGATGGGAGGGGAGGGGAGGGGAGGGGGGATAGTAGGGGATAGGAAAGGTAGCAGAATACAACAGTCACTAATATGGCATTATGTAAAAATGTGAATATGTAACAGATGTGATTCTGCAATCTGTATTTGGGGTGAAAATGGGAGTTCAAAACACAATTTGAGTCAAATGTATGAAAGATGATATATCATGAGCTATGTAATGCTTTAAATAATCAAAAAAAACCCTGCAACTTTCTTAGCCCCAGTTTTACTCCTACCTTACAAGTCCAAGTTTTTCAAATGTTTCTGTTTTGCTTTCTGCTCCTGAATATCACAATAATTTTTCTAAAAGACATCAGCAATATTCCTGCCACTGCCTAAATGCTATGCTGCTTAGAAATTTTTTACACCAGATTAAGAAATCCATCACTTTTAAAACCTGCCTCACAGAAAATCTCAGGACTCAGGCAAAATACAGGCAACTTCCCAGTCAGAACATAACACAAATGGTCTCTACTCCAAATTCCAATGGAGTCCCTCTCTGAACCTTCTTGAACCCTGTCGTCTCTGTCCATGGTTCTCTTGGCATTCTGGTCTTCTGAACTCTGACCAGAATTGGTCATTAAGCTCCATGTACAACCATCTAAAGCATTTCCACCTTGCAATGTTAAACATGTCAAAATTCTTCCCACCAATTCAAAAAGAATTCATAAGCTTATGAACCATATAGTCAGATTACTCATAGCAACATCACTTCTTAGTATCAATTTCTGTTTTAGTCAGATATTTGTTTATTTGTTTGTTTTGCTGCTATGACTACAAGTCTTGACATAAATAATTTTAGAGGAGGAAAAGTATAATTGGGGACCTACAGTTTCAGAAGTCTAAATCCAGAAAGAGACTCTATCATCAAAATATATACCCAAAAGAATGTTCCTGGGGACCCACCTACTCCAGCCACAACCTACCTGCCTTCAGTTAACACTCAGTTAATCCTTATCAGGGGATTAATTTATTGATTGGATTAAGATTCCCATCACCCAATCATTCCTTCATGTAAGTGGAAACCCACAGAAGGAGAGCTATATTTTCATCAAAATAACTTAGGTCCTGTGATTGTTTTAAGCCAAAAACTCTCAAAGGAACTAAAGAAAGTCATGTTGTAATGATAAAGAGGTCAATTCATCCAAAGGATATAACAATTATAAATGTGTAACATCCAACATCTGAACACCTAAATATACAATTAGCATATCTGAAGGGAGGAATAGATAGCAATATCATAGTGGTAGGGGACTTCAATATCCCATTTTCAATAACAAATATGTTGTCCAAACAGAAAATTGAACACTGAACTTGAACTATATTTTAGACTAAATAAACCCAAGGCACATACAGAGCACTTCATTCAACTAAAACAGAACACACATTCTTTTAAAGCACAAGAAAAACAGTATCCTAGATAAATTATATATAAGGTTCCAAGGCAAGTGTTCACAAATTGAAGATTGAAATCATATCAAGCATCTTTTCCAATATTGTATGTATCTAGAACTTAATGAAAGTGGAAATTCACAAATATATGGAAATTAACCAGTATCCTCCTGAACAACCAATTGTTCAAAGAAAAAAAAAAAACAAGAGAAAGAAATATATATATATATATATAGAGAGAGAGAGACAAAAATGATACCACAGCTCATTGAAATTTATAAAATACAGCAAAAGCAGTTCCAAAATTAAATGATAAATGCTTACATTTAGAAAGATTTTAAACAACCTAATTTTACATCTCAAGGAATAAAAAAAAATGTATGAAAATGATGCCAAAAATTTATTAAAAGGAAAATCTGAGCAGAAATACTCAAAATAGAGACTAGGAAAACTGCAAAAAAAAATTAACAAAACTAAGAGTTGATCTTTTTTGAGAAAGCAAGATTAGCAAACTTTTAGGTAGACTAATAGAGACAGGACTCAAATAAAATCAGAAAAATAAAAACATTAAATACTGTAGCTTACATTACAGAAATACAAGTCATAATACAGGACCACTGTGAATGATTACACTCCAATAATGTGGATATTCTAGAAACACAATGGATAATTCTAAAGCCACTAAATTACCAAGACTAAATCATAAAGAAATACAAGTTTAAACATGAATAACAGGGGTACGGAGGGGACGCATGGAAGGAATAGATGGACTCTAGATAGGGCAGAGGGGTAAGAGCAGAAGGGAGGGGGCAAGGAGTTAGAAACGATGGTGGAATGTGATGGACATCATTATCCAGAGTACATGTATGAAGACACCAATTAGTGTAAATATACTTTGTATACAACCAGAGATATAAAAAAACTGTGCTCTATATATGTAATAAGAATTGTAATGCATTCTGCTGTCATATATAAATTTTAAAAAATAATTAATAAAAAGAATGAACACACACACACACACACACACAACCATGAATAACAAGTAAGAACATTGAGACAGTTATTAAAAGTTTTCCAAAGAATAATTGGGACTGGATGATTGCTGTGGTGAAATCTATCAATCTTTTAAAAATGATACCAATTCTTGTTAAAATCTTCAAAAATATTTAATAGCAGGGAACACTTCCAAACTCTTTCTGAGGCTAGCATTATCCGGATACCAAATTCAGACAAGGACATTAGTCATTTCATAAAGTAGGAAAATATTTGGTTTCTATTACTCTTCTTTCCAATGGAGAAACTTACAGAACCGTAAAGGTTTGAGAATATTGAGGAAAATATAATATAATATGGCTTTATGAGAAATGAATTCTTTCAGATGAAAATGCTTTTTTTTCCCCCTTAATGGAACAATGATAACTCTTGAGATTTGTAGACATTTGTGCCTGCCTTTAATAAAATTCACCCTTCTCTTGCACATATATTCAAGTTCATAAGAAAATTTGAAAAAAAAAGTAAGGATTTTTCTTTTGATAGGATTTTTCTTTTGATATTTCTCATTTAATGAGAAATATCTGAATATGTTCCAAAAACAGGTCAATTAGATCTGCACTAAAGGTGCAGACTTGTATAATGCAAAGTTCTTTAGAGGCAAGTTCTGCTTGTTTCTGTTAAAACTTCTCAAGTAAGTGTAATATTTTTAAGAGATTTATAGATACTATATATTTGAATTAAAATTACAAATACATTTTAACTTAATAAGGAGGAGCAGAATTTGAGCTTTTTAGATTTCAAGATGTTACTTGTAGAGCGCTTGACTTTTATTAGTAAAATTGAATATTGACAATCACAAGATAGCCTTCATTGTCAGGACAACATGGTATAGTATCAGAACTGACTGAAACTGTCACACTAATTTTCTGATATGAACACAAAACTTTGTCCTGCATCAACTGGATTTTCCATGTTATAGGGCAAAATTTTTCATACTTGTCACTTCTCTAGCTTCAGAAGAGGGAGATGAATTGTCTCTCTCTTTTTTTTAATTGATTTTATTTTTTTAAGTACATGACAGTGGAATGCACAGTTTACTGTATTCCAGTCTAAACTCTTGATTAAATATATGGTAAAAATTCTGTTTACTTGTGTTAGTAATCTTTTCTTTGTGAGTACTTGCCTTTCATGTAAAAGGCCCTGGGTTCAATCCCCAGCACCATATTGTTTTGTTGTTTATCTCCAACAAAACAACTTAGAGGAATATAAGTTTAGAGGCTCATCGTTTCAGAAGTTCAGTCCAAGATTGTATGAGTTTATTGCTCTGGGCCTGAGGAAAGACCTAGTACCTTTGATATATACATACCTTTGATAAGGTATAGCAAAGAAATTATTCTCAGGCCATGGAAGCCAGGAAGAATAGGAGCAGAAAACAAAAAAAACCAAGGGCAAGATATGGTCCAAGATCTGCCCCAAGTATTCTAGTTCAAGTATCACACTCCACCAACCTATAGTTACCACCAAGTAGTCCAACAAATTTTTTATCCATCAACTAGATCAATTTTCTGATGAGAGTAAAGATTTCATAATCTAAAAATTTCACCTCTGAACATTCATATATTGTGTTTCACATGATTTTTTCAGGGGACATTAAAGATCCAAACCATAATGTTCCACTTTTGGCCCTGAAAAGCTCATCTCTATCTCACAGTGCAAAGTGCAATCTATCTCCAAGAGTCCCCATAACTTTCAGAGTTCCAGAATTGTTCAAAAGTCTAAATACAAAATTTGATCTCATTGCCAAGACAAACACTTAATTGTGAGCCCCTATAAAATACAAAAGTAAGATACACACTCACACACACATACACACACACACACACACACACACACACAAACATGTATTTCCAATATAAAATGGCACAGAGTAAACATTTCCATTACAAAACGGAAGAATAAGGCTTAGAAAGAAGACATGTGACCAAAACAAGTCTAAAACCCAGCAGAGCAAACAAGCCCCATAGCTCTACATCTGACTTCTCTCATACATGGTGACAATATGTGCTTTCCAAAAGGCTACAGCTGCTCCCCGCACATGGTCACTTTCTTTGCCTGGTTCTGCTCAATTTTTGCAGAATTCCTTGGTGGATATTCCATATTCCTGTTATCTCTTTTTTTTTTTTTTTTTTTTTTTTTGCAACTGGGATTGAGCCCAGGGGCCCAGGGATGTTTAACCACTGAACCACATCCCAGCCCTTTTAACTATTTTTATTTTTAGACAGTCTTACTCAATTGCTTAGGGCCTTGTTAAATTGCTGAGACTGGCTTTGAACTTGTGATTTTCCTGCCTATCTCCTGATCTGCTGGGATTATAGTCATGTGCCACCATGCCCAGCTGGTATCTTTTAATTCCTGTGGTCTCCACTGCAACATTGGCTTCATATTTTCCTCTCTTGGAGATTGCCATCAGTTATTTCAAACCTGCTATATTTTGCCTTGCTTCCCAGACCTTCCTTTGAAATCTAATTGGGTGCCTCTATGACCCCTTAACGTAAGCATCCTTTATTCCTACAGAACTAGCTCCATATGGATGATACCAAGGTCTGTCCTAGCTCAAACCATAGCAGTACTCCCTTGGACCAGAGGTACAGCGGCATCTGCGTGCATAAGTGGCTGAGCATAGTAAAATGAATCCTGGGGAAACAACATCATAGGCACCCTTGTTAGATTCAGGCTGCCCCCCGGGTCTTTTCTCAAAAGAGTTTTCACTTTTATGTGCTTAAGCCTGCCATTGGTATGTTCTTTCTAATTCCCAAGATGATTTCAAGGCATCTCTCCTATTGTTTCTGTTTAAAGTACTTAGTTTCCCTTTACCAATTTTAATATCTTCAGCAACTATACCTTTCTTGTTCCTGATTTCACATGTTCTGCTTCTCTTGCTGAACAAATTTTCCAAATTTCTTCTCTCTGCTACTTGTTCCCAGTTCTCACAGTAAACCTGGCTAAAAGCTACCAGCAAATGCCCATGACCCCACCTGAATGTTGTGCTACCTTGAAATTTATAACTGTCAGTTGAATTAGCCTATCACCTTTAAATTTTGCTTAGTGTAAGTCTCAGGACATGCATAAAATGTAGCTGTGCCCCTTGCCAGGATGTAATGTGAATGACCTCTAGTTCAATTCCCCATAGAGTCCACATTTGCATGTGAAACCTCATGAGCACAGTCCTTACTATCTGCATTCTTATCCACATGTTGATCTCTGAGGTCCCACTAGAATTTTTCACCAAGACCTGCTTTAAAACATTTTAAGCCTTCTCTAACCTGCATCTCCAAATTTTTCAAACTCCTCCCACAAACCAGTTCCAAAGGCTTCTGAACTATATGGTCAGGTTAGTCACAGCAATGGCCCCACTTCTCAGTTCCAATTTCTGTGTGAATCAGCTTTTCTCACTATGGTCAAAATAACTCACAAGAGCAACATAGAGTAGAATAAGCTTATTTAGGGCTCATGGATCCAGACATTTGGTACACAGTCAGCTGACTCCTTTGCTTTTGCCAGAAATGAGGCAGAAAATCACAATGGAAGGTCTTGGAAGAGGAAAGATGCTCAGTTTATGGGAGCTGGGAAGGAGAGAGAAGTTGGAGGAAGGGAGCATAAGGAGTCATAATCCTAAAGGGCATGTCCCCAGTGACCTAACTTTCCCCAGTCATTCACCTCCTGCCTGTAGTTACCACCATTCAAATCACTAATCCATCAAATGAATTAATCCCTTGATGAGGTGACAGGTCCCATAATCTAATCATTTCCCCTCTCAATATTTCTGCATTGTCTAACACATGAGATTTTCAGGGGATATTAAAGATCCAAACCATAACATTACTGTTTTAGAACTCTCTCTTGAACACTCAAGAATATATTAAGAGCTCTTGAAGGTCATATTGCAAAATAAAATGCTTAACATTTTTAACCCAGAATTTCCTGAATCTGTTTGTTCATATAACTTTTTTAATAGTATATTTCATTTATTAACTTAGGAAAATATTGTCCTCAAACTATTTTTTATTATTTATGAGAGTATATGGAATAAACTTACAATGTAGGCCTAAACTTAGAATATTACTTTCTGTACTAATATCATTCATTTTAAGGAATGAACAGCACATTAAAATTGCATGATTTTAATAAATATAATTATTTTCAATTTAGAATTTTAATTTGTCTTTTGAGTATTCTCTTTTACCAAGCCATTTCTATATGAAAGTAATCAGAAATCCCTATACTGTAATTATAGAAATTTTGCATTGCACAGCTCTTCAAAAAAATTGAATTTTCTACAAAAAGAAAATGAGGTAAGCTTTTTTTCAACATATAACAGATAAAGATCCAGATTCAGCAATAAATTTGATAAGTAATTCGGAGGTACAAATTGTGTGTCAAACATGATATTAGTAGGTTCTTCCATATACTGCTAATTATCAAAAATTATTACAACAAAAAAGTAACCAGCAACATTTTTCCAGAAACAAGTCATGGTACATAATTGAATCTGACTTCTCAATTTATTGGAGTGTTCCAGAAAGAAAAGTATGTTCTTCTTTTATTCCATTTTAACATTGTATTCTGAGACACCAGATAAATCTGTAATGTTTTTCCTTCTTCCCCTTCTTGCTGAGAAAGTCCAGTCTCTTAAATTATGCCCCATTTCCTATTTTATATAGTTTATTAGTGGAAAGATCTAAGTAGTTATAAATAATCACATTGAAAGATTTATACACAAACATCTATAATCCAGGATCCATTTTTAAAAACAATTTAAAACAAACACTGCTATACATTAGTGGTTCCATTGAAATGTATTTGATAAATGTTCTTCCAGAGAATGGAATCCCATATAAAACTGAATACCCAACCCCAACCACAGAACTATGGATACAGAATCTGGCCATGTTTTGTCCTTTTTTTTTTTTTTTTTTTTTTTTGCCTCAACAGGAAAGAAAAAATTAAGTAAAAATTCAGATTTTCTATAATTGCCCCTAATAACATGTTTGACAAATCAATCAAGGTGATCCCATCCATGTTTGCAGATTGTTTTCTATAAAAATTATCTTAATGACAGCAAGAAAACATCTATTGATGGCAAAATATTTCTGAACAATATGGCATAATTTTTATTTAAACTAACTGTACATGTTTTGTAATAAATTTGATATGACAATTTTAAATTTTAGAAAAGGAAACAATCTACAAATACCTCTGTTATAACAGCCAAAATAGTGTGTGTGTGTGTGTGTGTGTGTGTGTGTGTGTGTGTGTGTTGGGGGGGGCAAGGCGGTTAAATTTGTTTACCTACCAGTGCAATAAACTTTGTGGATTGAGGTTTTGATATTTTTTTTTATTTTTTATTTTTTGTATTTCTAGATGGACAGATGCCTTTATTTTATTTTCTTACTTTTATGTGGCGTTAAGGATCGAACCCAGTGACTCACATGTGCTGAGCAAGTTCTCTGCAGCTGAACTACAGCCCCAGCCTGGGTTTTGATATTTTGAAGTGTGGATATTTTACTAAGACGAAGTATTTTTTTTCTCTCTAGGGAAAAAATATATTTGCCTGTAATAATCTCAAATGATCTTTGGAAGACTCTACCATGTGTTTATAAACATTGTGAAAAGAATAGTAAGTAGATCTAGAAACAGTTTAAGGGCTAAGAAAAAATAAAATGCTTGCAACAATTTATTTCTCATACTGTGACTGATATAGCACATATATACCAAAGTGGGGAGAAAATAGAACCAAACACTATTTGTTCATTTTTAGAGTTGAATTTATGCTGTTTGAAAAAAAATAAATAAATAAAACATTTCTATTTTTCCTCATTTCTCTGGTTTTATCATAACCATTTGAAGAAATCCGTCTAATATTTTGGATAGTTGGTTTATTTTTTAAGTAACACATAAAAATTATACATGTTTGTGGGGAACCATGTGATATTTCAATACCAGTATATATTGTGTAATATTCAAATCAGGGTAAGTATACCCACAAACATTTATTATTTCTTTGTGGTGAAAATAAAATATTTTCTTCTAGCTTTATTGAAATATAATTTTGAAATTTAATATTTCAATATTTAAAAATTGAGGCTGATTCTTTACACATAATTAAAAATATAGTGAACTTAAGGGAAATTTATTTACTACACATTTGTGGATCAACTCTATATCAATAAGTAAAAACCAATGGTTGATTATTGGAATCCTCAACACCTATCTAAAGACTCATTTGTTGGAAAGGCTCTCATATTTCACTTCTTCTCATTGATTTGCTCTTACATTTAGAATCTTCTACACCTAATACTAAGTCTATGGAGTTTAAGTAAAAGCCCATAGGGCCTATCTTCCAAAGCAATGAAAATGAAATATTAGTTGAGTATATCAGTAGGTGGTATGAATATTGGTTTTCCAGGGTGACATACTACATAAGCTCCCTTTCTAACTGAGGTAACAGTCTTCCTTCTTGTTTTGTACGCCTATGAGAGAATCTTGCCAAACGAATAGATAATCAGGCTATTCTGATCTATATTGCAGCTGTTATGTTTCAATATCACAGAAGAAAACTGTGAATGTATTTGCTTCTAACTTTGTTTGCCATGGGTAAAAAGAAAAAAAGTCACATTTATATGTTTATATCACCATGAGAGAAAATAAGATAGCTTATTCAACAAATGTTTATTAAATGTCTACTCTTTTGTAAACACTTGCAATACAGCATGTCCCACTTGGGATAAAGCCTATAGGAAAAAGGAAGGAAGAAACTACAATATTGTTGTATTTTTAATTGGGAGAAAAAAAGCAGGGATAAAACAGAAGCCTAAATACATAACTTCATAAGAAGAACCGGTATATATTGTGGACAAAAATAAAGCTAAGTAGGGATATAATAATTGAGAATTAATATTTTAGATAGAATAGAGAGGGAATAAATTATAGGTCACAGAAGTTTGCTATACTCTGAATACAACACAGCTAGTAGAGCTCAAGCTCAATGAGCAAATGGAAAGAAGCAAAGAGGTAAGAAATGAGACTGTCAGACCCAGATATTTGGTATTTATATTCATCTAATAGATCTGGTAAGAATTTTAGAATTTATTGGGATTTTATATGGTGTTTAACAGATAAATCTTATAAATATATTTATGGGCTTTTAAATTTTTTTATTTGACAAAAAATTTACATATTTATTGGGCTCCATGTGATGTTTCAATATTCATACTCATTGTATAATGTTCATGTCATGGTATCTATGTCCTTAAACCATTATGAATTTCTATAGTGAAAACATTAAAAATACTTTTTTCTAGCATTTTTCAGATACATAGCACATTACTATTATCCAGAATCATCCTACCATGTAATAGAACATCAGAGCATATCTCTCCTAATTGTATCTTACTGTCATTGACCAACCTGTAAAAGTTGCCCTCTGTCTGCTGTGTAGTTAATAGAAGGATGGGAAACCAAGAAGTAGAGCAGGAATATCAATTAGGGAATTACTTCAGTGGTCCCTGGAGCCCAATAGTAGCAGGAGAGAAAGTAACAAATGGCCAGATTTTGAATTGAATTTTGAGGAAAGCTATAATAGCCTTCTGCTAATTAATTGGGGTATAAAATAAAAGGGCAAGTCAAATATTACTCTGAGAATTTTTACTCAAGCAACTGGAAGGAAAAAATTGCCATCAACTAAGCTGAGGAAGGTGGTAGCTGAATAGGTTTTAGGAAAATCTGTATTTCAGTTTTTGTTAGATTTTCAATGTCTGTTCCTCATTCAGGAACATATGCAGGTTGGCAGATGGATATGTCAATCTGCCGTTAATGAGAAAGAGTGACATGTAGAATTTCTCAATAATCTTCAAAACTATTATCCTCATTTAGAGAAGGGATAAAAGCAGTGGGTCTTGGGTCTGCGAGCATTTGGACATGGGGACAAAATCAAAACAGGATGCTCCAAATAAGCTGGTCATGTTTTCAAGATGAACCAGGAGGAGCTTTTCTGTGAAATTTAAGGGCAAAAAGAAAAGATGGGGAAAACATTTGTGTGAAGAATTGCTAACATTGCATGATATGAGTGATAATGGCCAAAATTTTACAAAACAGGAAAAGTATTTTGTAACATCTCTTTTTTGTTTCATGAGGATGGTCTTTTTTGTTAAATTGTGAATTGAAAGCCTACAGGAAAAGGGAAGGAAGAAACTACAGGCAGAGTGTAGGCCACTCTTTGAATCAAAATTGGACTTTACAACATGTGAAGGATATATTAACTATCTTTCTAATTAGTCAACAAGTAATATGATTTTTGCTTATTCTCTCATAAAAATTTTAAACAATATTTTAGCTTTTTAATTGCTGGCCAGTAGCCCTGATTTATTCATTTACAGTTATTTTGATTTTGTTCTCATACTTTTGTGCAATTTGCATAAAACATCTACATATAGGCTGGGATTGTGGCTCAGCAGTAGAGCGCTCATCTAGCATGGGTGGGACCCCTGTTCCATTCTCAGCACCACATAAAAATAAAGGCATTGTGTTGTGTCCATCTACAAAAAAGATTTTCTCTCTCTCTCTTAAAAAAAAAAATCTACGTATCCTATCTTGTGAAGGTAAATTATTTTCCCAATTATGTCTTATTTTCTTACTTTTACAATTAGTCTTGAGCAATTCAGTGAAACCTCTTCCCTACTTTTTCATGTTAGTCTTATCAACTCAGAAACCCATTAGTATTTCTAACCACTTCTTTTCTCCTATCTCATTTTTATTTCTCTCTTCCCTTTTTCATGCTCTTATAGATCCTTTTCTCATCTTTAGCAAGTGTTTCAGCCTCAATATTACTTCCCTGGAGAAAGAAGCAGGGAAGAGTGCTCTGAATTACCCAAAGTCTCTTCTGTTTAGTTAATTTCACCATATATTTGTGTTTCTCAGTGCTTGTGGTAGATTCTTTCTCAAAGTTGTCTTCATGTCATTGTATCTTAAGAATCACTTCAAAATCTTATTTTCTCCTTTTCTAAGAGCCTAATTCCCGGTAACTACAATAATTGGAAAGATGTAAAAAGACTTACAAACTTAATCAAGATAAACAGAACAGCTTCATACAGCTCCCCACTCTCCTGTTCCACCTTATAATTCCTATTTTATCCACTCTCCTACCTATCAAATTAAAATGTCTAAAGTTAGAAGTAGCACTCTGAAATATTTCCTTAAAGTCATTTGGACAGGGACATTCTATGAAATAACATAAAACTCCTGTGCCTTGGTCCCTTTTATTATGATATTTAAATCAAATTTTGGTGACATACATTAAAAGTCAAACTATACTAGAGGATTTGAATGACAAACAGCAGTCTCTTGCTCACACACACAAAAAAAATCTACACGACAAAGCTGTTCCCGACAATGTTTACCATTCTTCAAATAAACATGCTAATAGTACTCTTTCTTCATTTACAAATGTGAGACATCATCAATTTCCTGCCAGATTAAACATGTTCACTGTACCCCCATTCTCTTTTCTACACATCCCCTCAATGATAGTTACATAAAAATTGATTAGCTGAAGATTTACAAATCTTTTAATGGAATATTTTATAATTTTGTTTTTTTCTTTTCAGTGTGATCCTCATTTTGGTTCACTTATTTTAGTAGCTCTGCATTTTACTTAATGTTACGCCATTTTGCTTGATCATTTCAATTCTATTTAATTTTTTCTCTGAAAACTCACTTCAGAAATCCTTTTATTTTCCCACTAGAATTGTTTTCAATTTGTGATGCACGATGTCATTCACATATTTTCCATCATTTCTCTCCTGAGGTGCATCCCAATTCTTAAATGCCATGTATTTTTCTTACTCAATTACTCTCATTCTATCAAATTACTAAGGATATTTTATTAAGGATAAGTATCTTGAGAAATAGAGTACCTAGAAATTATTTTTTCAAATCCAACTTGATTGGCAGTTTATTTTTGCATAGAAAACACATGTAAAAAATATTTAAATAGGGTTTTGAAGGCATTGTGATATATATATATATATATATATTTGTATTTCAGCGATTCTATTAAGGTATTCTAAATGTTAGCACTTGGCACATAGCTTTAATTCCTTTTAGAAATTTTTAAAAATTTTTTGATATTTTGATATTCTGAGATTTTAAGATATTGTGGGTCACTGGTCCTTTTTAAATTACTTTTGCTAGAGATCAAAGGACCTTTAAATCTGCAGACATATACTCCTACATTGGAATATTTTTATAGCATTATTTACTTGATAATTTTCTTCCTTTTAATTTTCTCTTAATTTTTCTAGCAGTTATAGTTTTCTGGTTTATTATTCTGATTTTTATTAACATTTTTCTTCTATTTTCCATTGCAATTAATCTTGTTACACTTCAGTGAGATTTTCTGAACTTTGTCGTTAATATGTTCCATTGATTTTCTTTGCTATTATATGGTCAATTCCCAAGAACTTTTTCTGATTGTTTGATTGATCCTATTTTATGCTAGCATGTCATTTTAAAAAGCTTTGAAATTAAAGCGTAGCATACATAAAGTATACAAATCAAGAGTATACACTCCAATAAATATTTGCAATTTTACTACATCTGTGTGATCACTACATAAATCAAGAAATAGAGCATCACTAGCGTTTAAGGGAAGCCCTGCCCTCTACTCCCAGTCACTGACCTCCCATACATACCCTCCTGCCTCAGTGAGAACTAACATTCTGAAGTCTAATGGCATGGAATAGCTTTAGCTCCTTTTAAACTTTGTATAAATGGAATCATAATATATACTCTTTTGTGTTAGTCTCACTTGACTCTGTAGCATTTCTCACACAAACACATATTCTTGGGTGTAATTATGAATAACTCATTCTTTTTAAAAATTTTTTTAGATGTTGATGAACCATTATTTTATTCATTTATTGATATGTGATGCTGAGACTTGAACTCAGTGCCTTACACATGCTAGGAAAGTGCTTTACCACTGAGCCAGAACCCCAGCCCTGATTAACTCATTCTTTATTGCTATTTACTACCTGTATATACCACAATTTACTTTTCTATGTTTATATTAATGGACATTTGAATTTTTTTCCAGTTTTGGGCCATTATATATAACTCATCAAAGAACTGTGTTGTATGTGCCTTTTTATGAATAGTGTCCAAATTAATTTTTCATACATATGCCAAAGTGTAATCCCTGTTTATAGGATAAACTATAATAATTGCAGTTATAGTAATTATTCTCATTTTTATTTTCCAAAGTGCTATGATTTTGATTTTGAATGCCCCTTAAAGGCCTACATGTTAAAGGCTTGGTCTGCAGGGTAGCACTCTTGGGTTGTGGTGAATCTTTTAAGAAGTGAGGTCTGAGAGAGGTCCTTATGTCATTATGTGCATACTCTTGAAGAGGAGAGTGAGACTCTGAAACATATTTCTTCCTTTCTTTTGCTTCCTAGCAATGAGGTGAGCAATTTTGCTCTAACATTTTCACCTGCCATAATGTGCTATCTTGCCATATACTACAGATCCAATCTATCATAACTAGAACCTCCAAAACTGAGCCAAAATAATTCCATTGTCTCTATAAATTAGTTTTTGTAATTGTGTGTTATAAATGAAAAGTTGACTAAAATGCAAAGTGATTATTCTAATTTTCCACAAGGCATATATGAAAGTGTCAGTTACCCTATATATGTCTTCATTACTTAGTGATGTTGGTAGTTTTAGCAGTATATACTTTAGTTTCTAAAAAAAAAATTAGTTTCTCATTATTTAAAATATCCTCTGGAAAGATTTACAAAATACTGGTGATATCCCTTGAATTGCACATGTTAAATACACACAATTAATTAAATATTACTACAATAAAGATGTCATATGCATTGAATGATAATATCTTCTTCTCTTTCTTGATTTATATAGCTTATAATATGGTGATAGAATAATATCCTTAAAGGTATATTATGAGATGGAGAGGAATAGAAGTGAAGTATCATGGAAAACATATGCTCCTCTCCTGAATACACCATGACTCAAACTATGCATTTAGTTTCCCATGCTTTAAGCATCATATTAATTACTGACAATACAGAAAAGTGAATAACTTGGGACTGTATGTGTGTGTGTGTGTGTGTGTGTGTGTGTGTGTTACAATAGAGACATTTTGTTGGATCTCCAGAAATTAGGAATAACGTTGCTTTACAAAGTTTGGTTTTATACATATGAAGACATCTATTCATGAAAATATAATGTCCTGAGTCATGTAGGATGTGTCTTACTACAGTTCTCAGTTATACACAACATACACACACACACAACACTTACACATGATACTGAAAACTGAAGCTCCAAAGAAAGCTTCTTCAGGAATAAAACTCTGTTAACAATCTAAACCATATTTCACCAGAATATTACAAAAAAATTGGCTACCACAGAATGATAGTTGTTGTAAAATCTAATTGCTTCTTATGGATCATGGTTCAATTTTACATTCACAATACCTAGTTTTCAGATTTTTGATGGGGCTAGAACAAAATAACCAAGGTGCTTTCAAACACCTTTCTAGTTTTACACATTATTACATACAAAAGCCGCGTATGGCTTTAAGAGTATGGTATTTTTATCTTTATTACTTTTGATTAATATCTTTAAATCTGAGGGACAATTTTTATCATATCTCAAGCTTATTATAGCAGTTTTAGTTCTCATTTGCTGAAGGATTGATTTCCTACAATATGGACTAAAAATGGAGTTTAAGGGTTTTTTTTTAATATTTATTTATGTTTTTAGTTCTCCGCAGACACAACATCTTTGTTTGTATGTGGTGCTGAGGATCGAACCCGGGCCACACGCATGCCAGGCGAGCGCGCTACCGCTTGAGCCACATCCCCAGCCCATTAAGGGTTTTTTGAAGAAAAAAATTGAAACTGTTTTTATCCTTTCCACATTGCTGTCCAGAAATACATGTATTTTTTTCTATATTTTCTCTTTTAACCATACTAAATGATTCCTTAGATTCACCTGTTAAACGAGATGAGATACTATTAGAGAAAACAAAAATGGCACAGGTGTGGCCTATGCCTAATGGTGTTCACAGGTTTAGGGAAGATAAGACTAGCATATGAAATTAGAGGTAGATAAAAACAGTAAGTCATGTATTAAAGTATCTTATACAGGTAAACAAAATAGGAATTCATGACAAGGATGGAAGAAGGCAAAAGTTCTGAAAAGAAAAAAAGAACAAAGCAACCAATCTTATTATTAAAGAAATGCCATATTTGTAAATCATGGAAAAAGGATTAGCAGTCCTGGGAAAGAGGCAGACATATTATAGAGTGTCTAGTACATAATCATCCTCATAAAAGTACAACATGAATCTGTGGCCAGAACAGATAATGCTTAAATGGCTAGGTGAAAATAGCTTTTCTGGTCTCAAAAAAAATGCTTACATAATTTCCTAACATCACTTTCAATGCACTGAAGATATTTTACACTTAATCTTCTTCATATGAAATTCTCAGATACAATCATTATTATTAAGTCAGAAAACCTTAAGAATTTTCCTAATTTTATTATTATTCAATTATTGGTATTTTTGCCTTTGTATCATTCCTACTATAGCAACCTTTTAATATTTATGTTCATTTTGTTAATTATCCAATTGTTCTTCTATGTTCCTATTTCACTAAAGAATCACAATATTAAGAATGTGCTTCTTATTTCACAGTAGAGTGACTATAGACAACAATTATGTACCATACATCTCAAAAAGCTAGAAAAAATGATTTTGAATGTTTTCATCATGAGTAAATGATAGATATTTGTGGAGATAGGTATATTTATCCTGATTAGAACATTATATAATGTGTGTGTGTATGTGTGTGTATGAAAGAGAGAAAGGCATATGTGTACATACATACACATGCATACACATACATCAGTAAATGATACTCCATCCATAAGTAAAATTTTTAATATTTTTATATATCAGTTAAAACATGTGCTTATAAGATATTATACAAATTAGAGATTATGGTCTAAATTCAGTGAAAATGTAGCATATATACATGGGCATTACTATATTCGTAAAAGCTAATACCTCTCCCACTCATTCACTCTCTGCTACTTTAAATGGCTGCTTTGACAACCATATGTTGTTTTTGATGTTTTACGTGCTGGGTATTACCGGACGCTGAAAAATTTCTTTGCAACTTAAAGTCTATAAATTGGTTGTATGTTACAGAAAAATAATCTTTAAAAAATGTCTCCTGTGTGTACCTGTTCATTGATCCAATACCTTGCCTTATGGTAATGCCCACATTCAATAATCATTATTATGGAAATAACAATGTTTGCCTACTTCAACCAGTAGTATCAGCAGATGCCAAGAGTACTAGAAATCACACAGGCTTTCATGCGTACTTTTTAGACTGACTGACCGCTTTTGACTGGGGAATATATTTATGAGAGTATTTTAATTCTTTTTCCCACCTGTTTTAAATCTTCAAAAAACTCAAACTCTTGCTCCATAATTTTAGTGCCTTAGTACAGTCTTTTTAATGTTCTTTCCTCTCATCTACTGCTCAAAAGAATCTGCCAAAAAGTTTAGGAGAAGTATCAAAGAATTATAAATGCTCTAAAACATTCTGGATTGATATTAATCATCTTGTTTTTTTGAATAAAAAAACCAACATTTTGCCAGGTGACTTGAGCTTTAGAGAATCTATGTTATTGGCTAAACACATTCCAAATCTTAATTGTATCTATAGTTATTCAGATGCATGTTAGGCAAGTGCCTTGAATTCTACTGAATTTCTATTAATGAGATCATACAGATGTATTTTGGGGAGAATCTGGTCTCTGTCACACAGTATAATTATTTTGAGATTGCATGAATCTGAGTATTTGAGTATCAATATTTTAAATAATTTATTGCTGATTATAAATTAATTGAATGGATATATCACTATTCCTGTACTTACTCATCTGTTGATGGACATTTAGACATTTTCCAGGTTTGAACTATTACAAATAAAGCTACCATGAATATGCATACCTTTGAATGGACATATGGCTTTCATGTTATCTTCAGTCAATACCTAGGAGTGGAGCAGCTGAATACAGTCAGTGAAGGCTTCATTTCAAAAGAAACTGTGCATTTGTTTTCCAATTTATCTTTCAATAAATAGTATATGAGATTTCTAAATTCTCCATATTCTAACAGTTGACATTGTCTTTTGAGATTTTATTCATTCTAAGAGGTATGTAATGGTATACCGGAACAATTTCAATTTGCTTTCTCTGAGGACTAACAACACTGAGCTTTCATTTCATGGACTTCTTACATAAAGTGTGTGCAAATAAATTTATGTTCCTTAGGCAGACCTCACCTATCAGCAGAAGCAGAAAAACACCAGTCTTGCCTGCTAGTAGAAGCAGTTTCAAATCTCCAATTTCATTATTATAAAAGTCAATGTAATATGGGGCTCTAACTCAATGGCAGAGCACTTGCCTAGTACATGTGAGGCACTGGGTTCAATTCTTAGCACCACAAAAAATAAATAAAATAAAGGCATGCTGCCCATCTACAACTCCAAGAACAATTTTAAAAAAAAGAAAGATTGATGTAATATGGGTAGACACCCCATCCTCCCCAATCTTCTTTCCTTTTATATCTGTAACTGAGATTCAAGTCCCAGAAGGCCCATAAAAGTAGGGCACAAAGTATGACACATGATGAAGTATCCTACAATACCACACAGCTACTTGAGTTTTATATTTTATATAGAAAGAAATCTGGAGAACATACATGGAAATAGACACTAAAGATACAGGATAATGGTAGAAAAAATATATAGTTGAATCAGACAAATTTATTGATAAAGTCTCACTAAGCAGAGCATCCATATTTAATGTTGTGGCTTAAGAAATTGAAAGAATTCTAATAGTTAGCTGGTTGGCTGAAACATGGATCAAAATATGACCCAAACTGAGCAAATAGGAAATGGCAGACTTGTCTTGGTTCATGCAGAGGGAGACTAAACTGTTAAGAGTCGATCTGTCATTTAAGACCCATTCATCTACACTGAGATTGTACAGGAGACAAACAAGTACTGTAAGAAATAAATTAGTGAATAGAACTTCAGCATGAAGAGCTTTGTGATACATCTTCATTATGATACAGATCGTACTGTGGGAACTACAGCCACTAAATTGAGAAATCCAAATACAATGACAGAATCCCTCACTGGTTCCATGTTCAGTGGGATTGTAGAAAAAGCTAAATGGAAGCCACTTTATCTAGGAAAAGATAGAACCAGAAAATACTGCTTTCCTAGAGAAATTAAAGAGATTAGTGCTACTATCAATGAGTTTAAGGACGCAGGCAGGATGGTTTACTCCAAATCTCTATTCATCTTGCTTATTTGAACAATGTGCTAGAAACTAATGAGGCTTAGAAAGTAACAGTGGATAAGTTTAACTGAATGATGACTCCAATTATAGCTGCTGTACCAGATGGTTTTACTGTCTGAACATATTTGCACATTCCTTGGTACCTGGTATTCAGCTATTGATTTGGCAAATGTTTTTTACTGAAACCTGTTTCTTCATCTCTGTCTATAAGGCTGAGTGGAAATGGTTTTCTTTCAAGTGGCAAAACCATCAATACACTTTCACCACTCTTCCTTAGGGATATATCTACTTTCTAACCGTGTGTGTAATTCATAGTGATCTTGATCATCTTGCCCTTCCACAAGATATCCAGGGGTGCATTACATCAATGATGTATGCTAATTAGACCTACTGAGAAGAGGTAGCAAATGCTTTCAACTTACTTAGTAAGACATTTGGATGTCAGAGGGCAGGAAATAAATCTAGCAAATATTTAGACACCCCAATCTCAATGAAATTTTAAGGGGTCTAGGGGCACAAAATTATGTCAAAATATCTATTTTAAGATGAATAATATATTATTGCATCTACTCCTTCCTACTCTAAATGGGAGGTACAATGCCTAATTGTATTTTAACCTTTAAACCTTGAAAGCAACATACCTCATTTGGGTGTTATTCGAGCTTATTTGCCAAGTGACCTGAAATGCTACTAGTTTCCACTACAGTCCAGAGCGGGGCTCTGTAACAAGTCCTAGCAAGTTGCTCTGACACTTGGACAGCATGAACTTGCAGATCTAATGGTACTTTAAGTGTCAGTGAAAAATATAGATAACATTTGTGGCTTTGGCAAGAGACTGTAAGTGAATCATAGGAGAGGAAACTCGGATTTTAAATAAAGTCCTACCATTTTCTGCAGATCAATACTCTAGTTTTAGGGAACAGAGTTTGACCTGCTCCTAGACCTTAATAGAAACCAAATACTTAACAATGAGACACTGAGTCATTATGTGACCTGGCTACCCATCTTAATTTTGGTGTTATGTGATACAACAGGTTATAAAGTTGGGTATGTACTGCAGCACTCCAATATCAAATGAAAGAGGTCTATATGTAATTGAGATCAAGATGTCTCTAAAAGAACAAGAAAAATTGAATGAATAATTGACCCCAAAGCCCATAAACCACACTCCAGGTGTTTCTATTTCCCCAAAATTTCCTATAGTTTCATGAAGAGTGCCTTATTATTTGAGAAGGAAAGAGAAGACTAGAGCCTGATTTATAGATATGTAGATAACTACCCAAAAAGGGATGATTGCAGCATTGGAACCTGTTTCTGGGATATCCTTGAAGAACAGTGATGATGATAAATTCTCTGAGGGGGCAAATATTTGCTCATTGAACAGGGTTGTTCATTTTACTTAGATAGAAAAATGGTCAGATAATGTGATAAATAAAAATAAAAATAAATTAAAAATGTCCAATTATTTAGCTCCAGCTAAACTCTCCAGAGTCAGACTATCAGAAGGAAGTTGATTGGAAAATAGATGACAAGGAAATTTTGAGAAGAGATATGAGGGTATATCTCTCTAAATGGGAACATGTTTGTCCTTTAGAATGGTCAGCAGAAAAGGAGTTCAACAGAAGAGGAGATTAACAATCAGGTGGATAGGATGAGCCCTTCTCTGGGTAATAGTCTCTTTTCCCAGTATTGCCATTACAATCTGTCCCATAAAGTCTTTGGGCAAGATGAAATACTGGATCAAAATGAATCAATGACATTTATGGATCCACTATCAATGGATAGAAATGAGGTTTCATGGTAGAAGCCATCATAAACACATCACTATGACCTTGTTAGATACATCTCACCTTCCAAATATTATCCTTGGACTTGATCTGAGCTTTACTGGAATTCCCAGGAGACTCAACTTCATAAGGTGAAGTGAAGACCAACTAGATAAAATTTCATTTTATGGCAACTGGTAGGAGGAAGGCTCAAAATTCAAATTAAGTTAAATCATATAACTATCAAATTTTGTACACAAGAAAATTATGGTCTGAGAAATCATATAACTATCAAATTTTGTACACAAGAAAATTATGGTCTGAGAATTTTGACCCTTCAACTAATAAAAATCATTACTACTTACTGAGTATTTGTTATTCATCAAGTATTGCACCAGTTAACTTAAAAAATCATCTCAGATTTGTCAATAGAAAGACATATTAAAATATGTTCTCCCCAAGCAAATGTTTGTAATGATAGACCCATTGCACTCTGATGATAAAACTGTGTACCATCTATAGATGCTTAACATCATAAATCTTAGATCAACATTGGATTAATTACATATATACCTGGAAGTTTAGATCCAACAAATAAAGGTCTGTGTTCAAACCATAATTAACTTCATATTCATGTCCCTTGTCTTTTAAAGTCACTTCCCATTAGCAAGACCTATATGATTTCCCAGCACAGCTGGCAACAATGTTGTTTCTATCAAGCAAAAGACAATAATATGTAGAAGTATTCACCATAAAATAAATATTTAAAAAAACATTAAAGGTTTTATCTTGTCTTAGGCTAATTTCAACCTTCAAAAAAAATTAATTGGCCCCACAGGCTTAGATGAATTTTAAATTTTTGAAGAGGGAATTAGACAGGAGAAGATATGTTAAAATCATCACTTCTTTCCCTAAGGCACCCCCTAAAAGTCTGCTCGGAATAGGAAATGTGTGCTTGAGGCCTTGCCCAGCAAGAGCTAACAGGAACCACAGCACATTCAGCTGTGACCTTTACAGTACATTTCTAAGAAGTGATTTAGCCTTAAGCCTTGCCAAAAGGTATAAATAAGCTTTATAATTTTGACCTTAGCTAACTGGGGAGCAACCAGATAAGTCAGTATCAAACACAATTTGATTATTAAAAAAAAATCTGTTCATACTTACGGAATTTAAAGGTATTCTGAGGGAAGTTAGCGATGGGGCAACTTAACAGTAGATAGAGTAGGTCAAATCCTACTCAGGAGTCAATAATTGTAAATCTAAGGAAAAAATCAAATATTGAAAAAAGTAAAAATATTTCTATGTTACTAATTGGTGTACATTAATTTTTCTCTTTTGTGTGTCTGCATCTGTGTGTGTGCAAGTTTGTTTGTGTATGTGTATGCGTGCGTGCATGTGTAAATGTTTAACCCTGCACTTAGGCTTAGAGAGCAAAGAAGGTATGTTAAATTCCCAGATATTTTTCTTGACCCTGAAAAAAAAAAGCATCAAATAAGTTTGCCAATGGGAACAGATGTTTCTGTTGTGTATTCTTACTCCCTAGGCATATTTGAGAATTCTAAATATAACATTCAAACAGACAGGGTGCAAATATACAGGAAGTTGGGGAAGTGTGAGGATTCGTTTAGGCGATTCAATCTGATTCACAACATTTCACATGAATCAAAAATCGGAAAATTAGAAAAAAGATCGTTTGGCCATATTAACGTGTATATGGCATATGTCTTAAAAATAAAAGCCAATTCCAAGAATTAGCCAATTTGCAGCTCTAACTCAAAGCATGTAAAAAATAAATAAGTGCATATTTAAAAGACATACTCAATTTTACACAACATAAGGGCATTTAAATGGCCCTATATTGGGGTCACATTTAAATATCTAAATATTTCACTGATATTTATTGTGGTTTTATATATTAAATAAAATACTAAAAATCTATCTGTTGAAGTGAGAGGGGAGATAGAAGCACATTACTTGGGACATAATTGTTGAATATTCAATATAGTCTAAGTCTAAGCTTTCTAAGTAGAATGCAATCTAAACTAAATCAGACTCTGACCTACAAAAAGTTGTGACTAAACTTCATCCCCATATTTAGTTAATCCCTTTTATCAATAGAATAAGCAATCTCCTTTACAATGGTAATATATTTATTGTGAAAAAATTTGTTTTTAAAAAGAATAATAAGGAAAAAGTATCTGGAGCTCAACTCCTTCAAAAGTGGGTTGCTATTCTTGTGTGTGACAAATAACTGTGTATATTCCTAATGACTAAGTTAATTTATATTGTATTGCATGGAATTTTAAGACCTTTAAAACTAGTTTACTTGTTAGATTAAACCTAGATTTACTTTCACAGCTTAAACAAAATCTATCTTGACCTTTATATAATTAGATGTTACTGATATCCTGCTCAGATACTTACCCCACCTCCAGATGCTATCAAAAGTTGTTTGAAAATGGCTCACCTCTATCCCTTCCTCTGGAATACAGCATTTGGATGAAAGGAGTTACCTTACAACATAATTTATGATCTTCCTTAGATCGAGTCACATGAGTAGTCCATTATCAATGAAGACTTACTCAAAGACACAAAATGTAACTATAATTTCCTGTCATAACAGACAGGATGGATACTAAAAGTAAGCTTTTTTACAGTTAATCCATTGGGTCAATGAATCCACTTCATTCATGTCCTAGATCATGTCCCTGGTTTCTAAATATAAAATCAAATGACCATATTGAACAGGTGGCAGAATCCTTACTTTGGTTCCTTAGGAGGATGAGTCATGGGGAAAGAGAAAATGGAAACCCCTGAAATCTCTACATCTGTTGCTGAGGTGATGAATGAGAAACAAAACCACATCCTGTGGGTAAAGATGGAGGTTAGTGTTACCTTTTAAGTCTTAAAAGATGGATTGTTACTGAAAATACTTCCTCCCTCATTCACTAGTCTAGACTCTACAAAATCCAGATGGATGATGGTGGATGACAGTGGATCAGCCGCAAATTAACTTAGTAGCATAAGTTTAATTGCTGTGCCAGATGTAGCATCTTATATTCCAGATGTGGTATCAAAATCTAAAGCAGATTAAGTAAGTCTCCTGGTATGTACAGCAATTGATTTAGCCAATTTTCCCCAATAGGTTTTAAAGAAAGAAAGAGAAGGAGGTCATGTTCATAAGGGATGGATAAGACTATATAATTATTGCCATAGCCTGGAACTGTGTTTATTCTCCTGCTCCTGTCATTTCCATACTCAGCAGAATATCACATTAGTCCACAATATTGGTATCTTGTTAATTGGACCCAAAGGGCAAGAAAACTTGGAAAATACTCTGAATTACTGATTAAACATATATGGTCCCTGGAAAAATTGGAGGTAAATTCTACAAAGATTCAAAAGCCTTCCAAATAAGGGGACATTCTAATGGGCTTAGTGTTATATGGCTTGTGAGGGCATCCTCTCCAATAAAAGGGAACAAGATAATTTCCTTTTGACCACCTATCACTGAAAGGAAGCCCAACATTTGGTAGGTATCTTAAAATCTTATAGTTAGTATATCCCACACTTTAGGATACTTTTCCATTGCATGTATTAGCTGATTCTAGTCTACTAGTTGGAGTGGCCATAAAGAATCAAGTTGCATTTATGAGGGATCGGGAAAAATTCTATATCAAGTCCCTGTTTGCAGAGTTGACACTAGATAAAGAGGATGTGGTGAATAAAGGGTAGTAACGATGTGCTTGGTAGAGGAAAAATGTGCTACAATATCATGTTGAATCTCTAGAAAGACAGTGTGAATGTCACAAGTCAGAGCACAACTCCTGTTGCCCCAGAAAAAGAAGTTATGCTGTCCACAGGAAAGAACTGTAACCTTTACAAAAAGGAGTCCCCGAGGAGAAAAAGTTATGATGATTCATATGGTACTTCTTAGAGTATTAGACATTAGAGTGGACTTAACTTTGTCTTAACGTGCATAGACATATAGAAATAATTGAAGACATTTTGTATACGCCAGTCAGGATACACACATTTATTTGTTTGCTCTGTCAGTCAAAGGGCCTAGAAGTAATGGCATCAGGGTAGTAATTGGCACCCCTGGAGCACAGATCTTGACTTCTAATGCCATCTTACAATGAAAGAAACAAAGATTTTTGGAAAAATGGGTATTCCAGGCATATAACCAGAAATATGCAATATTATGTTAGAGTGTCTTTTTGTTCTGCCCACAAACAAAGAAATGCTCAAAACAAAAGAACACAAAACTGCAAGGATGGAATATCCCAAAGGGACAGAGTGGTCACCTGAAAGAGCTACCAACAGTTAAAGCAGGAATGATTTCAGCAATAAAACGAGATACTTATAATCTAAAATAAAAAAAAAAACATAAACCTAAGTCTATAGAGATCAATCAATGAAAGGGAAGAAGCAAGTATCCCTTGTTGAAGAATTTAAATAATTCATGTAGATTTTCTGCTCTCCAGGAGATGGATTTTATTTTCCTCCTCCTATGTGCAATACACATATTGCTTTCTTCCACAGGGTAAAGTATGGAAGTGGAGGAGGGATGTCAAGTAAGTACGCGTCCAAAAACCTGGTAAACACTGCCTCAAACAAGTGATTAAAGCTAACACCATCAATGCAAGTCATATTGATAACATATACCTTTGATATGAGCTGATGAAAATGACATTTTACTTATGTGGGTTTCCTTACAAAAATATCTAAGGTCTATCTAGTCATGAGAAAAGCATCAAACAAATCTCAGTTGAGACATGTTTTAGGAATATCTGACCAGCACTCCTGAAAACTGTCAAGGCCATTGAAAACAAAGAATATCTGAGACACTGTCACAGCCAATGTGAGCCTAAGGAGACATGACAACAAAATGAAATGTGTCCTGGGTGGGACCCCAGCACCAGAAAAAAAAAGGATATTGGATTAAAAACTAAGGAAGTCTGAATAAGTGATAGATTTCAGCCAACAAAAATGTCTATACCAGTTCATAAATCATTACAAATCTAGCATACCAACATAAAATGTTAACAGTAGAGAACCCTGGGTTCAAAATATATGAGTAGCTCTGTGCTTATCTTTACAATTTGAGTAGCTCTGTGCTTATCCTCCAAATCTAAAACTTTTCTAAAATAAATGGAATTTTTAAAACTGTAGTTTATGAAATACCTACTACTGAGTCCATGTTGAGATTGAGCATCAGACTATGGCACATCAAATAAATATGTAAATAAACTTGTCTGACAAGATCTAGGCACTGATGGGACCAACAAATCCTAAGGTCAGATGATTGTAATAGCAAACCAGTGTGAAATGAAAGCAGCACATTTTCAAACAAGTCCAGAGGGAAAGCGTAAGCTGCCCAGGCAATAGCCAAGACAACTATCACATCTACACCTTTCCCATTTCACACCTAAACCTCATGCAGGTTTCCTATGAACTGTTTTTAAAGGAATTGCAAACTGGGTTTGTGAATGTGAGCAAAAAAAACTATACAGCAGCTTAACTAGGTGACAGCCCTAAAAGTCTATGGTGAGAAGGAGTTCACCCAGTGGGCAGAGCTCAGGGCACCCTGTGATACGCTTTGTATGGAGAGATTTGACCTGAGTTAAAAGTAAACATGGATTCGCAGAGTGAAGAATGGCTTAGTGGTCTGGTTAGTTGGCACAAAGAGGATATTTGTATTGCACACTCTGATGTCCTTCTGCAAAACTTTTCTGCAAGATAAATAGTAAAAAGCAAGAGAGAGAATTCCCTGGTCAGTAGACATAATATGCTTTTGTCTTTAGTTACCCCAGTAATTATAAAATAGCCTCTGAACAGAAAAATGTTGTTTTCAAAGATGGAAGCTGAGAACATTTTAATAGCTACTGCTGATATTAAATATATGAACCAGAAACAATAGACACAAACACTGATCTCCACTAAAGAATCTCCCTGCTGGGCATGGTGGTGAACGCCTGTAATCCCAACAGCTCAGGAGGCTAAGGCAGGAGGATTTTGAGTTGAAAGCCAGCCTCAGCAAATTAGTGGGTGCTAAGCAACTCAGTGAGACCCTGTCTTTAAATAAAATACAAAATAAGGCTGGGGATGTGGCTCAGTGGTTGAGTATCCCTGAGTTCAATCCCCTGTATACCCCTCACCCCCGCCAAAAATAAAGGAATCTTCCCCAGGGGAACAAACACCTGTTTGTTGGCAAGATGATTTCCTTGGATCTCTTTTTATCATGAAAAAGGAAATTATTTATCCCAACAAGGATTTATATTTACTTCAGGTAGGGATTTGTTTTTTCTTATGCACAGTTTGTTTTTCTTATCTCACCCAGGATTGTTATCAGAGATCCCAAAAGAAGTCTGATCTATTGTCTCAAATCAAGGCACTGATCTTATTCTAAAGAACATTCACCAGTAAGTATTTGATCATGAAACAATGTTCCCACCTCATACCACACTATTCATAAGCTGCCAATCAGATACAGGAGTTTTTCAGAAGTACCACATATGAATGTTTTAGAGGTAACACTCAGTGAACACATAGTTTTATATTTCAGGAAGCAGGAGGAAAAATATCAACAATACAACAAAAGCCTGGTTGGCAGGTATAAGAGATCTTGATTGTTATATACAAATAGTTTTGCTACCTAATGGGGACAAGGAGGAATATATTTGGCATTTAGATAATAAGGATGTTTTGAGATTTGTCTTCCATCCTCAATTTAAATAAAAATGAATGAGTCTACCTATAGGGATGGTATATAGGGTCTTAGATCCTTTGAAGGTGTGGGTCCAAATCACATACCCAGCAAGTCAGCTAAACATATAGAAGTGCTAGCCACATGGAAGGAGAAATATAAAGGAGAAAGAGAGAGACAGTATCTGTCAGAGCCATGATAACAAGTATAGAATCAGGAACTGTTATTTGCTGCTACTAGGTTCCTCTAGTAATTTTTTTTCAAGAAATTGCGACCATATCCAGGCTCACATCTCTAGTGAACTTAATTTGACAAGTGAGTGGAGCTTATTATTGTAAAGTGTTGACCATAGTGGACATTGGTGACACCACATAAACATCTTACAATGAATATCGGATGCCAGCATCTTAACATCTTTCTCATTTCCTGAAGAACTGTTCATGGCCAAAGGGGAATCCTGAATATAAAATTGTATCTCTACCTACCAGGATCAGCCCCAAATACCTGAATGATAAGGTGGTACAAAAAGCTGGTTTCGTTGCTTTAAATGAAAGGAATTCTATGGTGAAGTAGATGTTCTCCCGTGAGATACAGGTGAAGCAAACTTCATGGGAGACCTCTTTATTACCAACTATGCTTTCTTCTCTATTCTGTTTCCCTTACAACCCTTCTCCCAAGATCCCTTGTCAGTAAACCAAGTACACACAAACCCCTATCTCAGCCTCTGCTTTTAGATAACTTAGTTGAAACAAGCTACTCCTGAATAAATGTTAAGGAGGATCATATTCTGGTAAGTGTTTGGGTCAGTATCTTTCAGAAAGCCCCTACTATCATTCCACTTTTTCTCATTTGCTTTCTAGAGTTCCTGTATTAGATATCATCCTATAATTAAAAAAAAAACATTTTAGAGGACTATTTCTATGTTATCTTTAATAATAGCCAAATTTTGAGCCCTCGTTACATGTTGTCTTAGTCCATTAAAACAGAATCACATAGTCTGGGAGATAAACAATGAACATTTATTTTTCACAATTCTGGAAACTGTGCAGTCAGGATCAAGGCATCTGAAGTTTCAGCATCAGGTGAGGGCCTGCTTCCTGACTCATGGATAGCACTCTTCTCACTGTGTCCACACAAGGCAGAAAAAGAGCAGGAGAATTATTTTACTGTGCCTTTATAAGGCACTAATTCCCTTCATAAGGATTCTGCCCTCATGACCTAATGGCCTCCCAAAGGACTCACCTTCAAATACTATCACCTTGGGGGCTAGGATTTCAAAACATGAATTTGGGGGACACATTTAGTTCATTGAACATGCCAATCACAGTACTCAGTGTTTTACATGCATTATCTAATTTAATCATCAAATAACCCTAAAGCACTGCAATGATATCACTTTGACAGTTGGAAAAACTGAAGGTTATAAAAGTTTTACTTTTTTAATTTTACTCCCAGGTTATATGTTTAATAAGGGTAGAAGGCTACATCCAAGTCCAAAAGTTTAGCTCAATCTATAACATATATACAAAATCTAGTCTGGGAAATAGTAAATCTGTTTACAGCTGACTGGCTTTCTGTTTTTCAGAGTTCTTTCCAAAACTGTGCAAAAAAACATTATATGATGAAGATAAAATTATATTTGGCTTCTTTATACTGGAGACAGTGTTGAAGAACATATATACTGGAGACAGCGCTGCAGAACATGGTTATATACCTCCCTGATTCTATTCCAACTGGGATTGAAAATGACTGCTTCATACAATGCTGTTTTCAATGCAACTACCCACTGTGTGGCGCCAATTTATCTTCCCTTACCCTCTTTGATCTTCAGAATACAAGAGAGTTCTGGAAAACCAAGTACATCTTGCCTACACTAGAAAGCTAATCCTATTCCTACTGATCAGTGACTTTTCAAAAGTGGACTTTTAATCAAATTTTACTAATAAGATATACAATGAAGTTTCCTAGAGTTAATTGTGCTTACCAAATAAAACATGCTGCTCTATAAAGAGCCCTTTGTACACTTTTCTCAATTTTCATACATGAAACATAGACACATCAACAGAAATTTCAGGAGACACCCTATAATTTTATGTCAACAAAACCAAGATGCTAAGCATAGGTTGAGAAAATTTTAGAAAGAACCTGATGATATGAGTCTGTTCAAGAGCACTGACCTGCCTACTTTTGAACTGCTTGCCATTGGAATAATATAATGCCGTATTTCTTTAAGCCACTAATATTTGGCTCAGTGCATCATTTATACAGATGCCCTTGTTCCCACTTGATAAAGTATGAATTTATTCTATAGGAAAGATAAAATTATTGTTTTGCTTTTAACCGTTAGCTCCTTCCAATAAAAACATTGAAGTTCAGTTTCTATTTTATTACCATCTTCAGGATTTGCCAAAAATTTCCAGGATTGCCTAGAGTCTTTTACTCTATCTTTCTTCTTGCTCACTTGCTGCAACGTTTACAGCCAGATACTTTCTAAAAGTATTGTGTAGTAAACAATGATAGGCAACTAGATAGAAAAATTGAGCAGGTATTAACAAAAATGATAATATAAAATGCTAAACCCTTTTCTCCTGAATTTGGTAATTTTGGTTTCTCTTCTTCATAATTAATCTTTTTCAATGTTCAATAACTAATCAATTTGAAGAATATTTTTTGCTTATTTTTTCGTATTTTGATTTTTCTTTCTTCTATTATTTTTTTTAAAGAGAGAGTGAGAGAGGAGAGAGAGAGAGAGAGAGAGAGAGAGAGAGAGAGAGAGAGAGAGAGAGAGAATTTTTAATATTTATTTTTAGTTCTCGGCGGACACAACATCTTTGTTGGTATGTGGTGCTGAGGATCGAACCCGGGCCGCACGCATGCCAGGCGAGTGCGCTACCACTTGAGCCACATCCCCAGCCCTCTTCTATTATTTTTATACTATCTTTCCTTGTACCTGTTTTGGTTTAGCTCTACTTATCTTTATATAGTGTCTGAAGTTAGAAACTTAAATCTTTTAAGCATTTTCATTTTCTTATATCAAAGTTGAAATGATGCTTTAACTGCATCTCACAAAGTTTTATATATTGTATTTTATTATTAAATAGCTCTAAATTTTTTATAACTTCATTATTGATATGTTATTTTGTTCCTAATTTGAAAGTTTATTTTTTTCATTTCCAAACAAGCACTTATATATCTAATTAAAATAACTCAAATTTAACCCATTATGGCCACAGATCATACTGTACATTATCTTAATAGTTTAATTTTTGAAATTTATTTGTTTTATGACCTAGGATAAGATGTACCTCAATGATTATTCTTTGGACATTGGAAAGAATTTATCTTCTGCAATCATTGCACAACTCCTATAATTTAAAATAATTCAACAGTGGTGTTCAGATATTCTACATATTTATCAATGTCTTCCTGTTTTATCAATTATGAAAAGAATGCTAATATCTCTAATATGACTGTGAATTTGTCACTTTATTCCTTTACTTGGTCAACATTGCCTTATATATTGGGAATACATCTTATTTGGTGTATATAAGTATATAATTGGTATTTTTAATTTTATGCAATCTATTTTTTTCTTTAGTAAAATATTCCTGCCCATAACATTTCATTCTGTCTTATATTCACATGTCCACTCTTTCTTATGGATAGTGCTTACCTAACACTTATTTCCATTTAATTATTTAAAACCTACTTATAACTTCATATATTTTTTAATAACAAAAACCACCCAGACAGTATTCTCTCCCTCTTAATCTCTAAAGAGAATTAAGAATAATCATCAATGGCAAAAGGCAGTTGCAGTAATGCAACACCTAGAGCCAGCTTCACACTCAGGAGAGAACACTAAACTCCTCCTCGTGGTTTCTGGTACTCTACATGATCAGAGAAACTTCCCTAGTAACATACTATAGAACATGGGAGGATTAGATGAATTTTAGATAGAGAAGATGGGAGGGAGGGAAAGGGAGGGGGCAGGGGGTTAGTAAAGATGATGGAATATGATTGACATCATTATCCAAAGTACATGTATGAAGACACAAATTGGGTGTAAACCTACTTTATATAGAGAGATATGAAAAATTGTGGTATATATGTGTAATAAGAATTGTAATGCAACAAAACAAAACAAAGTACATGTATAAAGACAAGAAAAAATAATAAAAAGAAAGGATCCCTGAAATATAGTCTTTATAACTTCATATTTAAAGTCTATTTCTTTCTGTCAAAATATTTTGTCTTGTTTTTTGACCCAGTCTGAAAATATATGCATTTGAATGGAATATCAGTTCATTTATTTTTAATATTATTATTTAAATGATTGTATTAAAGTATATTATTTTGTCCTTTTTTCTCTAAATAATAGTTTTCCTATTATTACTACTTTTCTGCCTTATTTTGGGTTAATAAAATTGTGTTATTAATAAATTTTATTCCTCGCGTTATCTTTTTTCTACTTTTTTATTTATATATGACAGCAGAATGCATTACAATTCTTATTACACATATACAACACAATTTTTCATATCTCTGGTTATATACAAAGTATACTCACTCCAATTCATGTCTTCATACATGTACTTTGCATAATAGTGATCATCACATTCTACCATCATTTCTAATCCCATGCCCCCTCCCATCCCCTCCCAACCTTCTGCCCTATCTAGAGTTGGTCTATCCCTCCCATGCTCCCTCACCCTATCCTACTATGAATCAACCTGCTTATATATTTTCATTTGTTTTTTTTTAGGATTGGCTAACTTCATTTAGCATTATCTTCTCTAATTCCATCCTTTTATCTGCAAATGCCATGATTTTATTCTCTTTTATTGCTAAGTAATATTCCATTGAGTATATATACCACATTTTTATCCATTTCTCATTATCTTTTAAGCTATATATTTTTAAATTATTTTAAATGTTTGATGATTACCATTTTTATCTTAACATATCAGAGTTGATTTGAGATTAGCAATGCACTATATCACAAAATATAGGGATTTATAACAGTATAATTTCATTTATCCCATTATGTCACTATTCATTCCAGTATGATGATTTTTCTTTAGCACTTTTGAAATGTGAATCTGCTGAATTTTTTTCTTAGCACTTGATTTCTTACAATGTGTTTTCATTTCACCTTTATTTTGGATTAAATTTGGACTGGACGTTGATTTCTGTGTTGACTTTTTTTCTTTCAACTTTGTGACCATGCTTTACCACTGCCATCTGACTTCAATTTTTTTTCTGATTGGAAGTCATATATGGCTCCTTCAGTGCTATAGCATGTGTTTTTTCTATGGCTGCATTCAATCTTTTCTTCTTACAGTTGGTTTTGAATAGTTTGTCTACAGTATAACTTGATGTGACTTTCTTTGTATTGGTCTCATTTGGGCTTTTTTACCTTCCTAAATCTATGAGTTAATGTTTGTCACCATAATTGGAAAAAATTTCATTATTTACTCAATTTTTAATGATTATTCTACATTCTCAAGTTCTGAAGTTTCAGTTACCAAGTGATATTGTTCCACTACTCCTGATGTTGTTTCATTTTTGGTGGATTTTTGTAATATTTGGATTTAAAAACTTCCATTGATATATCATAAACTTTATTAACCATATACAATACAAACTCCATAAGATTTTAGTTTTATCCATTGAATATTTTCTTTTCAACTTTTATGCCTCTGAGTCCCAACATTTTTTTTAATTTAGTTTTCCTTTGCTGTTTATATTTTACCTACTTCTAATAATTATGATCATATTTTCTATCAAGTCTAAAATCATATTTGTAATAGTTGCTTTAAAGTTCTTGCCTTCTGTCCTTAACATTTTAGTAATCATAGAGTTCATTTCTATTGATTATCTTTTCTATTGACTCTGAATCACCATTTTGTTTCTGCTTATGTCAAGTAATTTTTCTTATATAATAGACATTGTGGGTGACATATTGTAGAAACTATTGTTAATTTATCATCATCTTAAGAGAAATAATTTTTGTATTGATAAATTTAAGATGGCTAAAATTCATATATAAATACTTTCTTATCTTTGTGGACAATAGCTGAAATCTCTGCTCAACACTCTTAACCTTCCACCTGTTCCTTACTTTGAGTTCCTCAGTATCTTCCTATAAATGGGAAATTATGGAATCATCTAAGAACTTGCCTGTAATTCACACACATATTTTTGGGATTTCCTGCACTGTGGCTTTCTACTTACAGGATATGCCGTCCTCTAGTACTCAAGAAGATCCCAAGTCTATCCTTTAATATCTCAAGCCAGAAAAAGTTTAGCTGCTTATTTCAGAAGAAGAAAAATATATTCCAGATTATATAAAGCAACAGGACATAAAAATGTAAATGCAAATCTTGTCCACTTTTTTGTCTTTTAATGCTTGACTACCCACTATTCTTCATAATTTGGTGACTCTTCATTACTTTCATATTCTTTTTTTTCCATTTCTCTGCTTGGAACTTATAATTAACATCTCATAAAGAATTATTTTAACACAATCTAGAAATATATTTAAGTTAACTTAAAAACGATACAAAATAAAGATAATACTAGACAAACATAAGATGAGAGATTTGACCCCACAAGAGTTGACTCCCATTTTTGGCACTAAAAGTAATACTAAAGGGTATGCTTCATATAAAAAGAAATGATCACAGACAGAAACGAACAATGTTGGAAAGAATGAACAACAATGGAGAAGAGAATAATGACAATATAAAAATGAAAGAATTACATAAAATAATCATTAAAGTCTGGGAATCACCGAATATATGGAGAATAAAATGTATGAAAATAACATGACAGAGGAAAGTTAAATGGAATTAGTATTTCAATGTTCTATAATTGTATGAAAAGTTTTGAAAAAATCTATTTGTTGAGTTGGAAATACTCATAAATCAAGAATGCATGCAATAATATTTAAGGTATCTAATAATATAATACCAAAATAATTTACTTCCAGCAAGTTAATGAAAAAATAAAAGAAATTCAAAATTACTTATCCAAATGAAAGTGAGGAGAAAATTAATTTAAGCTCAGTGGGTCAATAGAAAACAAGTAGTGTTAAAAAAAATCCAATTCTAACAACGATTTTGAGTGTACATAAATTAAATACTAAGATTTGTCAATTTTGAATTTGTTTTCTAAAGCAAAACACATAAACCAATATCTAATTATTTGTTGCAAGTAGGGACTTCATTTCCATTTAAAGATACAAAAGTGATAAAAGTCATATAATATCCACAGCGTTTTAAAAGCTGTTTTTTTCCTCTTAGTATCAGGAAAAATAGATATCAAGGTCAAAGTCATTACTAAAAAAGAGAGGGGAATTTTAAAATGTTAAAAATGTAAATCTATAAAAAAATGTAGATGTGTTGCACCTAAATTAAAAAATTTCAAACCATGCAAAGTAAAAGTTGACAAAACTAACCAGAGAAATTAACAGATTCATCATCAAAACAAGAGATTTAGCAAGTTTCTTTCTGTAATTTACAGAATAAGCAGAGTCAAATTTCTATATTATATAGAATATTTTTTCAAGATTAAGGCTTAATATGACTAATAATGTTAGGTTACGTATTATTTTCTAGAGACCATGGAGCACTTACTCAAATAAATATATTGTAAACTATAAATCATAACTCAAAAAATTTTAAAGGAATGTAATTACTTAAACTGACAATATAGCCATGTGCAATTAAGCTATAAATCAATAACAACAACAACAGAAGTTAATTTATGCATTATCTAACATTTAGAAATTAGACTTATATTTATAAATCACAAAGAAAATGAGAAAATATCTTTTCATTTTTAAAAATTTTGTGATATAATTTCATTTACTTAATCAATCTGCATATTTAATTTATATATATATATATATACACACACACACACACACACACACACACACACACATACACACAGAGTGCAGAGATGACACAGTCCCTTTGGATGAGAGTGGTTATCACTAAGGAGGTGACTAAAATTCAGTGGGATTCAAGAGGGCTTTCATTAAATGTGTATTATTTCTTTTTTTCTTTTTATAATGAGAATTTACATATTCTATTTAATATAATGTAATTTAAGCTTTTAAAAATTGGAACACTTTAAAACTGTATCAGTGGGAATAATTTAATATTGTATCAGTTGGAAAACATTATTCTAAAATGCTGTTTGTTTGACAAATTAATGTATAAGTTAGTGTATTTCCAATCAAAATAGTAACAGATTTTTGTTATTGAGATCCTTTCTACACTTGCATTGTTAAAAATTTCTATAAATTTTTTGGAATGAGTAAATATTTTAGCTGTATAGTAATAGAAATTCATCATAACAAAATGCCTCAGTTGTAATTAGAGGAAACCAATAGCTTTTAAAGCATATATTAGAAAGAAGAATATCTGAATATTCATGGGAACACTAGCCATCTTAAACTTTAGAAAATTAAAAGTAGTTAAACCAAGGGAATGAAGAAGGAAGAAACTGGTAATATAAATTTATGAACTAGAAAGCAAATAGTTTGAAAATCAATAAATCCATACAGAGATATACTACTTCATGGGTCTCCTGTGTTTCTACAGATCCTATGAATGAGACACTAACTGGATTTTGTTTCAGGAAATCTTTTCAAGGATGATTGCATAGCTAACAAATTAGAAAGATATAGTGCCTCCCTCTGGAGCACGGGAGGTATGCTTAAAATCCTATATAAAATATTGGGTTCCCTAAACTCCTATAAAGCAGTCCATCTTCCTCAAATTTTTCACCTTCACGACACTCTGGAAATTAAAGTTCAGGAAGTAGGAGCAAATGTTGAGACCATGGTTACTGGTATCATTGTGAATAATAAATTATCCTTTTCTGTAACCTGGAAATCTTGTGTTTTCTATCACTATCAGTGAAACTTTGGGCTAACTAGTTGGACTGTAAGTAGGGTAAAAATCTCAGATATTTCACTGTTTTTGACAATACAAGATGTTGATTATTGAGAACTGTTACATACTAAGCCCAGAAAAAATAATCAAGAAAAAAGACAAAAGCACAAAGTATAAATATCAGTATGTAAATAGCATAATCCCATCAGATTCTACATACATTAAGAGAATGTTACACAAAAACATATGCCAAAATTTATGTGGAATGAAATGAATATAGCTTCAGAGTGACTTATTCAACTTATGTGAGAAGAAATATATATTTAAATAAATTGGATATGTGATTTTAAAAGTCCTCAAATTCTTAGTCTGTAGTTTTTTTTTTTTTCAAATATATAAGGTTAATTAATATGCATCTAAAATAAGATCTTTTGGAGAGTAAATTAAAAAAGGGAAAATTTTCCCACTCATTTTCTGGGGTCTCCAGGATCCCCAAACTATGACATAATAAAAGCATTATAAAATAGGATAATTATGGGCCCTCATATAGGTTCCCCCAAAATCAGAATCTGAGAAAGGGCAGTTTGTGGTCTATTTATTTGTGTATTCCAAGAAGCACTAGTGAGAGAATATTAAGGGAGATATAGGGAGGGAGGAAAGTCAAAGCCAATGATGAATTATTGAGGGTGTTTTATTAAGAATAGTGGCTCTTTGTTGCTTCAAACTCCTGAGAACCTTTAAAAATACAAGTAAAATGTGTCTTAAAAATACAAGGCCAGAGTATTTATCAAGAAGTTATCAAACATTTATTTGGTAAGAGATGCTTCTGGTGCCTTAACTCCCCTCTACTTTTGGGACAGTGCTGGTGTTGGAGGTTCAGTTCACACAGTATGAGGTGAGCCTTGGAGCAGGATGTTAGAAGATGCACACTGTGCTTCAGATGAGATACTGGAAGCACATGTGATTTAAGAAACAGGGCAACTGTAGATTGCGTCTGTCCTTACTGGAATGTTCTCTCTTGCCCTAAGCCCTAATAATTGATTGATTGGGTGAAAATAAATTGTTGCTGAACAAATACCCATTAGGCCGTATTTTTCAACTATGTTACATGTTGCCTCAGAATTGAAAGAAATGCTACAGTTCAGTTCATCTTCTGATTTAGAATAAAAGTCACAAATAAATTGTCTTATACTTTTAGTGAAATGTACCAAAATGTCCCAGACAATTGGACCATTTGTGGCAAGTTCCTGAATATGTTTTATATGCCAATCTGATAGCATGTATGCTACAAGACCCAAGGTCCTTGCTGCTTCTTGTTAACCAGGCCATATTAGGATTACTCATTAAAACTGGAAGGTAGCAGGCTGGGGTTGTGGCTCAGTGGTAGAGTGCTTACCTCGTATGTGTAAGGCCCTGCGTTCGGTCCCCAGCACCATATAAAAATAAAAAAATATAAATAAATATAAAGATATTGTGTCCATTGGCAACTAATTTTTTTTTAAACAGGGAGGTAGCATGAGGTAATAAAAGGGGAGTCTACAGGCTAAAAATGAGACTGAGAAAGAACATTAATATCATCTTTGAACAAGATATTAATGAATACTGCTCTCCCTCCCAGGAAAATGCAATAGAGATTATGTTGATCAATTCCAGTACAGGTCAAACATACAACAGAGCCGCTAGCATTGGGGTTTTTCACTCAGTGTTCTATATTTACCATAATTCATTTTCTTTACCTTAGACACAGGTATATTAAATAGGGATCTGCAAACTTTCACTTCTTGATTTTTAAATTACTTATTGAAAACTATCCTAAGATTAAATAGTGGTTTTAATTTACTGTCTAGCCTGAAATGGGGGCAACATTTTGGGCTGCTTCTTCTTTTTTTTTTTTTTTTTTTTTTGCCTTTTTTTTGTGTGCCTGTGTGTGGTGCTGGGGATTGAACTTGGGGCTTTGTGCATGCAAGGCAAGCACTCTACTAATTGAGCTATATCCCCAGCCCTTTTTTGGCCTTTCTTAACATAAATGATTACTCTGTAGTTGATGATATGCCATTTGTTCAGTACACAACAACCAAGTATACATTCTTGAAACCTAATAACTACATGGAGATTCTGCGAAATCATTGGTTCCACTTTGTAAGAATGATTTGGGGAAGGATTTCTGGTGATCCATTAAGTTACCATTTTTCACCTGGGGACCTTGATAACCTTTATGCTCTTACAATATACTAATTTATTTAGGCTTGTTATCTAATAGCTAACACATTAATAATTTTGTATATTTTTTGTTTTTTACTGATTTTATTATTTTTTAAAATACATAACAGTAGGATGCATTACAATCCTTATTACACATATAGAGCACAATTTTTCATAAATCTGTATATAAAGTATGTTCATGCCAATTTATCCATTATACATGTACTTTTTTTGCATTACAATTCTTAATACACATATATACCACAATTTTTCATATCTCTGTTTGTATATAAGATGTTGACACCCAATTCAAGTCTTCATACATGTACTTTGGATAATGATGTCCATCACATTCCACCATCCTTGCTAATCCCCTGCCCCCTCCCTTTCCCACCACTCTTCCCTCTCTAGAATTAATCTAATCCTCCCATGCTCTCCCTCCCTATCCCACTATGAGTCACCCCCTTATATCAGAGAAAACATTTGTTTTTTGGGGATTGGCTGACATCACTTAGCATTTGCATGTACTATATTCAAAGGCAGCAGATTCTTTAGGAAAAGTTTACACTAAATGGTATCAGAAAGTCCTTTTGTTAAAGGAATGTGGCCTCCATGTCAGTCCTTATGCTCAGGGTTTGAGATATAACTTTGGTCTGAAAATAGAGTGAAGGATAACTATTTTCCATCTTTGGAAATAACATCAAACCTGTACTTGTCATATTTCAGGGTTTTTTTTTAAAGATTCCATGTGTCAATACTATATTCAGCAGCCTAGCACACTAAAAAGATCATGGGCTATTAACTGTCACCACAGATCCCAATGGGACAAAGCACCTGGATGTCACTCTGGCAATGCTAACTCTTACGATAATTATGTTTATTAAAAAAAATGTAATACTCTAAAAAAAACTCTGAAATGATGTGAAAATGTGCCTTCCTCACTAAGAGCAAGAGGGCTAGGTTTTTAACTCAGATTCCTTTAATCATGGTATAGTCATGCTCTCAAAGAGTGTTAATTATCCTGATATTCTGACCTGTTTCTTATGCAAAGTGGCCTCCTAGTTTCATGAGAAAACAAACCAACAACAACAACAACAAAAAAAAAAAAAAAAAAAAAACAAGCAAGCAAAAGCAATGCAAGTAGTATCAGTTGAAAATGGCCCAGCATCATTGAAAGGGTATAGATTTGGGGAAGGAGAGTGTGCTATATCATACCCCCTGTACTGTTCAGATCCACGTACTTCCCTAAGATATTGAAACATCCTTTGTCATAAAGATGGAAGCACAAGGTGTATCTCTCCCTGAAGACAATTTTTTAGACTCCAAAGTATGAGTATTCAAGATCCTTCCTATTATGTCTCCACAGAGATTCTCAGGAGGGGAAGAACAGTTGCCCTTTTCTTTTATATAGATGCACAAATTAAGTTTTTCCATGATCTTTGCCTTTAGTAAAATCTATTATGTATAGGATGCTATCCAGTTTTCCTCAAATTCCTTTGGAGTAATTTAGACAAAGGTAATCCAAGCAGTTATTATAGCATATATTCTATTCATGAAACTTCTGTCTTCATTACCTAATCACCACCAAAAATAAAAAAAAAAAACCTGTCTAATAAAATTGTTACTTTGGGGGTTAGGATTTCAATTTTTGAATTTTGTGGAAGCATAAATATTCAGACAAGTGTACTAGTTACACATGCAACAAATAATAATATTTTTTACCCAGTAAAAATTAAAAATAGACTAAAATAAAATGAAAAATTAATTTCTATTTATGATAGCATAAAAATTTTGAGGAACTTAGGAATAAGTCTGATGAGATTTAAGACCTTTTTGAGAAATTAAAAACATTTTTTAAATGAATGGCATAATGGGAAATTTTGAACAGAATAGAGGACTTTCTTGTATATATAATGGAATTAAACAGAACTATAAAATCTTCATATTTCTTAAATGTGATTAAAAATAATAAAATTCTGCTGTTAATTTTATAGTTACAAGCAACTATGAAGCTGTTACATCTATCTTTCTCAAACATTGAGAAAATATATAATTTTATGGTATTTAAAATAGAGCTGAAATTGTTAAATTTTTCACAATATTCAGTATTTGAAAACCCTATGCTTAGTTAACAAATGTAAATTCAGTAATATGTGGGAAAATTTAGCAAGTTTTAAAAGATTAGACAAGAAATATTACCCTTCATTCATCAAAAAAAAAAGAAGGATATTCCAAGATCAACAGAACATAAGATCTGTTTCACTGTGCTAGGGATGAGCTGAGTCTCTGCTACAAAGATGGTACTAAGAGAGTGCTAGAAAGTGTCATGCAATATATGCATTTTAAATGGAAATTTTAAATGGCCCTTTTACTTCACATTCACTCCTGTTTTTTGAAGGCTAAAGGAAATTTTAGTTTCCTCCAAGATGATGATTTTTTTTTTAAGAGAGAGTGAGAGAGGAGAGAGAGAGAGAGAGAGAGAGAGAGAGAGAGAGAGAGAGAGAGAGAGAGAATTTTTAATATTTATTTTTTAGTTCTCGGCGGACACAACATCTTTGTTGGTATGTGGTGCTGAGGATCGAACCCGGGCCGCACGCATGCCAGGCGAGCGCGCTACCGCTTGAGCCACATCCCCAGCCCGAAGATGCTGATTTTAATAACAACCATGTCATATGAAAAACAAAAAACATAAATTTCCTGACCAGAAGTCCATTTTGACATTTTAATTTACCTCACAAACCAAAACTTTGTTCCAGCATCTACTTTTCTATACATGCATAACTTAAACTTTAGAGGAGCTTATTAAACACATTTTCTGGACTAATCTGAATTTATGTAGGAATACGCTGGAATTTCTCAGGAGATTCTTGATTAAGAGAAAGCAAATATAAATATGACCTCCACTGTTCCTTTATTGTAGTTTAAAATGTGAAGTTAGCAAACAAAAGAAACATCCATGAGGATATTACAATAACACAGACCATCTATGTTGATCCTAAGTGCTATAATCCTGTGGATTCCTAGGGGCAAGACAAAAACATTCATATTGATTAGTCCAGTTTGAATCAGGTTTTTGATTTCTTCCAGCATAAGTCATCCTAACTGATATGCCTGTCTAGAGATTAAAAAGTTTTATCTATCATAAGTAAATGAATAAAAAAGAGAACTGAATTGCAGTTCATATAAGACATTACGAATTATTTATCTAGTACTTTAAGGTGGTAATTATCAAGTTAATGATTTCAAATATAAATCCTAAGGTGATATAAAATTCCACCTGTTCTATGAATTGGTGTGTGTGTGTGTGATATTTACCCAGCCCTAATATAATTGTATTAAGTCACTTCATTTTCTAGTTTGAAAGAAAAAACATGCATAATAACAATTTCTTAGGGAGCAAAAACATTTATATTGTCAAGGATGTGAGTACAATACTGTAATATTGCATTTTTATCATTTTCTGTTTTTATGTTTTCTCATATAGACAGTGTCATAGAAAGTAAACAAATGAAATGATTATGGACTAATCCCTTCCTTAAGGAGTTTACAATTGATACCTGGTATGTATTAAATAATTAATGAAGTTCATATGTCAATTAATACATAGAACATGCAGGTAGTTAAAAAATACAACAATAAAAATCTAAAAATGAAAAGGAGGATCACAGGAAGTATGTAGAACATCGATTCCTTACTGGGAAATGAGTAAGTGCTTTGTTAATAACAATAAGAATCATAATATCTTCAGTTAATTATTCCCTGATTTATAATTAAGTTCAGGAAAGTACATTTTTGTATCTTCCTTGGTAAACCATGGAGGATTTTTTCTCTTAATTTTGTATGAGAAAAAGATAAGACATACAGGGGAAAGCATATATAGCCATACATCTTGGTTATGAGGTATTGTAATAGTTTACTTTTATAGAGAACATATAGGCTCTTATTCCCGATATAAGTTAAGCAGATAATGTTTAGGTACAGACATGTTTACAAGCAAGAGCATCTGGAAGTTCTGTAATTTGGTATTTATATAAAGAAAATGTATAATCCACAATGTTAAGTGTTGGCTTACACATAAAACTTGAGCTACAACTTTGTTCACCATACAGGATATGTTGTTCTTTTATTGAGAAAAATGGAAATAAAGCTGTGAGGAAATGTTTTGAACGAGTTCCAGGTCTAGAAAGAAATTTAAGGTACAATTCAAACTAAAGAACATGCTGTTCATTTTGTTTTCACAATATGGAATATACATTTATTTCCAGAACAAAAGTAAAATAAGGGCTTCCTATCAGATTCATAGTAATTGTCAATCCACATTTGAGTTTAGAAAGCCAGAACAGTATGGCATATTTATTCTGAATTTCTCTGTCTTTATATATTTATTTACTTGAGAATCTGAGTATTAAGAGTATTGAAGTAAACATCATATATGCAGGCTGAAAATCCATTTGGAGAAGAAGTACTTTGGGAATGGAAATTTAAGACTTCTGAAAGGCTGGCTCATTATAAAATGAGTAAGAATTAGAACAAAACATTTATATTATCAAAATATTATAGTTAATAATCAACCTTTTCAATAATGTCTTGAATAACTACCAAAAACATGGTAGTTATTCAAGACATTATTAAAATAAAATCATGGCCCTCAGTAATGAGTGAGATTTGAGATGTTACAATAGGCCCTGTATCTCTCTCCCTTACTCTAACTTCATAGTAACCTTGAAAAACAGTAGCAGAACTAATAAAAATCAGTAGCATAGATGACACTTGTGAGAAAAGAATGTGTTTGGAAATCTCCATAAAGTTAAACAACAATGAATTGTCACTATTTACATGCTTGATTTATTTAAAAAAATGCTCAATTCTCAGGATTTGTTGTAATGTCATTTAACTTAGAATTTGTTCTGTTAAACAGCCCTTACTAGGGTAAATTGTCTAAAAAAATCACAGGAAATTGTTTAAAATTTCACTTTCCTTAGGTAACAATAATAAGAGGGGCTAAAAATAAGCTAATCAAAACATAAAGGAAAAGAGGAAAGAGGGCAATTAATATGAAACTTTTGAAACTCTACAATATTCCTGAAATCAAGAAGATAATACCCATGTGCAGAGTTATGTTTATGCCTAAGAAACACCAAATGAAGCCCAATCTCTCTAATCTGATCTTGAGGATCTGACCCAAAGAAATTGAATCCCAAAGAGGAGTTGTAAACTAATTGTCAAGGCATTGAATGAAAACCCTAGTATGAACACAGACATCTTCTGCTAAGACTGGGAGACTTAGTGATTCAAGGCATTTAAAGAAATCTCTTTTCCACCATTAGCTGAAATGAAGCAAGCAAAGCAGAGACTTCATCATCTACACAAAACAAATATAGATTTTATAGAATGTCCAAAAAATAGCAATAGCAACAATAACAACAATATGCAATGATGATAACCTAAAATCTCAAGAAATAAGGGAATCTGATTTCCAGAGCTGTCATGTTATATTAATATCTATTTCTTTATAAAATATTCTTTCTCTATTTCTCTGACTCTCTGTCTCCTACAGAGAGGGGGCACAAAGAGAGAGAGAGAGAGAGAGGAAATAAGAAAGCATAACCCAGGCACGGTAACGTGGAGAGGGACAGTCAATAGAAACTCTCCCTCAGAAAGGCTAGATTTACTAGTTAGATTTAAATCAATTGCTATAAATATGTTCAAAAAGTAAAAGGAAATTATGTCTGAGGAATTAAAGATAAGTGTGGATAAATCTCTCCCAAAGTAGAGAATATGAATCAAGAGATATAAAACATTTTCTTAAAAAAACAATAGAAGATATTTTTAGTTGTAATTGTAATGCATAGGGAATATATCAAGAAAATTACTTTAAAAATATGGTAAAGAAAACAAAAAGAAATTAAAGTAAGACTCTAGAAAATACCTATTTAGCACATAAGTGAACACACACACATACACACAATAATAATAATAAAAGAATATCTAAAGAAGAAAGACTACTCACACACACACACACACACACACACACACACACACATATGTAACTGAAATTTTAAAACATCACTAGGGAGTGTAAATAGAAAGTTGGACTATAGGAAAACAGACTCAGTGAATTTGAAGAGAGACCAATTGATACTATCCAGTATTAAGAACAGAAAGAACAAAGAATAAAGAAAGAAGAATGGAAACTTAAGAGTTCTGAAAAATACGATCAAGCATATTAATATATGTATTTTGAAGTCTCAGGAGAGGAATGAGAGAATGAGGCAGGCAAAAGACTTGAAGAAATAACAGTTAAAAAAAACCTAAAAATTTGGTGAAAATACTCATATTTTGTTCAAGGTGTTTAATTAACTCTAGAAAGATAAACTTGAGAGATTCATAATCTCATAACCTGTCACATCATAGTAAAACTGACAAAAGACAAATTCAAGGAGTATCTTGAATGTAGCAAAAGAAAACTAATTCATCACAGATGAACCATTATCAGTAAGGGTAACAGCTAATTCTTCATCAGATAATGGTAGCCCATTGGTAATAGGATCAAAGAGCTGAAAGAAATAAATGTCAACAAGGAAGTCTGTATTCAGCAAAACTAATGTTTCTTAATTAAAGAGTACAACATACCTGGATAAACAAAAATAGAAATGAAAAGCAATTAAATAGAAAATGAAAAGCAATTAAAATAAAACCGTAGAAGATACATGTTTGGTGAAGAATAGGCAAGAAAAAAGGAATAGTCAAATAGAAAGGTATTCAGATTTTTTATAAATACATTTTTTTTTCTATTTTTTTATTGGATGTTCAAAACATTACATAGTTCTTGATATATCATATTTCACACTTTGATTCAAGTGGGTTATGAACTCCCATTTTTACCCCATATACAGATTGCAGAGTCACATCAGTTACACTTCCATTGATTTACATATTGACATACTCATGTCTGTTGTATTCAGCTGCCTTTCCTATGCTCTACTATCCCCCCTCCCCTCCCCTCCCCTCCCCTCTTCTCTCTCTACCCCCTCTACTGTAATTCATTTCTCCCCCTTGTATTATTTTTCCCTTTCCCCTCACTTCCTCTTGTATGTAATTTTGTATAACCCTAAGGGTCTCCTTCCATTTCCAAGCAATTTCCCTTCTCTCTCCCTGTCCCTCCCACCTCTCATCCCTGTTTAATGTTATTCATCTTCTCATGCTCTTCTTCCCTACTCTGTTCTTAGTTACTCTCCTTATATCAAAGAAGACATTTGGCATTTGTTTTTTAGGGATTGGCTAGCTTCACTTAACATAATCTGCTCTAATGCCATCCATTTTCCTCCAAATTCTATAATTTTGTCATTTCTTAATGCAGAGTAATACTCCATTGTGTATAAATGCCACATTTTTTATCCATTCATCTATTGAAGGGCATCTAGGTTGCTTCCATAGTCTTGTTATTGTGAATTGTACTGCTATGAACATCGATGTAGCAGTGTCCCTGTAGCATGCTGTTTTTAGGTCTTTAGGGAATAGACCCAGAAGGGGAATAGCTGGATCAAATGGTGGTTCCATTCCCAGCTTTCCAAGAAATCTCCATACAGCTTTCCAAATTGGTTGCACCAATTTGCAGTCCAACCAACAATGTACAAGTGTACCCTTTTCCCCACATCCTTGCCAGCACTTGTTGTTGTTGGACTTCATAATGGCTGCCAATCTTACTGGAGTGAGATGATATCTTAGGGTGGTTTTGATTTGCATTTCTCTGACTGCTAGCGATGGTGAGCATTTTTTCATGTACTTGTTGATTGATAGTATGTCCTCCTCTGAGAAGTGTCTGTTCAGGTCCTTGGCCCATTTGTTGATTGGGTTATTTGTTATCTTATTGTCTAATTTTTTGAGTTCTTTGTATACTCTGGATATTAGGGCTCTATCTGAAGTGTGTGGAGTAAATATTTGTTCCCAGGATGTAGGCTCCCTGTTTATCTCTCTTATTGTTTCTCTTGCTGAGAAAAACTTTTTAGTTTGAGCAAGTCCCATTTGTTGATTCTAGATATTAATTCTTGTGCTATGGGTGTCCTATTGAGGAATTTGGAGCCCGACCCCACAGTATGTAGGTCGTAGCCAACTTTGTCTTCTATCAGACGCAGAGTCTCTGGTTTGATATCAAGCTCCTTGATCCATTTTGAGTTACCTTTTGTGCATGTCGAGAGAAAGGGATTCAGTTTCATTTTCATTTTGTTGCATATGGATTTCCAGTTTTCCCAGCACCATTTGTTGAAAATGCTATCCTTCCTCCATTGCATGCTTTTAGCCCTTTATCAAATATAAGAAAGTTGTAGTTTTGTGGGTTGGTTTCTGTGTCCTCTATTCTGTACCATTGTTCCACCCGCCTGTTTTGGTACCAGTACCATGCTGTTTTTGTTACTATTGCTCTGTAGTATAGTTTGAAGTCTGGTATCGCTATACCACCTGATTCACACTTCCTGCTTAGCATTGTTTTTGCTATTCTGGGTCTTTTATTTTTCCATATGAATTTTATGATTGCTTTCTCTATTTCTACAAGAAATGCCATTGGGATTTTGATTGGCATTGCATTAAACCTATAGAGAGCTTTTGGTAATATCGCCATTTTGATGATGTTAGTTCTGCCTATCCATGAACAGGGTATATTTTTCCATCTTCTAAGATCTTCTTCAATTTCTCTCTTTAGGGTTCTGTAGTTTTCATTGTATAAGTCTTTTACCTCTTTTGTTAGGTTGATTCCCAAGTATTTTATTGTTTTTGAGGATATTGTGAATGGAGTGGTTGTCCTCATTTCCATTTCAGAGGGTTTGTCGCTGATATACAGGAATGCCTTTGATTTATGTGTGTTGATTTTATATCCTGCCACTTTGCTGAATTCATTTATTAGCTCTAATAGTTTCTTTGTAGACCCTTTTGGGTCTGCTAAGTATAGAATCATGTCATCTGCAAATAGTGATAATTTAAGTTCTTCTTTTCCTATTTTTATGCCTTTAATTTCTTTCGTCTGTCTAATTGCTCTGGCCAGTGTTTCGAGAACGATGTTGAAGAGAAGTGGTGAGAGAGGGCATCCCTGTCTTGTTCCAGATTTTAGAGGGAATGCCTTCAATTTTTCTCCATTCAGAATGATGCTAGCCTGGGGCTTAGCGTAGATTGCTTTTACAATGTTGAGGTATGTTCCTGTTATCCCTATTTTTTTGAGAGATTTGAACAAAAAGGGATGCTGTACTTTGTCGAATGCTTTTTCTGCATCTATCGAGATGATCATATGGTTCTTATTTTTAAGTCTATTGATGTGGTGGATAACATTTATTGATTTCCGTATTTCAACCAGCCTTGCATCCCAGGGATGAATCCTACTTGATCATGGTGTACAATTTTTTTGATATGATTTTGTATCCGATTCGCCAGAATTTTATTGAGGAATTTTTGCGTCTAGGTTCATTAGAGATATAGGTCTGTAGTTTTCTTTCTTTGAAGTATCTTTGTCTGGTTTAGGAATCAGTGTGATGTAGAATGGCCTTGTAGAATGAATTTGGAAGTTCTCCCTCTTTTTCTATTTCCTGAAATAGCTTGAAAAGTATTGGTATTAGTTCCTCTTTAAAGGTTTTGTAAAACTCTGCTGTATACCCCTCTGGTCCTGGGCTTTTCTTAGTTGGTAATCTTTTGATGGTTTCTTCTATTTCCTCAATTGATATTGGTCTGTTTAGGTTGTCTATATCCTCCTGTCTCAATCTGGGCAGATCGTATGACTTAAGAAATTTATCGATGCCTTCACTATCTTCTATTTTATTGGAGTATAAGGATTCAAAATAATTTCTGATTATCTTCTGTATTTCTGAAGTGTCTGTTGTGATATTGCCTTTTTCATCCTGTATGCTAGTAATTTGAGTTCTCTCTCTTCTTCTCTTTGTTAGCATGGCTAAGGGTCTGTCGATCTTATTTATTTTTTCAAAGAACCAACTTTTAGTTTTATCAATTTTTTCAATTGTTTCTTTGTTTCGATTTCATTAATTTCAGCTCTGATTTTAATTATTTCTTGCCTTCTACTTCTTTTGCTGTTATTTTGCTCTTCTTTTTCTAGGATTTTGAGATGAAGTATGAGATCATTTATTTGTTGGTTTTTTTCTTTTTTTAAGGAATGAACTCCATGCAATGAATTTTCCTCTTAGAACTGCTTTCAATGTGTCCCATAGATTCCAATATGTTGTGTCTGTGTTTTCATTTATCTCTAAGAATTTTTTAATTTCCTCCTTAATGTCTTCTATAACCCATTGATCATTCAGTAACCTGTTGTTCATTCTCCAAGTGATGCATGATTTTTCCTTCCTTCTTTTATCGTTGATTTTCAGTTTCATTCCATTATGGTCAGATAAGATGCATGGTATTATCTCTACTCCTTTATATTGTCTAAGAGTTGCCCTGTGACATAATATATGATCTATTTTTGAGAAGGATCCATGTGCTGCTGAGAAAAAAGTGTAACTGCTTGATGTTGGGTGGTATATTCTATATATGTCAATTAAGTCTAGGTTGTTAATTGTGTTATTGAGTTCTATAGTTTCCTTATTCAACTTTTGTTTGGAAGATCTGTCCAGTGGTGAGAGAGGTGTCTTGAAGTCTCCCATGATTATTGTATGGTGGTCTATTAGACTCTTGAACTTGAGAAGAGTTTGTTTGATGAACATAGCTGCACCATTGTTTGGGGCATATATATTTATGATTGTTATGTCTTGTTGGTGTATGGTTCCCTTGAGCAGTATGTAGTGTCCCTCTTTATCCCTTTTGATTAACTTTGGCTTGAAATCTATTTTATTTGATATGAGTATGGACACTCCTGCTTGTTTCCGAAGTCCATATGAGTGATATGATTTTTCCCAACCTTTCACCTTCAGTCTATGTATGTCTTTTCCTATCAAATGCGTCTCCTGTAGGCAGCATATTGTTGGGTCATGTTTTGTGATCCATTCTACTAGCCTGTGTCTCTTAATTGGTGAGTTTAAGCCATTAACATTTAGGGTTATTATTGAGATATGGGTTATCCTTCCAGACATATTTGTTTATTTATGTTACTGAATATGGTTTGTTTTCCTCTTTGATTATTTTCCCCCCTTTACTGTCCTACCTCCCACTGTTGGTTTTCATTGTTATTTTCCATTTCCTCTTCCTGTAATGTTTTGCTGAGGATTTTTTGGAGAGATGGTTTTCTAGCTGCAAATTCTTTTAACTTTTGTTTATTGTGGAAGGTTTTAATTTCATCTTCCATCTTGAAGCTCAATTTTGCTGGATACACAATTCTTGGTTGGAACCCATTTTCTTTCAGTATTTGAAATATGTTATTCCAGGAACTTCTAGCTTTCAAAGTCTGTGTTGAGAGATCAGCTGTTATCCTGATTGGTTTACCCCAAAATGTAATCTGTTTCCTTTCTCTTGTAGCTTTTAAAATTCTCTCCTTATTCTGTATGTTGGGCATCTTCATTATAATGTGTCTAGGTGTGGATCTCTTATGATTATGCACATTCAGCGTCCTGTAGGCTTCTAGGATTTGGGATTCTGTCTCATTCTTCAAGTCTGGGAAGTTTTCTCGTATTATTTCATTGAATAGATTGTTTATTCCTTTGGTATGGACCTCCATGCCTTCCTGTATCCCAATGACTCTTAAGTTTGGTCTCTTTATGTTATCCCATATCTCTTGGATGTTCTGCTCATGGTTTCTTAACTGTCTTGCTGAGCTGTCTATGTTCTTTTCAAGTTGAAATACTTTGTCTTCATTGTCTGATGTTCTATCTTCTAAGTGTTCTACTCTGCTGGTAGTATTCTCAATTGAGTTTTTAAGTTGGTTTATTGCTTCCTGCCTTTCTAGGATTTCTGTTTGTTTGTTTTTTATAACTTCTATCTCCCTGTATAGTTGGTCTTTTGCTTCCTGGATTTGTTTATGTATTTCATTGTTGAAGAGATCTTTCATTGTCTGATTTTGCTGTCTAATGTCTTCCTTGAGACTCCAGATCATCTGAAGCATGTATTTCCTGAATTCTTTATCTGACATTCCATCTGCTGTAGATATTACCTCTTCTAACGTTGAGTTGACCTGCATTGCTTGTGGTCCTTTCTTTCCTTGTCTCTTCATACTGTTCGCGTTTCTTTCTGCTTACTGAGACTGTTGTGTTGTTGAATTTTCCCCCTATATATTTGTATTACTCTTGTATAGTTGCAAAGTCTCCTGCACAGGTGCAGACAGGGGCTCTGCTCCTCCTCCAATTGGGGCACTGTGCCTACCACATCAGCAGGCCACTGGGCCTGTTCTGCTGGTTGGTTGCAGGTGCGCCTACCTTGCAGGCGCGTGGGGGCGGCTCTGCCACTCCCAGGTTGCCGGGCCTGACCTGCTGGTGGGTTGCAGGTCCGGCTACCTTGCAGGCGTGGGGGGAGGGTGTACACCTATTTGTATTTAGACAGTTACGCGAAACGGAAGACGTAATGCTTGGGGATGAAAGTTGGGGGGAAGGGGAAGGTAGGTGCTCTTGAAAAGAAATAAGGAGAGGGAGATAGATAGCATAGAGGAGAATGGAAAGAGCAGTAAAACTTGGAAGGGGAGAGAGAGAGGGAAAAGGGAGAGAAAAAATTAAAATGAAATAGGAAATAAAATTAGGTCTTAGAGATCCATTTTCTTCTCTTCCCGTAGGCAAAGCTGTGCCCTCCGGGCTGAGTTTTGCACTCAATGTGTCAACAGCAATCCCTGTAAGGCGGTTCCTGGGAGTCTCTCAATCCTGTTCTACAGCCCCTCCTCCCCTTCCTCCTGCCAGCCAGCCAGGTCCTGCTCACCGGAGGCAGTTCCCCAAGGATTTGGTTACACTTCCAGCCCCACCGAGTGCTCTATTTCCCTAACTACTGAGCACTCTCTCTGTCATTCATCTAAGCCCCAGTGCTGTGGAGCTGTAGTCTGGGAGTCAATTGTTTAATTTTTCCGGACCCCTTTGGTGGGCACACCTTCGGAGTCTGGCAGCTAAGACCATTGGTGTCACTGCTGGTGGTAATAGGAGTTGGGGGTTGAGGATCCCCTCTACTTCCCTCAGCCCCTACAGTCACAACCACACTGCTGGCAGTAGGAGGAGTTGGGGGTCTGGAGTGTCCTCTGTTTCCCTCCGCCCCTACCGTCACACCCTCTCAGTTCGCGGTTGGGGGATTTGGGGGTGGGGAGTCTTCTCTGCTTCCCTCTGCCCCTACAGTCACGCCCTCGTCACTGGCAGTAGGGGGAGTTGGGGGTCGAGAGTCCTTTGGCCCTTACGGTCACGCCCACGGAGAGATTTTGAAGTTTCCCGGTTGTTTGTATCTGGTGTGGGTGGGAGTCACACACCTGCTAAAGTAGATTCCGCTGGGAAGGAATCTCTTTGTCTGAACTTTGGTGACTTCCCCTCTCTGCTATGGCGGGCCCCTGGCTCCTTGCCGGAGTGTCCGAAGGGAGGGGTGGAACTGGCTTGTCTCTGGTCTGACACAATCTCTGGTTTTAGTTCCCAGTTCGTTATTTCGTAAAGGGTTGGTTAGATTCCCTTCACGCTGTCTCGGGGGGGGGGGGAGCCGTTCGCCGGGTGGGCGGGGCTGTTAGTAGAGCCAGGAGGGCACGGGCTGTCTGCTGGGCCCAGCGGGGACACTTCTCGCTGCGCCGGGCCGCCGCCGCGTGGCTAAGATCCGGGCGGGTGGAGTGGCCGTTCGCTGAGCGAGAACGGGGCCTTCCGGGACAGCGAGATGGCGGGTGCCGTCTGCGGGTTCGGGCGGACCACGCCGCTTGGGGCCTCCGGCAGCTTTCTGAAGCGGCTGGTGGCTGCGGGACTGGATCTCTGCGCCCGCGTGACCGGCCAAGATCCACTTGTCTGAGACAAACTGACACTTCTAATAAACCTACCAATTCCCGGCAGGTCCCCTCTTCACGGAATTTTGCTAGAAGTTCCTCAGTAGGTAGACTGCCGCTGTTCCAATGGGTCTTTCTGATCCCGTTAATGTGGAGACATTGGAATCGCTGCTTCCTCGCCGGCGGCCATGTTGGATCTTTTCATAAATACATTTAAAAAGGTCAAATTTAAATTCTCTTATTGATAATTAAATTAAACCTACATTGGTGATGATAAGAATAAGGAGGAGAAAGAAGGATCAGGAGGAGGAAGAGGGGAGAACTAGGAGGAAGTAGGAGGCAACAATTGGGCAGAAGGAATAAATGATTCATATCTATATTGTATGTAACTGATGCATTTTAGATTCAAATACATAAATTGATTGGAAGTAAAACTAAGAAATTAGATATACCATACAGGGACCAAAACTGCTTTATTGTTTTCCAATAAAATAGAAGTTAACACTAGAGACAAAATAGGACATTTTATAATGGTGTGAATTTTAATCCATCAAGAAGATATAACAATTATAAACAGATATGCACTTAAGCCATTGCCCTAAAATACAGCAGGTAATAACTGAAAGGAAAAAAAGGAAAGATCACAATTAAAAATCATCACTGGAGCTTTATAATCTCAGGTTAAATAATGGGTAGAACCGTGGGGCAGAAGATGCACATGGAAGCCAATGTGTTCTAACAAACATTTTTAAAGGAATTAACATCAAGCCTTCAGAAATCCTTATTAAAAACTAAGTTAAAATAGATTTCCTAAATGATCTAATGATACCAATATTACTCTAATAGCAAAACCAGAAAAATATACCATAGGAAATGATCAGGCTAATATACTTTATAAATCTACATGCAAAAATACTCAACCTAATGGTAGCAAAATGAATTCTACAAAAGAGAAAAAAGATTATACATTATGATCAAGTTGGACATATGTCAGTAAGGCATATCCTTACTGAACATTTGTTTATACACATAAAGACAGTAGATGTTTTATTATACTATCCATCATATTATTTTCAAGAACCAAAACCACAATATCACCTCAGTCAATGCAGAAAAGCCATTCTGACAGAATTTGACACCCTCTTATTATAAAATGATCTAAAAAACTAGGAGTAGGGGAACTTCTTCAAATTGATGAGTATTCTTGAAAAAAAATATTAGTTAATATAATTCGTTTTTGTGAATTTAAAATTTATTCTCACTATTTGTAATTCCTCCCTGAAAATGAAATCCCTTTAATTTTGTGGCTTATGCTAATTAACAGGGGGAAAATGTTTTCTTTATTTCCCCACTCCCTTTATTTTGCTTTTACTTTTACTTTTTCAAAATATCATTCTTAATGGTGGAAGACTAAAAGCTTTTCAACTAAAATCAAGACAAAGAGAAAGAAGCACACTCTTGCCATATCCATTCAACATATATCGGGGGTCTTATCCTGGGCATTTAATCAATAAGAAGCAGAAAGGAAAGCACTCAGATTGGAAATTAAAAGGTAAACCAACTTCACATACAGATAGCATGGTGTTATATGTAAAAAGTTCTTAAAAATCTATAAAGCTAATAAAAGAGTTCAGAAAGTTGCTGGATAAAAGATTAATATATAAGAATTACAATATATACAATCATTTCATAAAACTATACACCCAGTGAAGGAGTTCAGCAAGGTTGATGAATAGAGATTGATATGCAAAAGTTCCTTGTACTTTTATGTACTAGCAATGAGCAATCTGAAAATAAAATTAGTAAAACAATTGCACTTATAATAAGAAGAATAAAATGGAAATAAGTTTAACAAAATAAGTGCAAGACTCATAAGCTTAACACTGTAGAATATGGTAAAAAAAAATCAAAGAAATCCTGAATAAAGTTAAAGACATCCCATATTTATGGGGAAAAGATTAGTATATTGAGGCAATGTCCTCATAATTACACCAGATTAAACATAGTCTCTATCAAAATACCTGATGCCTTTCTAACAGAAGCTGAAATGATTCAAGAATTCATATCAAAATATAAGTGACATGGAATCACCGAAGCAAACATTGATAAAGGAGAACATATTGTAAGGACTAATATTTTTCCATTTCAAAATTTCCTACAAACCTAAATTACTCAAGATGTGTGGTATTTATAAAATGATAGATAAGTAGACCAATTAAATAGAAATGCAAGTCCAGAAATAAACTCTTCCCTTATAGTTCATTGATTATTTTAAAAGAACCAAGATGATTCACTGGGGAGGTAATAGCTATTTCAGCAATTGATGCAAGGGCAACTGGGTCCTTACATCATACCCCTTAAAATATCAACTCAAAATAGATCAAATGCTTAAATATAAAAACTAAAAAGAGGAAACTTTAAAAAGAAATTATAGAAGTAATGTTTGTTCACTTGTGTTGATAATAGTTACTCAGTTATTATAACAAAAACACAAGTAATAAAATTTTAAAAAATGGTTAAATTTTAAATGAAAAATATTTATGATTCAATGGACACCACTAAGAACATGAAAATATGACTTATAGAATGAGAGAAAATGATAGTCATTATATGCCTGATAAGAATACTGTATGCAGAATATTTGAAGAGCTCTTAGAATACAAATACATGAATAAACCAATTTAAATGGGAAGAGTATTTGAATAGACATTTATCTAAAGAAAATATGCAGATGACTAATAAGTACATGAAAAGGTTTTCATTATCATGAAAATGCTCAGCAACACCACAGAATCCCTCTTTACACCTAGAATGGCTAAAGCAGAAGAGACATGGAACAACAAGTGTTGTTAAGGATGTAAACACCTGGGAACACTCAAAAATTTCTAGTGGAAAAAAAATGTGAACACTTTTGAAAACTATTTGGAAGTTTCTCAAAAGGTTTATCAAAGTGCAAATATATAAGTAAGCAATCTACTCATAGGTTAAAAAAAAAAAGAGTGGAAAACATATATCCACATTTCTACACAAATATCCACAGTCACATCGTTCCTAATAGCCAAAAAGCAGAAACTGGTCAAATGTCCATCCACTGATGAATTAATCAACAAAAATTTGGCTAACAAAAAAAAGAAAAATGTTATGATACATGCTACAAAGTGAATGAGCTTTAAAAATATTGTGTTAAATTTAAGAAACCCATTCAGAAAAGACCACATAACTGTTATGGCCCACTTATATGAAGTGTTAAGAATAGGCAAACTCATGTAAACAGGAAGTGAATTATTCAAGAATACAAGTAAAAATAAATGTTGGAGAGGATGTGGGGAAGGGTACACTTATACATTGCTGGTGGGACTGCAAATTGCTGCAATCACTCTGGAAACCAGTATGGAGTTTCCTCAAAAAACTATGAAAGGAATCACCATTTGACCCTGTTATACCACTTCTTGGTATATATCCAAAGGACTTAAAATCAGCCTGCTATAGTGACACAGTCACATCAATGTTTATAGTGGCACAATTCAAAATAGCTACATTATGGAACCAAACTAGGTGCCCTTCAACAGATGAATGGATAAAGAAAGTGGATATATACACCATGGAATATTACTCAGCCATAAAGAAGGATGACTTTATGACATTTGCTGGTAAGTGGATGGATCTGGAGACTATCATGCTAAGTGAAATAAGCCAATTTCCCAAAACCAAAGGTTAAATATTCTCTATGATATGTTGATGCTAATACACAATGAGAGGGGAGGGAGAATGGAATTTCAGTGGGTTAAAGAAAAAGGAATGAAGGAAAGGGAGGCGGATTGGAATAGGAAAGACAGTGGAAATAATATGACTCAACTTTTCCTATGTATGTATATGAATACACCACAGTGAATCTCCACATTGTGTACAACCACAAGACTAGAATCCTAATTAGAATAAGACATACTCCACGTTTGTATAGATATGTCAAAATATAATCTATTGTCACATATAACTAAAAAGAACAAATTTAAAACTTTGCTTGGATTGTTGGTTTACAAGAGCTAGAAAAGGGAAAAATGGAGAATAACTAATGGGTATAAGTTTTTTTTTAGATCATGAAAATAATAATAAGATTAGATAGTAGTAATGATTATACAAAATTATTCTAAAACATTTGTACATTAAAGGAGTGAAATGCAAATATAATAGCCACATAATAGATGCCACTAAAAGAGAAAATATATTTGTGAACAAGAAATCTGTTACAAAATTTTTGTATTTTAAATATTCATTTGTAGTAAAGTATGCATTCAGAATCTCTGTGTTCCCTGGAAAGCAAGAAATTGACTCTGGACTGCTAGGAAGGGCTGCAGAAAAATATATATCAGTGTGCCTTGATATTATATGAGGATTCAATAGAGGAGAAACTGAGATTTTGTTCTTGTAGGAAAATTAAATAAATGGCTCCCCAAACTCTTCAGCAGGCTCCTACTCTCACATTAATACCCTAGAAATATTAACTCTACTTTCTGGTCAAGCAGGAGCAATGAAAAAAGTGTGAAAAGATATGCAAAATAGCATGTTGAATGCTGTGAGACCCTTCCACCATAAAACAAAAAGTTTTTATTTTATGACCCCATTTTCATAAAAAATATTACTTATATTAAGACATTTTCATTAACCTAAAATTTATTTTTTTCTTTTAATTAAAAAATATATTAAAATTTTCCCATGGTTTCCTGAAAGCAGGGTGGGCCTTGGTACTATGTTTATTGATAAATCAGTCCTAAAAACATGAGATTCACACACTGAGTGGTAGCCATAGTACAAGGTGTATCTAAGCTCACCCAGAACTATAGGATGAAGAGATGTAGTATATGGGCATCAAAGTCCCTTTCTATTGTCAATGATATGAGTAAATATTTTTATACAAGTTTAATATGCTTTCTTATAACTTCTTCCACAGAAAATCATTTCTAAAATATATGACTACTATTCCAAATTATCCACTATATGTGATAACTGGGATCATGTATAAAAGTTATTACAGTTGTATTACAGACACAATGATGCCTTATTTATTTACTAGTCATTGAAAATTGCATAGAGAGTATTTTTTTCTATCCAAGCAACAAGAATCCGTGCGATAAAAGAACTCTGTAATAATGCTGATGTTGGAAGATAAGATAACACCTAACTTGAAGGCTCTTTTGATGTTGTATTAAGAGAGATGTACAATGTACACCGTGGTCATAGTTTGACCCAAAGTATAATTGAATCTGTGAAATAGTGAGGTGTTTTATAATAGAGTTTTACAGTAATTGCTTTGTCGAGGTATCAGTTCTGTAGCTCAACCCTAAATAGAAAAAGTTGGTACTGCTGCTTACAGGTATAGTGAATTCTGGAAGACCAAGTACATGTCAGCTAAGGTGGCATTGACCCAAAACAGACTGGAACACTGAGAAGATTAAGGAATCATACTTCTGATTACAGGCAAGTGCTGGCAGAATAAGAAATAATCAGGTGAATGGCATTGATGGTGTGGGGATGTGGGTTAAAAGGGAAAAAGAACTCCATAAAGAGTTCATCCTATATTCTACATTTGGGATTGAAGAGAAATGAACTAAAAAAAAAAAATGTCTTTGTTAAATTTTCCACCAGTTGCAATAAAGTCATGAGAAGCCTCTGAGAGTAAGGGAGGTAACTCTCAGAATGTATTTTTAGATTTAGAAAGAGAATAAGGTTAAGTTTCCTTGGAGACATAGTTCTTTCAGGCCAAATCTAACTTGATCTGAAGTAACTTGAATATTAAGAGAATTTAACTGAATGTTGTCTGCTGGTTTTTCTTTAATAAACCAAAAATGTTAGAAGTTCATGAATTTTAGGAAATAAATGATTTCTGAGAATAATGAACGCAACTGCCTCTACATTAGACACCGTGTCCTCTATTCCATGCATTTTATGAAGTTAATTATATGATAAATATATACACTGAAAGTAAAATAATTACTTAAGATGTAACTTAATCTTCCTTAGAAATAAAAGAGTTGTTTTAAAATTCTCATAGCCATTCTCCTTTAGAAATCACAAAAATAATGGGGTGAATTCTGAATTGTGCCATTACTATAGAAACATGGCAAGAATCTCAATGGCTAAGAGTAAATTGTAAAATCACTCTTATAAAATTATAATTTTGTACTTTAGCCCCAAACCTTTATTTACTTTTCCTTTGCATTTATGATAATGTATTTTCTACTGTTATATACAAATAGTGGTATAATTTTCATAAACTTTATGAATAATATTATATATGTTGGTGTGTTTGTATGTGTGTGTGTGTGTGTGTGTGTGTGTGTGTGTGCGTGTAGGTGCATTTGTGATTAGGATTTTTCTTCCAGTTTTTATTTCACATTTCATTTTCCATTCCATATTTAGTTTCCACTTTATTCTTTTAGGGCAGTGTTTCTTGAAATTATTATGAATAAAATTTATTTGGGTGATTAACAATGCCTGATTCTTTGGGTTCTAGTGTGAACATACTAGAAATGTGCCTTCTAAAAGTCACCTCAGTCTATTAACCTAAGGGAATATAAGAATAAAGTCAAGTGCTATTACAGTTAGCGATAGAGATAATGTTTACTTGTACTCAGCAATAAACCCAACTAAATTATCTCCTGCATCTCGGAGGCTAGAATCCTATAAACCACATTTTCAAGACTTACTTCTTGAAGTTTAGCTTATATGTAACCAGAGACACTTTTTCAAGGTTATGGAGGTGGAGAAGGTCCATCATTAATTTTTGTGTGCCTAACAACAAAGGGTAGGTTCTTCGTCGTTAGCCAAAAGCAGTGTTTTTCTGTCTGCCAGACATTCTCCAATAAACTTATTAACTAAGCACTGCAGGTTGCCTAAATTAGCAGTGTTGGTTTGCTGGTATTTTTGAACCTTAAAAATTTCTTGATACCACAAGCTTCCTCTTGTGTGCTTTTCTCATTCTTTCAACAGTATTTAAAGCATCTAATTAAAGTACTTCCTGCCTACAATATTTTCCTGGCATGACTCTGACATATATAGCCTGTGAATAAAATAGAGGTCAACGTAATACCTACATCCTGGTGACTCTACCTGCAGGTATGCAAGACTTCATCCTTACTTCAAGTCCCCTACCGTTACCTTTGGGCTTCCCTAGGGAAATTAATATACTGTTTTCTAAGAGTATCAACCCAGCCCCTGCTGCTTAGAAACCTTTGTTCTCAGGAACAGAAGCTATTCTTGTCACTGAATCAGAGGACATATTCTAACCCAGGGCAAGGCTAAGAGAGTCTTCTGAGGGAGAACCAAGAGGGCACATTTTCTTAGTCAAAATGTTATACTTCATGGTGAAATAAAGTTTAATGAAGATTATTGCTACTTCTGTGATACGATCCATAATCTAGTGGCTTCTGAGTCTCATAGGAGAAAATGTATTTCATTTTCATGAAGTCAATTTAAGACACTGATAGCTTATCAACCTATATAGTTCTCCAATATTACTTACTACTGATATAATAATTAATCAAAATTTATATTAGAAATAAAGAAGATTTTTGCCCATTCTCTGAATATTGTTAGACAAGGTTAAGAAATATGCATTTTTAAATACCATACAATATTCTAATGAATATCTTTGTTTATTTTTGTTTTAATATTTATTTTTAGTTGTAGTTGAACACAATACCTTTATTTATTTGTTTTTATGTGGTCTGAGGATGGAACCCAGACCTCACATGTGGTCTACTGCTGAGCCACAACCCCTGAATATCTTTCTAAAAAGATACTTTTAGAAAATTCTTCTTTAAGCATCATTGCAACAATTTTTTTCTTTAAAATGTATATGTTTTTCTGAATTAATTTGAGAGCTTTGTAAAAAACATGTTGAGAGAAAACACTATGCCCTGCATAATTTTCAAATTTAATCTGGTGAACAGAAAGAATACTGTAGACCCAGTATATCTCAACTTTAGGACCCAGACAAGTTATCCTAAAGAAGATAAATTTCACTCTTAGTTATTCAACTGGTGGGGTATAGCATGAAGATAATAACTCCAATTGACTTATATCACTCATATCCAAATTCCTTTGCAATAATATGACTCAACTCTTCCCATTAGGAAATGAAATCGATTCCTCTAGGGGCTTCAATGTGGGTTTACTTGTCACAGGCCTTGATCAATAGAAAGTCACCATTTTAGAGATAAGGAAATAAAAGAAGTTAAATAACTTGCCCCAAAGCACATGGCTAGTAAATAGGAGAGCCAACATTTAAAATAACATCCAAAACTGATGATAACTACTCAGAGTAAGAAAGATTTAACTATGGGTAAATAACATGCCATTTTTAGCTCTAATTCAAAGTTATTAAAAATATTATTACTCAGTGAAGATGACACTTTCAGACTTTGTGCTTTTTAAAAAATTCTCTATGGTAAGAAATTGCATGTTGTGTAAATGGAATCAAATACTAGTAGATTAATAAGAATCAAGAGTCAGTGCAAGATGATCAAATGGCTTGAACGTGATTAGATGTTACCTACATACTACTGCAGAACAACGAGGGGAAATTCAATATGTGTGACTTGAAGCAAAGGAGATTAGAGGAGGAATCATGTAATAATGTACAAAATTTAAAAGTCAGTGAATACTATGATGCAGAATTTTTTCAGTAAAAGTATGTTAAGTAGGAAGAATAAACATAATAATACTTTATATTAAAGAAATGACTCCCTAGTTTTTCTAGTGTTTTGAACATGAAGGGGTGCTGTATTTACCTCTTCATTTCATATCTCTTGTTGTATATAAAGAATTATTTCAAGACAGTGACCCTTAAAATTAATTTTTAAAGGCTTTTAAAATTTTTAATGATTTTAAAATCATTACTCATTAATTTGTTAGCTGTAGTAATACTAAAAGCAATATGCAGAGTAAGATTCCTGTTTTGCAGTGTCCTTATATTAAATGACATTAATACAAATACTATGGATGGGAGAAACCTCTACAATACATTATTATCTCTGTTGAAAAACTCTGCTAAGTTTCACATAACTAAAATCTGTTTACCAATGACAGTGCACTTGGCTGGGTTCATGCAAAGGTGTACATAAAAACATTATATGGCTTCTGTTTATATTGGTTTACAATTTATAATTGAAAGAAAGACCAAACTTCTAGATGTTATCACAAATGTTTAAAATGATTCAGGACATCATTAAGATACAAAAATAAAGGATTCCAACTGATGCATTGGAATAAATAGGGCTGGACCTTCTAGATTTCTTTTTCCCAGCAATCATATATGATGTGTGAACTCAATGAGCATCGTTGAGTGTTTTTGATTAGGTATCAAAATATAAACAGGATTACTCTCCAAACTAAATCTGACATTTTAAACTTTTGACTCTTACATTGTTAAAAATAAAATTTGCAATTAGAAAGAAATTAACACACACAAAAATAGGAAATACTGATTGCTTATTGATTAGCAGTAGTCTGAAAAGCTGAGGTTGAAGAGGATCCTGAGTGCTTAATTTCTTTCCTCTCTCATGAGTGTCATATTCTGTTGCTAGACAGCAATGATGTTTAACATGACATGATTTATATAGAGGAAAAAAAACCAAAATAAAATGGAGCAGAACTCAGCTGTCAGAGGTACAGATGATTTCTAATAAACAAACAAGTTCAATTCAATCAGCAGTGAAAAATCAATGAAGTGAAAATGGACTGCTAAATCACACATAAACCACACCAGAACATTCTCAACAACACTTAGAACCACTATCCATTATCTTCTTTGTCCAGGGAATCTCTCTCCTCTTCCCCACCAACTCAGTTATGCAATACAGAACTTTAAAATACCTAAGAATTTACAAAAGTTTTCTGACTCACATTCTTACATTAGAACTGGACACACTTTATAATACTTGCAAAATGTTCCAGTACTCTTCCTTTCCAACTAAAAGGGGAAAAAAATTCATAAAGCCATTTCCAAATAACATTTGACTTCCTGCTATTTACCTGAGGATTCAGTCTTAAACATCATCAAATTCACAAACAGAAAATCTTTCCCTCAAAATTAAGCCAGAGATTCTTAACTATATTTCATACCAGGAACCATTTTGGTAATCTTGTGAATCTTTTGAATTTCTTTCAAATTTTTGAATGAATAAAGTGCATATAATTAACTATAAACCAATTATACTAAACCATTGTTTTAAAATGTTTTTCATTGTCAGTGCCTATGATAATAATTTTCAGTAATAAGCCTAACAAATACAATAACTGAAAAATTAATAAGCACATGAATTATACTTCAAAAACTATGTCTTATATTGAATATGTGATTTCTATTGGAGTAATTTTTATTTTTTATTTTGTCATTGATTTCCAATTTCATTCCATTATGTTCAGATAAAATGCATGGTAGTATCTCTACTTTTTTGTATTTTCTAAAAGTTGCTTTGTGGCATATTATATGGTCTATTTTAGAGAAGGATCCATGTGCTACTGAGAAGAAAGTGTATCCATTTGATGCAGGTTGAAATATTCTATATATGTCAGTTAAGTCTAAGTCATTGATTGCATTATTGATTTCTATAGTTTCTTTATTCAATTTTTGATTGGAAGATCTATCCAGTGGTTTGAGAGGTGTGTTAAAGTCACCCAAGTTTATTGTGTTGTGGTCAATTTGATTCTTGAACTTGAGAAAATTTGTTTGATGAACATAGCTGCACCACTGTTTGGGGTATATATATTTAGGATTGTTATTTCTTGTTGGTGTATGTTTCCCTTAGCAGTATGTAATGTCTATCTTTATCCCTTTTGATTACCTTTGCTTTAAGTCTACTTCATTTGATACAAAGATGGAAATTCCTGCTTGCTTCCACCTTCCATGAGGGTGGTATGATTTTTCCCAATGATTCACCTTCAATCTGTGTATGTGTTTTCCTATCAGATGATTCTCCTGGAGGCAGCATGTTATTGGGTCTACCTTTTTAATCCAATCTGCTAGCCTATGGCTTTTGATTGGTGAGTTTAAGCCATTGACATTCGGGGTTATTATTGAGAAATGGTTTGTATTCCCAGCCATATTTGTTTATTTGTGTTATTTAACTTGACTTGATTTTCTTCTTTGATCAGTTTTTCCATTAGTGTACAATGATTTTCATTGTTGTTTTTCATTTCCTCTTCATGGAATATTTTGCCAAGGATGTTTTGTAGTGCTGGTTTTCTAGCTATACATTCTTTCAACTTTTGTTTATCATGGAAGGTTTTTTTTTTTCATCTTTAAATCTAAAGTTTATTTTTGCTGGATGTAAGATTCTTGGTTGGCACCCATTTTCTTTCAGAGCTTGATATATGTTGTTCCAGGATCTTCTAGCTTTCTGGGTCTGTATTGAAAAATCTGCCATTATCCTAATTGGTTTTCCTGTATATGTAATCTGATTCCTTTCTCTTATGGCTTTTAAAATTCTCTCCTTATTCTGTGTGTTGGGCACTTTTATTATAATGTGCCTTGGTGTGGATCTATTGTGATTTTGTACATTTGTTGTCCTGTAGGATTCTTGAATTGGGACTTCCAATTCATTTTTCAGGTTTGAAAAGTTTTCTGATATTATTTCATTGAACAGACTGTGCATTCCTTTGGTTTGGACCTCTATGCCTTCCTATATCCCAATAACTCCTAAATTTTGTCTTTTTATGCTATCCCATTTTTCTTGAATGTTCTGCTCATGGTTTCTTACAATTATCACAGTGTGGTCTATGTTTTTTTCAAGATTATATATTTTATCTTCATTGTCTGATGTCCTATCTTCCAAGTGGTCTGCTTTGTGATACTTTCATTTGAGCTTTTATTTTGGTTTATTGTTTCTTTAATTTTAAGAATTTTCTATTTATCTTTCTTTCTTTCTTTCTTTCTTTCTTTCTTTCTTTCTTTCTTTCTTTCTTTCTTTTTTTTTAAGAATCTTTATGTTCCTGTTGAGGTGATCTTTTGCTTCCTGTATTTGTTTATGTAGCTCCTTGTCGAAGTGATTTTTCACTTCCTGTATTTGCTCTCTTATATCCTCTTGGAGTTCACAGAACATTTTACCCATGTACATTCTGAACTCCTTCTCTGTCATTTCTTCTACTGTGGCTGCCAATGATTCTAATGATGAGGTGTCTTGATTTGTTTGGGGCAATTTTTTCCCTTGTCTTTTCATGTTACTTGTGTGTCATCCTTTCCAGCTCTGTGGGTCTGGGGTGTTATTGTTTTTACCCTATTCATTAGTAGTGCTCTTATAGGGTTCTAAGATCTCTACTTCATGGGGAAGGACAATGTTAACAGATCCCAATATCAACAATATACCACCTATGAACAATCTGTTGTTATTAAGACATTTACAGTTTAGTCTCAATGTACAGAAATGTTGGATTTAATTGTTATCTAAAATATAATCAGTAGTTTTGTAATTCACAATTTCTGATGAAATTGTAATTTCATCTGATTACCTTTGGCTTGAAGTCTACTTTATTTGATACAAAGATGGAAATCCCTGGTTACTTTAACATACCTCTCAGGTTTACAATTTCTGATGGTGGACAATGAAGTGGGGGTGGTATATAGGACAATATGTTGAGGAGGTAGGATGAGAGGATATAGAGTTAATATATCTTAGGATGTGTGAAAGAGAAATCTAATGAAGAGGGTTAGTAGCAAGAGAATAGACAGGAAGAAATTTAGGGTAGACAAGTACGTGGGAAGATAGTAGAGTACATAAAATGAACACACATCTGTATTTAGAAAAATAAAGGGATGTTAAAATAGTAAAATTTGGAGGGTGAAAGAAAAATGAATGAAGAAAAAAGAAAAGAAAAAAGGGCATATACAACATCTCTATATTATATTATTCAGATGACTCAGTCCTCAAAATCCTATTTCATGGAAAGTTCTTGGTTTCACATATGTTGGGGATGTGAGGGCCAGAGGATAGAGGGTTAGAAGAGAAAGAGAGAGAAAAAAATGCTCAAAGGAAGAAACCAGGGTTGTTGCTAGTTTTAGAGATCCGTTTCTTTCCTGCTTTTCTTCTCATCCAATAGGTGGGGTTGTCTGTTGTAAGCTGGTGTCTCTGCCCTCAGGATGGTGGATGTAACCAGGGTGGGAAGACTGTTCCTGTAGTAGGATGCCTGGAAGCAGGGCGTGCCACCCGCCAGTCCCTGCAGGGAGACAGCACCTCATGGGTCTCTTTTGAGACCACTTTTATGACTTGAGCAGCCAGTACAATTGCCCTGTCTTAGCCATAGACTTCCAAGTTACTGATCTTTCTGTTAGGATCCAAACTTTAGCTCCATCTCCCTCTTCCTTAGCAGTTTCCAATTGCAGGACCTCTCACATCAAGGCTCACACCAGGTAGGTAGTGCCCTGGTTACACTGCAAAGCTGCTCAACTGAGAGCTGTTTTGTGTTGGGTATTTACTATGTTGATTTATTGCTGCTGGGGAGAGGGGAAGTTGGAAACCTAGTACCTGGCCAGATGGAGATTCGATCTGAGCTGCTCCCACCAAATTTGGCAAGAAAGATGATCCAAGATGGAAGCACTCTGCTTCCAGAGCCAGGGTGTCTGGTGAGGTGGGGGGAGCTGGGTGATGGCATTGTGCTGTGGGTAGGTAGCAGCCAAGTGACCTGCATGGGAGTGGAGCTAAGTCTGAGAGTTCTGCAGAGGTGCTAATAGGTGATTCTGCCAAGGTGCTCATGATCCCTGAGTGGGCTAGAACTTCAGGCTTTCGATTTTGGGAGCCAGGAATCCAGAGTCCTACTTGAATGCTGAGGCTCATAGCCCTGTGCAAGGGTCACAGTGCTGGTGATTTGTGGAAATCAGCTGTATAGGGGTCCTCTAACACTCTCAGAGATGCAGTATTCTGACTAGGTGAGATCTGGATGATGGAGAGACACAGAATGCTTCCTCCTTCTGGCCCGCCATCTTATCTCTCTCCAAAAAATATGATAATTTGACTTAGAGGTTTACTGTGTGTGTGTGTGTGTGTGTGTGTGTGTGTGTGTGTATACGTGTGTGTACTGTATATAACTTGTCTGTCTCATACTGAGTGAACATTTGTATATATATCCGAAATCTTACCACAGGCCCTTTGAGAGATGGACCTCAAACTTTAAACTTTAAACTCCTCTCTTTTATGGGAAATATACATTAATCCTTAAAAAGATACTTTACATATTTTTTGGAGCGCTTATAGTGATTGGAACATTAGCTGCTATTACTATGCAAATTATTATCCAAATAAACCAAAAACTATCTCTTCTCAAGAGGCTATCATTGCGTGGTTTCCTGTTCTCACTTTGTTTTTAATATGGCCTGATATACTTTGTTTTGTGTACTCAAGACACACTTTTCATAGGAACAATGTGTTTGTACATTTTTACATTCTGGCCCTCACAAGCCATATATGTAGAAATTGGTTAGTATCATGTTATTAGTATCAAGAGAGAACAGCAGTTCTTATGACCCACAGCTTATACCTATTATGTAAAAGCATTGCTGTAATTGACACTCTGGTAATTTGCTCCTCTATGTGTATACTAAAAGTATCCTTATGGAAAAAACACTATATAAAATATTTACACTTGTGAAATATAGTTTCTTTCACTGCAGGCAGACAACTTCTTAGAGTATAGTGATGATACAATTATGTGAACATATCAATGAACCCCAATGTACAACCCTACTATTCATGTAGCAGTTTCTTAGAGGCTGTTGACTGCATCAGAAGCAAAATGGGTTAGTCAAGAAAGATATTGAAGCTTACTCTCTAAGGGAGCTATTTTTATTTTCCATTTTGCAGAACTTAATTGGCTTCAATTGGAATTCTAGAATTGGGCAATAATCTAGATCAAAAGTGGTTCAAAAGTCTCCACCCATCAACATGGGCAAGATATATATATATTGCATTTTTTTGCCTTTTTAAAAATTCATTATTTTTAGGTATTCATGGTAGTAGAATGTATTTTAACATAGTATATATACATGGAACATAACTTATTCTAATGAAGTAAGGGAGCTTTTGATCATTTCCTAGATGATCAGTGCATGATCACTTGATCACAGAAAACAAAATGTAAGACTGATATCACAATATATTTACAGAGACCAAGAACAAAATTGCCCTCAGTTTTGACATTTTACTTACTTCAGGTTTCCTCATTGAGGAATAAGAAATAGTGAACAGGGGAAATACTTTCCATTGATTCACCCTCTATTCCCTTTACCAATTTCTTTTTAGGTAGGAAAGGGAAATAAAAAAAAAAAACTTTTGATATGGCATTTAAAAATCTATTCTGTTTGTAATTAAAGTAAGACATTCTAGACAGTCTCAGTGATACACACCTGTAAACCCAATGATTTGGGAGACTGAGGCAGGAGGGTGGGAAGTTCAAGGCCAAACTGGACAACTTAGTGAGGTACTGTCTCAAAAAAATAAATAAATAAAATAAAAAGGGCAAGTTATGTAATCAGTGGTCGGATACCCCTTAGTTTGATCCCCAGTATGCCCCCTCCCCAAAGAAAGACAGGTCAGTGGTCTAAAACAAAATAAGTTTCATTTTTTATTGTTGTTTAAAAATAATTTATATTCTCTCTTAAACTCTGTATATAAAAATGGAAAGTTCAGAAAAACACAAATTACCTATATTAGGTATGAAAGAAGAAGTCTACAAATATTAGGGAATATTATCAACAAATTAATGAGAATAATTGTTCTTACTGATTAGTTTAAAAAGATGAATTATTTGATAAATAAAAGCTTATTCAAAAAGTGATTAAAATTGATTAACTTTTATTCAAAAATATTCCCACCAGAATTTCCCAGTTTTGATGACTTCATTGATAAGTTCTATGAAATACATAAGAAACAAACATTACTAATTCAAAATAACACTTCACAAAAATACTATAGAGCTGGACTCTTCTATCATTTATTGGTCCATTATAGTTATAATAGTGGGGTTCACGTTGACATATTAATAAATAAATCCCTCTCCTTAATCCTGTTCCTCTATTTAAATGGTCTTCCTTCTATTTATGTAATTTCAAAATTTGTACTTTATAGTTATATGTAAAATTGGAGGGCATTGTGGTATTCATATATGCACCTAGTATAATTTGGTCAAACTCATTCCCCAGTTCATTCCCTTTCCCTCTCCTCTTCCCTTCTTTTTGGTCCCTCTCTTGGACTCCACTGATCTAACTTCTATCTTTGTGAAATTTGCTTTATTCCTTTTTCCTCAATATGTTCTGCATACAAGAGAAAACAGTCAATCCTTGACTTTCTGAGTCTATTTTATTTCACTTATAACATGATGTGCTACAATTCCATCCATTTACCAGCAAATGACATAATTTCATTCTTTCCTTTGGCTGAATAGAACTCCATTGTGCATACATATTAGTTCACCAATTCATCTATTGATGGGTACCTAGCCTGGTTCCATTATTTGGCCATTGTGTATTGTTCTGCTATAAACATTGTAATCTCTTTTCACAATACTATAATGAATTTAGTTCTTTTGGATAAAAACCAAGAAGTGGAATAGCTGGGTTGTATGGCAGTTTCATTCCTAGTCTTCTTAAGAATCTCTATCCAGCTTTGCAAAATGCTGGTATTAATTTGAAGTCCCACTGATAACTTATATTATTTGTGTTCTTGATAATTGCTATTCTTACAAGAGTGAGATGAAATCTCAATATTTTTTTGATTTGTGTTCCTTAATTGCTAGAGATATTGAATGTTTTTTCACATACTTGTTGATCATTTGTATTCCTTCTTTTCAGAGGTGTGTGTTTAGTTCTTTTGCCCATTTATTGATCAAGCTGTTTAATGGTGTTAAGTTTTTTAATTGTTTTGTACATTCTGGATATTAATCTCTTATCTGAGGAACAGGTGGCAAAGATCTTCTCTCATTCTGTAGGCTCTATTTCACACTCTTAATTAGTTCTTCTTAAATGTCTGGTGAAACTCAGTTGACAATCCATCTTATCCTGGACTTTATTTGGTTGGAAGACTTTTATATTATGGCTTTAATATTATTGCTTGATATTGGTGTGTTTAGGTTTTCTACACTTTTTTGGTTAAATTTATATGGTTTTATTTATCTAGAAATTTGTGAAAATTCTATGTAGGAGTTCTGTGTTTGGGATTGGGTTTCCTGATGACTTCATCTGTGGCATGCTTGGTGCCTGAGAAAGTTTCTGGGCAAAGGTATAGTATGTCTTTTTGCTATGGTAATGCCCTTCATGCTAGAATCTTATCAGCTTCAACCTTAGCTTAGGCATATAGCTCCTGGGAATAGAAAAACTTTTTTGTTTGTTAGGTATCTACAATGTTTCATCTAGCCCCTGTGTTCATGGAGCTGCCCACCTGACAGTAACTTCAGACAATGGACTTTCTTGAGAACTGCAAAAACTCCTAACATTGCATATTGTAACTGTGAAATGTAATAGCAGAATAAGCAGCCTTACTGATAGTCTAAACAATAATGTAGTTCTGGTACCAATGACCTAGTGTAACCTATTGGTATAAATAAATGTGGCTGCTTGAACAAAGAGCCACTCTGCCACCTTCCTTGCCTCTGTACCTTGTCTCCCTGCATTATTCCTCACAATTCTACATTTCCAATTTATTTGAATATAAGTTATGAAACAGCACCTCATGATCCTCTGAATTTCAGAAATATCTGTGGTGATCTTTACATTTTCATCTCTAATTGTGTTAATTTGGATTTTCTCTTTTATTATTTTGGTTAGTTTTGCTAGAACCTTATCAATCTTATTTATCTTTTCAAAGAACCAACTCTTGCATTGATTCTTTGGATTTTTTCCTATTATATTTCATTAATTTCAGTCTTACCTTAATTATTATCTGTCTTCTACTGATTTTGGAACTAGTTTGTTCCTATTTTTCTAGAACCTTGAGCTTCAACAGTAGATTGTTTATTTGTATCTTTTTTTTTAAGTGTGGGGAGTTAATCCTATAAACTTTCCCTTTTGTAACATCTTTATAGTTTCCCAGAGATTTAAGTATGTTGCATAATTGTTCTTGTTCGATCCTTGGCAATTTCTTCTTTTTCTTTTCATTTCTTCAATAATCCATTCTTTATTTCAAAGAGAATTGTTCAGTCTCCATGTGTTTATGTGTTTTATGTTTTCCTGATATTGATTTCTAATTTTAATCCTTTATAATCTGATAATATGCACAGGATATTATAATTTTTTGTACATTTTTGTATTTCTATTTTTTCGTATTTCTATTTTTTGTATTTGTTAAGACTTGCTTTGTGTTTTAAATAAGGTCTATTATAGAAAAGGTTACATAAGATGCTAAGAAGAAAGTGTACTCAGTTTTTGTTGGGTGAAATATTCTATTGTTATCTGGTAGATTCATTTTATTTATATCATTTAGGTAAGAATTTTCTTTTTGATTTTTATATCTGGATAATCTGTCTCTTTTTGAGAGGGGTGTTTTAAAATAACCAAATATTATTGAATTGGTGTTTATGTGGAACTTAAATTCAAGAAGTTCTTGTTTTATATAATTAGGTGCACTGACATTTGGAACATAAATGTTTAATATCGTTACAAACTCTTGTTGGATTGTTCAATTTAACAAGGAAAGGTGGCCTTCCTTTTTGTCTTCTGAGTAATTTCTTGCTTGAAATCTGGTTTGTCAGATATGAGAATAGCTAACCCTGCTTGTTTTTAAAACTCCATTTGCTGGAATATCTTTTTCCATTCTTTTACTTTCAGTCTGTGGATATCTTTGCCTATAATATAATTATCTTGCAAAGCATATGCTTGGGTCTCAATTGATTCTTTTGATCTGTGTCTTTTACTTGGAGAATTGATATAAATTATATTCAATGTTATTATTGAGAGATATTTATCTATTTTTTCATATGTTTAATTTATTGTTTTCATTTGCTTGTGTGCTTTTGGAGACCTTCATACACTTGAGAGTTTTGAGGTATGAGGTTTGCTTTTTATTTATTCTTTGTTTAGTATATCCTTTTTTAAATTTTATTTTTAGTTGTTGATAGACCTTTATTTTATTTCCTTATTTATATGTGGTGTTGGGAACCAAACCCATTGCTTCAGGCTTATGAGGCAAGCCCTCTAGCACTGAGCTACAACTCCAGCCCCTTTGTAGTATATCTTTAAGTATTTTCTGTAATGTAGTTTTAGTGGTCATGAATTATTTTAGTTTATTCTTATCATGGTAAATTTTTATTTCTTCTTTGATTCTGAATGATAACTTTGCTTTATGTAGCAAACTTGATTGGAAACTGTGTCCTCTTAGAGATTGTATTATGTCATTTCAAGCCCTCCTGACTTTTTAGAATCTGAATTGAGAAGTCTAACGTTGAGTTTCATTGGCCTACCTCTAAATATAAAATTGAATATTTCTCTTGTACTTTTAATATTCTTTTCTGATTCTCAATGTTAGATGTTGATTATGGTGTGCCTTGGATAGTTTCTTCTTTTCTTTTCTTTTTTTTTTTTAATCTTTTTGTTATTAGTGGTTGTGTAGGATTCCTAAATGTGGAGGCTCATCTAATTCCTAAGGCTTGTAGAATTTTGCTGTTATTTTAATGAAAATCTCCCTGATACCATCATTCTGTATTTGTATACCCTCTTCTGTTTTGATGATTTTTATGTTTGGTTTCTTAGTGTTAGTCCAGAGTTTTTGTGTATTCTGATCATTGTCTTTTCTACTCTTTTCTGTCTAATGAATATTCAAGCTCTTTGAGTTGCTCACTAAGCTGTCAATTTAAGGGTCCTATAACCAAAGCTGGTTTTACTGACTCTTGGCATCCCTTCTCATCATTTAAGTTAGGACAGAATGGGAAGTAGTGCCAATTGAAGTCTTTTACTCCTTTAAACAAGGTTGATGTACTCCCAGAGTAGAACTAATACAGAGTTCTAAATGTGAAGTTCAAGTGAATGATGTTTAGTTCTGACCAAACTTTTAGGCTTTATTGTGAGGTATCTTCTGTAGTAAGAATAGTTTTCCTAAGCTCTCCTGGGCACCTGGTTCAGGAGAGGGTGGGATACTGAGAGCTCCACTCTTGGGGCAAACAAAGGGACCAACTTTTTGCTCTTCTCATATAGTTCATCACCCATAAATTTGATCTTTGAAATATCAGACCCACTATGCAAAGTGCCCACTTGCCAGGCTTCTGGGATCTCTCTGGCTAATCCCCCAAACCATTAAATGCAAAGGGAAAGTAAGAAGCATTCCACTACCTGGAATGATGTAGACCCCGGCCTGAGTCCCCCTGGGCTCAGTAGCCCCCCCCCTCCCCCCAGGGAGACTCTAGATTCCAAGGCTGGTACCTGCAGGGACAGTTGATGGTTAGTACTTGTTATGAATTAACTAGCTCCCACAGCAGAAATCTATTCAAAAAGCTGCTGCAAGATGACATCTACCATCAGCTGTTCACTCTGCAGCCAAAAAGAATGGAGCAGCATTCACATACTGAATCTCTATGCCTCCTCTAGGTCACTCAAATTCAGACCTACCCTTTCTTTCTTTGATTCCACTGTGCCTAATTTTCTTATTAATTTTAATCTTTCTGCTTGGGTCACCCCACCCTTCCACAGTGGACCCAAGCTGCAACATTATCAGCTGGATTCCAAGGTATTCTCTCCTGTCCTATGTTCAAGGCACCAAATTTCTGTCCATATGATTCTGAGATTGAGATTTTCCTGTCGCCCATCTCATTAGGAAGCAATATGCCTGCTGCTTCAATCCTGAGTCATGGAGCAACTGTATTCTTCCTCCATTCCATCATTTTTGTACCTCAATTTTATTATATTTTTAAAAGCCCATCCCAAGCTGGTGCCATACTCTTCACTCAATTTTCTTATTTGTCTATCTCAGGAGATAACTTGTAATTCTTAAAGCAGTTTGTTCTTCATATGCCTTTACATTTTTAGATAACATACATTTGCTGCAGTTTCCTGATGTTTGAATATTCAATATAACATTTTTACAATTGGCAGAAGAGGATTTAGGTTTCTCATTCTTTAGCCAAACTTAAACTTCCTTTTTTATTCTCTTCTGATATTGAAGCAGATTTATAAGGATTACCAGTCAGCATATATATTAATATAATTTGTCACAACTGTGGATTTAATCCTCAATTAATATATTTCAATGGCTCTATAATTTTCAATTTTAATGGAACAATTAATTTGGGGGGAGAGTGAGAGGTTTTCTTAGTTTTACATTTTTCCATACATTGCCAAAAGTAATATAAAATTGTTCTCAATATTGAGTTGTGTGTGTGTGTGTGTGTGTGTGTGTGTGTGAGAGAGAGAGAGAGAGAGAGAGAGAGAGAGAGAGAGAGAGATTGAATTTATTGACTACATTTTTCTCTTGAGAAACTCCCTCCCAAGCTAAATTTTCTCTGATTTCAATGCTCCAGGCTGAATAGTTGTCTAGATGGACTGCCTTAACCATGATGCTGGGATTTCTCTACATATCTATCCAGAGTATCTTCTGGCTTCTGAATTACACATCATTCTCTTTCTTGGTTTATTCTAAATCAGGTAGATCTTATCTTCTAGTAAACTCTGGAAAAATAGGTATATTTTAAAGATAACTCTTATTAGAAAATAGAATCATTCTTTCCCTCATATTTTGGCTCAGTATAAAATTTGATATTTGAAGATTTGGGACAGAAACTTTCAAAATAAATGTCTAGTGCTAATGTTCAGACTTAATTTCAACACTTTTTGTGATGACACAATAATCCTGTAGTGCTAATGTAAGGAAATAATTCCTATCCCGCTTTTCTTTCTCAATAATTTTAAGAATTTTCTAAGTCCCTTTCTTCTGAAACTTTATGATGGCTTCAACGTCATATATATTGTTTCATTAATTGTAAAAAATTTTGCATACACTTTATTTGATAAACCTTCCTCTCAGTATAATTACTTTTATAGGATGTTTTAAACTCTACGATTTTAATTTTTTTCTCCTTTGTTCCACTTTCTGAAATAGTTATCAGAACAATTATGATGATCATTCTCATAATTTCAATTTTCAGGAAGAGAATGTCATTCTCTGTATTAAATGGGTATTTAAACTTTTCCTATTTATTTGCTCATTGGTAGTGATATAACCCAGGGCCTTATATATACTAAGTTTATGCTTTACCACTGAAATAAACATCTAGGCCCTTCATGATTTGACCTTCAGCTATTATTTATACCTTTTTCTTATGTTTAGCTATCTCATTAAAATCTAAATGATTTTAAAATTATATTTTGATGATAGTGGCACAAATCTTAATGTAATTAACCCACCATTGAATGATACACTTTAAATAGATGAATATTGTAATATATTACTTACTTCCCAACAAGGGTATTTTACTGAAATGAATGGTTTGTTTATTAAAAGGTAACATACCTAATAGCATAAAAGCACAAAGGATTATAAGAGCCTACTATGAATGATAATAAACCAAAAATTTAAAAAACTTACAAGAATTAATAAACTCTTAAACACATACAATCTACTAATACTGAATTATGAAGAAATAGAAATCTGAACAGACTAAAATGACAAGATTGAATCAGTAAAAAATTCTGTCATCAAAAAAAGCCCCAGAACTGTTGATGGCTTCACTATTGATTGTATAAAACCTTTAAAGAATGAATACCCAACTTCTTAAAACTATTCCCAAAAAGTTGAAGAGGAGAAAATTCTTCCAAACTCATCCATGAGGTCAAAATTACGTACAAAAATCAAATAATGGCAAAAGAAAATGACAGGTTAATATTCTTGATGGACACGGATACAAAATTCTCATCAAAATAATAGCAAACCAAATTAAATAGCACATTAAAAGAATCATTCACCAAATAAATAAAACCATAGAATAAAAGGGAGACATTACAACTGCCATCACAGAAATACAAAAGATAACAAGAAATTATTATAACCTGTCATATGTACACAAACCTACAAAAAAATGCCTAAATTTTGGACACATCATACCTACCAAACTTGAGGCATGAAGAAGTCAAGAATTTGAAGAGAGCAAAAATAAGTATTAAGATTGAATCAGTAAAAAGTTTTCCATCAAAGAAAATCCCAGGCACTTATAGTTTCACTGCTGTGTTCTACCAAATATTTAAATGTAATCAAATTCCAATTATTCTCAATCTATTAAAAAATATGGAGGGGTAGTGCATCAAGCCATCCCATTCCTTGAAGCCAACATTATCCTGATACCAACCACAGATAAGGATATTAGAAAAACCATACTCAATAAATATAGATGTAAAAATTCTCAACAAAATATTAGTAAACCAAATTTAAGAGCACATTGTAAAGATTATTCACCACAATCAAGTGGAATTCACCTCAGAGATGCAAGGAGAGTTCAACTTATGCAAATCAATAAATGTGATACAACACATTAATAGAATCAATGACTAGAACCAAATGATCATTTCAATAAGTGAAACAAAAGTATTTGATGAATGTCAATAACACTTGATGATAAAAATTTTCAACCAATTAGGCAAAAAATAAATGCATATCACAGAATAAAGATCCTATATGACAAACCAACAGCTAACATCATACTTATTAGGAAAAAGTTGAATTCTTTTCCAGTAAGATCCTAATAAAGATAAGAATATTCACTTCCAACACTTTTATTGAACATAACAGGAAGTCATAGTGGGAGCATTAAACAAGAGAAATAAATAAGGGACGTAAGAGAAGAGGGAGTCAAACTGTATATTTACAGATGACATAACCTTATGTATAGAAAAAACTTCAAATATTACTCCAAAAAGCAGTTGGAACTAATAAGTGAATATGGTAAAGTTTCAGTATATAAAATCAATACTCAAAAATATGCACATTTATGAATATTAACAAAATATACTCTAGAAAGAAATCAAGAAAACAATTCCATTAACAATAGCCATAAAAGATAATAAAGTAATGAAGTACCCAGGAATAAATTCATCCAAGAGGTGATTTCTATTATATATATATATATATATATATATATATATATATATATATATACACACACACACACACACACACACACACACACACATATATATCTATATATATATATACATATATATATCATATTGATGAAAGAAATCAGAGGATACAAATAAATGGAAAGATATCCCACATTATTGGATTAGGAGAAAAAAGTAGTCTTCAATGTGCAAACTACCCAAAAGTGATCTAAAGATTCAATAGGATCCCTATCAAAATGTCAATAATATTCTTCACAGAAAATGTAATCCTAAAATACATGTGGAACCACAAGAGACCATGAATAGATGAAGAAATCTGGAACAAAAAGTAAAAAAACAGAAGGTATGACACTACCTGACTTCAAAATATTTACCAAATCAATAGTAATTTAAAAGAGCATGATATTATTATAAAAGCAGACACATAATAGAACAGTAAGATTTAAAATACCTCCATGATTTGCTAGTGACTGATTTTGACAAATGAACTAAGAACACACAATAGGGAAAACAAAGTCTGTTTAATAAATGGTGCAGGACATCAGATAGAGCACTAATCTCTAGGGTAATATAGAAATAAAAAAGCTAAACACCAAAAAATCTAATAACCCAATCAATAATTGGGCCAAGGACCTGAACAGACACTTCTCAGAAGATGATATACAATCAATCAATCAATATATGGAAAAAAAAATGTTCATAATTTCTAGCAATTAGAGAAATGTAAATCAAAACCACTCTAAGATTTCATCTCCTGTCAGAATGGCAGATATTATAAATACAAACAACAATAAGTGTTGGCAAGGATGTGGGGAAAAAAGGCACATCCATACATTGCTGGTGGGACTGCAAATTGGTGTAGCCAGTATGGAAAGCAGTATGGAGATTCCTTGGAAAACTAGAAATGGAACCACCATTTAACCATCTATCCTTCTCCTCAGTCTATACTCAAAGGACTTAAAAACAGCATTCTACAGGGACACAACAAAATCTATGCTTATAGCAGCACAATTCACAACAGATAAACTGTGGAACCAACCTAGATGCTCTTCAGTAGATGAATGGATAAAAATCATGTGGTGTATATACACAATGGAATATTATTCAGTAATAAAAGAGAATAAAATCATGACATTTACACGTAAATGGATTGAGTTGGAGAAGATAATGCTAAGTGAAGTAAGCCAAACCCCCCCAAAACAAATGCCAAATGTTTTCTTTGATATAGGAGGCTGATTCATAGTGGGGCAGGGAGGGGGAGCATGGGAGGAATACACAAACTTTAGATAGGGCAGAGAGGTGGGAAGGGAAGACAGGGGACAGGGGTTAGAAATTATGGTGGATGTGATGGACATCATTATCCAAAGTACTTATATGAAGACATGAATTGGAGTGAGTATACTTTGTATACAACCTGAGATATGAAAAATCATGCTCTATACGTGTAATATAAATTGTAATGCATTAGGCTGTCATATATTAAAAAATTAATAAAAAAATAAATGATCCTGGGGAAACAGCTTATCCACATGTAGAAGAAAGTATACACTTCCCAATTACAAATATCAATTCCAAATAGATTAAAACTTAAATGTAAGACCTGAGACTATGAAAGTACTAGAATATGAGTTAGGGGAAATGCTTCAGGATATTGGCCTAGGCAAAGGATTCTTATATAAGACCCCAGAAACATGGACAACAAATGCAAAAATTGACAAATGGGGTTGCATCATACTAAAATACTTCTGTACAGTGAAGAAAAGACAACAGACATCAGGGATAATCCACAGAATAGGAGAAATATACAACTGATACAGATATTTCTCAAAAGAAAGCCTACAAATGTCCAAGAGATGCATGAAAAATGCTAAACATAACCAACCATTAGGGAAATGCAAATGCAAACAACAAGAAAACCTCATTCCACTTAGAATAGCTAGTATCAAAAAGATAAAATTTAACAAATACTGTGCTAAAATGTAAAGAAAGTGGAACACTTACAAATTGATCGTAATGTTAGTAGAGCAATTACAAGAAATAGTATGGAGATTCCTCAAAAACTGAAAGTAGAACTGTGATATGAATTAGCAAATCTACTAATGGATATACACCAAAAAGAAGTGAATGATATCAATATGTCAAATCTGCACTCCAATGTTTATTACAGCACTATTCACAAGTAGTATTTGTTAATAAAATAGACTGGTTTAATATTCCATGGATTAATTATTTAGCTATTTTCCTGACTCATTAATTAATGTTGGATATTCAGTGTTTGGCTCTTCTAACTAATTTTGGAACCTATGCCATAACTGCAGGGGTTCTGAGAAATTCATGTATTAGTGTTCTCCAGAAATCATCTGACACCGAAGTTGACTGAATGAAATCAATTCTGCTGACTTTTCATGGTCATTTTTTTCTCCTACTTTTAGAGAATCCATCCTTTTGTAGTTTTTCTAGAGGGCAATTTGCTCTCTCTCATTCTGCACTTCACAAGTGCCAATCAAGTTTACACAAAACTATTCTGTCACATACAATGTTATTTTAGTTCTCTTGGCAAGCTTCCTTTTAGCTATAAAAAAATATATTTTATCACCATCAAGTAAAGTCAATTGAGTTATGGCTATTAGTAATGATGACACAAGGGGTATGGATAAATACAATATTACGTTAGGTAGGACTTGTGGATGCCTCTATTGCTCATTAACTTTACTCAGCTCACTAAAATGTCTACAATTCCAATTTTCTGAAAATTTTTCATGAATGGAAGATAATAGCCACAAATATGTTTTCATGAATAAAAATTAAACTAGTATTTTGGATTACATATGACCATGAATATGTAATACATATTAATACATTTAAAAACTGTTATTAACTAAAGTAGACAATTTTGAGAAATTTATGGAATAAACTTGAGTTGCTTTCATGGCTATTGTGGGTGTCATTGCACAATGGCTGTATTATTTGCTGCCTTATTAAAGTTTCTTCACTGGCAATTTTAAGCACCTGATTTGTTGTCACATAAAATACCTTTTACAAGAAGCAGCCTCTCTGTGACTTCCTGGTTTACTTCTTGAGATTAATTTATATTTCTTTTCACCTACCTTTGGAAAAAATAGTGTCTTTATTTTATCAATGGAAACAGGTAATTGGTTAATCATATATTATTACATGCAATTATAAAGAACTTTATTGAAATGTTCATTTTGGAATTTACTACCGCTCATGTATTTTATACATGACAAGTATATGATATTTTCCAGAACAAATAGGACAATATGGTATACTATTTACTTATAAATATCTTAATGGTGTTGAACATTTTAAAAAAATGTTTTACTAGAGCTTTATGTTTATCTGTAGTAGTTGAGGTCATCCCAACATACTGCTCCATGCATAAAAAAATTGATTCAGCTTATGATGCTCCTTTTCCCTTCCCCTTTTCTTTTCTGTTCCCCCGCTTCTCCTTCCTCTAGTCTATAGACTTCCTTTCACTCATATATTAATTTGTTTTTAATTTGTTTCTTATGTAATTTTATCCTTCCTTTCTCCTTTGTTTTACACTAGCTTCCACATATGAGAGGAAACATTTGACCTTTGAGATTCCGAGTTTGGCTAATTTCACTTAGCATGATATTCTCCATTTCCATCCACTTAATGGCAAATTCCATAGTTTCATTATTTTTAATGGCCAAGTAGAATACACACATACACACACACACACACACACACACACACACATACACATCACAATTTCTTGATCCATTCATATATTGATGGGCATCTGGGTTGCTTCCAAAATTTACCTGTTGTGAATCATGGTGCTATATACACTGATGTGACTGTGTTTCTGTATTATGCCAATTTTAGATTTATTGGGAAAATACATAGGAATGGGATAGCTGCATCACAGTTTTTTGAGTAATCTCCATACTGCTTTGCAGAGTTGTTATACTAGTCTTCAGTCCCACCAACAATACACAAGTGTTCTTTTCTCTCTACAACCTCACCAGCATTTATTGTTTTTTTGTATTCTTGATCATTGCCATTCTGGCTGGAGTGAGATGAAATTTTATTGTAATTTTAATTTGTATTTTCCTGATTGCTAGATATGTTGAACATTTTTTTTCATGTATTTATTGGACCTTTGTGTTTTTTCTATTAAGAGGTTTTCATTTAGTTTTTTTGCCCATTACTGAGTAGGTTATTTTTGGATTTTTTGGGTGTTAAAGTTTTAAGAGTTTTTGTATATTCTTAATAGTAATCTCCTATTGAAGGAGGAGCTGGCTCAGATTTCCTCCCATTCTCTAGGCTTTCTCTTCATGCTCTTAATTATTTCCTTATCTGTGCAGGAAATTTTTAGTGTAATGGCATCTTCATTATTGATTGTTGCTTTAATTTCTTGTGCTTTGAGGGTCTTGTTAAAGAAATCTGTGCCAGTACCTATATGACTGAGTGTTGACCCTGTATTTTCTTCCAACAGTTGTAAAGTTTCTGGTCTAATTCTAGTCTTTGATCTATTTTGATTTCATGTTTGTGCAGGGCGAAAGATAGAGGTCTAATTTCATTTTTTTATTATAGCTATCCAGTTTTCCCAACACTATTTGCTTAAAAAACTATCTTTTTTCCAAGACATATTTTTGGTATCCTTGTAAAATATCAGATGGATATAGGTTTATGTGTTTGTCTCTGTGTCTTCTATTCTCTTCCATTGGTGGTCTTCAGGTCTACTGAGGTGCCAATACAATGCTGGTTTTGTTACTACTGCTCTGTAGTATAGTTTCAGATGAGGTATTGTGATGTTTTCTCCTTCATTGTCTTGCTTATTAATGCATTGGCTCTTTGGGGGCTCTAATTCTTCCAAGGAAATTTAACAATTATTTTTTATAATTCTGTGAACATCATTGGTATATTGAGGGGTATTGCATTGAATCACTATGCTGCTCTTGGTAGTATGGCCAGTTTGATAAAATTAATTCTGCCTACACAGTAACATGGAATATCCCTCTATCTTCTAAGGTCTTCTTCAATTTCTTTATTCAATGCTCTATAATTTTAATTGCAGAACTCTTTTGCTTCCTTGATTATATTAATTCCCAAGTATTTGGTGGTGGGTGGGTATTGTGAATGGATGCTTTTCCTGATTTCTTCCACAATTGAATCACTGTTGGCAAATAGGAAAGCTATTGATCTATGTGTGTTGGTCTTACATTGTCCTACCTGGCTAAATTCATTTATAAGACTTAGAAGTCTTCTGATGAAGTTTTTTTTTTAATCTTCTAGATATAGAATCATAGAGTCAGCAAACAGAGATAGTTGTTTAACTTCTTCTTTGCCTGTTTTTATCCCTTTGATTTCCTTTTCTTAACCAATTGCTCTAGCTAATGTTTTGAGGACTATATTGAATGGGAATGGTGAGAGCAGAGAGCCTTGTTTGTTCCTGATTTAATGGAAATACATGTAGTGTATCCTCATTTAGTATTATGTTGGCTTGGGGTTTGTCATAAATGGCCCTTACAATGTTGTAACTTCCTTCAATCTCTAGTTTCTCTAGCATTTTTAGCATGAATGGATGTTGAATTTTATCAAGGGCCTTTTCTGTATCTATATGAGATGATCATATGATTTTTGTTCTTAATTCTGTTTAAGCAATGGATCAAATTTATTGGTTGCATATGTTGAACCAATCTTGCATCCCTGGAATGAAACTCACTTGATCATGGTGTATTATCTTCTTAAGGTATTTTTTTTTCAATATAGGTACTAATATTTTATTTAGGATTTTTGCACCTATGTTCATCAGGAATATGGTTCTGTAATTTTCTTTTCTTGATATGTCTTTGTCTGGCTTTGGTATCAGGGTTATGCTAGCTTCATAAAAAGTTTTTGAAAGTTTTCCTTCCTTTTGTGGAAATTGAAAAAGACTGGTGTTAATTCTTCTGTAAAGGTCTGGTAGAACTCAGCTGAGAATCTATCAGGTTGAGAGATGCTCTTTTTTGGAAGACTCTGAACTGTTATTTCAGTGTTAGTATTGTTATTGATCTATTTAAGATTTCTATATTTTCCTATATAAATTTAGGCAAGCCATACCAGTCTAGAAATTTGTTATGTCTTCTAGATTTCCAGTTTATTAAAGTAAAAATTTTCACAACTTATTGTTGTGAATCTGATAATCCTCTGGATTTCATAGGGTCTTTAGTAATATCTCCTTTGGCATTCATGATCTTATTGATTTGCTTCTTCTCACTTTTTCTTTTGGTTATTCAACTCTTTCTTACATTGGTCCTATGTATTGTATTCTTATTTTCAATTTTATTGATTTCAGCTTTGATCTTAATTATTTCCTGTCTTCTACTTCTACTGTAGGTTGATTTGTTTTTTCTTTTTCTAAGGTCTTGAGGTGGAACATAAGTTTGTTTGAGTACTAATTTTTTAAATGTATGCACTCAATGCTATAAATTTGTCTCATAAAACTGCTTTTATACCATCCAATAAATTTTATATGTGGTGTTTTTGTTCTTGTTTATTTCTAAGAATTTCTTGATTTCTATTTTCTTTCTTTGATCCATTATTTATTCAAGAGAATATTGTTAAGTCTCCAAGGCTATGTGGTTTTTACTACTTTTTCTTGCTGTTAATTTCTACCTTTATTCTATTATGATCTGGTAGAATACATGGAATTACATCAATTTTTGTTATATTTGCTAAGATTTGCCTAAAGTATGGTCTATTTTGGGAAAAATTCCATGTACAAGTAAGAAGGTAAATTCAGTTATTTTGGATATGCCATTAAGTCCATTTGATTTATGGTGTTGTGTAAGTTAGAGATACCTCTATTGATTTTTTTGTTTTGATGACTTGTCTATTGGTAATAAGGGTGTATTGAAATACCCTGGTGTTATTTTGATGAGGTGTATGTGATATTTAATGTCATGGAGTATTTTTCTTTTTTTCATATCTCTGTATATAAAGTATGTTCATGCCAACTTATGCCTTTATACATGTACTTTGTTGGTTTTTTTTGCATTACAATTCTTAATACACATATATACCACAATTTTTCATATCTCTGTTTGTATATAAAGTATTTTGACACCCAATTCAAGTCTTCATACATGTACTTTGTAAAATGATGTTCATCACATTCCACCATCATTGCTAATCCCCTGCCCCCTTCCTTTCCCTCTCACCTCTCTTCTCTATCTAGAATTCATCTATTCCTCCCATGCTCTCCCTTCCTACCCCAATATGAGTCAACCTCCTCATACCAAAGAAAACATTCAGCATTTGTTTTTTGGGGGATTGGCTGACTTCACTTAGCATTATCTTCTCCAATGCCATCAATTTATCTGAAAATGCAATGATTTTATAGTTTTTTAATGCTGAGTAAAATTCCATTATGTATGTATGCCATATTTTTTTTTATTCATTCATCCACTGAAGGCATCTAGGTTGGCTCCACAGTTTAGCTATTGGGAATTGTAATCAGAGAAATGCAAATCAAAACTACTCTAAGGGCTGGGGATGTGTCTCAAGCAGTAGTGCACTCGCCTGGCATGTGTGCAGCCCGGGTTCCATCCTCAGCACCACATACAAGAAAAAATGTTGTGTCTGTTCTAAACTAAAAAATAAATATTAAAAATCCTCTCTCTCTCTCTCTCTTAAAAAAAAAAAACCTACTCTAAGATATCATCTCACTCCAGTGAGAATGGCAAGTATTATGAAGACAAACAACAATAAGTGTTGGTGAGGATGTGGGGGAAAAGGTACACTCATACATTGCTGGTGGGACTGCAAATTGGTGCAGCCAATTTGGAAAGCAGTATGGAGATTCCTTGGAAATCTGGGAATGGAACCACCATTTGACCTAGCTATTCATCTCCTCGTACTATACCCAAAAGACTTAAACAGCATACTACAGGGACACAGCCACATCAATGTTCATGGAGTATTTTTCCATCTAACCGGGCACATTGACTTTTGGGAGCATAAATGTTTTCTATGGTCATTTTGTTGTTGTTGTTGTTGTTGGATTGTTCCCTTTATTAGGATGTAAAGGCCTTCTTTGTCTTTTCTGAATAATTTTTACTTAAATTACAATATGATGAGGAGATCCAACATGGCGGCGGGCGCGTAGAGATCAAGTCTCTGACCTCTTCAGCTGTGCGGGCACAGGGAGTCGTAAACAGTCTAATTTCTGTTTGCTCAGGATCACTAGGCAATGCTGAGCTGACGTGGATCTGGGGCGAACAGTCTGAGCCTCTCAAAACACACACAGAGCCCGGATCGGCTGAATTCAAGCTCCCATTCACCTGCTTCCCGCAGACAAACAGCTGTGACTCAGCACTAATCCATCCAGCTGAAACAACTGGTCAGCCCTTCTGATCCTACGGAGGTAAATGCCAACCGAGCCTTCATAGGTAGTGGCCACAGGTTTGAAATGGGGCTTGGGAGAGACAATAATTACCCACCCATTGCATTGGTCACCCGGAAAAGGGAAACGAACTGTCGCCATTTGCAAGAGATACCACCATGGCAGAGAACTGACGTCACCAGACTGCGGTGGAGGAGATAACTTCATTGAAACCTGCGGCTACAGTGACTTCTTCCCTTCCCTTCTAATACCTTTCCTCCCAAGCATCAAATAAATTTATAGGAGTAAACAGTAACTCAGCAGTCAAACAGAACAAGAAGTAACATGAGCAGCATGAAAAAGCAAGGAAGAAAAGGAGTAAAAACAATGCAGGACAGCCTAAATATTCAGGAGGACCTAGAGTCATCAGAAAAATGGTCATATAAAGAACTCAAGGAACACCTTAGACAGATGGAATGGAACATTAAAGAGGATATGAGACAGCAAATTCAAACAGTGAAAGAACACATTGAAAACGAATTACATAAACAGATAAAAGCAGAAGTTAAGCATCTTTATCAGGAGATAGAGATTATAAAAAAAATCAAACAATAATTCTAGAAATGAAGGAAACTATAAACCAAATAAAAAACTCAAATGAGAGTATTACTAACAGAATGGAGCAAGTAGAAGCCAGAACGTCAGATAATGAAGACAAAATATATCATCTTGAAAAGAGTCTAGCCAACTCAGAAAGGCTCGTAAAAAATCATGAGAAAAACATCCAAGAGTTATGGGATAACATAAAAAAACAAACTTAAGAGTCATCGGGATAGAAGAAGGTACAGAGATTCAATCCTAGGGAATGAGTAACCTGCTGAATGAAATAATTACAGAAAACTTTCCAGAAATAAAAAAGGAAACAGATATACAAATTGTAGATGCATACAAGACACCGAGCACACAAAATCACAGTAGACCAATGCCAAGACACATTGTTATAAAGATATCCAATATACAGAACAAAGAGAAAATATTAAAAGCAACAAGAGAAAGGAGGCAGATTACATTCAGGGGTAAACCAATAAGGTTAACAATGGATTTTTCATCACAGACGCTGAAAGCAAGAAGGTCATGGAACAATGTATTTCAAACACTGAAAGACAATGGATGCCAACCAAGAATTCTGTATCCAGCAAAATTAAGCTTCATGTATGACAACAAAATAAAAATCTTTCACGATAAACAAAAGTTAAAAGAATTTGCATCCAGAAAACTAGCATTGCAAAGCATCTTGAGCAAAACACTACACGAGGAAGAAATGAAAAACAATAAACAAAACCATCAGTGGGAAGTGCCTCAGTAAAGACAGAGGGCGACAGGAAAGATAATCACGGAGAAACAAACTAATTTTTTTTTTTAAAAAGGATAAACAATCAAACATGGATGGAAGTTCAAACCATATATCAATAGTAACTCTGAAGGTTAATGGCTTAAACTCTCCAATAAAGCAACATAGGCTGGTATCATGGATTAAAAATCAAATCCAACAATATGCTGCCTCCAGGAGACACATCTGATTGGAAAAGACATACACAGGCTGAAGGTGAAAGGATGGGAAAAAATATACCATGCACACAGTCCTCATAAGCAAGCAGGGGTGGCCATCCTCATATCAAATAAAATCGATTTCAAGACTAAGTTAATCAAAAGGGATAAGGAAGGACATTATATACTGTTAAAAGGAACCATTCACCAACAAGACAACAATTATCAATATTTATGCACCAAATAATGGTGCTGCAACATTCATAAAACAAATTCTCCTCAAGTTCAAGAATCAAATAGACCACAACAAAATAATTATGGGTGACTTCAACACACCTCTCTCACCATTGGACAGATCCTCCAAACAAAGGTTGATAAAGAAACTATAGAACTCAATACCACAATCAATAACCTAGACTTAACTGACATATATAGAATTTATCAACCATCATCAAATGGATATACTTTTTTCTCAGCAGCACATGGATCATTCTCAAAAATAGACCATATATTATGCCATAGGGCAACCCTCATTAAATATAAAGGGGTGGAGATAATACCATGCATTTTATCTGATCATAATGGAATGAAATTGGAAATCAATGATAAAAGAAGGAAGGAAAAATCCTACATCATATGGAAAATGAACAATATATTACTGAATGATCAATGGGTTACAGAAGACATAAAGGAGGAAATAAAAAAATTCTTAGAGATAAATGAACATACAGACACAACATATCAGAATCTATGGGACACAATGAAGGCAGTTTTAAGAGGGAAATTCATCGCCTGGAGGTCATTCCTCAAAAAAAAGAAAAACCCAACAAATAAATGAGCTCACACTTCATCTCAAAGCCCTAGAAAAGGAAGAGCAAAACAACAGCAAATGTAGCAGAAGGCAAGAAATAATTAAAATCAGAGCGGAAATCAATGAAATTGAAACAAAAGAAACTATTGAAAAAATTAACAAAACTAAAAGTTGGTTCTTCGAAAAAATAAATAAGATCGACAGACCTTTAGCCATGCTAACGAAGAGAAGAAGAGAGAGAACTCAAATTACTAACATACGGGATGAAAAAGGCAATATCACAGGCGGTCTGATTCTGGCAGACTGCCCTGCGGCTACAGAAGGCATGGCGCCACAGAGAAGGGATTTAATAGTAAGCAGGGAGATAAGGGCCTGGGACATGGTGGTATCCCAACTGCCAAGCGGGCACTGACCCCCGGGCTGAGTTCGGGATTGCAGACGGGGAAGGAAGCGGTACAGTCCCTTCCCCCACAAGGGACACTCCACTAAGGCAACCAGCGGCCACCATCTTGGAGAGCTGAAGTATCCACCGCCATTCTCCGACAGATTGCAACAACAAGACAGGTGTGTGTCACTCAGTTCAGCCCCCATACATAGGGGGATTTCGCATAAATTCTCTCCTAGACTTTCAGGGGAAGGGAGTATCACAGTGAGCCTGCATAAAGACTAAGGGAGAATTAGAGGCACCGGACCTTCAACTCCCCCTCCCATCGGCAGGCAAAAGAAAACCTGTCTAGCCAGCGCTGGGGGAGGGGCAAGCAGAAAAAATCAAAACCATAGAGTCCCGGGGATCCCAAAAGCCAACGGTGTGACCCCGGAGATCCAGGCTGTCTGATTCTGGCGGCCTGCCCCGCGGCTACAGAAGGCGTGGCGCCACAGTGCCGGGGATCCCAAAAGCCAATGGTGTGACCCAGGAGATCCAGGCGGTCTGATTCTGGCGGACTGCCCCGCGGCTACAGAAGGTGTGGCGCCACAGAGAAGGGATGAAATAGTAAGCAGGGAGATAAGGGCCTGGGACATGGTGGTATCCCAACTGCCAAGCGGGCACTGACCCCCGGGCTGAGTTCGGGATTGCAGACGTGGAAGGAAGCGGTACAGTCCCTTCCCCCACAAGGGTCACTCCACTAAGGCAACCAGCGGCCACCATCTTGGAGAGCTGAAGTATCCACCGCCATTCTCCGACAGATTGCAAAACCAAGACAGGTGTGTGTCACTCAGTTCAGCCCCCATACATAGGGGGATTTCGCATAAATTCTCTCCTAGACTTTCAGGGGAAGGGAGTATCACAGTGAGCCTGCATAAAGACTAAGGGAGAATTAGAGGCACCTGACCTTCAACCCCCCCTCCCATCAGCAGCCAAAACAAAACCTGTCTAGCCAGCGCCGGGGGAGGGGTAAACAAACAGAAAAAATCAAAACTATAGAGAGCCGGGGATCCCAAAAGACAACGGTGTGACCCCGGAGATCCAGGCTGTGTGATGCGTGCGGCCTGCCCCGCGGCTACAAAGGCGTGGCGCTGCAGACAAGGGATTAACTAGCAAGCAGGAAAATAAGTGGTTGCCACGAAGTGGAATCCCGCCAGCCTAGCCCGCACTGACCCCCGGGCTGAGTACGGGATTTCAGACGGGGAAGGAAGCGGTACAGTTCTATTCACCACAAGGGAAACAAAACAATAGAGTGCCGGGGTTCCCAATAGCCACCCTCCACACCCAACAAACGGCAGGCCCAGAGTACAGTTTGAACTGCCGAGAACCATCACTCAGGGAAAATCTGGTCTAGCCGGAGAAACCAAGACTAGCAGGAGAAACCAGGAGACTAGAGGCAAGGCCCTCGCGACTGAGCAGCTGTAAACTGCAGGCCCGCCGGCGACAGCTCACCCACTGCCCGCGTAACTGGGCGGTAGGAGAACGCCCACCCGCTGGCGACTGATCACCTGCTCGCGGCCTGTGATACTGGGCGGCTGGAGACTGCCCGCCTGCCGTGACAGGGAGCTGAAACCAAACAGAGACAGTCCAGTCACACCCCCCCATTAGGGCACCCCGGCAAGGAGACTGGGGCCCGTCATAGCAGAGTAGTGTCGTCACTGGAGCTCGGACGTCGGAATTCCTTCCCAGCGGAATCCAAGTTAGCAGGCATAGTTTAACAACACAAAGGAGAGACATCAGAGTAATACAGAAACAAAACAAATCTATAGAAGAGAGCAGAAACACGACAATCAAAAAGAGCTGGAAAGTAACGTGGACAACATGAGAAAACAAGGGAAAAAAGGATTACAAACAATGCAAGACAACCCAATTCTACAGGAGGACATAGAAACATCAGAAACAGGGATAGCGAAAGAACTCAAGGCATACCTAACTCGAATGGAAAGGAATATTAGAGAAGACATGAGACAGCAAGTCCAAGAAATAAAAGTATATTTTGAAAATGAATTAAACAAACAAATTCAAATGGCAAAGAACGAGCTCTACCAGGAGATAGAGATCTTAAAAAAAAATCAAACAATAATCCTAGAATTACAGGAAACTATAAACCAAATTAAAAACTCAAACGAGAATATTACAAATAGACTTGATCAAGTAGAAGTCAGAACATCAGATAATGAAGACAAGGTTTATCAACTTGAAAAGAATATAGTCAACACAGAAAAGATGCTTAAATCCCATGAGCAATCTATTCAAGAGATATGGGATTTCATAAAAAAACCAAATCTGAGAGTCATAGGGATAGAAGAAGGCACAGAGTTTCAAACCAAAGGAATGGACAGCATATTAAATGAAATAATTCTAGAAAACTTCCCAGAGATGAAAGATGGAATGGATTGCCAAATCCTGGAAGCCTACAGGACCCCAAACATTCAAATCCATAATAGACCAACTCCAAGACATATAATTATGAAGATAGCCAACGTAGAGAACAAGGAGAGAATATTAAAAGCCACGAGAGAAAAGAGGCAGATTACATTCAGGGGTAAACCAATTAGGTTAACGACTGATTTCTCATCACAAACTTTGAAAGCGAGAAGATCCTGGAATAATGTATTTCAAACGCTGTAAAATAATGGATTCCAACCAAGAATACTATATCCAGCAAAATTGAGCTTCAAATTTGACAATGAAATTAAAATCTTTCACGATAAACAAAAGCTAAAAGAATCTGCAGCAAGAAAACCAGCTCTGCAAAGCATTTTGAACAAAACACTACAAGAAGAGGAATGGAAAAATAGTGCCCAAAACTAACAGCAGGAGGTATCTCAGTAAAGGGGGAGAAGAATAACCAAAATCAAAACTAGCCAAACTAAAATAAATAAATAAAGAAGCATGACTGGAAGTACAAATCATATCTCAATTGTAACCTTAAATGTTAATGGCCTAAATTCACCAATTAAGAGACATAGGCTAGTAACCTGGATCAAGAAAACAAATCCAACAATATGCTGCCTTCAGGAGACTCATATGATAGGAAAAGACATACACAGGCTGAAAGTAAAAGGTTGGGAAAAATCATACCACTCACACGGCCCTCGGAAGCAAGCAGGAGTGGCCATACTCATATTGAATAAAATCAACTTCAAACCTAAGTTAATCAAAAAGGATAAAGAAGGTCACTATATACTGTTAAAAGGAACCATCCACCAACAAGACATAACAATCATCAATTTGTATGCACCAAACAATGGAGCTGCAACGTTCATAAAACAAACTCTCCTCAAGTTCAAGAGTCAAATAGACCACAACACAATAATTATGGGTGACTTCAACACACCGCTCTCGCCATTAGACAGATCCTCTAGACAAAAGCTGAATAAAGAAACTATAGAACTCAACAGCACAATCAATAACCTAGACTTAACCGACATATATAGAATATATCAACCATCATCAAGTGGGTATACGTTCTTCTCAGCAGCACATGGATCCTACTCAAAGATAGACCATGTATTATGCCATAAGGCAACTCTTAGTAAATATAAAGGTGTGGAGATAATACCATGCACCATATCTGATCATAATGGAATGAAATTGGAAATCAATGATAAAAGAAGGAAGGAAAAATCCTACATAACATGGAAAATGAACAATAAGTTATTGAATGATCAATGGGAAGACATAAAGGAGGAGATGAAAAAATTCTTAGAATCAAATGATAACACAGACACAACATACCGGAATCTATGGGACACAATGAAAGCAGTTTTAAGAGGGAAATTCATTTCTTGGAGTTCTTACCTCAAAAAAAGAAAAAACCAACAAATAAATGAACTCACGCAACACCTCAAAAACCTAGAAAAGGAAGAGCAAAACAACAGCAAATGTAGTAGAAGACAAGAAATAATTAAAATTAGAGCAGAAATCAACGAAATTGAAACAAAAGAAACCATTGAAAAAATTGATAAAACTAAAAGTTGTTTCTTTGAAAAAATAAATAAGATAGACAAGCCTTTAGCCATGCTAACAAAAAGAAGAAGAGAGAGAACTCAAATTACTAACATACGGGATGAAAAAGGCAATATCACAACAGACACTACAGAAATACAGAAGATAATTAGAAAGTATTTTGAGACCCTATATTCCAATAAAATAGAAGATAATGAAGATATCGATAAATTTCTTAAGGCATATGATTTGCCCAGATTGAGACAGGAAGACAAACACAATTTAAACAGACCAATAACAAAAGAAGAAATAGAAGAAGCCATCAAAAGACTACCAACCAAGAAAAGCCCTGGACCGGATGGGTATACAGCGGAGTTCTACAAAACCTTCAAAGAAGAATTAATACCAATACTTTTCAAGCTATTTGAAGAAATAGAAAAAGAAGAAGCTCTTCCAAATTCATTCTATGAGGCCAACACCACTTTGATCCTAAAACCAGGCAAAGATACTTCAAAGAAAGAAAACTACAGACCAATATCTCTAATGAACTTGGATGCAAAAATTCTCAATAAAATTCTGGCGACTCGAATACAAAAACATATTAGAAAACTTGTGCACCATGATCAAGTAGGATTCATTCCTGGGATGCAAGGATGGTTCAATATACGGAAATCAATAAATGCTATTCACCACATCAATAGACTTAAAGACAAGAACCACATGATCATCTCGATGGATGCAGAAAAAGCATTTGACAAAGTACAGCATCCCTTTATGTTCAAAACATTAGAAAAACTAGGGATAACAGGAACTTACCTCAACATTGTAAAAGCTATTTATGCTAAACCTCAGGCTAGCATCATCCTGAACGGAGAAAAACTGAAGGCATTTCCTCTAAAATCTGGAACAAGACAGGGATGCCCTCTATCACCACTTCTATTCAATTTACTTCTCGAAGTACTAGCCAGAGCAATTAGACAGACAAAAGAAATTAAAGGCATAAAAATAGGAAAAGAAGAAATTAAACTATCACTATTTGCGGATGACATGATAATATACTTAACAGACCCAAAAGAGTCTACAAAGAAGCTGCTAGAGTTAATAAATGAATTCAGCAAAGTGGCAGGTTATAAAATCAACACGCATAAATCAAAGGCATTCCTGTATATCAGCAACAAAACCTCTGAAATGGAAATAAGGAAAACCACTCCATTCACAATATCCTCAAAGAAAATAAAATACTTGGGAAGCAACCTAACAAAAGAGGTGAAAGATTTATACAATGAAAACTACAGAACCCTAAAGAGAGAGATAGAAGAAGATCTCAGAAGATGGAAAAATGTACCCTGTTCATGGATAGGCAGAACTAACATCATCAAAATGGCAATATTACCCAAAGTTCTCTACAGGTTTAATGCGATGCCAATCAAAATTCCAATGGCATATCTTGTAGAAATAGAGAAAGCAATCATGAAATTCATATGGAAAAACAAAAGACCCAGAATAGCAAAAGCAATTCTAAGCAGGAAGTGTGAATCTGGAGGTATAGCGATACCGGAGGTCAAACTGTACTACAAAGCAATAGTAACAAAAACAGCATGGTACTGGTACCAAAACAGGCAGGTGGACCAATGGTACAGAATAGAAGACACAGAGACTAATCCACAAAGTTACAACTATCTTATATTTGATAAAGGGGCTAAAAGAATGCAAGGGAGGAAGGATAGCATCTTCAACAAATGGTGCTGGGAAAATTGGAAATCCATATGCAACAAAATGAAATTGAATCCCTTTCTTTCGCCATCCACAAAAATTAACTCAAAATGGATCAGGGAGCTAGGTATCAAATCAGAGACACTGCGTCTGATAGAAGAAAAAGTTGGATACGATTTACATATTGTGGGGTCAGGCTCCAAATTCCTTAATAGGACACCCATAGCCCAAGAGTTAACAACAAGAATAAACAAATGGGACTTACTTAAACTAAAAAGTTTTTTCTCAGCAAGAGAAACAATAAAAGAGGTAAATAGAGACCCTACATCCTGGGAACAAATTTTTACCCCCCACACCTCCGATAGAGCCCTATTATCCAGAATGTACAAAGAACTCAAAAAATTAAACAATAAGATAACAAATAACCCAATTAACAAATGGGCCAAGGACCTGAACAGACACTTCTCAGAGGAGGACATACAATCAATCAACAAGTACATGAAAAAATGCTCACCATCTCTAGCAATCAGAGAAATGCAAATCAAAACCACCCTAAGATACCATCTCACTCCAGTAAGATTGGCAGCCATTATGAAGTCAAACAACAATAAGTGTTGGCGGGGATGTGGGGAAAAGGGCACACTTGTACACTGCTGGTGGGGCTGCAAAATGGTGAGGCCAATTTGGAAAGCAGTATGGAGATTCCTGGGAAAGCTGGGAATGGATCCACCATTTGACCCAGCTATCGCCCTTCTCGGACTATTCCCTGAGGACCTTAAAGGAGCGCTCTATAGGGATACGGCTGCATCAATGATTATAGCGGCACAATTCACAATAGCTAGACTGTGGAACCAACCTAGATGCCCCTCAATAGATGAATGGATAAAAAAAATGTGGCATATATACACAATGGAGTATTATGCAGCACTAAGAAATGACAAAATCATAGAATTTGCAGGGAAATGGATGGCATTAGAACAGATTATGCTAAGTGAAGCTAGCCAAGCCCTAAAAAACAAATGCCAAATGTCTGCTTTGATATAATGAGAACAACTAAGAACAGAACAGGAAGGAAGAGCATGAGGAAAAGACTACAGTAAACAAAGACGAATGGGGGGAGAGAAACGGGGAGAGAAGGGAAAGCACATGGAAATGGTAGGAGACCTTCAATGATACATAAAATTATAAGAGGTTATGAGGGGCAAGGGGGAAGGAAAATGAGGGAGAGAATTGAACAACAGCAGGGGAGGTAGAGAGGGAAGATGGGAGGGGAGGGGAGGGGAGGGGGGATAGTAGGGGATAGGAAAGGTAGCAGAATACAACAGTCACTAATATGGCATTATGTAAAAATGTGAATATGTAACAGATGTGATTCTGCAATCTGTATTTGGGGTGAAAATGGGAGTTCAAAACACAATTTGAGTCAAATGTATGAAAGATGATATATCATGAACTATGTAATGCTTTAAATAATCAATAAAAAAATGTAGCAGAAGGCAAGAAATAATTAAAATCAGAGCGGAAATCAATGAAATTGAAACAAAAGAAACTATTGAAAAAATTAACAAAACTAAAAGTTGGTTCTTTGAAAAAATAAATAAGATCGACAGACCTTTAGCCATGCTTACGAAGAGAAGAAGAGAGAGAACTCAAATTACTAACATATGGGATGAAAAAGGCAATATCACAGCAGATGCTACAGAAATTCAGAAGACAATTAGAAATTATTTTGAAAACCTATACTCTAATAAAATAGAAGATAGTGAAGACATCGATAAATTTCTTAAGTCATATGATTTGCCCAGACTGAGTCAGGAGGATACACACAATTTGAACAAACCAATATCAATGGATGAAATTGAAGAAGCAATCAAAAGACTACCAACCAAGAAAAGCCCAGGACTGGATGGGTATACAGCGGAGTTTTACAAAACCTTTAAAGAAGAATTAATACCAATACTTTTCAAGTTATTTCAGGAAATAGAAAATGGGGGAGCTCTTCCCAATTCATTCTATGAGGCCAACATCACCCTGATTCCGAAACCAGACAAAGACACCTCAAAGAAAGAAAACTATAGACCAATATCTCTAATGAACCTAGATGCAAAAATCCTCAATAAAATTCTGGCGAATCAGATACAAAGGCACATCAAAAAAATTGTGCACCATGATCAAGTGGGATTCATCCCTGGGATGCAAGGATGGTTCAATATATGGAAATCAATAAATGTTATTCACCACATCAATAGACTTAAAAATAAGAACCATATGATCATCTCGATAGATGCAGAAAAATATTCGGCAAAGTACAGCATCCCTTTATGTTCAAAACATTAGAAAAACTAGGGATAACAGGAACTTACCTCGACATTATAAAAGCTATCTATGCTAAGCCTCAGGCTAGCATCATTCTGACTGGAGAAAAGTTGAAGGCATTCCCTCTAAAATCTGGAACAAGACAGGGATGCCCTCTATCACCACTTCTATTCAATATAGTTCTCGAAACACTGGCCAGAGCAATTAGACAGATGAAAGAAATTAAAGGCATAAAAATTGGAAAAGAAGAACTTAAATTATCACTATTTGCAGATGACATGATTCTATATCTGGAAGACCCAAAAGGGTCTACAAAGAAACTACTAGAACTAATAAATGAATTCAGCAAAGTGGCAGGATATAAAATCAACACACATAAATCAAAGGCATTTCTGTATATCAGCGACAAAACTTCTGAAACGGAAATGAGGTAAAACACTCCATTCACAATATCCTCAAAAAATAAAATAAAATACTTGGGAAGCAACCTAACAAAAGAGGTGAAAGATTTATACAATGAAAACTACAGAACCCTAAAGAGAGAAGTAGAAGAAGATCTTAGAAGATGGAAAAATATACCCTGTTCATGGATAGGCAGAACTAACATTATCAAAATGGCGATATTACCAAAAGTTCTCTATAGGTTTAATGCAATGCCAATCAAAATCCCAACGGCATTTCTTGTAGAAATAGAGAAAGCAATCATGAAATTCATATGGAAAAATAAAAGATCCAGAATAGCAAAAGCAATTCTAAGCAGGAAGTGTGAATCAGGTGGTATAGGATACCAGATTTCAAACTATATTACAGAGCAATAGTGACAAAAACAGCATGGTACTGGTACCAAAACAGGCGGGTGGACCAATGGTATGGAATAGAGGACACAGAGACCAATGCACAAAATTACAACTATCTTATATTTGATAAAGGGGCTAAAAGAATGCAATGGAGGAAGGATAGCATCTTCAACAAATGGTGCTGGGAAAATTGGAAATCCATATGCAACAAAATGAAACTGAATCCCTTTCACTCGCCATGCACAAAAGTTAACTCAAAATGGATCAAGGAGCTTGATATCAATTCAGAGACTCTGCGTCTCATAGAAGAAAAAGTTGGCTCCGATCTACATATTGTGGGGTCGGGCTCCAAATTCCTCAATAGGACACCCATAGCCCAAGAGTTAATAACAAGAATCAACAAATGGGACTTCCTTAAACTAAAAAGTTTTTTCTCAGCAAGAGAAACAATAAGAGAGGTAAATAGGGAGCCTACATCATGGGAACAAATTTTTACTCCTCACACTTCAGATAGAGCCCTAATATCCAGAGTATACAAAGAACTCAAAAAATTAGACAATAAGATAACCAATCACCCAATCAACAAATGGGCCAAGGACCTGAACAGACACTTCTCAGAGGAGGATATACAATCAATCAACAAGTACATGAAAAAATGCTCACCATCGCTAGCAGTCAGAGAAATGCAAATCAAAACCACCCTAAGATATCATCTCACTCCAGTAAGATTGGCAGCCATTATGAAGTCAAACAACAACAAGTGCTGGCAAGGATGTGGAGAAAAGGGTACACTTGTACATTGCTGGTGGGACTGCAAATTGGTGTGGCCAATTTGGAAAGCATTATGCAGATTCCTGAGAAAGCTGGGAATTGAACCACCATTTGACCCTGCTATTGTCCTTCTCGGACTATTCCCTGAAGACCTTAAAAGAGCATGCTACAGGGATACTGCCACATCAATATTCGTAGCAGCACAATTCACAATAGCTAGACTGTGGAACCAACACAGATGCCCTTCAATAGATGAATGGATTTAAAAAAATGTGGCATTTATACACCATGGAGTATTACGCAGCACTAAAAAATGACAAAATCATGGAATTTGCAGGGAAATGGATGGCACTAGAGCAGATTATGCTTAGTGAAGCTAGCCAATCCCTAAAAAACAAATACCAAATGTCTTCTTTGATATAATGAGAGCAACTATGAACAGAGCAGGAAGGAAGAGCAGGAAGAAAAGATTAACATTAAACAGAGTCATGAGATGGGAGGGAAAGGGAGAGAAAAGGGAAATTGCATGAAAATGAAGGGAGACCCTCATTGCTATACAAAATTACATATAAGAGGTTGTGAGGGGAATGGGAAAATAAACAAGGAGAGAAATGAATTACAGTAGATGGGGTAGAGAGTGAAGATGTGAGGGAAGGGGAGGGGGGGATAGTAGGGGATAGGAAAGTTAGCAGAATAAAACAGTTACTAATAGGTCATTATGTAAAATTGTGGATGTGTAACCCACATGATTCTGCAATCTGCATTTGGGGTAAAAATTGGGAGTTCATAACCCACTTTAATCTAATGTATGAAATAGGATATGTCAAGAGCTTTGTAATGTTGTTAACAACCAATTTAAAAAAAATTCAAAAAAAAAAAAGAAAAAGAAAGAAGAGAGAGCGAGAGAGAGAGAGAGAGAGAGAGAGAGAGAGAGAGAGAGAGAGAGAGAAATTTTACTATTTATTTTTCAGTGGACACAACATCTTTATTTTTTTAATGTGGTGCTGAGGATCGAACCCAGCGTCCTGCGCATGCCAGGTGAGCACATTACCACTTGAGCCACATCCCCAGCCCCTGTATTTTTCTTTATGATTTCTTAAAATAATCTTTCTTCCCCTTTATCTCTCTTCTGAAACACCCATAATGTGTGATGGTTCCTCAGATGGTATTTCAAAAGTCTCTTAACTTCTGTTCACATTTCTTCATTCTTGTTCTTTCTGCTCCTCATACTCAATAATTTTGATTGGATCATTGATTCTTTTCTTTACCTGTGTAAATCTGCAACTAAACCCCTCTAAATAAACTTTTACTTGCAAAAATAAATAAATAAATAAATAAATAAATAAGTTACAATATGACAGATATGACAATATCTGATATGACAATAGCTATTTCTGCATGTTGTTTTGTTTTTTTTATAATGTCTGAAATATTTTTTGCCATCCTTTTACCTTCAGCCTGTGGGTATCCATGCCTTTAAGATGGGTAACTTCTAAATAACATGTAGTTGGATTTTGTTTTTTGATTCATTCTGCTTATCTGTTTCTTTTAATTGGGAAATTTAATTGGGGAGTTAACATTCAGCATTAGTATGGATATGTGACTGTGCTTTCCTGCATTTTTTGTTGTTGTTGTTATATTTTATCCTGTTTTGATTCTCATTTAGTGGATTATTCTTCTATTGAACTTCCTCTGTTTGTGAACTTTGAAAATAGTTTTTTAATTCCTCTGTCTGAACTTTGAGTATTATTTGTAGTGTTGGATTGTTGTTCATGAATTCTTTTTGTTTATTCTTGTAATGTTTTTGTTTTCCTCTCAAATTTGAAACTAAGTTTTGTGGGTATATTAAACTTGGAAGATAGTTATTTTCTTTTAGGGTTTGGAATATCTCATTCCAGAACCTCCTGGACAGAGAAATCAGAAGTTAGCCTTACTGGTTTGCCTCTATATGTGACCTGATGTTTTTCTCTTGTGGCTTTTAATATTATTTCCTTGTTTTCTATGTTAGGAATTTTGATTATACTATGTCTTGGCAAGCTTCTCATATGACTGGGTCTATGGGGTCCCAAAAGCCTTCTTTATAAGAATATCTATATCATTTCTGATGTAGGAGAAGTTTTCTATAACTATCTCATTGAAAATATTCTTTATGCCTTTCATTTGTATACTCATGTTCTCTTCTATCCCAATGATTCCCAGGTTTGGCCTTTTAAAGTTGTCCCAGATTTTTGTATATTATGGTCATATTCTATGATTTATTTTCCTTCACTGCCTTCAGTTTATTCAAGATCATATATCCTGTCTTTGATACCTAAATTTCTGTCTTCAGGGGAGGTGGTTCTATTTTCTACACCATCTAATCTGTTATTGATGCTTTTAAGTGAGTTTGTAATTTGGTTGATCTTGTCTTTCATTTCATGTAGTTCTGCTTGGTTTCTTTTTACTATTTCTATTTCTTTATGAAGTGGTTCTTTCATGTTCTGTAATTGCTCTCTTAATTCCTTACTTAGATCTTATTTTATTTCATTGGACATTTTGATAACCAGTTTTTTATAATCTGTCTCTGGGTTTTCATCTACCTCACTATCAGTGCTTTCCTTTGTTAGGGGATTATGGATTGGGGTGGGGGGATATTTGTCTGCCTGTTTTCTCATGCTTTCCAAGGTATTGTTCTTGTCATTAGTTGAAGTAGAGTCCTCTCTCTCTTTTTTTCTTTTTTTGTACATCTCCTTTTGTGTGTATTTATCTTATTTGTTCTGAAGCTTCTTTCTGTTTTTGATGTATGAGTAGATATCAAGGTGTGAGACCTAAGTTCCCTCTTTGGTTGTTCATATTAGTGTTAAGAGAGAGAACAGCAGTTTGTGTGACCCACAGTTTATACCTATTATGTAAAGCATTACCATAATTGACACGCTGGTAATTTGCTCCTCTCTGGGTATCTAGTAATGAAGCTACATACTTTATGTACTTTTTATTCTTTGTATGCTTATATATGTCATTCATAAAAGACTTTAAGTTTAATTATGTGATTGCAGAATATTTTGTTATCTTTGGATGATATTGTAGTTTATTATAATTGTGGTCTATTCTTCTGACTTGGAGATAAATAAGGATTTTCATAAACTGAATAGAAGAATATACCCGCAAAGGATATATTTTGTTCTAGGACCCTTCCTGTTTCTCCCTGTCCCCCTCATTCCCTCATATTCTTCCTCTCTCTCTTTTTTCTCTCTCTCCTTCCTGTTTACCATGATGTGAGCCACTTTGATTGATTATATGCTCCTAACCCTGATGTTCTCCCTCACCATAGGCCCAGAATCAATGGAGGCAGGTAACTATGGACAAAACCTCGGAAACTGAGCTGTTATGTTATGTTTGGCAAGGGAGCAATGACAACTAAATAGAGAAAGGCTATTGTTTGAGTAAACAAAAGCTCATGTATAAAACAATGCAAGAAAGTTTAGAAGTGAAATGATTGGGTTATGAGAGCCTTAATCCAATTGGTGAATTAATCCCCTAAGGGATTAACTGAAAGGTAATCATAGGCAGATAGGGTGTGGCTGGAGGAGGTGGGTCATTGGGGAGAGACATGTCTTTGGGGTATATATTTGGTAAACTGAGTGTAGATTTTCTCTGCTACCTGGCACCAGGCCCCCAGCTATTTTCGTCTGCCACACTTTTCCACCATACTGTTTTTCCTCACCTCAAATCCCAAGGAATGGAGTCAGCCATCTATGGATTGAGAGTTCTGAAACCATGTCTCCTAAAATAAACTTTGCCTCTTCTAAAATTGTTTTTATCACAGTGAAAAATCTGACTAAAACCCTGAGCTAAAATAAATAGTTTCCCTTTAAATTACTTATTTCGAGTACTTTGTTGCACAGATGAAAAGCTAATTAACGTATATCCCTAAACAAGAGGTTGTAAAATTTGATGCCTCACCAGAATAAATTTATATGTATTATGTTGACTCTATTATTGTTTAAGAAAAGAAAATCTCACTTTGGAAATATAGTAAATCATGTAACTTCTACATTTACTTTCAAAATATTTTATAATCTTTTTAGTTAAATAGGCAACCAAGTATTTCTCCCATGTAAACTGTGAACTTAATTTAATATTCAAACCTCCTGGACAATGGATTTTTTTCCCAAATATAATCTAAATATTTTCAACCCATTATATTCATAGGATCTGCATCAATGGATACAACTAATCATCGATCAAATATATTTGTGGAAAAAAATTGCTTCTATGCTGAAAATATACACATTTTTCTTATGACTATTCCCTAAATATAATATAACTATTCACATAGCATTTACATTGTTTTATTTATCAGAAATAATCAGGAGACAATTTAGAGTATATAGAAGTATGTGAATAGGTATACACAATTACAATGTCATTTTATATAAGGGACTTGAGAGCTTCAGATTTTAGTATTTTCAGTGAGTCCTCTATCCAATTCCACACGAATACTGAAGGATGATTAGAAATGGAAATATGTTCCACGTTCATGAATACGAAGATTCAATATTGTTAAAACATCAGTTCTTCCCAACTTGATCTATTGATTCAATGAAATCTCAACCAATATCCCAGAAGTTATTTGTCAGTATGAATAAACTTATTCTGAAGTTTACATGGAAAATAAGAAAATCCAAAATATCTGACATAATATTGAAGAAGGAGAATCAAAGGACTGACATTGCCTGACTTCTCTTACTGTAAATCTATAGTAATGGAGTCAGTATGAGACTGGTAATGGATTAAACAGATCAATAGAACAGAACCCCAAAATAAATCCAAACAAATATACTCAACTGAACTTTGGCAAGGGCGCAATGACAACTAAATAGAGAAAGGCTATTGTTTGAGTAAACAGTGCTGAACAACTGGGTACCTCAAAAAAGATGTAGCTGGACAATGATATTACAATTTTACAGATAATAACATGAACTTAAATATAAAATACAAACTCATAAATCTTCTAGAAAATAGCATAGAGGAATATCTAAAGAAATTTGGGTCTGGGCCTGAGCTTTTAGGCATAAAACCAAAAGAATAATCAATGAGAAAAAAAATTTGTAAGTTGTGTGTCATTAAAATAAAAAATATATGGGCTGGTAGCCAGGTAACTCAGTAGTGGAGCACTCACCTAGTCTACACAATGCCCTGGGATCCATCCCAGCATCACAAAAAAAATTCAAATTTTGATCTATAAAAGATAAGTTTAAAAAAATGAAAGGACAGCCACATACTTTGAGAAAATACAAAACACATGTCTGATGAAACCAAAAGTCTTGTCTCCAAAATAAACAAACATATTTCTTAAAACTCTACAAAAACAGCTAGGTACATTGGCACATACCTGTAATCCCAGTACCTCCGGAAGCTGAGGAAGGAGGATCTCATGTATAAAGCCAGCCTTAGCAATGGAGGAAGGCTGTAAGCAACCTAGTGAGACCCTGTCTTAAAATTAAAAAGATAAACAAATAAAAATGGATAGGGATGTAGCTAGTTCAGTGCTCCTGGGCTCAATCCTTGTACTAAAATGAAAAAAAAAAAAATTCTACAACAACAACAAAATAACCTCATGAAAAAGTGGGGAGATGATCTGAACATACATCTCCAAAAAACAAACAAACAAAAATCAACAACAAATATATATATTTGGGTCTTTTATTATATATATATATATATATATATATATATATATATATATATATATAAAATATATATATATGGTTGTCAAATAAGTATATAAAAAGATATTCACATTATAAGTCACTATAACAGTAATTTGAGAAAATTCAAAACAAGAACCATGTCAATTTTTGAGGAGGAAATGGAGAACAGAAAATGTCATCATTTCTGGTAAGAAAGCAAAAATGGTACAGGCAGTTTGAAAGATAGTTGCAAGTTGTTTTTCATAAAACTAGCATACTCACACCCTATGATTCAACAGTTACACTTCTTGGTATTTACCAAATGCTTTGAAAATGTATATCCACACAAAACCCACACATGAATGTTTTCAGTAGGATTTTTCATAATTGCCCCAATTTGGAGACAACTAAGATATCCTCCGATAGATAATTTACTAAGGAAAAAATAAAGACATGGAGAAAACTTTAACATATATAGTCAAGTGAAAGAAGCCAGTCTAAAAGAATACTATATGTTCTAAACGTATGACAGTCTAGAAAAGGCAAAAGTAACAGAGATATTAAAAATCTATGATCGGCAAGACCTCAGGAATGAGGAGGAGGGATCAATAGCCAGAGTATAGGGGACTTCTAAGGCAGTGAAACTATTCTGTATGATACTCTAATGGTGGGTTCATAGCATTATGCATTTGGAAAACTTACAGAACTGTGCAACTCAAAAAAAGTGAACTTTAATGCAAATATTAGAAATTAGTCAATAATACTATATCAATATCTGCTCATAAATTTTACCAAATGTACCACACCAATGAATATGTTAATAATTGGAAAACTGAGGGGTGGGAAAATTGAGTTTTGAGTTTTTTGTAATTCTGTTCATATTTTCTGTAACACTCAAAAAGCTTCAAAATGTTTATTAATTTTAAATAAATTAAATAATAAATTATGTCTTTTTAGTTAACACTGCCTTTTTTTGATACCCTAGAAGATTCCTAGAAAATCACAAGGGTTTGTTCTTCCACACAAAATAATTAAACTTACTTAATATGTTACTCTCAATGAATTGCAGGGGAAAAATTATCCAAATAGAAGAGATGCTTAGACTTTCTTGGGTAACATTTGTACTTATAAAGTATTAATACATAAATTAGACAAAATGCATGCTGTGTTGTGAGTTGCTAGAAATCTATCATAGTCCTTGCTATGTGACATGTTCCTATTTATCACAGTCCTGCATTTGCTTCACCTGATAATAATATTTCAGACATAATTCTATTTATTTATAAAAAGATTAACTTGTTTGTTACTTTTCTTCTTTAATTTAAATAGATCATCTCCCTATCATTTGGTTTTCAGTGGAGACCACATCACTTAAGTATGAAGATTTATTAAAATAGGACATACTCTGGACTTAAAGAATATCCTTATTTTATAATCTTGGTATTCTGACTATAGGCTTGGTACACTTACAGCACACTATATCAGATATTATAAGTTATAACTGAAGGTGTTTCTCCATAATTGTTATGCTCATTAAGTATTATAAGTTAAATATTTATGATTTTAAAAAATAGGCTGAATTATGTTTATAAAAATTTTGTCTGAAATATTTTTGTATGAACTTTTATCTTTTTTGCCTGCCATACACAACCAAATTTCTTTGGTAAACTATGTTTTTGCAAACTGAAGTTAAATACTTGCAAATGACATATTTTTCTCTCTGCCTGACAATTCCAGAATTCAGAAAATTTTGTTCAGAATTCTTATTTTCATGGAAATATAATTATTTTAAATTTGATGAGAATCTGTCTTCCTTTTTAGTAGTACATAATTGGAAACACATGCGACAAAAGCTTTGCCTGGCATACTATATTTGAGGATGACACTCATTTAATCAGATATGACTAGACAGTTTTAAGGACCTAGGTTTAGCTAATGATCACACTGTCTTCTTAGGAAAGTTAAGGTTCCTAGTCTTAAGGATGCATAAGGAAGGGGTCTTCCAGGCAAGACCAGCAAACTAAGATATTTTGGAAACATTAAGAAGAGAAACATCATCCAAATTTGTAGGTATTTTAAGTAAAGACCAGTTTGTTAACTTCCTGTGTTTCTGAAACAAATAACCAAAGATTTTTAGGGCTTAAAAAAAACACTATTTTATCATGTTATTGTTCTATACTATAGAAATCCAAATTTAATCTTACAAGACTAAAAATCAAGGTATCCATATGTCTACATCCCTTTCTGAAGACTCTGGGAGAGAATTCATTTTCTTAGCCTTTCCAGCTTCTAAAATCTCATCTCCAGACTCCCCAAAACACACACATACCTTCATTCTTCCTCATTCTTTAAAATCAGAAAATAAAGATTGATTTCTTATCACGTCATGAAATTTGGATTCTTTTATGTTTTTCTTTCCTTATTTAAAAACTATTACAATTATACTGGGCACATCTGGATAATCTAGGATAATCTCCCTCTTTTATGATAAATTGATTAGTAACCTGCTTTCATTAAAATCATAATCCCCCTTCTCATGGGATTAGCATATTCACAGTTTCTGGTATCGGGATGTAGATATGTATATGGAGGAGACCAAACAGGTTCTTATCTTGATTTTTAGTCCCTAATTAGACTTTTAAAAATACAGTCATAGATTTTTATTTTAATGCAAACTTCCAGCAAAGCAAATTGAAGGCCAATATGATCAATTACTATTCTTGCTTCCCCCAAGTAAATAATCAAGCCAAACTAATGATGTTTTATTTTGTGATCAAGAATAACATTTTTTGGAAATTACTTTTTTTATCAATCAGGAGTTGCCTTATAGATAAATATTATGTTTCAGTGCCAAACAAGTCCCTTTCATTCTGAGATATTTTGAAGATTTGAGTTATTTTGTACTATCCCAAGAGTTTCCAGCAACCTGGGGACATGATAATTCTGTCATGTCTGGCGGCAAATCCTTTGATCTTCTGCCTTTCTGTGTAAAATAAATTTGGGTACCTAACAGCAGGTTGTATCAGATCATGTTATCTTGTCCAAATTGCCAATCCCTTAAAAAACATCAATTCTCCTTTAATATCTGTCTAAAGTTCAACATCAACAAACCAATTTTTCCAGTACTCCTAACTTCTCAGTGTCCCCATATATAAAACATGAATTCCCATGTCTTTACCCAACTATGGATGGCCTTGAAGCTCACTCAGAGATTCTGATGAAGTTCTTGATACCTGATAGCAATTTTGACATAGTGAATAATCACTTCAGCAGACCCTACATGGGCCAAAATTCTTCCCTGACCAACTGTTATCTGGACCGTTAAAGACCTCAACAAAATACATATGTTATATGTGCAAGAGGTAACCAGGACTGTGGTAAGAATTACTGAAGATCATCAATTTCCACAACCTTCTGCAACCTACTGGATTGGTGAATCTCAATGTGCAAACCCAGATTCGAATAGTTGTTACCTTAATATCTCTTTTTGTCATTTCAGTCATTCTACTTTTAGTATGCCTGGTCTTCAAGAAAAGAAAAAAACCAAAACAACAATAAAAAAAGAACTATGTTATGACTAAGATTCTCAATTCCTAACCACTTAGTGGTTAGTTCAACTAATTTTAAAGAAAAAATATGAACAAGAATCCTCTACAGACTATTTTTTTACATGCTTCTTTGTCTCTCTCAGGAGATTAATGATCAACTCAAGTTATTCATCAATGAACAACATTATTCTTGAACAAAAAGGGGAACTGGCAGTGCTACCATCCTGATCTTCATGAGATTCACTTGTTTATTTGCATCCATACAGCACAGACCTCCTTCCTTTGAGATATTGCTCAAGTGGAGATGTTCTCACAATGACTATAGCCTGAATAAAATCATCAACTCACCCATCTGCTAAACTTTGTCTTTCATAATCCTCACACTTTATAGTAGACTCTTTCTCTGATAGATCACTTATTATATAAGAATAAAATATAAATATTACGATAGTAATGATAAGGATCACAATCTCAAATGCTTAAAATTAGTGCTTATTTTCTGTTCTCAATATGTTATTTAGAGCAATGATTAAGTCATTATAAGTCTTTAAAGATTGATACCATTATTGAACTACTGAGTAAAATCCCAGAACTAAGACATTAGATAACGAGCCTAATGGCCCACAGCTTGTAAATAGTATGGATTGGTTGCAAACACTGGCCCTCTGGTCCCAAGGTTTGTTGTGCTCTTAGCATATATGCCAACAAATAAGGTTACTCCTTTAGAAAATTCCTCTGTATTGTTTTGTTTTTGGATCACTTTTGTGACTATCTTTCTTAAGGTTCTACAGTTTAATTGCTATAAACACTTTGCTTTTGTGGTTATTTAAAAGAGACAAATAAGACATGCTTTTCCCTCTAAATATAATTTGTTAGATTATTTTTTTAAATTTTACTTTCATGATGTGTCTTTACTGCCATTGTGTTTATATTTGTAAATCATATTTGGATATAGTTATTATTCATACAGTCTCTTGACTACATTGGTTTAAAAATACCTGCTTCCTCATAAACCAGCTATATATAGTCATCGTGGACACATCATTTAATCACTGTAAGCCTTTGTGTGTCCTCTGCAGATTGGGGATAATAATGTGAACTAATTCCACCAGTAGATGTGATGTTAAGTGAGGTAATGAATGTAAAGCGCTTTGAAGAGTGCTTGGAACTTGAAAGTCATGTGATCCCATCATTTCTTTTTAAAATTTTACATGTTATTGTAAACTCTTTGAGGTTACCATACAGTTATTATTTCCCTTGACACCACTTTTGGGGTATTCATTTATTTATTTAGTGATACTGGGGACTGAACTGAAAGGTGGTCTGTACCGAGTTACATATCTCATCCTTATTTATTTATTTATTTATTTAAGGCAGTGTGTTGCTAAATTTTCCAGACTGGTTGTGAAGTTGCAATCCTCCTGCCTCAGCCCCAGGAGTAGCTGCCATTACAGGTGTGCATCAACATGCTTAACTTTAAAAAAATAAATAAAATTATTTTAGTTATAGGTGGACACAATTCCTTTATTTATTTTTATGTGGTGCTGAGGATTGACATGCCTCACACGTGCCAGGCCAGCACTCTACCACTGAGAAACAATCTCAGGCCACCGCGCTTAATATTTATACCCCATTTTTAAGATACCAACTTGAGTTTATTAAATTTCTAATCACTCAAATAATTCAGGTCAATTTGGCTGATAGCAGAGTCAATATCTTTATAATTTTTATTTAAACACTATATTATTCCTATTATTGCTCCATCTGTTCACATACCCTTGTGCAATACCCTGCTGTGAATTACTTGCAAGACCTGAAAACTTGGTGATTTTAATGTATACACTCTTAAAATTAAGTGGATATAAGTAAAAATATAGTGCATATGATACAAGAGAGTATATCTGTGATATATATGTATATATACACAATATAATTATATATTATATACAAACTTAATACAAATGTAAATTGTAAATTTATATATTATATATGATTACATATGTAATTATAATATATATTATATAACATATTATATTTATATATATATGTCACAATTTATATTTGTATATCAAAAACATTTTAATTTTAGTCTAGGTATAGTGACTCTGTACTTTATAAGTTTATTATCAGAAAGAAATTTGATAATGCCTATGAAAATATTTTATAAATTATTATTCATAAATTTAATGTAATAATATTTATATGAGTAGTATTAAAAAATTCATAACTATAACAAGATAATCAGGTACTATGAAATTGATCTATATCTTAATATTTTCACCTGGAGATCTAACATCCCAAAGATTTCCAATAATCAATTCCTCTTCATCCCAACTAAGCAATCCATTTACCTAGCTTATAGTACAAAGTGCATAATGAAAAAGAGCTCCAACCCAACCTATCCTTACTTCACTCCAATACTATAACTCTTAATCATATTATCTCTTTTAATTTATTTATTTATAATAATCATAATTTCATGCTACTCACATTTTAAATTTTGAGCTAACACTTACTATGGAAGATCATTTTGTTCTGTCCCTGAAGACCCCTAACTCTGACATGCACATTCCACCATGTCCCAATGGATTCATATTATTTTTTATTAAATCACTAATTAGTTCTTTCATTGATAAGCAAATACTTTTTTCAGCTCAGCCACAGAGTTTGTTATCATTATGTTTCTTTACTTTTATTTTTCCCTCGAGTTAGTAATTTTCTTTCTTCTTAATATCCTGGGTATCTATCATTAATTCTTATTTCAGCTCTAGTACCAAGCTCTAAGAACACTTCTTACTACAGTTAAACATAGAGGCCAATATAACAGGTTTTGTCATCATTTGAATAATACTCCTGGACCATTGTTACTGACATTCCAATCCACTGCTTGTACACGTCTGCTATAATAGATTACTTCAGCTTTTTTCTTACAATTAGCCTAGAAATTTTCTTCATCCTGCCCCTGCACTAGATTCCTTATTTCCTGAACTGCATGTTTTCCTTTGTCTTGATTTAGTTCCTTATTTACGTATTCTGGATGTTTCAAAAATAAAGGTCTGTTTTTGAAGGATTATAGAGATTTGAATATGTCTTTACTTGATGCTCACACTTGATTTCAAAAGCTGGTTTAGCAATCTTTGCCCAGTCAAGTTATAGAAACTACATATAGGTTAAATAGTAGATTAGATATATAGAATTCATAACTATAACAAGAGAGTAATAATAAGATACAAAATAAGTCTACATGTTGCCCTAGAAATGAAAGAGAGCACCTAAAAACCACATCTTGGGAAGGTTTGGATCTTTGGGAAGATACAGTTCAGTTTGTGGATAGTAGAGCAGTTGGTAGGTATGTCCAGGAGAGCCCTGGTCCTCAGTAAGGGAAAGCAACAGCTAATGTGGCAGAGTGCAGGAAGGAGGAGGTTATCAGCAAGAGGTGGCACAGGAATTCAGAGAGCTACAAAAGGGGTGGAAACCCTCCCAAGGTTGCACATTGCTGCAGGGACACACAGAAGTTTGTGGAATAAATCCAGGCAAAAATTTTCACATTAAGAGGGCTACAAAATGTTATCACCAGCTGGAATTATAAGATTGCAGAGGAACTAAGGTAGGATAGACAACAAAGGATAGGTAAAAAGGAGACATACAGGACAAAACAGAGTGGTTGTGATTTAAAGTCCACTTTCACATGGATTAAAAGTCCAGATTTAAAAGTAACTTTTGCATATCTTGATCACACCCAGAACTATTTATTCAAATATCAGACCTTGTCCCCAAGTCCACCAATGTACTACAGTTTAAATTCACAAACCAGAATGCATCAAAAACTAAGAAAGAAAGAAAATAATACCCCATCCTAGTGGTCAACATGCCCAGTTACCAACACAAAGAAGAACAAAAACACCTGCTTAGATCAGGTCCCTGTACTACTTATATCACATGTATGAATATGCCTACGTGAAGTTAGCACATTCTTCTACAATGCCCACACTATGCTGTCTCTCAGAGTATATACTTATTTCTTTCTCCCAATAAATTTAATCTGTGCCTCCCTAACCTATCCTTAAATTTCTTTTTGCAATGACTTCAAGTACTTTGCAGCCTGAGTTGTGGCCCATATCCATTTTTGGGACCTCCCGACAGAACTGTGTTCTGGGAGAGCTTCACCAAATGTACACAGCCATACAACACACCATGCACACAATATACCACACACACTACACAAACACACAAATAGAAACCACATGCCACTTATGTACACACATCCACACCACACACCACACACAAATACCACACATACACATACCTTGTGCCACACACCATGCAGCTCTGACCACCTTGTTGTAGGCATCAGTGGCAAGAGAGGGTCTTCTTGCAATTTCCTTCCAGTGCTCTCAACAGAAAAAGCCTAGCATCGTGCTCACTGAAAGGCAGAAAGACAGAAAACAACTCTACTTTTTATCAGAGGGAATACATTAAAGGGAGGATTTGGAAGTAAGCAGCAAGAAATTGATAACCGACACTGCCAAATTTAGAGCTGTTTTTAAGTCATTTGGGTTTTCAAAAGCATTTCTTCACTGTTTTCTATATTTCAGTGCTTTTGCTGAAAGTTTGACGGCATTCCGATTTTTATAATCTTTTCTGTGGGCTAATTTTTTCCTGCTCTATAACATTTTGAGCCTTCTTCATGTATACTTAAGAAATGCTTCTGAGTATCTGTGAATTCCTGGGCAGAGGTCTCTTTTTTCCTTCCATGTGTACTGACACTTTATCATGATTTGTATTGTGTGTGTGGAGTTTTGTTTTGTTTGTTTGTTTCTGTTTGTTTTATGTCTATATTCACTGTGCTCAGACAGGCCTTTTAATTCTACAAATACATTTCCTTTAATTCTAAAAAAAATCCTGTTTTATGTATATGATATTTTACTACATTTCTTACTGCTTGCTTTTTCTAGAATTTCTATTAAGTAGATACTGAAAGTTCTATATTGAGTATTTCATTTTTTTTTCATACTCTGACTTCTCTTTCCATAATAAAAACTCCATGAAGTTAAGAATCTTCATTCCTTTGTGTTCACTGATAGATCCCAATTTCTAACAACAAACTCTAAGTCATAATGGGAGTTCAATAAGCATCTGTTAAATAATTGTTTAATAAATATTGACTCATATTTTTGTTTCTTCCATCTTTTATTCCCTTTCAATATTTCCCTTATATAATATCCTGTCCTTGTTACTTGGGCAAAATATCTTCCATTTCTTTAGACTCTGTAAGCATTACTTTAAGTTCTTTTCTGTGACCATTTCCTTCAAATGCCTTTTTTTCATGGTTTTAAATTTTTTTTCTTCTATCACATTCGATGTTTCCTTAAATAACCTATAATTTAAGTCTGTCTAATAAAGTTTAGTAGAAACTTTATGGGCAGAAGATGAGGTATGAGGAAGTAGATTTAAATCAAAGTTAGTAAGTTAAGACTGAGAGGAAAAAAAAGCAATGTTGCTGTAGAAACATAGAATATGCTAAAGTCATTGTGTGGTTTGCATTATCTAATTCAACTTTTACAATATATGTTCCTGGTCTTGGTTTTAATATTAATGTGGTCTTCATTTCTGTCTGTGTCTTTTGTATACAACTTCCTAGGCAGGGAAAACTGGTAAGACTAATTTTGAAGAACATTCTCAGCCTCGGATCTTATTTACCTAAATCTTTCCTAACTCTTAGTAAAATTCAAAACAAATGAGAAGACAAGTTTTACAGATTTATTTTAAGGGAGGGAGGGAGAGAGGGAGAGGGAGAGGGAGAGGGAGAGGGAGAGAGAGAGAGAGAGAGAGAATTTTTTAATATTTATTTTTCAGTTTTTGGTGGACACAACATCTTTATTTTATTTTTATGTGGTGCTGAGGATTGAACCCAGCACCCTGTGCATGCCAGGCAAACGTGTTACCACTTGAGCCACATCCCCAGCCCAAGTTTTATAGATTTAATATTTACATTACAGAAGGTAAATGGTCAGGAAATCTAAGGGTACTATTCAGAAAAATAGAAGACATATATGTGAAATTCAGATTAAAATCTGTAGATTAGGATTCTGATTTTGGAGATAAATGGCATATCTTGTTATAAACACAAACCATGATTCCCAAATTTAGCACCTGAGAGAATGGGTGAATGTAGGTACCATTCAAAAAAAGAGAGCACTTCAAGAAGTTTTCTTTCACCCAAGGTGAATTTGAAGATCATGTGGATCATCAATGTGTATGTCTAAAAATTAGATAAAAATAAGGGAAAAATATGAATTAAAGTCAGCCAATTGATCCTTGTTAGCCTAGAGCCAGCAAAGCCTCCTTCAGTAAATCATTATAGGCCTCTTTAAGCAGATAGGTTTTCTCTTCTGTAAATCAACTTATTTACACATCTATCAAAGAAAACATCACAAAGTTTGATTTCTTCATGAGAATAGAAATTTTTCTGTAGCTGTCAATTTTTGGTTTCAGAAAATTTGTTTATCTGTATAGCACTGAATTTGAATGAAAGGCTTGAAATGAAAACAACCTAATTTTCCCTTTGTAACTTTGTGTGTGTGGGGGTGGGGGTGCTGGGGATTGAACCCAGGGCCTTGTGAATGTGAGGCAAGCACTCTACCAACCCTCCATATGTAATTTATTTGAGTAGCACAATATTTACCAGAGAAATATTTGGTACCTCTACTTATTCCATTGATACAAAATTAAGTTAGCATACTTTTACCTTAAAGATCAGCATGTTTAATATCTCAAAAGGATTATACTTATAAAATTACATTAAATATTAGTATCACTTCAATATCCTCAAGTAAATAACCATGCTGTTTTGCACAGATGAGGGTATTAAATGAAAATGATAAGAACCACATAGGTTAATTGGGTATTGGTTTCCTATTACTGCTATAATAAATTCCTGTAAAATGTTGCTATAATGACTCATATTTATTATCCTACAATTCTGGAAGTCAGGTATCCAAAAATGAATCTCAACCAGCTAAAATCAAAGTATCAGAAAGGCAATACTCTTTTCAGAGGCTCCATGACATAATATGACTTTGTCTTTTCCAGCTCCTAGAATTCCTTGACCTATGGTTTCTTTCTACAGTTTCAAAGTACATCATTCCAAACTTTGTCCCCCTCATCACTCCTTTTCCTGTCTCCTCAACCTTTCTTGTAAGAGAACCTTTGTGATTGCCTTAACAGAGTAATCCAGGATAATCTCCCTACCTTAAGATCCTTAAGTTAATCATAGCTTCAAAGTCTGTTGTTAAGGGTTGAATTTAGCTGTGTCCTCTAGGAGTCCATTGTGGTTAAAGTCTTGGTTGAAGTTTCCCTGGGAGGTGTTGTAAACATTGGTAGGTGGGACCTAGTGGGATTCCTTAGGTCATGGAGTTATGCCTAGGAAGGTAGTTCTCATGGGATCCCCTTGGAAGATCTCCCCAAAGGGTGCAATAAAAGCCTGAGTCTGGTGCCACCAAGTTCTCTCTGTTTCCTGGTTCAGGATGTGACCACTTACTTTGTCACACATTCCTTTCATTGCCATTTATCATTCACCACGAGGTCCTCACCAGAAGTGAGCCATAAAGGCAAAAATCCCTTAAACCTACAAAACCTTTCATCTTTACAGTTATTTGCCTCAGATATTTCATTGGATGATAAAATCAGACTAATACATTTCTTTTGTCACATAAAGCAACATATTCATAGGTGGAGTTGTGTGCATCCTTGGCCTACTATTATCCAGCCCATCAACATTTTTAATCTGTACCTAAATCAGCTAATCTACATGAAATTCTGTTTAAACTAAGTTGATTAGATGACCTTCTCTCTTGCTATCTTTATAATTATTAGAGACAAACACTGAGATAGAAATACCAGCTACATAGGGAAGGTCCAATGATATAATTTTTCACGTCCCTTAATTCTTTGTACTTTGACTCAACAGCAGTTCTTTAAAAAAAAAAATAAAGTGCAATGACAAGAGTGAGATAAGTACTTTTTCTCTATTTAATGGTATTATTTCAGGTATCTGTTCCTTAAATCTATACTATGAATTATTATCTATCAAACTTAATAGTAGTATGTATGAATGACACAAATTTAAAAGATATATTATTATATTCAAGATACACATGAACAAATAAAGAATGTATGTCAATGGATGAAGATTATGTTGAACTATAATTAACAATATAAGTATGAACAAAGTTGTTAGCTGGTTAACAATGTTTTTACTTCTTTTTTGTGTTGGCTCTGTCTCTAATAAGATGTATATTCTTTGATACTAACATTTTTGACAGATTTCATATAGAGTTTTTTTCTTGATATGAAAGTAGTATGTACAAAATAGCAGGATCTATTTATTTGGCCTAGAATAAAACTAATCTCTGCCTCTTCTTTAAATATTCATTAGTCACAAACTTGAGTTATTGCAAGCAGCTTTCATTGTGTGTCATCAGTGCTACCCTTGAGATAACAGTAGCTTGTAGAGTCAAATATCTAGGACATATTAAGAAAGTAGGAGAACTCCTACAGGGAAAGTTAACAGCTTATGTGTACCTAACTCTCACAATCAACTCAGATGATTGTTGTGTTCCAACCAACTGTACGTTTGGCTGAAATGCTGAACACCTGTCCCAGTTTCAGTCACCCCTGCTTAGTGTGCCCATGCTTGAATCACTTCACAGATTAATTATTGCAATTCCTTAATGTTTTCCCTCCAAAAATGAGCTTTAAGGATAATGCAATTTATACACATTCGAATGTTATATGGAGATAGCTAAAATATGTAAAAGAAATGGAAAACTAAACTTCTCATTTATAACCAAATAAGACAGAAAGCATCATTTTCTGTGATGATTATCAGTTAGGATTATCTGACTGTGAACAGCAGAAACTCATTCTATCCAAATCAAGCAAAATAGATACTATTGAAAGGATATTTGAAACACAGAATCCATTTGGAGGCTAGAAAATCACACTTAAAATTATAGAAACTAAAATAAGGTCCAGAAAATAGATAGAAAATAATACTCTCCTAGTAGGGTGATTATGGTCAGTGTTATACCCTTGGGATAACTGTAAATTCAACCATTTTCAGTCTCATTGCTATTCTACTCACTATCCAATTTAGAAGTAACAACATATTAGTTTAGCCTAGGAAACATGCCATTGGTTAGTGGACACAGTGGGGAAGAGGAAATTTTTCCAAATAAAATCGGATGTGGTAAAAAGAAGTGAATTCTAGACATAGAAAACATATTAAATACAGACTGTATAAAAATGCAAACTTCTATTTCAGTTAGACTCCACTTAGATAAAAAAGATTATGCTTGTTTATGAGAGTAAGCAAGGCTTAATTACCTAAGTAATATTTGTAAATTTAAAAAATATTCTAATATAACTTCCAGTTTAAGCTTAAAGTCATAGTGAGCTAAAACCACAAAAACTTCTATATTTACAAGAGAAAAGTTGAGCACACGGTAAATTAGTGCCATTTAATAAACCTATCAAGTAATAACTGTGTAAGACAGATGTCCATCTCAAAGAATGACACTCACAGGTAGAAAGAGATACAAGCCAAGCATCTGCTTACCTGAAGAAAACAAAAACAAAAACACAACAATGGATTCCATATCATCTGAAAGGAATATAAGACTAGAAATTGTATGGGGTGGTGGCGGGCTGGTACAAGACGGGGGCTGTAATCATAGAGGAGTTCCCACCATTTTACAAGCTTTTCTTCAGGAACCTTTCCACACCCTCACAAGACAGATGAGAAAAGACATAGTAAAAGCTCACCCATGGAGCAGAGCCACTCAAATCTGTCTTTCTCCCAGAGAGGACCCAATATGCAGTAAAAAGAAAACAGGTTGAGAACGTACACAAAAGTCAATCTCATTTGGAAGAAGGGAACTCAACCTTGTCTGTATTCCTTTGCTAGGGCTGCCATAACAAATTACTACAAGCTGGATGACTTAAACAACATCAATTTAATTTTCTATGAAAAGTTAGTTCTGAAAGACAGAAGTCCAAGATCAAGGTATCTGCATGTTTGGTTTCTTCTGGTCTCAAAGGACCTTTTATCCATGCCTTCTCTGTAGCTTGTAGCTGATTACCTTCTTTCTCTGTTATCATAAGCCTCTACTCTGTTTATGCACCACCTGTGTCTCTTTGTGATTCCATATTTCCTCTTACTATACAGATACCTGTCAGATTCACTTGCATCTCACTCTAACAGCATCATTTTAACACAATCAACTCTTTAAAGGTCCTATCTCCAAACACATTTACAGTTTGAGGTACTAGGATTCAAAGATTCAACACAGAAATTTGAAAGTGACACAGTTCAGTCAACAACAGTGTACACCAGGAAAAAAGAAAATCAGACTTTAATCTAGAGAGGAAGAGCATCTCCAAACAGAATTATTAAGAATAGTGGAGAAAAACACCAAAACTGAAGTATGAAATGGGGAAAGCAAGAAAAGAAACTAGACCTATGTAGGTGTTATGGTTTGGATATGAGGTATTCCCCAAGAGTTCATGCATGAGATAATGCAGGAATGTTCACAGGTGAAATTATTAGATTATGAGAATTGAAACTCTCTCAGTGGATTAATTCATTTGATGGATTTTTAAATTTGAATGGATTACTTTATGGTAACAGTAGGCAGGCAGAGTGTGACTGAAGGAAGTAGGTCACTGGAAGCATTATATTGTGGATGGCTCCTTGCACTCAAGCTCTTTCTGCTTCCTACCTGTCATGAATTGAGAAACTTTCTTCTGCCATGCCTTACTTCTATAATGTTGTCTCCTGCTTTGGGCCCTAAGGAATCAGTTGACCACAGATTAAAAGTCTAAAACCCTAAGCCAAAAATAATTTTTCCTCCCCTAATTTGTTCTTGTTCATCACAGTGATGAAAAACCCAACTAATACATATCACCACTGAGAAGTGGGTTCTTTGCTTTGACTAATCTGTGTGGTTTTGAAATTAGTTTGGAAGAGAAGTTTGGAAAAGTTTAGAAATACAGGATGGAGAAAGCTTGGAATTTTGTAAACAGAGATTAATGGGTAATTCTAGTGGGAGCTCAAAGAGCCAGAATGGCAACAGGACTACTTAATAAAGACTGGGCTCATGAGGTTTCACAGGTGAAGAAGAACTCTATTGGAAATTTGACTAAAAGACTCTATTGAAAATTGGTCATTTTTGTTACATTTTGGCAAAGAATTTTTCTAAATTTTGTCCATGTCCTGAGACATTCTATGAGGCTTAATTTAAATAGAGGAACTAATTAATCTCTCAGAAGAAATTTCAAGGCAGCATAGCATTCAGGAAGTGGCATGGATATAGTTGGTACCTTTTATCCAAGTTTAATTTGATAAATTAAATTTCTTTTCAAGAAGAAAGCAGAGTGGAATTTTGTTGTTGTTGTTGTTGTTTCATTTATATATGACAGTGGAATGCATTAAATTCTTATTATACATATAGAGCACAATTTTTCATATCTTTGGTTGTATACAAAGTATATCCACACCAATTTTTGTCCTCATACATGACTTTGGATAATAATAATCATCACATTCCATCATCATTTCTAATCCCTTGCTCCTCCTTTCCCTTCCAAACCCTCTGTCCTATCTATAGTTCATCTATTCCTCCCATGCTTTCTCTCCCTATCCCATTATGAATCAGCCTCCTTATATCAAGTAAAACTTTTGGCATTTGGTTTTTTGGGATTTGCTAACTTCACTTAGTATTATCTTCTCTAACTCCATCCATTTTCTCTTTTATTGCTGAGTAATATTCCATTGTTTATATATGCCACATTTTTTTTATCCTTTCATCTATTGAAGGACATCTAGGTTGGTTCCACAGTTTAGGTATTGTGAATTCTGCTGCTATAAATATTGATGTGGTTGTGTCCCTGTAGTATGCTGTTTTTAAGTTCTTTGGGTATAGACCAAGGAGAAGGGTAACTTGAAATTTGGCAATAAAATTGCATGTAAAACTGGGGCTAAGAAAGTTGTTATTGTTGAAAAGATTATAGATACTAAAAAGATACTAAGTACTTTATACAGAGACAATAGAAAATATGGCCTGAGGGCATCTCAAGAATTGACAAAACAATATCCATCACAAGGTCAGGGGTTTAAAAGTAAAAATTCCTTTGCGTATAGAGCACGGGGGCACCCTGCTTGCATGAGGGTAGGACACTAGAAAGTGGTTTCACTCTATTCAGCTATGCAGACACTTGGAGGCCACTGTAGCCATAGTCCCAGGAGCTCTGTCTACTCCTCAAAATGGAAGCAGACCTTGGTATCATCCATGTGGTGCTAATGCTTCAGTAATGCAGGATGCTGAAGCTAGGGAGTAATAAAGGCTTCAATTAAGATTTCAAAAGAAATTAGGCATGGTGGTGCACACCTGTAATCCCAGTGGCTCAGGAGGCTGAAACAGGAGGATTGTGAGTTCAAAGCCAGCCTCAGTAATGGCGAGGCCCTAAGCAACTCAGTGAGACCCTGTCTCTAAATAAAATGCCAAACAGGGCTGGGGATGTGGCTCAGTGGTTGAGTGCCCCTGAGTTCATTCCCTGGTACCAGAAAATATATACATATATATTTCAAAAGAATTCCTAAGTGGCCAGGTAAACTGTACCAGGGTTGAAATTCCTGCAGGCATCCCCTGAAAGAGTGATTCATGAAAATGTGGAAAGAAAGCCAAAGCTTCAGTGGAGACCCCAGAGATTAAAAGATGCCAGTAAAATGGAACATCTGCCAAGGAAAGCTATAGAAACCAAGCAGTAGCAAACCAAGGAAGGCCATGTGGGCTGAGGCCACAAGGTCACAGGAGAAAAATTACATAAGGCTTTTGGAGAGAACATCACAATACTCTGTGCCCAAGATGCTGGGATATGTTTGCCAGATGGATTTGAGGCTTGCTTTGGTTCTATCCCTTCTTTCTATCCCTATTTCTCCCTGTTAGAATCAAAATGTTTACTCTGTGCATTGTATATAGGATATTTGTACCTTGCTTTTGATATTTAGAAAAGCACATGATCTCAGATAAGATTATGTAGTTGGACTTTGGGGCATTGCAGAAACTGTGATTCCATTGCAGAAAAGGATCAAACCTGTTTTGAACTATAAGATGGGCATGAGCTTTGAGGGGCCAGGTGCAGAATGTTATGATTTGTATATAAGGTATCTTCCAAAAATTCACATGTGAGACAATGCATGAACATTCAGAGGTGAACCAATTAGATTATAAGAGCTGAAACCTACTCAGTGGATTAATCAATTTAATGAACAATTAATTTGAATGTATTACTGGGCATCAACAGATGGCACATAGGGTATAGCTGAAGGAAATAGGTCACTAGAGGAATGAACATGGGGATTATATAATTCATGGCTCCTTTTACTTAAGCTTTTTTTCCTCTCTGTTTTGTGCCGTCAACTGAGAAGCTTTCTTCTTCCATCCTCTTCTTCCATGATGTTGTGTCTCACTTTGGTCCTAGAGCTGTGGAGTCAGCTGATCATGGACTGAATCTCAAACTATGAGCCAAAATAAAGTTTTCCTCCTCTAAGTTCTTCTGGTCACAGTATTGATGGTGTTTTGGTCCCAGTAATGCAAAATCTGACTAACACAGGAGAAAAGGCAGAAATATTTGTGAATGAATACTCCCAGAACAGAAGTTCTTTTATGCTGCAGAGACTAAGACTATTAAGAATATTAAATCCCTCCCCCCATATACTCTACTACATTGATACACCTTTAGCGATAATATTAGTGGTTAAAGCTAGGAGGTCTACAAAGAGAGGTGCACTCTGACTAATGGTAGAAAGGGTAGCCTTAAAAACCATGAATGAAATTAAAAATAAAGTCAATAGATTATGTCCTATAATGCCCACAGCAACAAAATATATCAAACACAGTACAATTTATAACTAGATTAATATATATTCCCACCTGAGGGAACTATCACTTCAGCCATATACAACAGCAAGGAAAAAAATAAAAGAATGAAGCAATTATTAGACCCCTATCAGATATGTCACATACATTGACTTTATCAGACTGAGAATTTTTTTTAAGTGGGGGTCTTATTAAGATTTCCCATCTCAAACTTGAAATCCTCTTATCTCAGATTCCTGACTAGCTGGTAGCTGGGATTACAGGTGTGTACCACCACATTCATCATCTCAGACTGGGATTTTTAAATAAATATAATTAATAGATTAAAAGACTACAGAAAAAAAGTAGTTCAAAATGCTATTTTAGATGGGTAATTTCAGTAGAAAAGTGGAATCTCTAAGAAAAAATCAAATAGAAGTAATGGAAAATAAAAAATATATTGTAAAATAAATTAAAAATGACTTGTTTTAGCTTTTCACTGCTATGACCAAAGACCTGACATGAACAATTTTAAGGAGAAAAAGTTTACTGGGGCTCATATTCTCAAAGGTCTTAGTCCATAGACAGCCAACTCCATTCCTTAGGGCCTGAGATAAAGTGGAACATTATGGTGAAAGAGTGTAGTGGATAAAAACATCTTCAAACATGGAATATCAGGTAGTAAAGAGAGCTGCCCTTCTTCACAGTGAACAAAATATATACAAAAAGGCATGTCTCCAATGATCAACCTCCTCCATGCATACTCCACCTACCTATAGTTACTACCTATTAATCCCTATCAGCAGATTAATGAACTCATTAGGTTAAGGCTTTCATAACCCAATCATTTCACCTCTCAATTTTTATGCTTTCATGCATTATTTCGAATATGAGCTTCTGAGGGACACCTAATATCTAAAGCACAACATTCCACCTCTGACCCCCAAAAGCTCATGCTCATCTTAAAATGCAAAATGCATTTAGTGTATTTTCAAAAGAGTATTCGTTGTCTTAACAGTTCTAGGATTGCCCCAAAGTCCATAACCAAAGTTTACTCTGAGACTCAAGGCAAACTCTTAGCCTCTTAGCATGAACTCCTGTAAACATCAAAAGTAAGTTACGTCTAAAATATAAAGGTATAGAGTAAGCATTTCCATTCCACAAAGGAGAAATGGGGCATACAAAAAAAGGAAGGGACCAAAGCATGACCAAAGTCCTTCTGGTTAAACATGTTCTGTAGCTTCATATCCAGTGTCTGAAGCACATTACCTCTGACGTTCTTTCTAAAGGGTTGTGCAGTTCCACCCCTGTGACCTTGTTTGTTGCAACCCACATGGCCTCTCTCTTGTCTTTGTTCAATTTCTAGAATTTTCTTAGGCAGCCATTCCATGTTATTGGCATTTCTTAATCTCTGGGGTCTCCACTGATGCTTTGGCTTCCTTCAGACATCTCTAAATATTGCCTTCTCAGGGGCTGCCTGAAGGGACTCTGACCCTGCTCTGCACTTTGCTTGGTCTCCCAGGCCTTCCTTTGAAATCTTGGTGAAAGCCTCCATGATCCCCTAACTTGGACATGCTGCATCCCTGCAGAACCAGCACCTTGTGATTAATGCAAAGGTCTCCTGCTATCTCAAGCAGTAGTAAAGCCTTCAAGGACCCTGGCTGCAGCAGCCACTGAGTGTCTGGATGGATGAGCTCTGTAAAACAACTTCTGAGGTCACCCTATGCAAGCAGTAATTTTTACTTTTCTACCCTTGAGCCTGAGATGGGTGTGGCCTTGCCAATTTCTGAGATGCCCTCAAGCTATCTTTCCTATCGTCTTTGTTCAAAGTATTTGGCATTTCTTTAGTGGATGTAATGTCTTTGACAGTCATAGCTTCCTTAGCCCCAGTTTTACTTTCAGTTCTCTGGCAAATAAAATCTTTCTGCTTTGCTTTCTGGTCCTGATTATCATAATAAACTTGGCTAAAAGCAGCTAGTATGACAATACCACTGTCTGAATGCTATGCTGCCAAAAAAAATATTCCCTTTGCCAAATTAAGAAATTCATCACCTTTAAATTTAGCCTTACAGAAAATCTCAGGACATGGCCAAAATGAAAGCATCTTAGTCAAAACATAACACAAATGGCTACTAGTCCAATTTCCAATACTGTCATCCTCCTTCTCTGAAACCTCATAAGCCCTATTGTCTGCAATCCTGCCGGCATCCTGGTTTTCTAAACTCCCTCCAGAATTGCCCATTAAGTCCCCTTATGACATTCTAAAGCTTTTCCAGCTTTCATTGCTAAACCTTCCAAAATTCCGCCCACAAATTCCAAAAAGCTCCAAAAGCGGCTGGACCACATGGTCAGGTTAATAACAGCAACAAACCGACTGCTTTGAACCAATTTCTCTTTTAGTCAGCTTTTTCAGTGCTGTGACCAAAAGACCTGACAAGAACAATCTTAAGGAGGAAAGTTTATTTGAGGGCTCACAGTCTCAGAGGATTTAATCTATAAATGTCCAATGACATTCCTCGGGGCTTGAGGTGAGGCAGAACATCATGGCAGAGGAGCTTAGTGGAAAAAAGCAGCTTACAAGATGGACAATCAGAAAGAGGAGAGAGAGAGAGAGAGAGAGAGAGAGAGAGAGAGAGAGAGAGAGAGAATATGAATGAATAAGAGAAGGAGCTCTCCTCTCTGTGGGCAAAATACGTACTCCAAAGGCATGCCCCCAGTGACCCATGACCTCCTACCATACCCACCTGTCTACAGTTGCCACACAAATAATCCCTATCAGCAGATTAATGAACTCATTATGTTAAGGCTCTTATAACCCAATCATTTCACCTCTAAGCTTTCTTGCATTGCCTCAAACATGAGCTTAGGGGACACCTGATATCTAAACTATAATATACCTTTCATTGGACTCACTCATACACTCATGCTCAAATACACACAAAAAGAAAAAAGTTAACTTGAAAATAGGACAACAAAAATGACAAAAATTAACTTACTAAAAAACATTGAACAACAAAATAAAACAAGAGTGTATCTGATCTGTGGTATAATATCAAATAGTTCACAATAGATAGTTGGAAAATAAGAAGGAAAAAATGTTAGAACATAGTAGAAAGCATACTTACAAAAATAATGGCTCTATAATTTTCAAAATTAGTTACAGACACCAAATATCAAATTCAAGATGCTAAGAGAACATAAAGAAAAATAAATACCAATAAACCAAACAAACAAATGAGGCATATCATGCCAAATAACAAAAAATAAAGGCAAAGAGAAAAATCTTGGACAACTGAGCAGTAGGCTGTGGTAGGGATAATGAGATCTTTATGTACAAAGAGAAAAGCTAATTTTGACAGACTTCATATTAGAAACTATGCAAGCAGGAAAAAATAGGGACAATTTTGAGGATTTTTTTTGAGCAAGAACACTTGTAAATCTAGACTTTAATATCCAGAAAAAATAATATTTTGAAGTTGAAATTATAGATTATCTGAAGCAAATGAAACCTGAATTTATTGTCAGACTTACCATATATCATAGTTTACCTTAAATAATCTTGAAGATTATTTGAATCTTGAAGAAGTTGTTGAGAATAATTTCAGAAATATGGCGGAATAGGAGGTCTCTAGCTCCAATTCCCTAACACAATGATTTAACAGTCATCAGTAGAAACAAATGCCTTTGTGGGAGACTTGGGATCCAGGCAGAATGTTGTGAAACCCTGGTAAAGTTAAAGAACAAAACAGCTGCTTTGAGAAGGAAGTTCCAAGCATCATAGGCAGACTTTCCAAACATGGCCTCCAGTACAAATTGAATCCCACCCAGGAAGGAGCTGGAAGGAGGCATACTTATCATTACTCTGGTTATAGGCCACCAAATTCATTCCCAATTATAAATCCTGAAGTGGCCCTCTGATCCAGCATGAGCACAGTACTTTGTCCTCTCCAACCGTGGCTGAGCAATGTCCACTTCTATGCCTGTTTAGGTTTGATTAACTCAGTGCCAGATGTATACACTGAAATCAGTTTATACATAAAAGAAAAGAAGCAAGAAAATTTTGTGATCTTTTAGATCAGTCTGATATTTATCTATAGCCCCATTCAGCCATGATGTAGGACCCCAGGGAACTGATGGGAGGCACATACATCTGAGACTCTTGTCCAATAACACTAACCTAGGAACTTGAAGAACATGAAGCAGCCTGTGACTAAAACCAACCCTTCCCTGTCACTAATCTGAAATCAGTCCTTCTACCTCAGAGGGCTAGAATTCACTTTCATCCTCACACCTGATAATAGATCCACTGTCTGTGATTCACCATGGAAATGGAAGAGGCCTGAAAACATAGTCATAACTGTGCTTAACAATGGCCCAGCCAAGGATCTAGGAGATGCTACCCTCATCCATACTGTAATGACAGGACTGCCACTTGCTGGGCCAACTTTGGCCTGGCAATAGTACTCACAACCTTGGCTTGACTCTGATCCCAGAGACAGTTGCAAAAGTCCTGGGAAAAGGCAGGAGAAAGTCTTTATCTGCCATACCCAGGCTATAAAACAAGAAGCAATATCTGCACCTTTCAACACACAAACATCAAGGCAAGATTTCATGGATCACAAAGAATCAGGCAAACAAAACAATACCCCCCCAAAAAAAAAGAAAACACTAATAAACTACCCTGAAGAAGCAAAATCTACTAATTGCCTAACAAAGAATTCAAAATAATTGTCTTAAGGATGTTCAACAAACTATAAGAGAACATATATAGAAAGCAAAAAGATATCCAGAAAATAATACATGAAAAAAACCCAGAGATTTAAGGAATATAGAGATCATAGGAAGAAAGCAAAAATATAGAGCTGAGATGAATATGATGAATGAATTTAAAAATGAAATAGGATCAACAGCAAAGTTGAAGATGTGTGAGTTCATAGACAGTTATTTTGTACATATCCAGTTGGAAATAAGAAAATAAATAATGTAAAGGAATAAAGTAATCCTACAGAATTGATGATGTACAATTAAGACAACACTATACTTATTATGTAAATATCAAAAGGACAGAGAAATGAGTTTAAAATTTGTTTGAAGAAATTGTCGAAAAGTTTTCCAAATATAGTAATCTAGGTATATCAAACTCAAAAGTGCACTAACAACATCAAGCCAAAGATGATTTTTCTGAACCCATTAGAACCAAATTGTCAAAAGAAAAAAGGAAAAAAGAAAGAAAGAAACAAGAAAATTTTTGAAAGAAGCAAGAGAAAAGCAAATCATTCCATGTAGGAAAACCCCATAAGACGCAGAGCAGAATTCTTAGCAGAAACTTAGCAGACAGGAAAGAGTGGGATGATGTATTTAAAATTCTGAAAGTCAAAAATTGCTAACAGAGATATTTTGCTTGTAAAGCTGTCCTTCAGAAATGAAATACAAATACAGATCTTTCCAGAAGAAGATAGCTGAGGGATTTCCTCACTACCAAGCCTGCCTACAAAAGTTATTGAAGGGAGTTCAAGCAGAAATTAAAAGATGATAATTAGTAATATGAAAACTTAAAAAGTATAAAACTTTCAAGGTAAGTATAGAGTCAAATTCAGAATATGTTTATACTTTTCAATTGTGGTGTATAAATCAATTTTTTGGGGAGTACTAGGGATTGAACTCAGGGGTAACTGACCACTAAGCCATATCCCCAGTCCTATTTTATATTTTATTTAGAGACAGCGTCTCACTGAGTTCCTTAGCACCTCAAAGTTGCTGAGGCTAGCTTGAACTCTCAATTCTCCTGTCTTAGCCTCCCAAGCTGCTGGGATTATAGGCATGGGTCACTGTGCCCAACTAAATTTTAACTCTGGTTTAGTATTAAAAGGCAAATGAAATAAACATAACTAGCTTGCAATGATTTTGATAAATAATATAAAGAAATACAAAGTGTGACATCAAAATCATAGTGGGAAGGGAGTATAAGAATAGAGCTTTCATACATGATAAAAAATAAGTTATTTGCTTAAAATTGATGGCTATATCTATAATTTATATAGGCCTCATGGTAATAACAAACAATAGTATATAAACAAGAAGGTAAGTAGGATTCAAAACATATATAAATCACCAAATTCAAAACTAAATAAATCACCAAATCACAAAGGAAAAAAGGAAGAAGGAATCAAAGATTACGAAGCAGAAATCATTAACAAAATAGCAATACTAGTAAGTCCTTACCTATCAATAATATAAGTGGATTAAATTCTTTAGTCAAAAGATATTTAGTGGATGAATGGTTAAGCAAAACCCTCTTATTAACATGTTATATATTTTGTAAAAACTAGAAGACAGGAGTTCAAAGATTTCAAACATAAAAGAATGATAAAGCAAATTAAATGCTAATAATCCTGATTTGATCAGAGCACACTGAATATTTTGAAATATCATACTATAACCCATAAATATAAAAACATAAAAATAAAAATAAAAAACAAGATCCAATTATATGTTGCCTATAAGAGAACTCCTCTATTTTAAAGATACATATAAGAAGAAAGTGAAGGTATAGAAAGTATGCTTCATGCTAATGGAAAACAACAGAGAATAGGAGTAACCATATTTATAGGAGACAAACCAGACTTTAAACCAATACTGTCTAAGAGTCAAAGGAAATCTTCATGTAATGACCAAGGGGTCAATTCATCAAGAAGACAATCAATTAAAAATACATATGTGCCCAACATCAGGGCAGCTAAATATATAAACAAATATCAACAGATATGAAGGAAGGAATGGGCAGCAATACAATAATTTGGGGAATCCATTACCTTACTTTCAACAATGGACAGATCTTTCAGACACAATAAATAAGGAAGTATTACTTGAAATATGCTTTGGACCAAATTAACCTCAGAGACATGTAAAATATCCCATCTAAATGCAACAGAATAAACCTTCTTTGCAAGTGTACTTGAAATATTTCCCAGGATAGAACCATATGTAAGATCTCAAAATAAACTTCATAATTTTAAGAAAACTGAAATTATATCAAATGGCTTTCCTAACCACAATGTATGAAACCCGAAATCAATGTCAGAAATAAAAGCCAAAACTTCACAAATACATGGAAATTAGACAACATTTTCCCAAATTGGTCAAAGAAGAAATCAAATGGGGAAATTGAAAAATATCTTGAGACAAACAAAATGGAAACACAACATATTAAGCCTTATAGAATGCAGCAAAGGTATGCTAAGGAGAAAATCTGTAATGATAAATGTTTAAGGAAAAAGAAAGGTCTCAAGTAAATAATCTAACTTTACATCTCAGAGAACTAGGAAAAAATGTAGGCTAAACCATAATAGAAAAAAATAAATAACAGAGAACAAAAATACAGTGGTGCTACAGAAATAAGACAAGATCAATGATACTAAGTTGTTTTTCTGAAATATAAACTATATTAACAAAACTTTAGCCCCAGACTAAACAAAAGAAAAATGCTCAAACAAATAAAATCATAAATGAAAATAATGTTACAACAAAAATCACAAAATGCAGAAGATTATTTGCTACTAGGAATAATTATAAAACAATATATTGAATTAACCAGAAGAAATGAGTAAATTCTTAGAAGTATACAACCTACCTATTTTCATGAAGAAACAGAAAGGCTGAACAGAACAATAATGAGTAAGGAGTTTGAGTCAATTAGTAAAGCCAGACATGAATAGCATAATAAAAGAAAATTAGAAGCTGATGAAAATAGATGTTAAAATCAACAACAAAATACTTGCAAACTAAGTTCAACATGTTAAAGGACCAAAGGCCATGGCAAAGTGGGACTTATCCCAGGAATACAATGATGTTTAACCTATATGAATCAATGTAATATACATCATTAATAGAATGAAGGACAAAAATATGATGATCTCAATAGACACATAAAAAAAATTAGCAAAATTTAACATCCTTTCCTAATAAAAACTCAACATATTGGGTATGAGTCCCAATACAAAAAAGGCCATATTATGACAAGCTCACAGTGGACATTATATTTAATGGTGAAAAGATGAAATTTTTGCTAAAGATGAAAACTATGCTTAAAAAATTATGGTTAAATTCATGTGCAATCACAAAACCCATACAGTGCATTGGCAAAGCGATCTTGAGCAAAAAAAAATAATAATAAAAAAAATAAAAAACCTAGGGAACACACTACCTCATTTTAAAGTATACTAAAAAGTTGTAGTAATTCAAACAGTATTATATAATCATTAAAACAGACTTATAGATTCAGTGGAACAGTATAAAGAGGCCAGAAACAAATGCATGATAATTGTCAAAACTTGAGCAAAGGAGAGTGTCCTCAATAAACCATTTTGGTTTTTATTTCATACCATGTACAAAATCAACTCAAAATGTATTAAAGAATTAAACATAAGATCCAAAACTGTAAAGGTACTACAAGGAAAAGAGGGAAAATCTTCTTGATATTGTTTTGGGCAATGATGTTTTGGAAATGACACCCAAAGCACAGGCAACAAGAGCAAAGTAGACAAATTGAATTCCATCAGACTAAAAATCTTCTGCACAGCACAGGAAACAGTAAAAAGAGTGCAGTAGCAACCTATAGAATAAGAGGAAATATCTGCAAATCATATATCTGATAAGGTACTGTCATTCCAAGGTACTGTCATCCTATATAAGGAACTGAAACAACTCAGCAGCAAGAAAACAACTCAGTTAACGTGTCCAAATGAAATGTGTAGATATTTCCCAAAAGACATGTATGGTCAATAGGTATATGAAAAAAATTCCAATATTAATAATTGTCAGGAAAATGAAAATTAAACCAAAATGAGATATCACTTCACCCAAGTAAGAATGATTATTATCAAAGGCACTGAAGATAATGAGTGCTGGTAAGGATATGGAGATAAGGGAATCCTTGCACACTGTTTGTAGGAATGTGAATTATAACAACCATTATTGAAAGTATTGAGAGTCCACAAAATATTAAAAATAGAATTATCATATGATCCAGCAATCCCACTTCTGGCTACACAGATTTAATATCCCTTACCCAAAACTCTTGGGAGCGGAAGTGTTTCACATTTGCATTCTTGTGGGTGTAAGTATTTTTATATGTACATAAAGAGATATCTTGAGCATGTTTTCCATATCTAACATGCAATTCATTTATACTTCATATATACCCTATAAACACAGCCCAAAGATAATTTTATACAATATTTTTAAATTGTCTGCATTTCACTATGACCTGTCACATGAATCAAGTACGGCATTTTTAATTTATGACATCATTTAAACTATCAAAAAATTTTGTACTTTGGGACATATCAGACTTTATATTTTAATTAAATATGGTTTAATTTGTATAGTCAAAGGAAATAAAACCACTATCTCAAAGAGATATGTGCTCTACTATATTTGTTGAGATGTTATTCATAATGGCCAATATATAGAAATAACCTGATAGTCTCTTGGCAAATAAATGGCTTAAGAAAAAAAAAGTGTGTGTGTGTGTGTGTGTGTGTGTGTGTGTGTGTGTGTGCCCGCGCGCGCGCGCGCGCGCGTGTGTATAACGAAATACTATGTGGTCTTAGAAAGGAATGAAATCCTGCCATTTCATTTGCAACACTATGGATAGCGCAGAAACACTTAATGGTAAGTAAAATAAGGCAGATACAGGAAGACAAATACTGCATAATCTCATGGGAAAAGTAAAAAATTCAAACTTATTGAAACAGAGGATAAAAGAGTATTTACCAAGGACCAAAGAATAGGGTAAATAGGGAAATTACAGCTAAAGTGGTACAAAATTTTAGTTCTAAGATGAATTTGTTCTGGAGACCTAATATATTACATATTGACTATTATTAGCAATAATTGAAATTTGCTCAAAGATTAGATCATGAGTGTTTTTACCACACATAAAAAGTGTAAAGGTGACTAAGTGTCGTCAACAATATGTTACTTAGTTTGTAGTGGTAATCATTTCACAGTGTATATATATATATATATAGAACACCATATTTTGCACACCTTAAATATACACAATATTTATTTTCCAGTCATAGGTCAATAAAATTGGACAAAAAGAAGATGTTAGGGTACATGTAGTAGAATTAGGTCATTAGCTTATATTACACAATTATATAAACAGCATCAAATATTGATTAAATTAATGTGTTTCTCTTATTTTAATTGTTCTAAAAAGTATTTGAGCATTCAAGGCAATAATAGTAACAACATATTGGGATGATTTTAGAACATATGTAAAAATATCATTAACAGACTTTGTAACTATGACCTATATCTTGTTTCTGCTTCTGCCAACTGGTATCCCTCAGTACCACTGATAGAGTAATATTTTCTTGATGTGATTAGTTAATATATGTTCATAATTTGTTTTGAATTGCTTTTGAAAGATTTATCCCATTAGTTCCTTCCCATATCATGTTTCATTCTAATTAGATCTTTCACAATGTGCTTGTACAAGTGTGACTTTCTTCTTGAGAGAGAGAATACATTCCCACTTGGATACAGTGCATACTCCAACATGCAAGAATTAATGATGGGTCTCTAAAGAAGCAACTTCCTTTATTTTTAATATTACACCTAGTAAGAGTAGTTTTTCTGTCTCTTTCAATTGAATAAACTGAGCACTGCATTTTTAGGTAAAATAAGCTTTTTAAATAAAATTATTAAAAAGGGTATCACATACAATACAGATTTTAAACAGAGCTTAATTCTTACAGTGATCATTTAAAAATGATTTGAGTCCTTCTTTTTCATCTAGTTAGCATACATCTTGATTAATTTGTGCTTTATTGAGAACATAATTATAAAGTGATTATGAAAACTTAAAATGTCATTAACTTGGTCCTCCAAGGATTTAGCAGCCTAATAAGACTCATGTAAATTCTTAAACTTTCCTTTAAAATCATCCAACACATAAAAGACATACAATTTATGGATGCAATCAGGGACATTCATTTTTCTCTTAAAACCATTTTCCCAAAATTATCTAATTTGTTTATTAATCTCTCACATTTTATTTTTCTCTAATTTTCAATTGTATTAGACATAACCTGAATTTTTCTATACATTTCTAAAAGTTTTCTATGTATAGGTATTTATTGATATGTTCACACACACACACACACACACACACACACACACACACACCACAAACTTGCTGTGAAAGTACCAAAGGAAATATATTATGTTTGTGACCAGTGATAGAAAAATTAGACCAGTGGTAGAAAAAATTGCAAAATATGCTTATTCCTCATGGATATTATTGACCTAATTTCAGGTTTTAAGCTTTCTAGTTTTCCCTCATCATTTTAATTACCTTATTCACATTTTGTAGAAAAGAAACAGAATTTTGAATACAATTAGCAATGCAAATTTAAGAAATAAATAAGATCATTTTTCCTTTATTACTCCTTTAGATATTAGAAGTTACTACAGTAAGATTTCAATTCAAACAGTGGGTATTAAGGCTATTTTACTTTGCTTCTAGTCTTCATAAATAAAAACTATATTAAAAATCAGAGAAAAAGGATTATTGTAACATGTAAGTGGCCATAATACACAAACCACAATTTATATTATGTACCAAACAATTTAAATATGGATTTAAAAAAGGGACTTTCTGATTAAAGGGGAAAAGGCTTCATACAAATGCAGATAATGAATTTTTGGAGTATTTTGGTTTTTTATTGTTAGTTTTTTAAAAGCCTACAGTAAAATAATTAACATCTGAGAATACATTAGGTACTTGCACACATATACCACACAATAAAATATACTTATACCTAAACTACTTTTATGCACTGTATTTATATGTTTGTAGCAAATTTTACTGAAATGAAGAGGTAGAGAAGATTTATTTCATGAAAAAACAAAAATCTTGTTTCATTGAATATATTCCTGGATGGAACATTCTTTTGTTACTTTGATACTTCTCCTCCCACTTGGTCTTTCATTAATTCTATTGCCTTAATGAAGTTCATCACTATATTCCTCCAGATTCCCCTCCCAATCCACAGAGAATCACTGGTGTGTACTTTCAAACATACGCCACTTATTTAAAATCTTCTCTCATCCTCCTTGTCAGTTTCTGCATTAATTTCAATCACGTATAAGCTCATCAATTTTGTGTCACATCACAATAAAATGGTTATCAGCATTTTTAATGCCTACTATATACTAGTAATCTACACATCTTAATATTTTAATCCTCACAATAACGTTAGATTTTATCTTCAATTATGAAAATACTGAGAGGTCATAGAATAAAGATCCAATGTAACTGCAACTTACTAAAAGCTAGTGATTGGAGGAGTCTGTTTTTAAATCAATCTAAACATTGAGCCCATAATGTTCCCATTATGTTTATCTGCCTGACACTGGGTCATTGAAGGACAGTTACATTTTACTCAATTCTTCTTGTTTAATAAGACCCAGAACCATGTAATTCACTTTAGAATGATATCCATCAAAAATGGTTAAAATAGAAAATAATCCTGGCACTAAATGTGCTGAATGTCAATTATCTGAATAATTCATTCAGGTGGAAAAGCTCTTCCTTAGACAAAGACAGATAAATGAGGTGCCCCTGTATACTATTGTTTTTGTTTTTGTTTTTGTTTTTGCTTCGGCTTCTGTATGTGTTTTTGATCTCTAACTTGCACTCCATTATTTGATTCATTTTTCATTTACCAAGGAATCTTTTAGTCCATGTTAAAAACTTTAAGCATTTAGAATCTCTTGGTAATTTTGCTTCTTGCCAACATATCTCCAAGTTTCCATTTTGAAGTAGCAACATTAAAATTGCTATAGCATGATATGTGTGTGGACTGGCATTAATTTTGGCACAGGTTCAGAAAGAATTTTGTTTCTGAATGATCTTGAAAGGTAGATTGGTTTTGGTTTTATGGATCCCTCCTGGCCCAACTTTTGTCTTTTTAACAACAGTCATCTCAGTCAGGTTTGTGCTACCTAACATTTTCTAGCCAGATTTTGCACCCTTAATTGAAACTGTGCTTCATTTTTTAAAAACTAAGATTAGAGATAATTTGAAGGATTATACAAAAGGCATTTTTCCTTGGAAGTCTTCTTTTTTGTTAATACTTGCATTAGTTTTTATCACAGAAATTAAATATAATGCATATAAACAAATTTAAATATATGTATGTATACAGTGATCTTGTTGAATAATTTTTTAATTTTCTTTCTTTCCCTTAATTTTCCTTTCTCCAACATTTTTATACTTTAGATTTTGAATTGTCCTATACTGATCTAATTAAGATCATCAATGATAAATTGTAAAAGTAACTTCCAAAATTAAGGCCAAGATTGGAAATTGCTAGATGTTTTGAAAACAGACTTTCAAGCTTAATGAATTGGTATACAATTTCATTTCTAGCACTTTTTTTCAACATTTTACTGAATAAATTTCATTATAATTTTATCTTACCACCCAGAAATATTTTGGGTGAAAACAATGACAATAGAAATTTTGTAGTTAAGGCTTTCAGCAAATTTTATCTACTAAAGACACAACCCAGATTTTAAATGGCACTATTTGGAGGATATACTATTTTACACTGTTATGTGTTGGTGTTATTAATTTTCTCTAAGATTGCCCATATTCTTAAGTCCAATTCTAAATAATAAGCAACTGTCCATAATTAGGGTCATGTGAGGCACCTGAAATAATTAACAGTTGATGAAATTTAATGTTACATATTTATTTCTGTTTTCAAATAATACCTAGTGATTTATTTGACTTTGGTTTTTCTATATAAACTATGTTCCTTGGTTTCTTCCACCTATATGATGAAATGATAACATATAGTTTGGATAATCCCTTTAAAATTAATGAGGTGCTAAAAAAGTACTTATTCAAGTGAAGCATATGACAGATGGAGGCTGCCATTCTTATGAGTATCTTAGATAATAATATTGTCATTTCTATTACAGGACATGAAAAGAAAGAAAATAGGGGTTAAAGGAAAAGAATAGGAAAGGAAAGGAAGGGAAGAAATGGGATTTTCAAACTTCAAGAAACTTTAAATAAACTTTAAGATCATTCAGGCTTTCTAATGAATGGAAAGTAATTTCAAAGTAATATCATGAAGTAATTATTAGAAATCAGATAGTTTCACATTATTTTCTTTTGAGTAAGAAACATTTAAAATAATTTAATAAAAAATTTACCAGATCCAAATCAAAGAGTAAACGGTCTAGGCACAAAAATAAGAGAATTCATGGATCTATTCCAGAAAATATCAAATGTGTTTACAATCAGGAAGACATAGAACCCCAACGTGCACACACAATTTGCAGTCCTGGTAAGTTTTTTTTTTTTTTTTTTAAGAGAGAGAGGAGAGAGATTTTAATATTTATTTTTCTCAGTTTTCGGTGGACACAACATCTTTATTTTATTTTTATGAGGTGCTGAGGATCCAACCCAGCACCCTGCACATGCCAGGTGAGCGCGTTACTGCTTGAACCACATCCCCAGCCCAGTCCTGGTAAGTTTGAGGTTGATAATGAATCTTTTTACTATAAAATGCCTGAAAGAATATATTCCTGCATCCATCCCAAATTCTTGAGAGTCTACGGTGTTCAGGCTCTGTGCTATTTGAGTGACAATGTATGAGGCAGACCTTGCTATTTGAGTGACAGTGTATGAGGCAGACCTTGCTATTTGAGTGACAATGTATGAGGCAGACCTTACCCCCTTGTTGATTAGGAGTCCTAACAAACATAAATCAGTGCCAAAGAAATTTCTCCCATGATGACAACATTACTGAAAGTATATATTTGAAAAAAACAAAAAAACAAAAAATCAACAGTCAAGGCAACACAGTGCCAAGAATGATTTCCTAAATCATTAGTGGTAGTAAATAAATACTGTTATGGACCATGCTAGTCAATTTGGGATTTTGTTTTGAATTTTTATTCATTCAAAGTTAGTGTCAAAACATGACACCGAAACTTCTCATGTTACAGTTTTAAAATTAAGAACTTTCATAGATATGAACAGTATTCCAAGGCATAACCCTTTGCCCTTGGCCAACAGACTGCAGAAGTTCTAACAGGAAAATTTGGCTGTGTCCATTTTACTGAATACACTTGTTCTTAATGGCAATATATCTGTTAATATAAAACATATAACACTTGTGTTAACTGCTAAATAATGAAAGTATTGAAAGTGCTAATAAGATGATACATCCATTGTGGTGGGCAATAGAGCTTCCTATGAATACTATGATTATCACTGATTCAGTTTCTTAGAGCAATTTGCAACTAATTCTGTATAGCCCATCTTTAATCCAAAGCAAGTCTTTCTTCTTATGCTAACAATATCCAAGAGGCTCAGAGTAATGTTTTTTGTTAGAACACTTGTGCATGACTAGCCATTGTTATATAAAAGGTTTTCTTTAGAATGACTTTCGTGAGTGGGAGTGGAGTTTGACCCAAGATGGTCTTAATGTTCCCCTTAGGTTGACAAGACTTTAGACAGGTTTCTTCCTATAGGCTCTGGCCTTCCTTTTCTTAGAAGACATGCAAGTGTAAATTCTTTCTCTGCTCCTTTGAAAGATAAGTGTTCACCCAGCTTCCTACCAGAACCCAGCAATGTCTTTCTCAAGGACTTGAAAGCCATCCCTTTGAAATAAAATCATCAATTAAGATATTGACCCTATTTTCCATTCTCTATGAATGTGTAGGAGCTTAATATCAATAATCACCAATTAGCAAACTGATAGCCTGGTGACACAGACCAAACCTTCATGCTAAGTTACTCCAATTCCTTTGTTCTAGGTCACCCAGTGCTAAAGCTCTCTGGCTTTTTCCCTCCTTGATTGCAATAGTCTTTTGACATTAGTCATAATAATCATAAGTAAAATCTCCTTATCTGTTTAATATATCCAGAGCAACTTTTCTTTGAGAGGTCACACACTGTCTTCAAACTCATGTTTTATAATCATGGTAGCTGGTAGTTTATGGTCTTTCCTGGAATAGAACCAGAGGCAAGGCTTATAGCTGAACCATTCTTCATATCCTTAACTGTTGATTTTTACTAAAGGTACTTCCTGAAAACCTCCTCCATTCTAAGTGGTCACTTAGACCTTTCCTCATTTGCCCCCAACTGATATCTGATCTAGCTTTAGGAATGTAACCATACTCTTTTGGAGCATGTGTTCGGTATTTTCTCTGTCCTTTTCAAATAGCCCCTTTTCAGCTGCTGCTTTCCAATAGATTGGATCATCCCTATTAGAATTCAATTGGACATACAGCGCTAAGCTTTTGGTACAAGTGAGAAAAAAACAGGTAGTGACAAGTTGAGAAAATACATTGACATATAATCCCACTGTAAAAAAGGTGATGGAATTATGTGTGGTGAAAAAATGGGTAATGTATAGTACATAAGCAATGATTTTAAAAGACAATGAGAAGCAATTGTGTAAAATGTAATCCTTAGCAATAATTGTCAAGAAATGAGGGGGAAATTTCTGCTTCACTACTTCATTAATCTAACTCCAACAGTATCTTAACTTGCCAGGTCTGGGAACAATAATGCCTTGACCCTCCTGTTTTACTGTCTCACAACCTTTGGACCTCCTTTTCTACATTACCACCTCAAATCCCCCCTGTCATCATCATTCTCATTTCCTATAAACTCTCTTTCTTATTTACCATTCTGTCCTTGCCTGAAAAAATTCAACTCTGGTTAACACAATACTCTGCTACCTGAGCCCATATAGGCAAATCACTTGGGTAAAAGTTGATAACCATGCTAACTGGTTTCATTTAAGTTCATGATCATTAAACTCAACTCAAATAGGTGGGGCTTAGTACTTGTCAGCTAGCTCTCTTATCACTTTCCCCTGATCTTCTAACTCTCCTGTTTTTTTCTGGATCAATATCTGCATTTAAATCATTTAAGGATCTTTACAAACACAGGTTCTGATTTTAGGGTGAGATCTCATATTCTGCATTTTTTTAGTAACAACCAGGTGAGAAATATGTTGTTCACTGGGGGATTCCTCCCTGAGTATCACTTAAATTGAAGACCATGTTGAAATCTCACTGAGATCAGAATTTCCATAAGCTTTTTTCCCTACAACTACCAACCTATGACCTACTTGCACTGTACTCCCATGCGCTTCCTTCCTCTGGAATTGAAACTCCATGCTCCCATTATTAAGGCCAAATTCATCATTTACACATAGGATCCAACTCCTCACTTACTCAGGAATACAGCTTTAGTAATTTTGCTACTTATATAAACAATTTTCGCTATGTATTTAGAATTAGTTGTAAATGTATAATAAATAGGAAGTAGCCTATTCCACTGGAAAAAAAAATCCCAGTCTTAATCCCAGGGTTCACCATTTACTTCCCCATTCCTCTGCTCTTCCCTACAGAGAAAAATTCCTTGAAAGAGTGATTTATATACTCTTTTCCCAATTCTTCTCCCTGTCGTTGGTCTGGAATCTACTGAATCATATTATAAATTTACAAACATAGCTATATTGTAAAATTTAATGATTAAGCTTTATTGCTTATTTTATTTGCCTATTTTTAACGTATGTATTAGTACTTGATATAAATGATCACTCCTTTAATGCCATCTTTCTTTCCTTGGTTCCAGAGAAGGTTCACAAGTTCTTTCTCTCCTTTGGCATTTTCTGGGATTCCTGTTTTAGAGATGCGCTGTTGCTGCTGGGCCTTGATTCTAGAGTTACATTGCAATAAATTCCTACATAAAGGAGTGTTTGCCTGACCAACCAGGTAAGTAGGGCATATTTCTGCCATTAAAGGTGAAAGGGCAAAACCATGGGAAAATATTGGGGTTTATGTTGAGGCCAACAGTTGGTATGATCTGCCTGCCATATTAACACTCAACAGAGACAGAAGCAGCACTGATGCCATCATGTATTTGAGGGGTGTGTGCTGACTCAAAGAAGGATTGTGCTGCTTGGAAAAAAATTTTCTAGAGATTATAGCAGCAGTGGCTTCACTGATGATGAAGTTTCCGATCACAGAGCCAAGAATCAGCACAGGCAAAGTCAATTCTTGCTCATTTGGTCCTCTGGGGTTGGAGGAAAGGGGCAAAGGTGGACCACTTTCTTCTTACAAAGGTGATTTGTTTGAGTGCATAACAACCTGCTCTACTTCCCTAAGGCGAGAAAAATCTAACTCATTGATATTCCTGCCCACAGTGCCTTCTGTTATGCCCATGTGGTTAGCTGGCATCAAACAGCCTCCTAGAGAAAACAAAAGACTAAAGTGGTTGTTCTGTTAGAGCTGCTTTCTTCTCTATTTAACTTGTTAGGCTCTTTATTTCATCCTTGCTCCTCATGCATATTGATATATTTCAATTTACTAAAGAGAGATTGCAAGGTCATTAAAACTCATCTTTCAAAGGTCACAAACTTGCACTGTCAAATCAGTAGTTATGGAGAAATCTGCCTTTAACCTTCCTAATAGATATTCCATAAGAACAATAATGGCATATAGCAGAGAGAAAATGCTTTATTCAGCTCTCTCTTTGAGAACTAATAATCACTGCCTGCTAACACTGTTGCTCTTCCACTGAGAGATTTTTTTTCTAGGAATAACTAATTCTATCTCACAGTAATATAAATACAGATCATTTCAGAATGACTGATAAAGATAAAGAAAAATTCTACATAAATATTTTGTAAAATATTTATGTTTTGTTTTAATCACACCATTTCAGTGTGTGGTCACCAAAGGGTACAGGAGAGGAATAGCATATTATCATTTTCGGATGTGGATCCATCTAAATTTTCACAAGCATTTCAATGTAGAAATAAATGACATACATCCACTGCAACCAATGCAACTGAACACTGGGCATCATTCTGGCAGCCAAAAAAGCTAGATGCATGTGCTATTGAAATTAGAAAATTAGATTTTAACCTCTAATGTATTTTTAAATATAGCTAACACACAAGAAACCAGCTGGGCTTATTATAGGTCCAGAACCTTCCGAATTAAACAGTGTGTGCTAAAAAAAGAATTTAATCATGCAGAGACAGTTTTTTTTCCTTTAACCTTATTCAGTAATATTTAATTTCCAACAAATACAGATTGCCAGCTGTTAACGTCCTCTTACTGCAAAATGAGAATAAGAAATTTAATGCTGGTAGTTTGTGTTTATGACTGTTTCCCATAAATTACACACTGGTTATGGCTAACTATTTGTTAGCAATTTTTTTCCACTTGAAAGTGTATTTCCAGTATCACAAACTGCCTAATTCTCTTGTGAAATAGCATCAGTTGTTACCTTGAGAAACTACTTAGTTTGCTCAAACATTCTCTAGAATCTTTATAAGCAACTAAGTAAAACTAGCACTGGGACTCGAAGAAAGGATCTACAACTCTTCAGACATGCCCTCTTAGTCCATTTTGGTCAGATCTCAGTCAGAAAATTTTGATACACAAAAGGGGTACCACATTTTTAAATTAATTGCCAGAATTCAGGCATATTTCACATATTTTAGATAAATAATAAAAAGAAATACTACCGTTAATTAACTTGAGATCAAAATTTAAAAAAAAAAAAAAAACTCAGGGGAAAAGAAAGGAGTGATTAGTCACCTTACCCTAAATCAAAAAAATATTATAAGGGCTGTGGCTGTGGCTCAGTGGTGGAGCACTTGTCTCACATGTGTGAGGCACTGGGTTAGAATCTCAGCACCACATAGAAATAAATGAATAAAATAAAGGTCCATCAACAACTAAAAAAAAATTTAAGAAAAGGCCTTATAAGTTATTAGATTATGAATACACAAAGTGGCAGGACCTTGTTTTATGTATAATTTCCAAATGAATATCATTAACTACAATCTCATGTTACCAGAAAATTCTCCTAATTATTGAAGTAATAGCAACAAGTACCCACTTCTCTGAGTGAATCTTAACAAAAGAAAAAGTTAAAAAGATAAAAATAAAAGAAATGGGTATCAGTTCTGATATCTCATTTCCTCATGGGAAAGATAGAACTGTGGAGAACTGGGTTTAATCTGAAAAAGATAATTAGAGGGTTGCCAGGTGGAAGGATGCTACTGGATTCTCTCCTTGAATAAACCATTTTCTTCTTTGATGTGTAGAGTTTAAAAACTTAGGCAACATTTATCTTAGTGGGGAAACTTTAGCAATATGATGCAAAATACAATGTGACATTTTAAGAGAGTAAATCTTATACCAGAATAAGAAATATAGGAGAGTACTCATTCAGAGCAACAGGGAATGATGGGATTTATAGAGTGATGAAAACTTACATGATTGTAGGAGCCGGTAAAACAGTCTTGGTTTGGATATTTCTTCGTTTTCTGGTGCTGATTTGAGGTCATTGGACAGGCATTCAGAAGAGAAAGTTGGGAGAGCAATGGCCAATGGGAATCCCATGTAGCAACCTGGAGCATGTATCTGTCTCTCACTGGAATCGAAAATAGTGGTGCTCTTGCCTCACTCACACCAAGATTTACAGGAGCCAATAGCAAATATCTCAAGGTGGCTAGCCATGGGGATTCAGATGTTGCCTGGATGAACAATGTGAGCCAGACAATCTGCAAAGACATGAACGACCTACTTCGACCTTCAAAGAATAAACATGGCCACTGGTTCACTTTCACCTTCCAAATCTCATACACATTTGTCCTATAGCAACTCTCAGCCAGAAATATTTAAGGAAGAGAATTTTGGGAAACACAATTTAGCTTATCCAAACTGATACATTAAAAGCCACCCCACTGTCAAAAGTAGAAATCTCCACAGGAGTTGTATCTCTCCAAATAAACTTCTGCCTTAAAAGTCCTTATGCTCCATCCTGGTTTCTTTCTTACAGAATCAGAATCTTTTTTTGAGTTAGAGATCAAATTTTGGGATCAAATGTCCCTAGAGTCACTAGTATCTTTAATTATAAAGGAGCCACAAGGTTTTCTTTTTTTTTTTTTTTTTTTTTTCACTCTTAGGAATCCAGAATTACCAGGTAAAAAGGCTTAGTATTTCTTTCTTATCATTTTAGTTAGCTTTTTTGCTGATGACTAATGGATCTGACCAGCACAATTTCAGAGGAGAAAAAGTTTACTTGAGGACTCCCAGTTTCATAGGTATCAATCCATAGACAGTAGGCTCCATTCCTCTGGGCTCAAGGTGACATAGAACATGATGGCAGAGAGTATGGCAGAGGGAAGCAGCTCACACAATGATCAGAGAGCAGAAAGATAAAGACTCCACTCCCCAGATTCAAAATATATACCCCATCGCTATCCTGCAATAAACTACTTCCTCCAGCCACACCACACCTGCCTCTAGTTACCACCCAGTTAATCCCATCTGGGTTCAATTACCTGATTAGATTAAGGCTATAACCTGATCATTTCTCCTGCAAACGTTCTTGCATTGTCTCACATGTAAGCTTTTGGGAGACACCACATCTAAACCATAACACTTATGAATTGCCGTTTGAATTGAAACGTCCTTTATTTTCTGTCTCAGAGAATCAAGATTTAAATGGATGGTGTTGCTGCTATTTTTATCAGAAAATTGTTCTAATGGAAGAAGTCCGTTTACTAGATGGCAAGTATTTTATCCTTAGCCTTTTGCTTTTTTTTTTTTTTATATTATCCAAGGATTGTCTTTTTGTTGTTTTCCTCTTGGCACCTTATTTTTTTATTTCCTTCCACACACAAACACACAAAAAAATTCAAATACAATTTTTAAAAACTATAGTCTTTCAGCTTTGTTTACAAATCTTGTCTAAACATATTATGCTTTCCTTTCATAAGGATCCAAACTTATCTCCATTCCTGAGGAGATCAACAACTTTCAGAAAATGCATTCTCATCTCTTCCTAATTTCTAGTAAGGTCCATACTGCAGGTCTGCTATTTTAGCAACACTTAAATTTAGATCACTTCACTGATTGAACTTGCTTCCTTAACCCACAGACATCTAAACAAATGAAATGAAGACAGATTTGCCTCAGTGGGAATCAGTACAGGAAGACAGAGTGATTTCCACTTCCCTTCTCTCCTCATGGCAGCCAACACTCAGGGTTATAAACAAGGATGGTTAGGCCAAGCAGCACATCTGCGCCAAATGGGCAGGATGAGCTGACCCACCACTCCTATTATGGCCAAATGGCTTTCTACCAAGATATCGTTATGTGTGAGCTGAGATCCTCTCCAAGGTCACTTCAAACTATTGACACACTTGGAAAAGGAATTTGGAATACTAAAATTCATTCAATCATGCTTCCTCATTAAAAAGACAAGGCCACTAATGTGAATTCACATCAAGGTTACTAACTAAACTTAATTTATAAGGAAGCATGAAAATTCTATTTTCTTTCTCTAAGAAATTTAATTCCAAAGAACTTTCCAACTAATAGTAAATGGAAACTATCATAGGTAGTAGAATTTTTTTTTTTCAAGGAGCTAACCCATAGCCTTCTGCCTTGAGAAATGTGTGCTAATATTATTCTATATTTCAAAAAACGTGCATTCTTTTGAGACTGCACCAGGTTTAAAAAACAAGGGAAGTTTCGTGGGCTTTTTGTTTTCAATGAGTAGAAAAATCTGTGCACATGTTTAACACAGAAAGGAGGTTTCCTCCTATACAAATGATTTATTCCAATAAATAATACAAGGTTGTGTGCTAAGTTTTTAAATGAAGGGAATATATAGTAATTTTTATTAAAATATATTCTTAGAAATGAGTGGTATTCCTGTTATTTCATGTGCACTCTAAAGGAAACCAATATTCTAGGATCTTATTTTTTTCCTTGCATCTTTCATTGAATATTTTTCTTATTCTAAATATGTTCTTTTATATACCCTCTTTCTCTCTTTTATGTATCAGTATTTCTTTATTCCATTTTCATAGCTTTGTGAGTGAATTTTCCCTCTTAGAATTTATTTTTTCTTTTTTTGCCAATACAGAAGGCATTCTCTATTTTAGTATACCTTAAGGTCTGCTATTATGTGACAATTTTCTTTTCCTCCTGTTCCCTATTTCCAACATATAAGACAGCCATTCTGCCATAGATATAAAATTAGTTTTGCTCAATGGATTTCTTGTCATGCATGTGCACAAAGCTTCATTTACCTTCAATTTAGATTTTTGTTTTCCTCTGGTGACTCATTTTGCTACATCTGTGTTTATTCTATAACCTGTGGATAAGGCATGTTTCTCTGTCAGGGAGCTGGCTGAGCATTTGTTGTTGGCCAATATATGTTAGCAACTCCTGAATGCAGTTCAGGGGTGCTCTCTCCTCTGCATCAGCTATTACTACTCTTCACATAATTCCTACCCATAGATTGTCACAGGTTTATTGTTGTTATGGAATCATTTAGTATACCACAGATGCTATTGTTATGTGCTCAATGGTAAATAGATACAGGTCTTACTGACCATAGTGATGCATGTCTGATATTTAGTTACAATTGATGGTTTACTTCTGGTCAAATACTAAATGTGGACACAATGTTGTGTTCTCTATACTTGTTAGTATAATCTAGACTTTACTCCCATATATCTGACTCTTTTAAACAACACAATGCCACATACTTTCTCATAAAGAGTTCTTGGGCTATTGTTTTATAAACATATTTGTTTGAGATTTCTACTCAGATATATTTGAGATTTTTTATTCCTGAGTAAATGGATGATTTAATGCATTTTATAAGTTAGAGTTAGTTTAATTCTTAAGACATGAAGCTTATTTTCAGAATCGCTTTCTTAAAAATGTGGGGTTAGTAGCAGAAGGAGAAAGCAGCTTTTGCAGTGAAAGCTTGCATGGGAATAGCTATTAGCCCATTTAGAAACTTGCTTAAATCTTGTGTTTCTGATATGAGAGAACAAGGACATTTCAAAATAATTAAGTTCAATTTTTCCATTTAAGTGTAGATTGTCTCTAAACAGGATCTTCCACATACATTAAAAGAAGAATTGCTATCCTGTCATTTAGATTATTTAATATCTTCCTTTCTTGGCAAAGCTATTTGTTTCTGGGAGAAAACAATGAATTACAAATTATTCATAGCCTGGAAATACCTAAAAAATTATAGGGAAGTAAAATTGCTCCAACTGTGAAACTAGAAAATTGATCTTGTCCTACTGTGACTCTTGTTCCAATTTCTAGACTTGTCCATCTTATCACATGAATAATAATTTTTTTTAAAATTTCACTGTTTCTGGACTGTGGTTTTCCTCCTCTTTGAGGTGATATTAACTGCTGTACTGAATGGCTAAAAATGAGAGATATTTATTCTTGAAGTTTTGAATGCTAGAGATTAGAAATCAAGATTTCAAAGTTAAGACCAAAGTCACTCCTTAGCTTCTAGAAAAGGATACTTTCTCTTTCCTCTTTTCCTTCTGATATCCCTAGCTGTTTCTTGGTTTGTATCAACATTACTTCAACCTCTGCCTCCACATTCCCATGGCCATCTTCCCTCTGTGCTAGTCTGTCTCTGTCTTCACATCTCACTCATTTTGCATGCCCGTGCCTGTGTTATTATTTCCCACTTTTCATTAGAATGCCAATTTTATTGGATTCACATTATATGCCAGTTTAATGTAATACTCCAGGAAAACCATATTCCAGTGTGACCACATCTTAACTAATTTCAGCTGACACAACCCTATTTCCCCATTGGTAACATTCTGGGATACTGGGGATTAGGATTACAACATATTATTTTTAGTGACTACAACGCAACCCATAAAAATACTAAAAAAATATATTTTTTGCTAAGGTAATCTTCTAGATAGATAACAGGTGGCAGATTTCATCAAAACCAGATTGAAAGAAGCTCTATCATTGAAACATGATTTCCAAGGTCATCATAGAAGTTCTGTCCACGTCGAACATCAAGAAAGAATAAAGAACATGAAGGAGCTAGAATACGAGATTATTATGGTCCAGATGTATTGTTCACAATACATTGGCTACAGTAATAAGAAAATCTGGGAAATGTGTTCTAGCTGTGTGTAAGAAAAAAGAAAAATGCAATCTCTCCCACTCTTCTATACTATTTTGGTCAGCTTATTTGCTGCTGCAATAAAAATGCCTGAAAAGAACAAGTGTTTTTTTTTTTTTAATATCCATTTTTTTAGTTGTATTTGGACAATACCTTTATTTATTTTTATGCGGTGCTGAGGATGGAACCCAGGGCTTCGCACATCCTACGCAAGTGCCCTACTGCTGAGCCACAACCCCAGCCCCCTGAAAAGAACAATTTTAAGGAGGAAAATTTTACTTGGGGGTTCTGAGTTTTAGAGGTCTCAGTTTACAGAGAGTTGGCACCATTCCCTGGGGTGCAAGGTAAGGAAGAATATCCTAATGAAAGGGTGTGACACAGGAAAGCAGCTGAGAACATGGTACCAAGGTAGCAGAGAGAGACTAAGCTCTGCCACAAAATATATCCCAAAGGCAAGGCCCTAATGACCTGCCTCCTCAAGCCACAACCTACTGCCTACAGTCATCACTCAGTTAATCCCTCTGAGGGGATTAACTCAATGATTGGGTTAAAGCATTCTAAACTTTCTTGCACTATTTCACCCATGAGCTTTAAGGGGAGGACCTCACATCTAAACCACAATATATCAAATTAAACAGTAGGATATTTCATGGGAGAAGGTGTATAAATCTTATAGGATTGGGGTAACCATACCTTCCTCTTTCTTTAGAACTACTTTGGTTTATCCTTATTGTCTCAAAAATTATTAACAGTACTTTCCCTTTCAAAAGTTACCTAATTTGAAGATTTGGATAATAAATTCTATAGTTATTCAATTATCAGTGAGTAAAATTTCCAAAGATAAGAAGGCAAAGGAGAGAATTTCACTTTTTAAATTTTTTTTTAAAGAATGTATGAAATGTGACTACTGAAAATAGGAATTCAACTTGCCACACTCCTCAGGGAAAAGCATTTCATTTAATGTTTTTGATTCTTTGAAAATGAGAGTTGGCAAGGTTCTGGACCATATGTCTTTAGTATTCTCTATAACAAAATGATTGAAAAAGGTATTTGTGACATTTTAATAAAATATAAATGCATACTTGTCTAGAAATGATGTCTTCTAAAAATGAATTACTAAGTGATCTGAGAAAAGTAGATTTTGTGGTGCCTACATAATAGTCTTATTTGTACTCCAAATAAATGTGTCTTAGGCACTTCTTTAAAATTTTCAATAAGTGACCACTGTATTGAATATTAAAACTGGAGTATGTTGCCTAACATAAATCTGGTATTAGATCCCTGAATTCCTGTGATTTCATTTGCCTGAGTTGAATTTGGCTTTATTTTCAAAGCACATACTGCTGGGTATGGTGGTGCAGTCCCAGAAGCTCTGGATGCTGAGGCAAGAGGATCATGAGTTCAGAGCCAGCCTCGGCAACTTAGCTAGGCTCTAAGCAATTTAGCGAAAGCCTGCTCAAAATAAAATATATTTTAGAAAATGGCTGAGGATGTGGTTCTGTACTTAAATGCTCCTGGGTTTAATCCCAGGGACCAAAAAAAAAAAAAAAATCCACATGCTGAAATATTCTTAAGATTATCTGTCTTACCTGTACTATCATAAAATCTAAATGTTTGTGTCTATTTCTAACAATTATGCTAATGTTTCTAGACTCAAATGGCCTCAACTCACCAATCAATGGCATGTTGGATCCCATCTTAGTTACTGTCTTCATAGTTTTCAGAGAATGGTTGAAATACTCATTGCTTTTGTACTAATTGTTTCCAAAAAAAAAAAAAAAAAAAAAAAAAGGAATGGTTTGCTGTGTTGTTTATTGTTGTCCTAGTATGATTCCTGCACTATGTATGCCTTGTCCAGTCACCCACCAACTGTCACCGTGGACTTCTGAACTGCCCGATGCTGAATACCCTTCCCTTTCCATGCCCCATCTGGTGGAGAACAAGACCTTCTTTGGATCATTTTCCCCAGCTTCACCCTCTTTCAGTAGGAAGCAGCTTAGAGTTGTCATTGCCCATTTTTCCATCGAAATAAATGTAAGGCAGAAATTTACAGTGGAAAATCGAACAGTGCTTCCCTTTATGCTTTGAAAATAGATCTTACTGCTCTGCCATTGTGAATTATTTTTAAAATGAACATGTTTCTTTCTTTTCCTTCCCCTCTCTTCTTCCCTTCCCCTCCCTAGTCTTCCCCTCCCTGATCTTTGGGGAAACAGAATTATCTTTCCTTCTCATCCTAGACAGAGTTATTTGTTCTTGAGCACACACACATCACAGGAACAAAGTGATTCAGACTTCAGGGATGGCACCAGAAGATCTAAGAAATGACTATCTCCCAAGTTAACAAGTAAATTATAACTCTAGACAGAGAACACCTGTAATGTAGTCTTTGAATCACAGCTTTAAAAACCCCTTGTTTCCCCTGATGATAGAATCACAGCCTCTGGGATAGGAGTTCCTTGTTGTTGTTGTTGTTGTTTCTTTGCTAGAAAAAGCAACAAAACTTCTTTTTCCTTTTCCTCAGAAAATAAAATTAAGAAAAAAAATCCTTAAAAATATTATTTGTCTTGTCTGTTAATGCTGCTTTAACATAATATGATAGTTTGTTTGGCATATAAACAATATGAAATAATTTCTGATAATTCTAGAGACTGGTAAATCCAAGGTGAAGGCAGAGGCAGCTTTGGTAAAGTCTAGCTTCCTTGGCTGTTGTCTTTTGGCTATAAGCTCACTTGCCAGAAGGGTGAATTATCTATCACTTTTCCTTTGATAAGGACACTAATTCCATTCATGAGAGCAAAGCCCTCAACCCCCACCCCTGCCCCACCCTCCCACCCCCGAAAAGCCCCCTACCCTTACATTGTGGATTAGTATTTCAACATATGAATTTGTGGGGCAATAGACATTAATTCCATAGCATTGTCTTTAAGATTTCTTTGTTCCTCTTGGAATTCCTCTCAGCAAGCAATGTTCCATTCCCTGTATAGACAAGATTTAAAAAAACAAAGCACTATCTTCATTTTTTAAAATGAGTCAAAATATAAAGAGAACCTGAAAGAACTCAAAATAACTCATTTATCTTCAGCTACACCTCTACCAAGAGTGCTTCCATAGTTCTGCTGTCAATGCCTTGGTTTCAAAGAGCTCAAAAATTCTGGAATTTGATTTAATTCCCCTGTAGATAATTCAGGGAAGCCTGCAAAACCTTTAAAATGGGTAATGAGATTTAAGTTGGTTTTCATAGAAGAGTTGATCAGTCGACTCTACCTATACACATTTTCCTTTATATAAGTAATTCACATAAGAACTGAAATACTTATGTGAAAGACATTATTGGGAATATATTTCCCATTAATATTTTCCTGAGGTTAATACATTTTTTTTCATGGTAATCTTCTTTCTCAGGCATTATACGTTAATATTTATAGTCATCACACATTCTTTCCGGTATCTCTCACTTACAATGAAACAGGGATGGGAAGGCTTTGGATTCATTACTAGTCTAGCACAGAAATTTTCTGAATATCCCCTTGAGTTTTGCACAAGTATCTTCTGGTATTATGCTGGAAAGTATCTTACTACAATTCTTCTACTATTGCTTGAAAATCCAAAAGAGTTTGACTGTCCTTGACAGCTAGCAAAGAATAAAGACACTGTATTTTATACAGTAACAATAATCCCACCAGAGGTTTCTAACATAATAGACTCAAAATAAGCCTCCTATTATAATCACAGATATATTGTCCACTTAACATCCTATAAGTTTGGCTCAGAAAACATGCTCAAAACACATGAGAAAAGGTTTTACCGAGAAAGCATTTAGACAAATTCCTGATTACCAAAGAAGAAATGAATGAATGAAAGAGAGAGAGCTAATAATTGATGGTAATACTAGGTTTATGCTTTTACATTTAGCCCTGTGAATAAAGCTAGAATATTCTATCAGGAAAAAAGATGGACTTATATCAACAATTTAGTTGATATGTATTTCATATCTACTATATCAGCAATTAACATTTCAGTGTAATAACTTTCAAGAGATTATAAATCATTGAGATGGATAATTAGTACTTGACATTAATAGGTATACTTGTAATCCAGGTATTAATAATTGCAACAGTCATTTATTTAATAATCACTTCATCCTGCACAAATCACCAGATTTTCTGAGCACATACTTTGGAAGAACACTTTAGAAAATAAATATCTCATTTTTAGTTAGCCTAAGTGACTCTCACAGAGGTGGAATTAAAAAAAATAATAATGTAAATAGAATCAATTAGATGTGTAGAATGAGTAATGTGTATGATTTGAGTTCTGACAAAGCATGAAAATAAAGGTTGAACATTTGTGTGATGAATGTCTTATAAATGAAATTTATATGCCTGATATATTTAAAAAAAAAACAATCCATTAAGTACTGAGCAAAATGCTGTTTTGCTAGCTTTTAAATATAAAAGAGTCACTTTCAAAATCTTGAAAGTGTCTCTTTCAAAATCTTAGTTTTGGATATTCTGCGTACAAGTAACTGCTGAATTTTATACTAATACCTCATGAGTAAAATTGGTTATAAATTTCAACTTTTTAAAAATTCTTTTGTCTTTTAATTCTCATTCAGAAAATATTTTTGAATGCCTCCCAATCTATTCCTAAGTCCATTTCCTAGTACATATTCTATTTAAAAATATATAAATATGGATATCAAATAATAATATTAATCTTTAACTCAGGTCTAATCAGTACTAATATTATATTGCTGTCCTTGAATGGGCACCTGTTTATTATTATTATGGTGACAACAACAGTGTTACTATTTCTCACACAAGTCCAGGAACACAGCTAGATGTACAGGTGTGTGTTGTAGAAAGACTCTAGGCTTTTAGTTAGACTAAGATACCAAAGTCAGCTCTAAGGCAGTTTTTCCTGAGAGTACTTGAACCTTTTGTTTCCTCTTCACTAAAAGATTTTAAATACCCTACAGATAAGAGTTCCTGAAGAGTAAGTGAAATGCAATACTTAAAGTGCTTTGCATAGAGTAAACATTCAAATATTGATTCTAGCCCATACCTGCATTCTGCTTTTTTTCCATTTTATCTACTTCTTTTTATGATTATACTGCACAGGTTTATTGAGTTTGTCACTTTCTAAGAATTATATTTTTATATGACCTCAAAAGAATCAGAGGATGCTGATTCTATTTTAAGAATTTTGCTATGAAATAAATTGCTACATTTTATTCAGCATTGTAACTACTATCATTCTGTGATCATTCAATGCATTTTAAAATATTTATTTTGACACTTTCCCCATTCTGTGTTCTGCTTTGTAGTATGGAGATTTGCTCACATTCCCTTTTTGTCTGTGCCCCAGTTTTACCATGGATGTGACGCTTTTCATGCTCATCTTCTACTTCTTAATATAATTTAGGCCATTTGATTTTTAAAGAAATTTTCCATGGAAAAAATTTTTTAAAGAAAAAAGTCTATGTCGTTTGGTCAATGGATTAATGATCTCTTGGTTTCTCATATCATTTCTTTCTTGTTGTAGTGATTCCTCTGACTACACACACACACACACACACACACACAAACACATTTTGACTTTTTCCTAGTCTTTCATGTGGGATTCAAGTTATAGTCACTTTTTAGAGCTTTTTTTTTTTTTTAAATGGAAGAATACAGTAAACATTTTTTTAGGTTTGCAACTTACTCTTTAATTTTCTTACTGGCTATCTACAAATGGTGAGTTAAATAATGAAAACATTTTATTGTACATGATTTTCTGCTGCTGTGATGAACACTGAAATAAACATTTATGAAGCTAAATTTTGTACATATTTAAGAACTTTACTTATAAGTTCAAAAAGCTTTCTCTTATTAAGGACATGTTACATTTCATATATTTTCAAAATTTTTCTTTAGTTTGTTCTTTGTCTCTGGTTGATCTTTCATTTGTTTTCGTGATTTGTTTAACATACTAAAGTTGTTTGTATTCAAGTCTGTCAATATTTTATGTCACATTTTAACTTTGGAATACTGAAAATATTTACCTCAATTGGGATTATTAATATAATCATCATATATATAGTTCTAGTAATGATATTCTTCTGTTTTTAATTGTCTTTTTTTAAAAAAAATTATTGATGCATTATAATTATACATGATGATGGGATTCATTATGCCCTATTCATACATGCACATTAAATAATTTGTTTGATCTCCTTCTTCAATATCTTCCCTCACTTTTTCTTCCTCACTTCACTGATCCACTTGCTCTATTTTTCTAATCTTCCTTCTATTCTTTTTCTTTTAATCAGTATGTTATTTTTATATGTATAAGTGGAAGTCATTGTGGTATATTTGTACTTGGACATAGCATAATATTGGCAGATTTTTCTCCTCAGTACTTCTCCATGTCCTACCCCTTTCCCTCCCTCTCTGTTCCCTTCCTCTAAAAATCTTTCATCTATCTAAAATTCATTTTGGCATAAAGCATTAAATGGAGTCCTATGTTTCCATTTGTTGAGAAAATCATTTATTTTCTTTAGTTTTCAAATGCAACTATAAGAAGGATGTGCCTATTGCGCATACATGTTTTTATATGAATATATATCTGCTTTCAGAACTTTGGGGTTCCATTTATTTCTTTTTGTGTCAATTTTATCTAATTTGTTGTTGTTTTCTAATAATTATTCTTAAAAAGCACTTCACCACATTGTTGTTTAATTTCAAGATATTGTTCACTATATTTTTGTCTTTATATTGAGATAAAGGCTTTATTTAATAAGTCATTTATTTAGCTCCTATATTTGAGAAGATTAGTATTTTCACAATATCATGGTGCACTGTGTCTTTCCAATTATTCAAGTTCTCATTATTTTTAATTTTTTTCTTCATAAAAATCTTTAATTTCTTGTCTATGATGTCCTTTGAGTTTCCATTTTCTTAGTGTTTAATAGAAAATGTGGGCTTGTGAATACATGTTTTATAGGTATCAATAGTCTGAATCCAGAGTCAAATTCCTAACAGTTACAAGTTGTCATGTTGTCTCTCTTCACTCTTGCTTAACACCTGAACCAATATGCTCTAAATAGGAGACTTATCCAGTAACATCTTCTAAGCTTTCACTACAATTTCAACTTGAAAATGAAAAGCAAAAACATAAACCTAAATGCATTTACTAGCTGTGTGATTTGAGTTTCAGACCCTTTATCTGGGGTAAAAAAAAAAAAAAAAAACTTAGTAAAAGTGCTAATTCTTAGTTTATTTATTGTGAAGATTAAATGGGTCGGAAGGCAAAGAATATACACTATCATGTGAAAAAATTATTAATTATTTCATTAATACTATTATTAAAATTTTAAGAACATCACAGGTTATTAGATCTATTGACTTACCCCCTTCAAATTTATTAATACTTTTGATTTCAAGAGTCATAAATCCAATATTCATGATCACTTCTCTAAAAGTCTAGGCAAATGTAGACATTATTAGCTTTGTAAGGTGCTTTGTAATTGTGTGCAGAGGATAAAAATTGTAAAAGCACCTGGTTTTTCAAGTTAAAGGTTGAAAAATCAGCTGCATGATGCATCATATGTTAAGATATAAAAATTTCTCAATAGTATTGTCACACATAAAACCTGAAATTGAAGTTGTAATTCCCTTTTTAAAAGCAAAAATACTTAGAAGCTTAACTTTTTAAGATTTAAAGCCATTGAAAATTAATCACTTTTTATTTCAAATCATATTTGATTCTTTCAGAGTTTTTGTCTAGAATATCAATGTGTTCATTTTCTATCTACAAACATATATGTTACAATTTTTATAATATATTTTTTTTACATTTTTAAACAGTTTTAACTTGTGTTGATAATTCTAGTTCTTATCTTTCCTTTTTGAGAGTCATTTGAATCTGCGCCTTGCCTGTTTATGACAATTCTAATAAACTTGTGTTTTCTCCCTTTGAGGAACATTTCCTTAATATGATAATTATCTGCTTTAAATGGCCATTCACCAGCCTACACAGAAAATGACTGTAACAAACTGCATTATCTTCACTTCATGACATCTAAACCTGTAAATTCCTCACACTGTGTAAAAGATAATACTGATAATGAATAGTTGTAGAATCCATGTCTTTAAAATTTTCACGCTAATCGCTGACCATTTTTCTCCTACTGACAAACTGATATCCATATTATATAGTCACCTTTTCACAAGTGAAGTAACTACTCTTATTATGGAGATTAATAAGTGGCAGATTATTTATTACAACCCAGGTCTTTCTGACAATAAAGTCTATAATCCTATTCATAATATAACAATATCAACAAGTATACAGCAAGAAAAATAATGCAATAAAATAAGTATTAGGAGTAATAATGCACACTAGTTCGTGACTATTAATGAGAATGTTTATATGCATCTCCCATCTGGCAACAGAATTTGTGACTCATAAGCAAAACAAAAATGTGCTCAGAGGAGGAGACAAGATGGCAGAGTAGAGAAAGGAAATATGGCCCAGCAGTTCCTCAGCACCAGACTTAGAAAGTGGGAAGACTGCTTCTCAGCCAGGTGAGTCACAAAGGAACCTTACTGAAACACAGTACTGAACTGTTAAAAAAAAAAAACAAACAAACAAAAAACAAACAAAAAAAAAAAAACCAAATTCATAGAGCTACAGATGGTTGGTAACTTGAGCATAAGAAATAATTCCTTACAGATGCCTTAGGTCAACAGCAGAGCAGGGCAGGGAATATAGACAAAAGAGATGTGTGGCTAGTGGATAAAGAAATTTTTAACAATAAAGAAATATCGACCTGGGGAAACTTGGGATTTACACAGGAGGGCTGATATTAATGGACACAGAGTTGGTCCGGAAAGCATCTCAGTGAAAACAAACCCCAACGGTCCACAGGGGTGAAAACCTATCATGGGGACAGCGAACCCTCTGCAAGCCTGGTGTGGAAAACTCTCCCTGAGGGTGGAACACACTGGAAGATGAGGAAAATGTTCCTTAGCGATTAACTGCCGTCCCTGTGGAGCTGTGGAGCTGTGAAAAGAGACTGGGTATTGGGAACTGGTTTTAGTCAGGTCTTTCTTTTGCTTCTATGGCCAAAAAGACCTAACAAGAACAATTAGAGGAGGAAAGGTTTATCTGGGGACTCAAAGTTTTAGAGGTCTTAGTCCACAGAAGGCTGGCTTCATTCTTGGGGCTGGGGGCGAGGCATAACTTCATGGCAGAAGAGTGGGATGGAAGAAGTGGCTCAGGGCATTGCACCAAGAAGCAGGGAGACTCCACTCACCAGATACAAAATATGTACCCCAAAGGCACGCCCCCAGTAACCCATTTCTTCTAGCCACCCTCTACGTACTTTCAGTTACCACTCTTTAATTCTTATCAGGGGACTAATTCTCTGATTGGGTTAAGGCTCCCATAGCACAATAATTTTACCTCTAAATTCTTATACATTTTCTCACACTTGAGTTTTTGGGGACACTTAATATCCAAAACATAACAGAATTCATAAAGGAAGATACCTACAAAAAATTCCCAGAGAGTGCCTGACCCAAAGACTGAAACAAGCACAAAGAACATTTTACCTGGACTCTATAGCCTCTGTATCCCAAGGCAAAAAGAACCATAATTGCTGGCACTCTGTAAGTACTATTGTGAAGAGCTCACTGCAGCTACAAGAGAGCATACACATTCCTGGGCGAATACCTAGTAATTCACATCTATAAAGGTGAAGGTGAAATCTGTTGAGGGTTAGTTCCTACACCCCAAAAGTGGATTTTTTGGAAGCCCCCAGATCTAACCCTGCACAGATAGGAAACTCCACACCAATAGGGGGAGTGTAACAAATCTAAAATATCCACACATAGAGATATAAAAGCTACCAAAATCCAAATCCCAATAACTCGAAATTCCAATCTGAAACTCTACATCACCCCTGCTACAGGATTACACAATTCATTAGCACTCTCCAGTTTATCACGTGCAATACAGGGGGATTGGAATTTGAGAGCTACTACACCCTGGTGGGAGCTAGGTGAAGAACAAAAGAACAGTGGACAAAAATATGGAGACAGAAATAAATATAAAGACTAAAAATCCACCCCTGACAACAGATTTGACCACTACAGGAAAAAAAAAAAGTCCTCTTTCATTAAGATGCTTTTTTTTTCTTTTCCCTTATTTATTTTTGTTTCCATATTCCTGTTATTTATGCTTTATAAATTTTAAAATATTTTTCAATTTTTTGAAACATCACTTCAAATATCATTTATATCATATTAAATTGGTCTTCAGGGTTTTTTTGTTATGCATAATTTTGCATGCATGTGAGTGTGCATTTTTTATTTGTTTTACTTAGTTACACATGACAGTACAATGATCTTGACATATCATACATTTGAATCAGATGGGATATAATTTCTCATTCTTCCGAGTATACAGGTTGCAGAATCACATTGGTCATGCAGTCACATATATACACACAATAATAATAATGTCTGGTTCATTCTACTATCCTTCCTATCTCCCCACATCTCCCCTCCCTTCCCATCATTTCTCTCTACCTAATCTAGTGTAACACTATTCTTTTTTTTCTCACATCTTCATACATGTATTTTGTATAACAATGAGGGTCTCCTTTCACCATCCATGCTATACCCTTTCTCCTTTCCTTTCCCTTTCACCCCTCTTCCCTATGTAGAGGTAATCTTCCCATGCTCTTCCTCTCTTCCCCATTTTGAGTCACCCCCCTTATATCAGAGACATATGACATTCGGCATTTGTTTTTTTGAGATTGGCTAACTTCACTTAGCATAATCTGCTCTAAAGCCATCCATTTCTCTGCAAATACCATGATCTTATTATTTTTTAGTGCTGAGTAATATTCCATTGTGTATATATGCTACATTTTTAAAATTCATTCATCCATTGAAGGGCATGTAGGTTGGCTCCACAGTCTAGCTATTGTGAATTGTGCTGCTATAAACATTGATGTGGCTGTGTCTCTATAGTATGCTGTTTTTAGGTCCTTTGGGTATAGTCCGAGAAGAGCAATAGCTGGGTCAAATGGTGGTTCCATTCCCAGTTTTCCAAGGAATCTCCATACTGCTTTCCAAATTGGCTGCACCAATTTGCAGTCCCACCAGTAGTGTATGAATGTACCTTTTTCCCCGAATCCTTGCCAGCACTTGTTTTTGTTTGTCTTCATAATAGCTGCCATTGTTACTGGGTTGAGATGATATCTTAGAGCAGTTTTAATTTGCATTTCTCTGATTGCTAGAGATGATGACCATTTTTTCATATATTTGTTGATTGATTGTATATCCTCTTCTGAGAAGTGTCTGTTCAGGTCCTTGGCCCAGTTGTTGATTGGATTATTTGGGTTTTTTTGGTACTTAGCTTTTTGAGTTCTTTATATACCCTAGATATTAGAGCTCTATCTGATGTATGAGGGGTAAAAATTTGTTCCCAGGATGTAGGCTCCTCCCTATTCAACTCACATATTATTTCTCTTGCTGAGAAAAAAAAACTTTTTAGTTTGAATTTATCCCATTTGTTGATTCTTGGTTTTAATTCTTGTGCTATAGGTGTCTTATTAAGGAAATTGCAGCCTAACCCCAAGTGATGGAGATTAGGGCCTACTTTTTCTTCTACTAGACACAGAGTCTCTGGATTAATTCCTAGATTCTTGATCCATTTTGAGTTGACCTTTGTGCATGGTGAGAGATAGGGATTTAATTTCATTTTGTTGCAAATGGATTCCCAGTTTTCCCAGCACCATTTGTTGAAGATGCTATCCTTTCTCCAGTGCATGCTTTTAGCACCTTTGTCTAATATAAGGTAGTTGTAATTTTGTGGGTTAGTCTCTGTGTCCTCTATCTTGAAACATTGATCCACCAGCCTGTTTTGGTGCCAGTACCATGCTGTTTTTGTTACTATTGCTCCCTGGTATAGTTTAAGATCTGGTATAGTGATACCACCTGTTTAACTCTTCCTGCTTAGAATTGCTTTAGCTATTCTGGGTCTCTTATTTTTCCAGATAAATTTCATAATTGCTTTTTCCATTTCTTTGAGAAATGCCATTGGGATTTCGATCAGAATTGCATTGAATCTGTATAGTGCTTTTGGTAATATGGTCATTTTAATAATATTAATTCTGCCTATCCATGAGCAAGGTATATCTTTCCATCTTCTAAGGTCTTCTTCTATTTCTCTCTTTAGGGATCTATAGTTTTCATTGTATAGATCTTTCACCTCTTTTAAGTTGATTCCCAAGTATTTTATTTTTTTTCAGTATATTGTAAATGGGGTAGTTTTCCTCATTTCCTTTTCAGATAATTTGTCACTGATATACAGGAATGCCTTTGATTTATGGGTGTTGATTTCATATCCTGCTACTTTGCTGAATTCATTTACTAATTCTAGAAGTTTCTTTGGTTTTTTTTTTTTTGGGGGGGGTCTTCTAGGTATAGAATTATATCTTCAGTAAATAGTGCTAGTTTAAGTTCTTCTTTTCCTATAATTATTCCTTTAATTTCTTTTGTATGTTTAATTGTTCTGGCCAGTGTTTCAAGAAATGTGTTGAATAGAAGTGGAAGAGAGGGCATCCCTGTCTTGTTCCAGATTTTAGGGGGAATGCCTTCATTTTTTCTCTGTTTAGAATGATGCTGGCCTGAGGCATAGCATAGATAGCTTTTACAATGTTGAGATAAGTTCCTGTTATCCCTAGTTTTTATAGTGTTTTTAAACATAAAGAGGTGTTGTATTTTGTCAAATGCTTTTTCTGCATCTATCTGAGATGATCATGTGGTTCTTATCTTTAAATCTATTAATGTGAGTATAAAGTTTCAAAATAATTTCTAATTATCTTCTGTATTTCTGTAGTGTCTGTTGTGATATTGCCTTTTTCATCCTGTATGCTAATAATTTGGGTTATCTCTCTTCTTCTCTTCATTAGCATGGCTAAGTGTCTGTCAAACTAATGTATTTTTTCAAAGAATAAACTTTTAGTTTTGTCAATTTTTTCAATTGTTTCTTTTGTTTCAATTTCATTGATTTCAGCTCTGATTTTAATTATTTCTTGCCATCTACTGCATTTTCTGTTGATTTGTTCTTCCTTTTCTAGGGCTTTGAGATGTAGTGTGAGGTCATTTATTTGTTGGCTTTTTCTTCTTTTAAGGAATGAACTCCATGCAAGGAATTTTCCTCTTAGAACTGCTTTCATAGTGTCCCAGAAATTTCAATATGTTGTGTCTGTGATTTCATTTGCCTCTAAGAATTTTTTAATTTCCTCCTTGATGTCTTCTGTGACCCATTGTTCATTCAGTAGCATATTGTTCATTCTCCATGTGATGTAGGAATTTTTCTTCCGTATTTTATTGTTGTTTCCAATTTCATTCCATTATGATCAGACAAAATGCATGGTAATATCTCTACTCCTTTGTATTTGCTAAGAGTTTCCCTATGGCATAATATATGGTCTACTTAATATAATATAAGGATCCATGTGCCACAGAGAAAAAAAGTATATCCACTTGATATTGGTTGTTATATTCTATATATGTCAATTAAGTCTAAATTATTAATTGTGTTATTGAGTTCTATAGTTTCTTTATTCAACTTTTGTTTGGAAGATCTGTCCATTGGGGAGAGAGGTGTGTTAAAATCACCCATGATTATTGTGTTGTGGTCTATTTGTCTCTTGAACTTGAGAAGAGTTTGATTGATGAACATAGCTGCACCATCGTTTGGGGCATATATATTAATGATTGTTATGTCTTTTGGGTGAATGGCTCCTTTTAGCAGTATGTAGTGTCCTTCTTTATTCCTTTTGATTAACTTTGGCTTGAAGTCTATTTTAACTGATATGAGTATGGATACCCCGTTTGCTTCTGAGGTCCATGTGAGTGGTATGATTTTTCCCAACCTTTCACCTTCAGTCTGTGTATGTCTTTTCTTATCAGGTGAGTCTCCTGTAGGCAGCATATTGTTGGATCTTTTTTTAATCCAGTCTGCTAGCCTATGTCTTTTGATTGGTGAGGTTAAGACATTAACATTTAGGGTTACTATTGAGATATGGTTTGTACTTCCAGCCATGTTTGTTTATTTTGTTATTTAAGTTGATTTGTTTTTCCTCTTTGATTAGTTTTTCCTTTACTGTCCTACCTCCCACTGTTGATTTTCATTGTTATTTTTTTATTTCCTCTTTATGTAATGTTTTGCCAATGATGCTTTGAAGTGCCAGTTTTCTAGCTGCAAATTCTTTTAACTTTTGTTTATTGTGGAAGGTTTTTATTTCATCTTCAAACCTGAAGCTTAATTTTGTTGGATACAAGATTCTTGGTTAGAACCCATTATCTTTCAGAGATGAAATACATTGTTCCAGGATCTTCTAGCTTTCAGAGTCTGTGTTGAAAAATCCACTGTTAACCTAATTGGTTTACCCCTAAATGAAATCTGCTTCCTTTTTCTTGTAGCTTTTAAAATTCTCTCCTTGTTCTGTATGTTGGGCATTTTCATTATAATGTGTCTTGGTGTGGGTCTCTTGTGGTTTTGTACATTTGGCATCGTGTAATCTTCTAGGATTTGGATTTCCACTTCATTCTTCATGTCTGGAAAGTTTTCTAAAATTATTTCATTGAAGAGGTTGCTCATTCCTTTGGTTTGGACCTCTATACCTTCCTCTATCCCAATAACTCTTAAATTTGGTCTCTTTATGTTATCCCATATTTCTTGGATGTCCTGCTCATGGTTTCTTATCAGGCTTTCTGAGCTGTCTACAATCTTCATTGTCTTATGTTCTGACTTCTCAGTGTTCTACTCAGCTGGTGATACTCTCATTTGAGTTTTTAATTTGGTTTATTATTTCCTTCATTTCCAGGATTTCTAGGGTTTTTTGTTTGTTTTGTTTGTTTGTTTGTTTTTGGTATTACCTCTCTCTCCCTGTAGAGTTGATCTTTTGCTTCCTGGATTTGTTTATGTAATTCACTATCAAAGTGTTCTTGCATTGTGTGCATTTGCTGTCTAAAGTCCTCTTTAAGACTCCAGATCATCTGAACCATGTATATCTTGAAATCTTTATTTGACATTTTTTTCTGCTATAACTATTAACTCCTCTATTTTGAGTTGTCCTGCATTGTTTGTGGCCCTTTATTTCCTTGTTTTTTCATGTTACTCATGTTTATTTCCAGCTCTTTGTGACTGTTGTGTTATTATTTTTCTCCTATTAATTTGTGTTGCTCTTGAATAGTTCCGAGATCTCTTCTTTTAATGGGAGACAATGTTTAGAGATGTTGTATTCAATTATAGTTTATAATATATTCATTAGCTTCATCAAAGGCATACAGATTCTCGTGGCTTATAGAGAAATGAGGGTCGGTAGTAGGATTTTATGTTTAGGGGGAAAGATGTGAGGGTATGGGGGTTAATATATCTTAGCTACTTTGGAGAAGAAGTCTAATGAAAGACTTTATTAACAGGAGAATAGACAGGAAGTATATTAGGGTGGCTAAGTACATGTGAGGACAATAAGAAGCCTAGAAACAATCACCTATTTGCATTTAGTAATTTACAGGTAGTAGAAGTAGTAATACTTGGGAAGTTGGGAGAGGAAGAGAAGGAAGACTAAAAGTAAAAATAAAAGAAGAAGAAAAAAGAGGATGAAGAGAGAGAAAAGGAATGAAAAAAGAGAGAGGAAAATAGGGAAGAGAAAGATAAAAAGAAAAAAGAAAGAAGGAAAAAGAAAAGAAATTTTTAAAAAATGCTATCTTAGAATTTCTATTTTCTTCTCTTCCAGTAGGTGGCATGGTGCATTCCAGGTGGAGTCACTGCTCTCAGGGTGGGGGAAGCAATTCATATGAGGCGGCTCTCCCTCCCCTGCTGGATGCCTCTCTTTGGGTTGCTCTCATTCTCTATCTCCCTCATGTCTCCTGCCCACCAGGCCCAAAATACTGGGACTCTTTTCTGCAGCCCTGGGTTCACTCTTGGTTTGCAGCACCCTGGTGGCCTCACCCTCGTGATCAACTGAGCAATATCTCTGTGTTGGCTACTCACCAGGTCTTCACAGCTATGGAGAGGGGGAGCTGGAAACCAGCAACCTATTCTGTCCTATTCCCTCTGATAGCCATGCCCACCTAGAGCTGGCAAGAAAGGTTTCAGGTTATCACAGCTGGGGGAGGGGGAGTTGGAGATCTGGCACCTTTTCATTTTCACTTGGCTCTGAAATTCATGCCTCCCGAGAGCTGGTGAGAAAGGTTTTGAGTTCTCACAGCTGGGCGGGGGGAGGCTGGGTTTCACACACCTGTTCACTCGCCAATCTTGCTGTCAGCTATATCTGATGTGGTACATTTTCCAAGATGGAAACTGCTTGTTTCCACGCCAGGGTGTCCAGTGAGGTGTGTGTGGGGGGGTGTCCTAGGCTGTTCATCCACTATGCCCCGAATTTGGTCCTCGTCTGGTGTCCTGTGGTGATTTGGGTGGCAGTCTGGTGCTCTCTAATCTTAAAGGCTCTGTGAGCCTGCGTGTCTACACTGCCAAAACTCTGTGGTACTCAACTCCACCCGTCTGCAGCCAGGTCCCTGGCTGTGCTACCACTGGCTGGCTTCTGCTCATGGAGCAACTTGGGTTTTCTCGTGTTTTGGGTTGCCCTTGTAACAAACCTCTGTTTAAAATCCTGTCACAAACTCCATGTAGCTTAAATTTGTGAATGGGGGCTCCTATGGTGAAGAGCGACTGACCACTCTCATGGAGTCACACCAGTAACAAGTTCTCCTCTTGTGAGTGTGCATTTGTGGTTGAGTAAACTCCACTGCAAAGATAGGTTTGAATATATTTTATAATATATAATATATATTCAAATATAGGTCTAAATGTATATATCTTATACATTAATGGCTCTCTTCTGCATGCATTCATTATTTAACCTATATAAGACTTAGGTGGAGTACAATTATATGGAATTTTGAGTTGTTTCAATCTTACATTCTCACATTTGCTGGTTCATTCACGCCTAGATTCTAGATCCTCCTATCTCCCCTTTTTCACTCTATGCCCCCAGTAACAAAAATAATTTTCTGTTTCCTCCTCCTCCTCTCTATTTTCCATTACTTTCAATTAACTCATTATTCCTTCTTCTTTACAGCTGACACCTGCTTCCTATCTCCTGCCTCTCATCTGATCAGGACTTTTCAAACACTTTAAATGTTCTCTTGCCTTTTTACCCTGTTTTCTCTTATTTAAGAAACTGAAACTTATATATGTATAGGTTATGTAAATATATATGTTATGAAATTAAATAGGTTATATAATTCCTACTCCATTCAAGTTGTGATAATTAATAAAGTAGACAACATAGTAGACATATACTGCTGTCAAATATGTGATATAGGATATAGTTTACATTTTTTTTATTGTCGGTACTGTTGTTAAATGCTGACTCCACCATTTGTATGTAGTTTGTAATTAATGTATAGATTTCAAAGTAGACACCAGACATTTATCTTAAGGCTATACATCTGTTGCTGTACATCTGTTGCTTCCCCATCCCTCAAAGAGGGGCTGGATTGATATTAGAGACACTTCAAGATTACAGAGCACAGATCCTGCTGCTGAGAAATACGCATATCTCAACCATGCAACAGTGACTCTCACTTCACACAGAGTCTAGCCCTATCTAAGCCTTACCACTAATCCAACTCAAAGAATTGAGGACACCAAAATCCAAAACCAACAACCAGGACTCAAGGAGAAACAATCAGAGAGGGACCTCATATCCCACCTTTTGACATATACTCACATATCAAAAACAGAGAGAAATCCCAGAAAAAAAATAATTACACACAAAAGGACATGCATAAAAAACAGGAAGGGGAAACCATCTCAATTGCAAGTCCAAGAGCTCTAAAAACATAGGAAATAGGCAAACAAATACCCACCCCCCAAATTTGCAATCCCTCAACAAAATATCTCACTAATATTAAATTGGATAGAATTATAGAGAAAGAGTATAAACTGATGTTTATTAAAATATTCAATGAGCTAAAAGAAGATCTAAAGAATGAAATAAGAGAGCCAATATAGAAGTTGACAGACCATTTAAATAAACAAATAGAAACAGTAAAAAGGACCCAAACCAGAACTCCTAGAAATGAAAGTCACAATCAATCAAATTGAAAATTCATTTGAAAGCATCAATATTAGATTAGATTGTGTAGAAATAGATCTTTGGCCATTGAAGACAGGGTATATGAACACAGAGTACACAGATTGCAATAAAGGGGGAAAATGACAGAACATCATCAGAATATATAAGAACTCTGGGTTCATCAAGAGATCAAACCTGAAATTATGGAGCCACATGCTAAAGGCATTAAGAACATTTCAAAGAGCTAGAACAAAAACTTTTCTCAAATCAGAATTGAGATAGACATCTACTGCAAAAGGGACCCTAAATAGACCTAATCAAATGAGAAGCTCTCCAAGTACACCATAATCAAAATGCCTAGCATATAAAATAAGGAAAAGATATTAAAAGCTGCAGAAGAGAAATATAAGGTCATATTTAGAGGCAAATGAATAAAACTCACATTGATTTCTCAATCAGAGCCTAAAATCAAGGAGGGCCTGGAATAAGACATTCCAAACTCTAAAACAAAACAACTTCCAGGAAAAGTTAGTATACCCAGCCATGCTAAGTTTTGACTTTCTGGAGTAAATAATAACTTTCCAGGATAAGAATAAACTAAAAGAAGCCTTGGCCACCAAACCAGCACTATACTGCACAAAGGAAACTCAAAAACAAATACCAAAGTTCCCAAATAGAGGATGATCAATAGAAGAGGAATCTATAAACCAGAATCAAGACAGTATTAAATACAGTAAAAAATCAAGGGCAGGAAACCAAACACATGTATCCATACTACCACTGAATGATAGTGGTCTCAACTCCCCAATTAAAAGTCACAGATTAGCAGAATGGATCAAAAAACAAGATCCAAAATTACAATTATCAAATATTAGACAAAGGTGCCAAAAACATGCACTGGAGAAAGATAGCATCTTTAACAAATATTGCTGGGAAAACTGGAAATCCATATGCAATAAAATGAAATTAAACCCATATCTCTCATCATGCACAAAACTTAACTCAAAATGGATCAAGGAACTAGGAATTAAATCAGAGACTCTGTGTCTAATAGAAAAAAGAATAGGCCCTAATCTTCATCATGTGGGATTAAGCCCCAACTTCCTTAATAAGACTCAAGTATGGCAATATGTAAAACAGTGGATGTGTAACCAATGTGATTCTGCAATCTGTATACGGGGTAAAAATGGGAGTTCATAACCCACTTGAATCAAAGTGTGAAATATGATATGTCAAGAACTATGTAATGTTTTGAACAACCAACAATAAAAATTTAAAAAAGAGACTCCTATAGTGCAAGAATTAAAACCAAGAATCAATACATGGGATGGAATCAAACTAAAAAGTTTCTTCTCAGCAAAAGAAACAATCTGTGAGGTGAACAGAGAGCCTATATCCTGGGAGCAAATCTTTACCCCTCACACAACAGATAGAGCACTAATCTCTAGGGTATATAAAGAATTCAAAAAGCTAAGCACCAATAAATAAATAGATAGATAAATAAATTACCCAATCAACAAATGGGCCAAGGACCTGAACAGACATTTCTCAAAAGAGGATATACAATCAATCAACAAATATATGAAAAATGCTCATCATCTCTAGCAATTAGAGAAATGCAAATAAAAACTACTCTAAGATACCATCTCACTCCAGTAAAAATGGCAGCTATTATGAAGAAAAGATAGGACATCTCGAAAATATAGGGAAAATTAGGAGTGTAAAGAAAGCAATCAAGTTGCAGAGTGGAAGAGGGAAAAGGGAAATAATGTGGAACAATTTCTCTAAAAATCATGTTATGTGCATATATAAATAAACCACAGGGAATTTCACATTTATGTATAGATATAAAAGGAACAATCAAATATAAATAAATAGTTGAGCAAAACAAAGTCTAGTAGAGAAGAAGAAAGAGAATGAGGAAGTTGAGGGAAGAGGAAAATGGGGAAGGAAGAGCTAAAATTGAATTCCATGCATGTATGATTTTGTCAGGATGAACACAACTGCAATTTATAATTATTATAAATATAAAGCTCACATACATGTATGTTTATGAAAGTGTGTATATATACATTATATATGTATATCATGTGTGCATATATGTATATGCACATTAGATATGTATATAATGGGTGTATATATATATATGTGTGTATATATGTATATATACATATGTTTGTGTGTGTGTGTGTATGTGTGTATATATATATATATATATATATATATATATATATATATATATATATAATCTCCTCATCCCATGAATGAAACTAGTAAATTTAAAATGGATAAACTCCTCCTGACAGCAATGTTGTTGAAATCCTGGCTTCACTAATTTTATCACAGGTATTTTTCACTATAAGCTTCTTATTGCTATAAACATATGTTAAGTCTAAAGTAAATCCAAAGTTGAACAATGAAGCTTTCTACTTGATTTTAATAATTCATTAAGAAAGCTTTGTTCTTAAAATAATGCTTTTTCTCTTGATGGTTCTGGAAAATTATTATAAATGACCTAATAATATATTTAATTTTCTTATGAATTTATAATTTAGCATTTTGTATAATGGGAAAGTTATGAATAATAATTAAGTGACCAAGATATCATCAAAATGCTTTTAAATAGATTTTAGCACCCTAAAGATGACTGTTCAGATATAAATATTTTTCTAGTTTACTCTTTACTACAGCATATATTGGTTTGGTTATGACTTCACTTTCTCTTCCTCAATATAATTATTTTTCTTTCACTTCTTTTCTTTCTATTCTTCCCTAATTAGAGTCCCAAGATAATAATTTGCATGGCTACTGACTGATGTACTTACAGAGTAAATTGTTAGGTTTTCCATTATTTATTTTTAAAGTAAGTGAATAGATTTTGATATGTCTTTTTATGAAGAGTTCAGAAGGAAGGTAACACATGATGATATTTTTTATAACTTATTGTGTGTGTGTTGGGTTTTTTTAACAATACAGTTTAACACCCATTTCTATAAGGGGAATATAATTAGTATTCACTTTGCTCTACACCCTTTTTAAGAAATTTATGTCCATTTTGATGCAAATTCATTCAAACTCAACTAAATTTTAGCAAAGTATTTTTCTGCTCTTTAGAATTCTTACAACTGTTTCCCATGTGCTACTGATAAGATTCATACCTTTTCTACATTGTATTTGTCAAATACTTCCCAGTTATATATGGATGGTTTCCAGGTTGACATGGGTAACTATTGACAAGACACACAGCCAAAAATTCATTTATATAAGGTTTGAGTTACTGATACAATTTTCTCCTGATTTCAAGACCTTTATGATTCCTAGTTCACTCCTCTTCTTTTTGTATATCATTGACCATTATCTCTCCCTGTAATAATTGTTTACAATTAGTTGTGGGAGGTGCTCTAATGTAATGTTTTATACTAAAGGCTACTACTGGGGAATTATGTAGCATAGGTAACAAAGAAAGATATGGTGCAATTGTTATGTGACAATTATTCCTTTTCACTCTCTTCATCTCTTTTCTTTCAAATGCACTTCACATTTCCTTTGAACTATGTTATGATAGGGAAGTTTCTTTGATGCAACTGGATAGAATAAGTAAAACTAAAATTCCTTTACACTTAAAGATAGCTTTTGCTTAAATTCAGCCAAGACAGTATTTCTCTATTAAATAATACTTTAGAAATTTGAAATTAAAAGTATTTCAATATATTAAGATTCTTTTTTTGTGTAACTGCAATATCGAACATTCTAAAAGTTATATGTCTGGGGGTATAACTCAGTGGTAGAGCACAACATCAGCATATACTAGTCCTGAATTCAATCCCCACCACTGAAAAAAAAAGTAACAGTAAAATATTATTATAGATCTATAGTTCTATAATATAGAATATATTATATTGAAAATGTTTTCTTATATACTTTTAAAAATATGCCCTTCCTGTAATGCTATTTCTGCTCTCAGAAATTTTGCCTTTTAGAAATGATTTTATGTTAATTATCAAAGCTTAAGTTATACATTTGGGGAAACTTGTATAAATGTTACTTAAGTCATTCAATTAATTAAGAACTTTATTAGATACATCATTAAAATATCAAGGTCAAGATATATGAGATACCTTTAACTTAATTTGTTTATTCTAATTTTTCAACTAAATTGGTTGTATAGCTGTCTAATTTTCAGTACAATATGATGTGTAGACATTAATGTAAAGCTGTGGATCTACTTTTTTCCTTCTATATTAAAATCTATTTTTGTGAAATATATCTCTCATATATCTCTCCCCCTGTGGAGTACTCATAGATAAGGTAAATTTCAGATTAAGCCTAATTCCTTAGTCACTACACATAACTTTATCCTTTTCTACTAAGTAAATCACAATACATCAGAGTGTACATACTGAGTAGATTTGCTCTAGGTTGTCTCATAAATCCTTTGCAGGAAATCCTAAGTACTAAATCACTTATTTCAAAACTTTTTTAGAACTAAGTGCTCCCCCCAAACCAACTAGAAGAGGTATATTGGACATTACTTGAAAATTACCAACAAAATTGGATAAATTGGACCCATTTGTGCATTTGTTTGCCAATGTTCAAATTGACAGCAGTGGATGTCTGGGGATTCATTGAGGTGGCGGTGCACCATGGCAGAAATAGATCACTCATTTGCTTGATGGATGGGCATACAAAAACAAGTAGTGTATAGAAGATTTCCCTAAAGGTGGCTGCTGCTTATGGGTATGGGGCATGAGTAGGGGAATCACTCTGTCTGGCTAAGTGACTTAGCTGCTGAATTGGATAACTGCCATGCTGTGCAGGAGAGTTAGCAATGCCATGTACCCCCTGCTCTGCTCTCTTAACCAAGAAAGAATCCACTGTACCCAGAAGAAAATACAAATTTACGTTTCTCTAATGGCATTATGGCATTGGTTGAGTCATTACAAAAGTGCAAATTCTTCTATTAAATATCTCTATACCATAATGACAGTTTGATATCCATCTATTAAATTTGGCTTCATCCTGAAGGTTTTCAAGTCATTTCTCCATGAAAATCCTGGCATAAATCTATGAGGATTCTATGTCACTGACCTTAAGCAATCAATGCTTCTCATAAGGGCTACTTAATGGTCTAGAAATCATAGTAGTGGTATTTCTTGGCTCAGAATATTTTCTGGAAAGATATAGACTCAATTTTGTATTCAAATGGACTGATTACAACATAGATTTGCTGTATCAGTTTCTAGTTACTTAGGAAACTGGGGTAATGTGTGTTATATACCACATGAATGGAGTTTTCAGTCTATCAATCTGTCTTTCTAAAAATTGAAACTTTAAAAGTATATAATTTATATTATAGTCTCATCAAATTCTAACCAACTTGTTTTTCAGCTTAAGCACTCTTGAAAAGATTTTCAAAATCTTAAAATGTATGAAATAATTAACTTTTATTTTAATTTTTAATATTTTTTCAAAAACTTTTCAACTTCTGTCACTATTAAATAATTTTTACTTTTTCTAATTATGAGATGTTTAAGTCAATCCATTTCTACCACCACCTCCTAAAAATAAATCATTGCTTACTAGATGCTGTAAAGCAATTTTTGCATACTTCACAATACCATACATTTTATTGAATACATGGACTCTGAATTTGCTATTGTTCTAATTGCATATCTTTCAGGTACTAATGTGCTGATAATTTACAGGTATACTTTTAAATTAGGTCTTACACATAGCAACTCTATCAAAATAGGAAATACATTGAGTAGTAAAAGTTGCAGTTAAATTATTCCACTCATGAAATTAGGATCACATCATTTAATTGTATCAATAAGAGATGATAATAATATATTTTAGAATAGTGTCTTATAAAGAGAGATAAAGCATGTCTCTTCTTCAAAAATATGCTTTGTGAAGGCTTGAATAAACCTTGTTGAATATCTATAAATTTTAAGAACAAACTAGTATAAGAAAATTAATGCCTTTTACTCTAGGGTGATACACACACACACACACACACACACACACACACACATACAAACAAAATGATACATGAGTGTGTGTGTCTTCATCTTATCAGAAAATTAGCCAGGTTAATTAGATAACACATTATCTAACATTTTATTATTGAATTGAAAATGTCATTGTTTGAACATGTGGACACCTGTTTATACTGTATGTCTCACTGCAAAATATCCTTTATGACATCAAATTACAAAACTGTAATCCAGTGCATAAAACCAGTGTAATCTGCATTGACAGAATTACAGAGGGTAGAATACCATTTAAAGTAAGGTAAACTTTAAACTATTGAATATTGCGGGAAGTTACCTTCAATATCCTTGTATTCCCCAAGGTTATGTACATGTGATAAGCACATAACAAAAATTTTATTGACATTTAATTTGGGACAAAACCATGTGCCATACCATAGTAAAACTAAAGAGGAAAACAAAAACAACTAGTTGAATATGTCATTAAAACAAATGCATTTGAGAAAGAGATTTCAATTAGCACTTACACCATTAGTATATGTATCACATACAGGAAATGGAAGAACTTCTTTCTTCTGCAATTCGTTTTCTCAAATCAGTAAATCAGTCTACATCCATCCAGACTGAGGAGATAGATCTATCACTTTACTACCTATAATCTTAAATGTAGTCTTTGTACTTCTTTTGATCTCAGTGAATTATTATACAGCATGAAGATAAAAGTTGATCAATTATTTTAAAAAGCAAACTTTCTTCAGGAAGTAAAAATCTTCCCAAATCCATTTGTGTAAAATTCCTGTTACATAACTATAAAATGAGTCAGGTATAAATGTATTATTTTTCAATTGCATGTGGAATGACAGAGAAAGAATCAGACAAGACACTGTTTAATCTTTTTTTTTTTGCATCAGAACTCAGATCAGTGAAGGATAGAAAGCCATTTCCAATACATACCTAAAACAGATCTTTCCAAAAGCTACTCAGCAACCATACTTGTAAAGGAGTGTAGTTACAGAAAAATTATTTACCGGATTTTCACCATTGAGGAAAAAGAGAGTGTCTTATGTCTGAGCCAAGTGTTTGCTTTGAAAGTATTGGTAACTTGCCACTCTGTAAGGTACAAGAAGTAGTCTCTGCCAAGAATGGTAAGCATTATGTTACAAACTTTTCATTGGAATGAGGCAGGAATCAATGAGGGTTCGGCCCTAGGTTAAGGCTTACTATCATCCTTCATGTCAATGTAACTCAACTGTGCAGAATCACTTTTTATTTAGCTCTGCGTGACATTAAACATAGATCTTGGAAAACTTTAATCCTTAGACATAGGTGCATTGGAGTAAATGTTCATACTGCCTAATGCATTTGACAGACTCTGAGACTTCATTGTCAGCAGTAAGTTGCTCTGCCAAAAATCAAATGAATCAAAGAATTCGACAAGAAACCAGCTTATGGGGGGGAGGTTTATGGACAGCCATCATAGAGCAAAAGTGTAATACTAGAAAATCTGTTCAAGAACTTCGCATCTGGCTGATAGCCTGTCAGTTGCCAAGCATCTGGTTGATAGCCTGTCAGTTGCCAAGAATGTGGCCATAGCTGTTAGTTTGGAGGGAGAAGCTGAAAGTATACAGAGTGAAAAGGAAGAGTAGTCAAGAATACAAGAGATGCTAATGTCACATAGATCTAAATGCAAAGGGGTTGGTTTTCTTGCATCTCAGTTTTCAATGTTATGATACTCATAGGAAAAGGATAGACAAATGCACAGAACTAAAGCAAATTCTACAGTGCTCTTTGAAAATATTTTGGCAAATTCAAAACTGAGAGCAAGCAAAGAGAGTTTGGGGCCTTTTTCTATTCTTCCATCATCACAAAGATCCCAACTGGTATAATGCCAGTCTGAAGCACTTCAGTGACCCCTGCTTATAAGTTCCTCCTTAGGGTAAGCCCCAAAAGATAACCCTTCCTCTTATATCATCCATGTGCTCAAACTGATCTCTCATAAACCTCATTCTCACACATTTATCTTCTGCACTAGAACTATTACAAAAGAAATTTATAATATCATTGTTAAGGGGCTTCTATTACATCTAGGCATCTCCAGATTTCAAGGTTTGATAGTACCTTTGAGTTTTGGAGGTAAATAAAATAAAACATGAATTAGTAAATGCAAAACAGCCACCTCTCTTATGTTTAAGAGAATGGAGATCAGAATTAAGTTTATTTGAAATCTCTTAATAATGTTTAGGAACTTAAAATATGTACCATGTTTTATTGGGTTCTAGCCAAACTACTTAATTAGATACCATGTAGTCTGAAAATAATATGAGTATCTTGGAGAATTTAGCAATTTGGATTCTCCACTTAAAATATGGTTAGGGTAACTACTTAACTAGAAATCTGGGTAACTACTTAACTAGAAATCTGAGCTAACCACAAGGACAATAAATCCTATGGGTCGGGGACTGCCTACATTCACAAATCCCGTGATCACAAACTTTTCCACAATGCCTTTGGAAGACAGTTACTCTCTTTGTAATTTTCACTTTGAATATTTGAACTAATATTCAAGTTTCATTTCTGTATTTATTTAAAATACATTAAATCAATGCCCATGGCCTTAGGTCCATATTTTTTTTTCAACTTTCTAAGATAGTCTCCAGGTGGATACCTGTTCTTTTAGTTATTTTAAAAAGAAATTTACATCTAAGGAAATTGAATAATTAAGTAGAGTAGTTGAGGAAGTTCAGATTGGCTAGAATAAGGAAAGGAAAAAATTCTCATAGGAACATTAGGATATTTTCACTTGTTTTCTGTTTGATTCAAGAAACAATAATTTTACTATGTATGTAGATTGCACCAAGCATTATGGATACAAAAATGGATAAGGTATTCCCCTTTCTAGATGTAATGAGCATATTTTTGTTAAAATTACAATACTAATACAAATTCTACATAGACACTTCCAAAGCATTCTTATGTTATTTGATGCTTACAGGTATCTAGTGAACCTGTAATGGATAATATTTCCATTTAGCCTGACATCAAATTCTATAAATCTATTTTATTAATGAAATGCAATATAAATTTTAATCAGCCTTAATATAATAGTCATATATGTATTATACATCTTGGGCCCATAAAGGATTTTTGTATGTGTGAATGTGGTGATAATTAGGTGTTTTATTCTCAATTTGGTTGTAACATTACATCTATAAAAGGTTTTATATGCCATATTAATGTTCAGATCTCAATTTATTCAAAATTTTTAATGCAGAAATATTTTGGGAAAAAGTATTGTGTGGTATTCTCATTCCCTCTCTCTCTCTCTTCTCTCTCTCTCTCTCTCTCTCTCTCTCTCTCTCTCTCTCTCTGTGTGTGTGTGTGTGTGTGTGTGTGTGTGGTCTTTCTCTCAGAATTTGACCTTTATTTAAGCACTCTGAAGTATTCATCTGTCAGAGGGAGATTAGGAGTTGTTATAGATTGAAGGCACAGAGAAAGATGAGGTAATATTCAACTTTTGGAATATGAAAATAGGACTTTGAGGTAAGAAAATAGAGTATTATCTTAAAGAAATGACTAACCTCCCTCTATCTATCTTTTAGCTGGCTGAGATCCAAGCCAAAATGGTCTGGTTCATAGAGTTCCTCTGGAAAAATAACTTGATTGCCTCTAATAGCAAATCAAAGTAACATGCTGCTCAGTAGTAGAGGTAGATAAGGAAAACCACATAAGCAGTGATAATTACAAATACTGACCAGCTGTTGAGGCACAAGCTCCAGTTATTCGGAGTATACTTTGGCCATAATTCATGGAAAGTCCTGGAGGTACCTGCTAAGTCATAATTAACACTTTTGTTTCCAGATGATGGGTATATCTTGTAGGTGCCATAGACAAGACTGGTTGTTTGGATTGCTTAGGATGATTAGGAAGTTTAGAGCAATGACTATCAAACTGTATGAAAATATTTCAATAATTTATCAACTGGTGGATGCTATTGTTGTGTACCATTTGAAGTAAGAAAATAGAACATTCTAAATAAACAAATAAGATCATCCATTGCTCTGACAAAAAAATAATTGGCCCAAGAGAAATTGATCATAAGCCACTTTAATTTTGAGTCTTACTGAATTGGTGGTCTTTGAATTGAATTCTGGGTGACAAGAAGAAAAAATAAATTCAAAAATGTTGGGAAAAAAATCTGAGGACATATGGCCAGTAAGTATGCCATATAACTATAAAAACAGGATTAGGGTAGATGTATTCATAAATACCTCAACACTTAGCAATGAAGAACAGAAGGAAAGCTGTCCACAGGGGAAAGTTTAGGGAATTAAGTTTTTTTTTTTTTTTTTAAAGAGGAGAGAGAGAGAGAGAGAGAGAGAGAGAGAGAGAGAGAGAGAGAGAGAGAGAGAGAGAGAGAGGAGAGAGAGAACTTTTAATATTTATTTTTTAGTTATCGGAGGGCACAACATCTTTGTTTGTATGTGGTGCTGAGGATCGAACCCGGGCTGCACGCATGCCAGGCGAGCGCGCTACCGCTTGAGCCACATCCCCAGCCCGGGAATTAAATGTTTAAAGTATAAAATAATATGGAATTTTGAAGGCAATTTCTAATTTTCCAATGAGCTTTAATAATTATAGTAAAATGGGTCTACACACAAGAATTGTGTTTGAACCAGATGCCAGTTTTCAAGGTACCAGTTAGGAGAGTTTTAATAAGAGTATGCTCAAGTATGAGATTTTTTGAAGTAATTGAGGTCACCTGGTTCATAGCCTCTTCCATCTATGATCTTGAAAATAAATGTTTTGAAATCTAGTCTGAATATCGCCATTACAGTTTGCTTTGGCCAAGTGATACAAGGAATGACTCTAGAAATTCTTGCACATTGGGGTTTACTTTATCTTGCAAGTTTTGGAAATTGGAGATCACCATATGAAGAAGTCCAGCTACACTGCTGAAAGAAAAGGGAAATTTTAAAACAAAAATGGAAAGGTAACATCCCTAAATCAAGCCACCTGCCAAATACAACTCCCACCTGAGCCAACTCAGAAAATAAAATGCACCAAATCAAGACCTAGAATCATAACAAATACAACGATGGCTGTTTTTACAGCCTTGTGGCTTTGTGGTATAGAAAAGGCTAACACTGGGACAAAGGGAAAAATGTATGATAGCAGTGTCTGATACATAAGTGAAAAATTCTCTAGAATCCCGACTACTGAGGTAGTAACTACATCATTAACAACAACAACAAAATCAAACTACTGCTGAATTTAATTCATTTCAGTTAGAATACACAAAAACTCAATTAGGAGAATGAACTGTGCCAGGTATTGTACTAATATGTAGGTTGTAAAATTGTCTCTTACTTCAATAATTCAGGAATTGGGGATAAGACAGACACAATGCAGAGGGAAGGGTGAGGTGGTGAGGGCTGTGCTCTTCATAAATTATCTCAGTTTCATATCAGTCCCAGGAACCAAGGCCCACAAACTATGGGTTTTTAAAAATCATGAATGAAGCAATATTTCTTTCTCCTCCATAAAAATAGCTCTTAGTCTCCCCAATTAATTACACTATTATTAGTATATAGTAATGCTATATGTATATATGTATGTGTATATATATATATATCTGTGCATATATATTCTTAAATATTTAAAAGATGACTTATCCTCACAGATTTTAGCAAAAGACACTTTTAGGATTGACTATGAGTGGTTTTTAGAGCCCAATGACAGAACACATTACACCCGTGGTTTCAGGTGTCCTCCGTCTGTCCCCCTTCCACCATTTCTCCCTTGTCCATCATTTTCCTTCTGTAACAGGAGAAGGGTTGAAGGAATGAGTACATATTTTTCACCTACTCAGTCTTCTTACAGTGACACTGGAGCAGAATAAAAGCAGCTATAAAAGGACCCAGCCTTTACAATGAATATAAACTGACAAACTTCTTCGTTATAGCACACGTAACTTTTTTTATTATCCTTTTCTGCAGAAACAAATAAACTCCAATCCCTCCTAATCATGGTTTTCTCTATCCCAAATCCACACAGATCCCTCTTTGTAGTCCCTTAAAGACTAGTTAGAATCTGGGTCACTCAGGGACAGAAGGGAACCAGAGTTCCCCATTTCCCAAATGCTTTTTACCTTTTTCCTTCATGATTGCAGCTACTCAACTGAAGGGACCATTATGTGTCCATAGCAGCATCCCTTTTCCTTTCCCTTATCTTGTATTCCCTTATATTCTCCTTCACACCTCCACCAAGTTATTTCTTACAAATTGTTTACATTTCTCCCTCCTCCTCCTTTTTTTTGTTTGTTTTTTGTTTTCTTATTGTTGTTGTTGTCTTGCAAAGTTACTCACTGGACTCTCCAATTCATAATCCTGATCTCCTCGAGCCTGGGGCTCCCAAGTCCGCCAAGTAACTGATATTACAGGTACAATCCACCATGCCTTAAAAAAAAAGTAAATATTTTTTTGTTTGTTTGTTTAAGAAAAGGTCTGATTTATGTTGCAATAGTTGATTTTATTCTGATTACACTATAGGAATTAGAGTTGCTTATGAAATTCAACAAAAAGAGCTTTGACTTTTACATTTATCTTTGTATTTCTTAGTGGAATACAGTGTTTGTGTATTCTTATTTTGGTGCTTATAATTCATGATCTTTCCCAAAGATTGGGCAAAAAAATTAAAAAAACGAAGTTAAATGTATTGGTATAGAATGGGTTGAAATGTACATTCTTACAGGACAGAGACTAGCTGTAGGCATAATTATAAAGAAATTAATTTTAAATGTGCTGTCCCTCTGTCCTACATTCATTGGGCAATCCCTCTTGAGATCACAAAATTAGAATAATACCCCCAAGTTGTTTTTGGTACTTCATGTGATAACCGATCATATCTTTTCCTTTTTAAATTTCATTATATTCATTAAAAATCATAATAACACTTCCCTAACCATTCTCATTTTCCCACAGTCATTACATTTAATAAAAACCATGCAAAAGTAATTTTATTATTAAGATCTATACTATTCATTGCTTTTCACCCATGCCTTTCCTATATTAGGCCATAAATACTTGTTGAATATCCATCTGATGTGTTTTGCATTTTGAATTCCCTACTCCCAAAACCAAAATAAAGTTATATAGGTGTAGTGTCATGAAGATTTGCAGTTGTAAGGAGCAAAGCCCTTTATGATGACTGGTCCCAGTGCAAATCTCCAGAGTTGGCTCTGCACACTGTGAGCTTAGGAGTAAATCCCTGGGTATATGCCATTTTAGTCAGATTTTTCACTGCTATGGAAGACAAGTCTGACAAGAACAATTTTAGAGGAGGAAAAGTTTATCTGGGGGCTCATGGTTTCAAAGGTCTAAGTCCATAGACACATGGCTCCATTCCTTGGGTCTTAAGGTGAGGCAGGGCAGAAGAATGTGGCAAAACATCACACTAGGGGAGGGGGGGGGAGAGAGAGAGAGAGAGAGAGAGAGCGAGCTCTGATCAACAAACATATAATATATACCCCAAAGGCAGACCCCAGGGGACTTACCTCCTCCTCCAGCTACACCCTACCTGCCTTTAGTTACCACTCAACTGAGTGGTAAATAATCCTTATCAGGGTGTTAATTTACTGATTGGGTTAAGACTTTCATAACCCAGTCATTTCACCTCTAAACCTTCTTGCATTGTCTTATATATGAGCTTTTGGATAACCATATCTAAACCATAACATGTGCCTTGCACCATCTGCTGAGCAATTGTGGCCACACAGAAACCACATTACTATAATTTAAAATACTTTTCTGAAAAAAAATGATTCTATTGCTTATTGTAGATTTTTATTTTTTTTAAATAAATGAACAAAATTATATTTACAAACCCAAAGAAAAGAAAAAAAATGTATGGAAGATACAGAAATATTTCAAAGAGGGTAGAAAGAAAAGTAGCTTCTAGCTAAATAACTAGGATTAAGAACTGGGAGTTTAGAAACCAAGATTGTTCAGATTTTCTAATTCTCTATCCTTTTCCATCTTTATTTCTATCTACATACAAATTATGTTACTGATTTTTTCTGGAACCTGCTTTTTATCTGGTTTTCTCTTCCAGTTCTCTACATAGTCCTGCTTCAGTGCCAACGTTTACTAGGAATTCTTCAATATAATTTCAAATTATTGAAGGAGAAATTGGGTTGACCAAGGTTGAATGAGGTACTCACCTCAACTGTGGCCAAAAGACAGGATTCAATAAGTGGCTGTTTTCCCAGCCAGAATTCTGTGAGCTAAAATAGCCAGCTCAGTCAGAAGCATAGGGATGCCATTAGGAAACTAGATATAGCAATAATATCAAATTTGATATTATTGTCTTCCCCAATTATAAACCAACAACCTCTTGTAATAAGTATATTTTGGGGAAACTGATCTACTTCTGAGTAAAATGTTTAGAATAATGCTTGGCTCTTCTGAGAAATCTGCAACTAGTCACTCCTTATAGATTACACTTCTGAACGCTATTTCTTCCATTCCCTCACTGTTGTACATTTTCTTATCTCATATGAACTGTCACAATGTCTCATATAAGCTGTCACAATGGCTTTGTACAATATCTCCCATACTACAAACTTAACTCCTTCTTATTCTTGCCAATACTTTAATATTTGAAGAGCATATCTACATCTATTTCCCCATTATAAATGTTCTGTGAACCCTTCCCCTTTCCTTCAAAATAAAATATTCTGAAAACACCCCTAATTAAAAGTCATCCACTGTGTGGATCAAAGTTCCTCTTTTCTTTTTTGCTCATTCTATGTTTCATTGAATACCTTATGCTTCAATCCAACTCCACTATGCCATTTCCAAATATATCCCTTACATTCATCTTCATTACTTGGTTCATGGCAATTTTTCTTCCTAAATTGCCTTGCCTTACTCCTCAAATCTAAATATTTGCTTCTAATAATTATGCTCAGCATTTAAAGTCCAAACCAAAGTCACTTTCTAGGGATATTGCCAATTGGATGTGGTCAGTTTCTTCTTTGATCTTCATACCTCATTGCAAGTTGCTTGTACCTTGCCTATTTTCTATTAAGCATAGGTAATATGCCAAGAACACTTAACAGAGAGCTTATTTCCTTTCAAATGGTGTTCGAAATACCTTTGATATATTTTCTCATTTAATTCTCATGTCAAACAGATAGTTTATACACTATAATTATCCTCATTTTAGGGATGGGAAATCAGAGTTTAAATTGCTCAATTAATTTTCCTAAAGGCATCTATCTAGCAGGTAGACTTTTTCCATTTACTCTATATTTGCCTTGTCATCATTTCTCTAAATAGATTGAAAACTTAAGAGCAGGTTTTTATCTCTTGAAGCATCTAGCACGGTGCCTTGGATAAGCAGGTAAGCAGAAAGATTGAGTTAAATTGAATGATATCATGAAGAAAATGCAAACAGGTAACTTTAGTCTTTAATTTTTAAACATGGCATGGTACAAGATTTATAAGAATTCCAACTGTCTTTAGTTGAGACTTTCATGACTGTGTTAACAACAGCTATACTCAAGGGTTTTGAGATTACCCTTCTTTACAAATGAGCAGTTCTCCATAAATATATGCTGCCATGTATAAGTCAATCCATTTCAGTTTCAAAGCTTTGTAATTAACAACACTCCAACACGTTCCTATAAAAGAGAGCATTTTTATTTTGCTTTACATGTGTTGTTTGATTATCTTGGGTTTCAGTTATTAGGATTAGTTTTAGCTCATTGTTGAAAAGATGATTGTTATTAAACTGAATCATAGAAACTAAGCAATTTAATATTTTGAAAGAATATTTCTCAAAACTAATGAGATATTTCAAGGCTATGTCCAATTATATGATTTAAGGAACAAATTTTCTTCATGTTTGCTTAAATGCTGGTGGAATTTACTGAGGATTTACTATAATATTTGCTAAGATTAGATGAACAGGTGTGGCATGTTATATTTCATTAATGCTAGTGACCACCTGCAGCTTAAGGAAATGATTTTTAACTTGAATGTCATTCAGATGTATTTTCAAACCTTTATTTCATCCAAATCTTCCACATATCATCAGTGAAATGTAGGAAAACAAATATACAATTAACCAAGAGGGCATTGTTGCAAACATTATTTATAAGAACTGACCAAGGTAGCATTACTATGTTCAAAATACTTGACTATATTTAGAGTTGTAAAAATTGTGTTGAATTCCTAAACATTTGATCTGATCTACTGGTGAAGACCACAATAAAAATAAATAAATAAAAAGCAGACAGAATGTCCATCTGATTGATGATCTGTGTTCAACTTCTATGACAGTGAACAAAAGTCAATCTGATCAGCCAAATAAATATCCTGAGAGACATTAATCACACAGTGTTAGGACCTGAAGGGACTTTAGGGATCACCTGGTGAATGCCATCACTTAATAATTTAGTCAGCCTAGTCTCAGAAAGACTGAATTTTCCTCAAGATTTCACTTTGAGTTATTGGAAAATGTAAGTTGGAATTTCATATTTCCTTCTTCCAAACCACTGTACCTTCTAGTACCTACTATTTTTGAGTCTGAAGTTTAAACCTTCGAAGGGAGGATTTCTGAAGAAGAGATGAAACATTGAGGAAAAAGAAAAAATGCTAGTGCAAGGAGTTTGAAACCCTGTGATGTTTTAATGACAATTTGAATATTTTTATACAAGAGTCTATGGAACTATAATAGGAGGTAATAAGTTAATTCCATTTTCTAAGGGTCATTTGCTCTTACATTCATTTAATTCTCTCATTATAATGTGGCTACACATCTTATCAAGGTATACCTGTTTCATCTTTGTTTGTTGATAGAAAATCTTCATTTATTCATTGCTATGCTACAGCTGACATTCTGGAGCTCACCTTGGTGATTAAATTGTTAAGCTTCAGGAAATTTGTGAGCCAACTGTTAAAGGTGACCATTATTAAAAGTTAAATCATATAAACCTACAATAGTATTTTATTAAAATGATATAGAACAAGTAAACTAATCAGATCCTGTTTATATTACTCTATTTTACTGGTATCTAATCTCTTTAACTATTATTTTGAGGTTAATCATGTCTATTTTACCTGTGAAGTACAAATATAAAACAGAGCATGACACAAATTTCTTACAAAACATTTGTGTGGTAACATACATTTCGTAGTGCAAAAATCAGTTAACAAGAATATTTACACCATGGAAATCAACAAACACTAAAAGTCAGGGGTCATTTTATTCATTTTTTCTCCCTCCAAAGAGCTAATTTTTAAACATTTTATAGCACATAACTGCTAATAATCAACTTATGCTCCACCTAACACCTTATTCCTCAGGTCACCTACATGACCATTATGCTATTTCAGTTTTCCGCAGGCTGGAATATGTTTGTATATTCTTTCAGAGGACCTTATGGCATTCTCCACAGCATAAACTTCTCATCAAAGAACTCATTTGACAGCAAGATAAGTACAACAGTGGATATATGTTCATGGAATTCATGGATCTCACCATGTTCTCCACCATCCTGGAGACACTAGCTTGAAGGAAGAGTGCTGTGGTCTTTTGAAGACTCAGATTGCCAACTTCTAGAGAACTTTGCCTCACTCCTGCATTGATGTCACCAAAATTCCTTACAAGAACAGTTTAGAAAAGAAAAAGTTTACTTGGGCTCATGGTTTTGGAGGTCTTGGTCTAGATGGTTAACTCCCTTGCTCTGGGTCCAAACTGAGGCAGCACTTATCAAGGGATAAGTGCCCAGTGGAAGGAAGCTGCTTCCTTCATGGCAGCAAGGAAGAAGATTGCTAGAGAGGTGGGAGAAGGGGCCACAGGTAAGATGAACACTTCCAGGGTGCACTGTTGTTACCCAACTTCTCCAGCCATTCCCCACCTGTCTATAATTACCATCCAGTCAGTTAATTTAAACTAGGATGGACCAGTTAGGAGACCAGTTAGCACTACAGTTCTCATGATCAAGCCATTTTTCCTCTATATTTTCCTACATTAACAGAACATTTTGGGAAATGCCTTATATCCAACCATAACACAAGGAATGAAAATGCTGGTGTAACAACTTCCCATTCAGGAGCAAACTTTTTGGTTCCTGTTCCCATGAACTTACGCTCTGAGAGTCTAGAAGTCCTAGCTCCAAAGTAAGGATTCTTCCACCATGAGACACAGTAGTGATTCCATGCGAACTCAAAACAAAGATTGTCTCCCAGCCACTTTAGACTCTTCATGTGCTTCACCAATCAATAGGAAAGAAAGGAGTAACTATGCTGTCTGGGATGAATGATTTGGACTACCAACAGGAAATTAGAACACTATTCCACAATGAAGGTAAAGAAAATTTTGTAAAAAATACAGAAGATTAGTTAGGCATCTCTAAGTATTACTTTCCTCTGAGACCAAGTTCAGTGAAGAATAACAAATTTACTAGGCAATAGGGGTGACCAAGGGCCTCCAGGAATGGAAGTTTGGGGCACAACTCCAGGGCAAGAACCACAATCACCTGATACACTTGCTGAAAAAAAAAAAGAAAATACAGAATGTATAGTAGCAGGATATAACTATAAATACCAGCTATGTGACCACATGACCAGTTACAAAATATAAGACTATAATTATGAGACTTCCTCCTCATTTATTCATGAAAGTTGTGTGTGTGTATGTGTGTGTAGTGTAAATATTTAGGGATTTTTCCTACTTATTTGCTTATATAGTAACTTTATATCAGAGTAGTCATGAGTAACAAGTAACATAATGATGTTTCATCCAATGACTGACCACATATCTGACATGGCCCCTTAAAATTATCATGGAATTGAAAAATTCCAATTGCCTAGTGAGCTGTCATGATCTCATAGTCCAAAGCATTATATGTTTGTTGTGACGCCAGTATAAATAAACCTACTGCACTGACAGTTACATAAAAATATAGTACATACAATTACGTATGTAGTACATAGTAGTTAATAATTATAATAAATGACTATGTTACTGATTTATGTATTTACTGTGCTATACATTTTATCATCATTTTAAAGTGTACTCCTCGTGTGTAGGCAAAAGAAAGCTTAACTATAAAGCAGCCTTAGGCAGGATCTTCATAAAGGATTCCAGAAGAGGCATTGTCAAAGGAGATGACAACCCCATGCATGTTACTGCCCCTGAAGACCTTCCAGTGAGACAAGGATGTAGATGTAGAAGACAGTGATATTGATGATCCTGATCCTTTGTAGGCCTAAGCTAATGTATATGCTTTCATTTCTTAAAAAAAAATAGAAGTAAAAAGAAGGATAAAACATTTCTAATATAGAAAAAGCTTACAGAATATGGATATAAAGAAAGAAAATATTTTTATAGCTGTATTAGGCATTTGTATATTATGCTATAACAAAAGATTATAAAGTTTCAAATTATAGTTAGCTAAGGGTGAGTTATTTTAAAAATGTATTTTCTATAAATCAATTTAGTATAGTTTTTTAAAGTTCCTATAAAATCTATAGCTGACTACAGTAACACCCTAGACTTTCACAGTCACTCACCCAGAATAACTTCCAGTTCAGTTAGCTCCATTCTGGATAAGTACTATTTTACCATTTTTAATCTTATATTTTTGCTGTACATTTCCAATGTTTATATGCACAAATACCTACCATTATGTTTAAAATTGCCTACAGTATTCAATATAGTAATATATTGTGCAGATTTGTATCCCAGGAGCAATTGACTATACTATATCGCCTCCATGTGTAGTAGGCTATTTTATCTAAGTTTGTGTAAATATAATATCTGACGCTGGACAAGTCGAAGTTGCCTGATATAGTTCTCAGGAAATATCCCTGTCATAACATGATGTCTGCTTATATTTACTAATTTTACATTGCACAACTGAAGTTACAGCATGTCCTACAAAAGAGTACATAATCATTCAGGGACTTCACCTACTTTTCTGATGGAGGGCTTTTTTTGTTTGTTTGTTTTAATTGAATACAGGATAATTGTTTCATGTTTGATGGAATTGTGACCTTGTAACTGTCTTTATTTGGCAATAGAGAATGTCTTAAGGACTGCATATAAGTGCCAGTTTGACAAGGGATGGACTTCTGATGGATAATTTTGCATGTCAACTTGTCTGGACCACCTGGTGCTCAAATATTTGGTTAAACACTATGTTGGTGTGTCTGTGGTGATGTTTCTGGATGAGATTAACACTTAAATTGGTAGAGTGTGTCCAACAATGTGTCCTCCCCCGTGATAGTGGTGGGGGTGGGACTTAATCCAATCTCTCAAAGTCCTGAATAGAACAAAAGGCTAAAGAGAATTCTTTCTGCTTGTCCTTGAGCTGGAGAATTGGTCTTCTGCCTTCACTGATATATCTTTCTTATTCTATAGCAAGCATAGCCATTTTTATATATCCAAAAACAATAAGAGCAATGACACAAAAATACTCCCTTCTGAACTAGCCTTATATTTTTTTAATTTGGACTTGACTTTTGTGAGCACAGTAAGATTAAACTTTACTATAAATTTGGCATAGGTGCCATAGTTATTCAAGGACCCCAATGTGTGTCCCCCATCAGGAAGTGTACCAGACCCACCGAATCTGCATTCATCATGCATGCAGAAGCTTAGCCTTACATTAGCTCCATCACTGTGTGGGCACACTATCAGCCCACCTGCAAGCATCATACTTCCCACAACTGTATTAAAGTGTTCGCCTTGTCAATTCTTAGGATGACTCTCCACAGAGTCATTCTATTTACTGAAGCTTGAATAGCAATAAATGTAGATTTATGAAAATTTCCTTCAAGTTCCTTTTCCCCAAAAAAGAGGTACCCTAGAGATTTTTGTAAAGCTCTTAAGCTAGCCATTATTCCAGTATAATACTATGTGTGCTTTTTCTTAGAAGTATCTGTTCAGCTCCTTAGCCCATTTATTGATTGGGTTGTTTGGTTTTTTTGGTTCTAAGGTTTTTGAGTTCTTTATATATCCTAGAGATTAGTGCTCTATCTGATGTGGGTGTGGTAAAAATGTGTACCCCAAATGTAGGCTCTCTCTTCACCACATTGTTTCTTTTGCTTAGAAGAAGCTTTTTAGTTTGAGTTCATCTCATTTATTAATTCTTGATTTTATTTCTTATACTTTAGGAGTCTTGTTATGGAAGTCAGAGCCTCAATCAGCAAATATATGAAAAAATGTTCAACATCTCTAATGATTAGAGAAATGCAAATCAAAACTACTCTAAGATTTCATCTCACACTATTTAGAATGACAGTTATCAAGAAAACAGTCAACAATACATGTCAGCGAGGATGTGGGGGAAAAGGCACACTCATGCATTGTTGGTAGGACTGCAAATTGGTGCCACCAATCTGGAAAGCAGTATGGAGATTCCTTAAAAATCTTGGAATGGAACCACCATTTGACCCAGCTATCCCACTCCTAGGTCTATACCCAAAGGACTTAAAATCAGCCTACTATAATATTGCAGCCACATCAATGTTTATAATAGCTCAATTCACAATAGATAAACTGTGGAAACAATCTAGATTCCTGTTGATGAACTTAATTTGAATCATGCAAGTAGCCAGACCAAAATGTCCAGGTTTTTCCACATGCTCCATTTTATCTCAGACCATGCATTCCATGAATACAGAGTATAAAGTAACAAAATCATGCTTACATACTTATCTCTATATGCCTGAGTCACCATCTCCCAAACCTCAAATGGTGGCAATGAATCAGCAATGACAAAATTGCCACCACTTACTATGCCTGATTAGAAACTCATATTTGGCTAGGATGCCTCATGGCTCTATAGATGAAAACTAATCTCTTCTCAAAGAGTATGATCACTAGTTTTTATAACTGGCATAGTTCCTTTTCTTGAATACTGATATATTTCTTATAAATAATTTATAAAATTTGCACATAGTAATTCAGTAATTCTTATACTTTTGTTTAGAATGTTTGCAGAATTGCTTAGTGACTCAGAAGTAAGATTATGGCTGAGTAAGTTTCTCTACTGATCATTTGTCTCCCCACAGATACACCAGTTTAAACAATTATTCATGCACCAAACTGCCATTACAAGAGCTAAGAAAGCCAGGTGCAAGAGCATAATTCCCTATTTAATATATTAAAAAGAAAAAATGCATTGAAAAGGTCAGGAACAAAAAGTTGCCAGCATTGCCACCCACTGACTCCAAGCAGCATGGAGACAGACACCTCCTGCTTGAGGGAGGAAGAAGAAATTAATTTCAGACTTTAGACAAGAAAGCCAAAACAAGGCCTACCATCATGAAACACAGTGCTCAATAGGACCTAATAAGCCATATCCTAATAGGTCAAAACCCAATGACTGAACCACTGGAACCGAATTAGCCAGGCCACTGACCGCCTCTACAACTGCCTCACATCACAGACACATGGGGAGCAGGGCATAGAATTTAGCCCAGGACATTGTCTTGGAGCTCATTGCTAGGGAAGCTACAGTAAGATCCAACACCAGGCAGAAATCAAAACCCATACCCAGTCCAGAATTTGCAAACAGAGATTCTGGACCTACCCTGGTAACAAGGGGAGACCTACTTGTTACTGGGACAGCCTAAATCTTGACCTATCTTAGAAAGAGCCTCAGAGAGGTCTGTCCTGGAGCACCCACGACCCTCAGACTTTGCCAGTCCCTACAGCTGTGAAATTTGGGTATGAGCCAGCTTAGTATTTGCAGATGGACAAAGGAATATTTCCACCACCCATTCACCCAACCTCATTATAGCTATCCCCACTCCAGTGTCCACAGATAGAACATCTAGGCCTGCCCTGGCATCTCATAGAGACATGAACCCTTGGACTTGACTCATGTGTCAGCCTATATGACCACTCACTGGAATGTGGGCTTGAGTACACCCCAATACTGTGCATACCTTTAGATCTGTGAGGTTCAGACATGACCCAGCTTAGCATTAGGTTGCCAGGGGACTTATTTTCACTTACACTATTTCAATTTGGGGTGGAAGAGTATGTAGCAAGACTCCACTCACTGAGGGTAGTACAGGGCAGTCAGCAAAAGATTTTGCCTTGCAACTTAGTGCCAGGCTAATAAAGCTTATCAACAGGAATATCCTAAAGGCCCCTATCACTAGGCCAGTGTCCATGGACATAACCTCTGAATAGCATTGGCACCAGGTAGAGAAGCACAACACCATATATTAGATTTCTATTCCATCCAGCATCCCAATGACTGTTTGAAATAGTTTTAAGTCATTAGTCAACATCAGCAATGCACGGACCATAGAAGTGTGGGACTTATTCCTACTCCAACATTGTACTGAGTTCATTGAGCTATGGGCTTATAGTGCAACACAATGTGGTGACATTGGTGGCCACAGGCATAGCATAGGAGTCTGGGGTTGGTCCATCAAAGCCGAACAGAGGCTTACAGGCCTGAACACAGACAAGTGATTGATAGTGAATTAGGCATATGGGCCAACCCCAGTTCCAAAGAGAGACTGGAGGGATATCTTATTCTTTTTGGAACCGCTTTTTTTAGTTTATGTTCAACAACATACCAACTACATATTTGGAATAAACCTGGGATAAGAGAAACCTCTAGTGCTTAAACAGTACAACTCATGAACAGAGGACTCAGAAAAACTAGACCTATGGAGATATCTAATGCTAAAGCAGCAGAAGTGACTGCAGGCTCAGAGAAAATAAGCAGCCTACTCAGAATTTGCAAAGACTGGAAAAAGTACTTAATCCTTCAATGGCCACACAATGGCACACACCAAGCATAATCTCACTCATGTGTAAAATATAAATTGTTGATCTCATCAAAATTCAGAATAGAAAGGTGGTTCCCAGAGAATGGAGACAATATGGAAAAATGAGGAATAAGGAAAGTTTGACCAATGATACCAACTTACAATGAGAGAGTATAGAAGTTCTAGAGTGCTATTGCACAGTAGGGTGACTATAGATAGCAATATGAACTGTATATTTTGAAAAGCTAGAAGAAAGGATTTTGAATAATTTCACTATAAAGAAATGAAAAAAATGATTGGTATGTTTAAGCTGGTCTAAAATTTACACAATGCATACATGTATTGAAATACTGCTTTATTCATTAATACCATACTTTTGTTTTTATGTAACTATTAAAATTAATGAAACTAAAATGTACTTGCAAAATATGTATTCACTATTTTCCATGAAAACAATGCATTTTAACTCAAGTCTTGGGTAATTTTCTCCTCAGACTCAGAGTTGTATAGCAGGTTTTGAGCTGTTGAAAGTGTTATGGAGAAGACTAGAGCAAATTTTATTTTCTGTTTAAAATAACAATCAGCTTTTGATCATTTGTTTTTATCAAAGATCTATGCTGTTTGAATTGTAGCATAAACTTGAAATGATAAGCTGGAAAGAAAATCACTTGAAATGCCTTGTAAAAAGAAGGAATCCTAATAAAAAACTCTAAAAGATTTGATTGGATTTTTCTTGGTAAACAAAAATTGAAGGGTAAGTACAGAGAATGATATAAAAAAGTGCTCTTTATCCATTTAAAGCTCTTGGGGATTCTCTCTGTATATTCTGTGTAATGGTGAAATATTGTGTGTGTGTGTGTTTGTGTGTGTGTGTGTTTGTACAGCATACATTCATGTGCTTGTCTCAGTATATAGTCTAGTGTGTGTTTTTAGGGAAAGTCAGAGCTTATCATGATGTTGTTAATTTATGTGTTCAGGTCTTTATTCATCAGTTTTAATATTAAACAATTAATTCACCTCAATTTCTTCATAATGAAATGATAACAAATAATATACCACCACTTTAGTGAAGAAAATTATAGACTCAAACTCCTGTGCAAACACTAATCACTCATGATATTCTGAGTAGTTCTATAACTACATCAATTGGTATCCCCATCATTGTTTGACTTTTATGAAATACTCCCTATAAAACCATGTAGATTTGCCTTTTTCTATCTGCCATTAGTTTTTTCTGTATCTGATTGAAAAGAGAAATCTTTCCCTACAGGATTCTTATTCTAGTTAAAAATGAAGAATATATATTTTCTCCTTTCAGCTTTGAATTTAACAAATAAAGCAAGCTTATGTAGGAGTACTGTTTATGTTAAATCACCTTTTAATAGACTTTTTTCTAACAAAGTATGTGTATGCAAGTTAAAAGAGGAAGAAAAAGTTAACATATCAACTTTCTGAGCACCTACCCACTTTAATTTTAAAAAGAATAATCACAACAAGAGGCAAACACAGTTTTCTTAATAGGTGTGCACAACACAACACTATTTACAGAAAATAGAAAAGCATATTAAGAGCTTATCCAAACTACTCTCATATTTGGAACTCCTTATTAAGTTGTTGTAATCTGACATTAATAAATTAAAGTTTCATAAAATGACTTGTTTATTTTAAAATTATTAATTTATGTTGGTATTGAACAGTTCAGCTTCTGAACTGCTGAACTAATATGCTAGAGACAATGTTGCTATTGAATAAAATATTTCTTAGTGGAGGAAAAGTTTAATTTAGCTCATGATTTCAGAGGTTCAGTCCATGGTTGTCAACTCCATTGCTCAGAGCCCAAGATGAGGCAGAATATCATGGTGGAAGCTCATATTAGAGGAGTGTATCTCCGTTTGTGGCAGTCAGGAAGAAGAAAGAGGGAGGCAGAGGGAAAGGGACTTCAGGGAATATGAATCTTCCAGGGCATGCCCTCAGTGACCCACCTCATCTAACCACACCTGACCTGCCTATAGTTAGCATCCAGTTAGTCCATTTAAACTAGGGTAGACTGATTAGGTTACAGCTTTCATAATCTAATCCTTAAACTCTCAATAATCCTACATTAAGAAAGGAATATAGGAGGATACTCCATATACAAATTATAGCATTTATGCTCTGATCCCTGAAAGTTCATTTCCAACTCACAATGTAAAATGCTATTAGTCCAACTCCAAGAGTCCCCATAGTATTTACAGTCTCAGCATTGCCAAAAGTCCAAGTCCAAAGTTCCATCTGAAACTAAAGACAAAATTTTTGTTGTGAGCCCCTATAAAAATAAAAAAAACATAAGAAATAACACAATCACTAAATGCACAAAAGAACTGAGCCTACCCTCTCAAAAGAGGAAATATGAATGATCAACAAATATATGAAATAATTTTCAACAACTCTAGCAATTAGGTAAATGAAAATTAAAATTACACTGAGATTTAATCTCACTCCAGTCACAATGGTAGTTATCAAGAATATAAGTAACAAGAAACACTGGAGAGGATGTGGGGAAAAGGGAACATTCCTACATTGCTGGTGGGACTGCAAGTTGGTGCAAACCCCCAGGAAAGGAGTATGGAGATTCCTCAAAAAACTAGTAATGGAACCACCATTTGATTCATTTATACCAGTCCTTACCATATATCCAAAGGATTTAAAATCAACATCTCATAGTAACACAGCCATGTCGATGTTTATAGCAGCACAATTTACAATAGGCAAACTATGGAACCAACTTAGATGCCTATCAACAGATGAGTGGATAAAGAAATTGTGGTATATATACACACAATGAAATATTACTTAGTCATAAAGAAGGATGATTTTATGACATTTATCAGTAAATGGATGGATCTGGAGATTATCATTCTAAGTGAAATAAGCCAATCCCAAAAAACCAATGGTCAAATGTTTTCAATGATATAAGGAAGCTAAACCACAATAAAGGGAAGGAGGGTAAGAAGATTAGACAAAGGGGAATTAAAAGAAGAGATGGGTGACAGGAATAGGAAAGAGAGTTCATATTTCTAGTATCACTTAATTCATGGTGTCTCTATTCCAGCTTCAGTTTCACCTTCACATTTTCATGCACTGCCCTCCCATTTGAGGCCTATGGGCAGTTTGACCCCAGCCCTTTTAAATCTTGTTGTAAGCCTCCATGACTTCCTAACTCAAGTTTCTGGCATTCCTGAAGAAACTTCACAACTTACAAACACCAAGGTCTGTAGCCAACTTGTACAATAGCTGGGCCACCTGGGATCATGGCTTCAGTGGACTTTGAGTACCTAGGTGACTAAGCATGTTAAAACAACTTCCAAGAGCCCTTCTACATGAGCAGGGTGCACCCACAATCTCTTCTCAAAGCAAATTTTACTGTTATATGCTGGAACATGCAACGCATATAGTTTTTGCCGATTACTGAAATGCTCTCAAGCCTTATTTGTTATTGTCTCTCTACCAATTATTTAGCATATCTTTAGTGGTTGTAATCTCATTAACAACAATGTCTTTCTTGGTCCCAGTTTTACATGTACATTTTTAACTAAACTGCAAGTTTTGAAAATCCTTCTACTCTGCTTTTTCCTCCTGATTCTCATAGTAAATATAGATAAATGCTGCCAGCAAAATTCATGCCATTGCCAATGCTATGCTGCCTTAAAATTTCCTTCACCAGATTAATTAGTGCATCATTTTTAAATTCAACTTCACACAAAGCCTCAGAACATAGGCATAATGTATTCAACTTTTTTGACACAATATAGTATGAATGGCCTCTAGTCCAATTTCCAATAAAGTCCTCATTCCCCACTGAAACCCCATGAGCACAGTCTTTATTCTCCATAATCTTGTTGGCATTCTAGTATTCTGATGTCTCACCAGAATTGATCATTAAGCACTGCTAACAACATTTCAAAGTTTCTTTAGCTTGCATCTTTAAACTTTTTCAAACTCCTCTCACAAACCAGTCCCAAAGTCTTTGAAACCTTTGGTTAGGGTGGTCATAGCAACACCACCACTTCTTGTTATGTTTCATGTTAATCAGTTTTTTATTAGTTTACCCAAAGTACTTGACAAGAACTACTTATAGCAGGAGAAGTTTATTTTTTTTTCTCATGGTTTCAGAGGTACAGTCAATGATGGACTAACTCTATTATTCTGTGTCCAAAGTAAGGCAAAACATGATGGTGAAAGCTGTGGTGGAGAAAGCACTGCTCCATTCATGGCATCCAAGAAGCAGAGAGAAAATGTGTGTGTGAATACAATATTTTAAAAATCAGTTTTAAGTTGCTAGAGACTAATGAAAGTAACCTCTTCTCTTGGAGGACAAGAAAATGGACAGAAGGTAAATAAAAAATTTAACTTTAATAATCAGGATTATTTTTATCCTTGAAGAATTTTCCACTTTGCTAGCAGAAGCCTGGTGGGTGAGAAATATAAGAAAACTTCTTGCAGTTTCTCAGAGCTGAAGACACAAATATGGGAGTTTAAATCAAGAGAGGATGAGATCCCAAGATAATTATCTGAGATTTCCTTCAGTACCTGTAATGGTGATTCAGTTTAAGAAAAATGAAGCTGTAAAACCTCTAGTCTATCTGGTCATCTGAGTTTGGATTTAAATCTCTTTCTTAGCATAATGTAAATCCTTAATAGGAAAAGTTACATTATACAGATGCTCAGATTTATCTCAAGAATTTTTTGAATATACATGATGGTTCACTTTTAATAAAAATATCAAAATTAAGAAAAATCAAAGTAAATTTAAATGAAAGAATCAAATTTAGCTACAATAAAAAAATTAATAAAATTTAAAAATTGTGCAACATGGAAAATTCCACAATGATAAAGAAAAAGAAAACACAAAATAAGAAGAAAAAGGAAAAGGAACAGCATGAAGAGAAGAAAGAAGAAAGGCAATAAAGGAGAAAAAACACAAAGGTATAGAAATGGGAGGGAGAGAAAGAAAGGGGAAAACAAAAATTGCTAATAACAAGAAAAGCTGGAAAAGTCATAAAGATATTAACATACATTTATATATTGTAAAAAATCTATGTGAAAATTTGTAAATTAGGGTAAAATAGAAAAAAGTTCTTTGAAAAATTCAATCAATTTTAATACTCCAAAATTTATTGGAAAAATTTAATTCTAGTATTTTATAAAAGAAAATAAAAATTTCCTGAAATAAACTTTATATCAGCATAGTTTCTCTGAAGAGTTCTTGCAAATGGTTGGGAAATAACACCATATACCAATTTTCTAGAAAAATACTCAGCATTTTCCTATGTGTTTCATAAGACCAGAACAAACACCGAGGAAAGCTGGGAATGGATCCACCATTTGACCCAGCTATCGCCCTTCTGGGACTATTCCCTGAGGACCTTAAAAGAGCGCACTATAGGGATACAGCCACATCAATGATTATAGCGACACAATTCACAATAGCTAGACTGTGGAACCAACCTAGATGCCCTTCAATAGATGAATGGATAAAAAAAAATGTGGCATCTATACACAATGGAGTATTATGCAGCACTAAGAAATGACAAAATCATAGAATTTGCAGGGAAATGGATGGCATTAGAGCAGATTATGCTAAGTGAAGCTAGCCAAGCCCTAAAAAACAAATGCCAAATGTCTTCTTTGATATAAAGAGAGCAAATAAGAACAGAACAGGAAGGAAGAGCATGAGGAAAAGACTAACAGTAAACAAAGACGAATGGGGGGAGAGAAAGGGAGAGAGAAGGGAAAGCATATGGAAACGGTAGGAGACCTTCAATGATACACAAAATTATAAGAGGTTATGAGGGGCAAGGGGGAGGGGGGAAAAGGGGAGAGAATTGAACAACAGCAGAGGAGATAGAGAAGGAAGATGGGAGGGGAGGGGAGGGGAGGGGGGATAGTAGGGGATAGGAAAGGTAGCAGAATACAACAGTCACTAATATGCCATTATGTAATAATGTGAGTATGTAACAGTTGTGATTCTGCAATCTGTATTTGGGGTAAAAATGGGAGTTCAAAACCCAATTGAGTCTAATGTATGAAAGATGATATATCATGAGCTCTGTAATGTTTTGAACAATCAATTAAAAAAAAAAAGACCAGAACAAACAGAAAAAAAATTCTTAAATGATATTATTTAAAAGAAAAACAAAAATATTTTAACAACTGAATTAATTAACCAAAAATTATTCAATGCTATTAAATAGTTGCACTCCATTTTAATGGATTTATTAAGATTAATTTTTCAAATGTTTTCATCCCCAAGTTTTCTGCACATATCCAATGCAACTGCAAAATTTTAATTGAAAATATTATCATTAAACATATTAAAATGTAAGTATCCAAAAATTACCACAACAATCCTGAAATAAAGTAAGATTTTGTGCTGATTGTTTTGCTTTAATATAATGCCATAATATGTAAATAGTGTGGGTATTGGCAAAAAAAAAGCATGAAATATATCAAGAAGTCAGAATAAAGTTTCTAGAACATGTATCTGAGCATTTAATTATTGATAAAGGAAGCATGGCAGAATAGTGGAAAAGAATGGCCTTTGCAACAAACATTGTTAGATTGTCTAGATAGCATTTTGTGAAGTGTAATGTTTGACCACTTACTGTACCATGCCAAAATATCAGTGTCACTGGATTTTAGATCTGAACTGATAAATAAAACCATAGATTTTAATTGATAATAGAAAAACATCTTTATTATCATCTAAGCAAATATTTTGTGAATGGGAGACAAAAAATATAAACTGTAAAGATTAACATATCAAACTAGAATATATTCAATCTATTAAATAAAATTATAAGCCACAAACTAGAAAGTATTTGCAATACATATATGTGACAAAGGATTTTGTTCAAAATGAATAAGTAAGAGAGATTTCTGTTTATATACAAGACATAAATAAGCATAAAAATCAAAATATTAAAAAAGCAAAGGAAAAGATGCTCCAGATCTGAGGCATCGGGAAAATACAATTTAAAACTTCCATATGATATAATCACAAAATCACCAAAATGGCTAAATTTAAAATAATTCGCAATCGTAAAAGGAACACCAAAAAGATGAACAAACTGTCAGAAGATTTTTCATTGTCAGCCCTTAGAAGAAACTGACCTTGCTATCAAACCGTTCTTAGATTTCTAGCCTCCAGAAATGAGAAAATATATTTCTATTGTTTACGCCATCCTGTCTGTAGCATTTTATTATGGCAGCTTAACACAGAAAACTAATGCAGTTCCAAATTGAAAACAGGCTAAATATCCATTAACCATTGAATATATATATATATAGCACACCAAAATATAAAACATAAAGTACTGTACATCATAATAAGCCAACAAACTGTGAATGATTACAGTCAACAATTGTGTAACAATGATGATTACAGGTAACAATTATGTAATAAAGACTGCATATGTGATGTAGAACTTCCCGTTTATATAATTCACATACAAGCAAATCAGGTCAATGGAAATAGAATAAAAGTTACCCTTGTGAAGGAGAAAAGCAGTGGCTGGGAAACGGGATAAGAGAGCTTCTGGAACAATATTATTTGTGACTCACCTATACTGTTATATTAGCTCTCAAGAATTCTACTCAGTGAATATGTTGTAGTTTGTTAACCCTATTGATTCTGAATCCATCTCAATTTCTGATTCTTATGAATAAGAACTGATAGTGAATATCATGTATTAGTATTTTGTGAACTTAGTTTTGTTTCTTTCTGGAAAGTACCTAGAAGTAGATTGGTAGTTTACATAGAAGATACATGTTTATTTTCATTATAGATCTACAGATCTCTTCCAAATGGCTGTTCCATTTTACCTTTCAATTAAAAATATATGTGGTTTCTTGTTATTCCACATTCTTGCCAACACTTGGTGCTATCATATTTATTTATTTTAGTCATTCTGATGAGTGTGAGTGTGTAGTACAAATTGTTCCTAATTTGTATTTCCTTGAGGTCTAATAATTTGACTCTTTTCATGGGGGATAATCATATATATTTTTTCAATGTGTTTTTAGTTGTCAATGGACCTTTATTTTATTTATTAATACGTGGTACTGAGAATCAAACCCAGTGCTTCAGATATGCTAGGCAAGCACTCTGTCACTGAGCCACAACCACAGCCCAGATAATCATATCTTTATAGACACTTTAATTTTACTGTGACATACAAATGATACACAAGTACCTTTTCATCACTGAGAACAAATCATTATGAAACAGAGCAAAATAAAAGAAATCTGGCATTTTCTTTCATTTGCCCCATGTATAAATAGAAGTAAACATCGATAAATTCAACATTTTATGTATAAATAGAAGTAAATATTGATAAATTCAACAGTTTAAGTCCAGGAAATAAAATAGCAATAATAAAATAAAATCATAATTTTGTTTTCACCTAAAATATAACTAAAGAAACATTCCTTATGGTATGGAGTTGAACAATAAAACTTATACATTTTCTATCTTTTTATTGATGAAAGTATAAAGTTTATTTAAAAGTTAGCATTCACTCTTTAGTAATCTTCACATCAATTTCATTGACATTGTTACTTCAATCTGTTTGAAAGAATGGAAGAACTATTTCACAGTCCTTTCCAACTTTTCAATTTTGACACATAGAAAACTTTAACCAGAATACATTTCTTTCCATTTGTAAGAATGATTACAAATGTTTTGAAAATATTATTTATTGGATTTTTGATAATTCTCAAAAAAATAAAGGGAAGAATTTCTTGAAAGAATACAAATTATGTTTTATCTTCTATATATAGATAATTTTTCTGCCACTTGACATACCTGTCTTTCATTCAATGAGTGATTCTAATATATAACAAAGTGCTATAAGGTTACTGGAAGTTATGATTATTGAACTATAAAAATTTCAGCTCTTCTCATTAGTAACCACATTTTGATGTATTATTTTTTTACTGAATTATCCATACAATCCAATTTTTTTCTATGTAGACAATTTAAAAGAATTAAACAGGAAAACAGATGCTTCTTTCCTGACAATAAGAGGTAAGGTTTTATTATGGTTTTCATATTATATTATGAATATGACTCCATATAGCAATTATAGAAGATTGTCTATTCAAAAAAAATTCAGAACTTAGAAATAGAATCAATCATTATTTAACTCAATATTTTTCAAAATGTGGATCATGAAACATCTATTTACAGATCAGATCACCCAGGTATTTGCTAATAAAGAAAACAATGAGATTTTACACCTGATACATAAAAGTTTTATTAAACATATTAGTGACAATACTAGGGAAAAATATTGCTTTTCTAATTCTGATACTCTGATTTATATTTTTTGTTAGTTTGTTTTTGGTGGTGTTTGGGATTGAACGTAGGGCCTTGTGAATACAAGGCAAATACTCTACCAACCAAGCTATATCCCCAGCCTATATTTTATCCTTTATATTGTTCTTTCATTCCAAATTAAAGTATCTATATTTTCTGAGATAAATTTATAAAATTGTCAGTTTGGTTGTAGTTCATTAATATAGAAATATGGTACAGTGTAAATAAATCCAAATATTTTTGAATCTGTGTATGTGGATGAGCCAACAAAGTTTGTGTCAAAATTGTATCTAACCCACATATAATCAGGCTTTCTCAGATTTCTATAGAATTTAACCAAGTGAAATATTTTTTAAAATATGAACAATTTCTTGAGATTTTTACTAAGCTTCTGCTTTTTACTTCATATTTAGGCCAAAATTAAAGCATTTAGCTAAATTACTAATGCTAGCACACTGAAAATATCAAACTTTCCTAATGAAATATTTCAGTATAACTGGGACAAAACTGTTAACCAAATAAAATTTTTAGAAAAAGAAAATTATTTTCATCAAATGAGATATGCAAGGAAAATTAATTATATTTTGAAATTGCCTCATTTATTTTTATATCAACATTGATATTAGTGATCCTATTTTGAAAAATATGGTTGATGATCCCTGATAATCTATTTACAAATCAAACACTTTTTTGAGAGAGAGAGAATTTTTTAATATTTATTTTTTAGTTTTCGGTGGACACAACATTTTTATTTTATTTTTATGTGGTGCTGAGAATCGAACCCAGCGCCCAGCGCATACAAGGCAGGCACGCTACCGCTTGAGCCACATCCCCAGCCCACAAATCAAACACTTTTAAAGGTTAAAAATCAAGTGTTTCACAGAGAAAGAATTTTTATTTAAAGAAACCCTGAAATATCTTTCATTAATAATTAAAGTAGTCAAAAATTCAAAAATTAAAAAGTTGGTATGGTATAAAGATAGTAGAAAAAATGAAAATGTATATTTAAGTGATTTGCACATGTGAAAGTTTTCAGAATCAAATGAAGTTGTTCTGTCAAGCCCTAACGAAAATTAATATGAATAAAACATTAAAGATATGGAGGGAATTTCACACATATATGCCTGATAACAAGGACTCTCATAAAATGCTGCCAAAACCCACAATTCTTCACTCCCATAACACTACACAAAGAATACTTCTGCGTGAACATCTGTCTAATAACTTCAATCTTGGGTTAGCACCACCTTTATTGTTGATCTTTCAACACACCTTAGTTATTAATCTTTCTGCCCAAGGGATTTCATTTCAAAATAACTTGTGTAATCCTCCTTATTTTGCCTTTCAATGTTTCCCTATGCCCTACTCCCTTTAAGATTCCCTGTGGTTTCCATGCCACACACGTTCTGCATTGCAGGGCTCCCTGCTTACTCCCATATAAATGTTGTTATTGTTTATACTCTCTTGCATTTATTATTTAAAGGTTGAAGAATAGGATACATATTTTTTCCTTACTTGTAAATTTATTTAACTAATTATTAAAAATATTTCTGCATCAGTGGTGGATATTTCTAATATATTGAATAATATATTCAATTGTTCTGCTTCATATTACTTTTTCAGTTTCTTTCCTAATATGCTTAACCTTGATGCATAATTGTCCAAGGAAATATAAGTCTTGAAATCTTCTGTGCTTTTGGACTAGACCCCACTGAATCTTTCTTTTTATACTAATTCTATACATTCTTACATTCCAAGGGAGCAAAGAATATGAATGATAAGTTGGTTGTACTGTGAGTAACTGAGGATTAAAAATGTATAGTAAATTCATAATGAATTATACATGGGAGTTGCCAAAAAACTAATACAAAAACCCAAAATACCTCAGTAAGTACTGAGGAACTACCAGTGCTTAAACTAAGTCCTAAAACAAAAGAGTTCAATCAGTGTTTTTCTTTAATCTTAACTGATTTATGTAAGATACCATGGGCCTACTTAAATCCAGTAACATTCAAAAAGTATAATTTTTAACCATAATATTGTATATAAATGAGAAAACTGAGTCAGAAGTTCCAAAGATTTTAGGGTTAATTAGAAAATTAGGACTCAATCCAAGTCTATAGATTCCAAAGACCATGTGTTATCCACTATTCCAACTTCCTGTCTTTAAGGGTGGCATAATGCACAAGGTATTTAAAGTACTTATAAGATACAAATATTTATAATTCCATCATACAGAAGTTAAAGACCTAAATATTGATATAAAGAAGCATCCAGAATGATTCCTTCACAAAATTATTTTTAAAAATATCCATTCTAAATATTGGTTCTGAAACCATGAATATTAAGTATGCATCAATTTTAGTGTGCCAATGTACCTAACACCACTTTCCTTCTCAGTGATTCTTTAACTTTTCTTTTTACTCAGAAAAACAAATTTCAAAGCTAGCTAATGTGCAAAACTCAAACACTGGCCTTCCAATATCTGTTTGGATATCTTTTTCCCTTTGTTTTGAAATCTTGCTTCAATACCGTTCAAGGCCCTTGCTAGACACTGTGTTGTTTCTGGTTTGGCCTCCTCCTTATCATTTTGAATCTGCCCTATTCTCCAAGTTTCCATCAACCTTTATTCTGGGCGAGTCTCTCAAACACCCATTTTCCACAACTTAATCAAGTTTTTTGTGTTAACCATCTCTGTAAACATTTATCTTCTTCAAAAGAGAAGAATCATACTGATAATATATTATTCATCTGTAGCCATAGGTACATACATTTTTTAGTAACTCAGCTACAGAACTAGTTTTGCAAGTACTTTGCTGGTATTCACATATTGATTCAAGAACTCTATGCACTAAAGCACAAATCAACAAATTTTATTGAATACTTCCTACATTTAAGGCAGCATGGGGAATAGGCAATGCATAGGGTTTAGGCCCTCCAGGATTACATTTTAATGTTTATCATGGCAATATATACAAATATATAAACAGGTCAACATGATACAATCTCGTTTACAATAAAACACTGTTAAAATTGAGGGAGGAAAATGAAGTATTAGGAATATTCCACTCTGAAGCATTGAGAATTCCACGTAAAAATTCCTGAATTTTTAAAAACTATCTTCAAAAACTGTATTTCCTTAATAAGAGATTATACACTTAATTCATTCATTTTTCTTACAGTTCTTTAGTGTTTTGGTCCTTATATCATAAGATTGGAAGCATCTTATGTAACAGAATTTCTAAGCCTTGTTCAACATTCTATTTCCAGGGTTTACAATGGTGTCTCACAAATGGTACTTGCTTAAAAAGTATAAATTGAATGAATGACAGAACTGTCAGTGAACATAAGATGTCACGACTTCCTGATGGCACTTCTACAATAACCATAGTTATTAGCAAATTATAGCAGAATCATTGTTTTTAAACCATTTACTAAATCACAATCTTCTTGATCAATAAAAGTACTTACCAAATCCATCCAAAGTGTACACATCACCATGAATTATTTCTCCTCAACTCCCTTCACTGGCAGACAAATAATGACCTTCTTTTACTATTTCCCAGGAGTGGTCATAATTAAAGGCTCCACAACTCTATTGTTCAATCATTGAAATTCATTCCACTGAATCAACACCTTAACAAAGATACTAATTAATAAGGAAGATGTAATTACAGAAAGGATAATCATGTGGATCGTACTACTACGTGAGTTTTTTATAGACTATTGCTATTTAAGCAGAATGGCAGTATTTCTATCATTTGGTAGTTGATTTGCTAGTACATTTTTTCATGGAGAAAGACAATTTTGTCACTATAATAAAATAGTTTCATTTTTCCAGTTTGTCAACTACTAACCTACGAATTGGAGATAATAAATAATTCCACTGTTAATGATAAAATGTTTCCCCAATATAGTAGTCATTTTAATATAAAGTTTTAAAAATCAGAAAGCATATTATTATCCTTCTTTAACATTCACTTTATGTTATGAAGTTTGTGTCATGTGTAGAAACTGTTATAATTTTTGTTTTCTTTTTCCAAGTATCTTTGTATTATCTAACATTGTGAGAAATAATATGTATCCTCCTACTTTTAATAATTATGTGGTCAAAATTGCAAAATCAATAATCTGGAAATTCCATTCATTTGTTTATTTAACAAATATTATAGAAATGTTGCTATGGAACATAGTTCTTACTCAATTAGAACTTCTAAAAAGAAGAAAGAAAATTAAAGATTACACAATTTTTTCCCATTATAATTGTGATAAGTGCCATAAAGGAAAACTCTCCATTGTTATGATATGGTAGAACAAGAGAACACAACCCAGTTCATGAAACTGGGAACTCAAAAATCTTACCTGAGCTCTCTCTTGAACAATTTACTGGTCTGAGAACCGACAAAAACTAGGGATAAAGGCATCTCAGGCATCATTAGAACATGATGTGACAAAAATGTTTGACTTACAGAAAGAACTAGAGTAAGTGCAGGGTTTTTGCAGTACTTATACTGAAGAGAGATTCAAAACAGGTTTTAGATGTAGTTAATGGTTTCCATTTATCCAGCCATATAATCCTTGTAATTTTGTGCAATATCAAACACATGGGAAGCCACTAAAGGATTTTAAGTAAAAGAGTAACATATTCACTTTTGCATTTTAAAGGTTTTTTGTGGATAAATATAAAGAACATATTAAAGATAATAACAGTAGGAAATAGGAAGCTGTTGTAATAGCCCTGATAAGAATTGATGGTGAATAGATTGAGATATAACAGAGATAGGGGATGTAGATGGATTCAAGAAGCATTTAAGAGCTACCATTTGGTAATCAACTCATTGATCTTTGGTCCTTTAGATCTCTTTGTTTGTGTGTGTAGGGATTTGAACCCAGGACCTCATGCATGGCAGGCAAGCACTTTACCACTGAGCCACATCCCTAGCCCAGTCCTTAAGATCTTTAACACAGGATTTACATATGTATTGTTTTACTTTTACAAATATCCCAATGTTTTTGTTTCTTTTCACTATCTGAAAGAACCTAAACAATTCTCTGATTTTTACATTTATATTATCTAGAACAGTGGACACTTAAAAATATTTTCTTTGTGATATTTTAAAATTCTTCACATAACACTGATTAATACTCAGGTGTATGTATTATTATTTTATTATATGTCAGTCATCAATGTATCAATTTGGTTAATCTTATAGCAAATACAATGTAATTCTTCATTTAGTCAAATAATAATTTCAAATTCTCCTACATTGTGCTTCAGTTACCATTTTTACCATTCTTTCCATACTTCTACTTCCACTTTAATTTCCTGATTCTTCTTTGTCTAGGTCATGTTCAACTTTTCACTTCCTAAGATATATGTGCTCCCCAGGGCTATTACAATCATCTTCTTGATGATTGCATCTTACTATTTGTTATCAATTTTCTTTCAATCAGATAAGCAGAACTACCATGAATAATATGAATAGACTGTGTTTTCACAGGGTTTTGACCTTACTCAATTGGAAGGGCAGATTAAACAGCCTATTTAAGGCTGTGTTGATTCTGCTTTTGAAATCATCCAGACAGCAGGGAAAGCAATGAAAAACTGGGGCCCCTGAGGATGTTTGGGAATTCCCAAGACAAATTAAAATCTACATCTGTCCCTCAAGTCTGCAGTCACCAACTTCACGTGAAAAACATGTTCACAACCTTACCCATGAAACTGCTCAGTAACTAGACATGGGATTTTGAGACACTAAGGAGAATAATGATAAATTCTATGAGAGCTTCAGGCCAACTTCTGACCTACATCAAACAAGGTGACACATCAGACTAGAAAGTGTGCTCAGATGCAGAAGTGCATGAGTCAGTGTTAACCTGCCATGGCTGATGCTTCACTCCTGTCTTCCAAATGTTGCAGGGAAGTTTCTTGTGCATAATCCTAACCTGGAAACAAACAAGAAATAGAATTCTAGGAAACATGGTTCCAGTTTAACTATATTAATAAAGTAAAAAGTCACCAAATTATTCTTGTAATGAATGTGTGCAGATATAGATATAGATAGATACATAGATAGATTTTTTTTGGGTTCACATACTGACAGACTTCTGAGTAAAAGAAAAATAATGCATCCATGTTAACCTTGAGAACAATATAATATATGTAAATAACTAAATAGGTTGAATAGAAATAGGTAGTTTATAATTTATTACATTTTGTTAATTGATTCAGGGAAAAAATGTAATAAATAATGCGACCTTATTAATATAATTTGTAGTATGTATTAACAAGAATAAATATCTGTATGACTTATCAATAACTACTACATTGAATGTGAACCAACATTGTTATAACATTATGCATTGAAAGCTTCCCATATAATGAGATGATAATAGTCATTGTTTTAAAAATCAAAAATAATAAACCATTATCATCTATACAGCGTTTCATAGTTTGTAGGCTGTTTTTCATGTGTTAGATTAACAAGCTTGGGGTCCTCATATTTTAGGTTAAGCTCCAAGCTATTAGGTACTTGTCCAATGTCAACTACCTGATATATTGCTTTAGTAAAATTTTAAATTCAGATATTTTTTTAATTCTATTTATAGTTATCTTTCAGCTATAACACACAAAATAATATATTTAAATGTATATTTCTGTGTTTTATGATTTGCATTTAAAACTTAAATCCGTACATTCATCTACTTTCTTAAAAAGATTAAAATGAAATACAAAGGTTTTAAGGGTCTAAATCATAACAGTGAAGAATGATATCAGATAGATCTTCAAAAAAATGAGAGATTTCAAGTATTTTCTGGAAGATAAATCTGGATGGAAGCATAGGGACTAAAGAAGCAAAGTGAAGTTTCCACAAATGAGAAAGTACAGGGATGTATAAACAAATGGAGAGCCTTTTTTCTCTTAATAACTCTAGACAGTTTTGAGTGTACAAAATAAACTAGGACTCAAGCCTAGGATGTAGGATTGATAATTAAGGAATCCGTTAAAACAGTGCTTCAGAATCTCCTGCCTACATTTTGATTCTGAAATGTGTAACATCATTAACTGAGCAAAATACATCCAGAGTCTAAGCATTAATCTTGGGCAAGTAAATGCAAAACATAAATTTATTATTTTCAAAATAAATTCAACTACTTATCTCAAGAGAAGCAGCAGTTCATGTCAGTGTGTCTTAGAGAGACGTTTCCTAATTGTGTTCTTTGGGGAAACACTAAAACAATGGTTTGTTAGCTGTTCACTTGTCCTAGACCAATGTATGCAGGAGTATGGGCTTTCCCTGGCACGGAGTGCATTACAATTCTTTCCACTAATTCAGTTTAAACCAGAACATAAACCAAAAATCAACATATATGTGATACATGTCTTCAGAAAAGGAAAAAAAACTATAATTTAAACAATTAGCAGAACATCTAGACAGTCTCAGGACATGACACTTAACATATCTTAAAAATTCCACTCTAGAAAGAGCACCAGGAAGAATGTATATATTATAAAAACGTGTTCATAAGAAAAAAAAAAGGATTTTCAAAAACAGCTTAGAAAACCATGTAATAATTTTAATGAAATATGTATACAAAATAGTATTCAAATAAAAATTCACACAGTTCATGGCTTTTAACAATGTGAATACATCCATGTAATGAGATAAAAGGCCAAAAAAACACATAACTTTTATCCTCCAAAAGCACCTGCCTTTTTCACTTTCAACCTCTAGACCTCTAATCAGCTAATATAAACAGTATGCCATTTTTAAATTTATTTTTAAAAATTTTACATGAATTCATATAATAGGAACTCTTGTGATTGACTTCTTTTGTTCAATACTCTGTATGATTATTTCACATTGTATTGCTCAGTGATAGTTACTTTCACTGTTGAATAATAATCCATTATACCACAATTGTATTTATTAATTCTACTCATGTTTGACTTGTTTCTGTTACAGAACCATTATGAATAGTGCTGTCGTGGACATCATTGAACTTGTCTTTCAGTGGACATAGTAAACATTTCTGTTGCATGTATACCTGAGAGATTTACTGTTTCAAAGGGATATAAATGTTCAACTTTAGTGGGCATTCTCAAATTGTTTTTCAAATGTTTCTCCTAATTTACAATCCCACCAGCAGTTGCTCCACATCCTTGTCAACACTTGGTGTCAGTCTTTTTCACTTTTGCAACATCGAAAGGATGTAGAATAATATTGCACAGGGATTTGAATTTGTAACTCCTTAGTGACTAAATTTAGCACTAATTAATATATTTATTTGTGTTTTCAATGGCCTCATTTATGAAATATTTTGTCAGGATTTTTACATTTTTCTTCTGAGCCTTTTTTTTTCTTTGCGAGTCATACGAGTTTTACCAATGAATATATAGGATATGAGTACTTTGTCATTTGTAAGTATTATAATTATCTTCTCTCAATATATAGCTTGAAATTTTACTCTTTCAATGATGTCTGCATAGAAACAAAAAAATATTTGAAGTTTAATGTTGATAAATGTATCAATTATCTTCTATTTGTGTTTCTTTGTGTACTCATAGAGAAACCTTTACATAAAAAAAAGAAACCTTTACAGAAACCTTTGATTAAGATATTTTCCTTGGTTTGCTTGTAGAAAACATTCTGATTTACAATATGTCTATAATTGATTTTTGTATATGATATAAAGTAGGGACAAGAGGTATTTCTTTATATTTAATATCCAACATTTCCAGCAAGTTATTAGAAAATAAACACTTATTATTTTTCCACCACACTTCAGAGCTACCTTTGTCGTAAGTCACATGACCGGATATGAGTGGGCCTCTCTTTTTTGGACTCTGGTTGTTGATTTAATTGTTTATTCTTGTGTTGATACCCCACATCTTACTGTAAGTTTATATGAGATATTAATGTCTGATACTATGGATAATATTAGTATACAAGGATTTTTTCTTCAGAATGGATCTAACTTTTCAGATATTACAATTTTCAAACATAATTTCCAGAATAACTTTTAAAATCATAGAAGATTGGAAAAATTTATGAAAGGGAATGTGCTAAAATGCAGAATTTGAAAGTAAAAACAAAACTAGTGATAAGAAAAAGACATGTAGTGTATAAAATCAGATGGTAAATATATTCAAAAGTAGACATTCTAAGAGGAAGAATAGCTATTTAGTGAATTAGATGAAGGAGGATAAAGGTAAGGGAGGGGAGATAGGAGCAGAAAAGACAGTAGAATAAATCTGACATAATTTTCCTTCATATTTAAATAACTACATCATAATGAATCCTACCATAATGTACATCCATGAGAACAGGATTCTAACTAAGATATATCCCATGCTTGTACAATTATAACAAAATTAATTCTACTGTTGTGTATAAATAAAAAGAACCAATAATAAATAGGTAAAGTAAAATTAGAAATCGTTCCCCAAAATGAGAAATGGATGGGAGGTATTTGGTAATCATAGAAAATATTTTTAGAACAATTAATAGTATTTTCATGGAAAATCTACAGATCCCCACATCTAATTCAAACTCTAATATCACCATTAGTATTATCAATAATTGGCAGTATAACCACCACTCAGAACTGCTGTTCTAAATAACTGAGATTGCAAACATACTTTAAAGTAAAAGTGATAATTCATTCTTCCCAGGGTTTAAGTCAGAAGATATGTAACAATTAAGGTATATAATCCATAGGGATAAAGATGGATTTTTCTTTAATGACTTAAATATCCCCTCACTTTAAAAAAATCAGGGTTTTAATTTTTTTATAATAATATAACAAATGAGATTTCAGTTCATTTAAAAACTGTTTATTGTAATGTATTAAGTTGCTTTTTAAAAACATGTAAATAATATGAAAAAATACATTGCCAAAATATGCATCCAAAAGACTAGAAATAAAGCTTAAGAGGTAGATACATCAGTCAAATTCTGGCTATATTATTTTAATGAAATTTTTTGATATAACTATAGCAAGCAAAGGTTATTTTTTTAAATCTTGGTATGGGGGAGGGTTTTGATTTCTTTTGTCTATGCATTTATTATCTGTCTCTTCACCATAAGCCTCATATTACATGGACAGTGTTTTAATAAAATCTGTTTGAAAGTTAAAAATTCCACACAGTTGTGTTAAAGAATCAAGGATTGCTTGAAATTTTTAAAGGTTCATCATGGTACATTCAGTTGATTGATTTCACAGGGCTTCACTTTTTAAATTTAATTATTTAAAGTCTACTTATTCTATTACATTTCTAGTTGTGAATGTTAAGATTCCAATGGATCATCCCTGCTACATAAACAAGATTTTTCAACTTTAGTCATGTCCTTGTCAAAGAGTCTGGACTATTTGATTTTGGGTGTCAAATGTATCATTTCAACTAATGTGTACTGGTTTCATGGCATAACCCTCTCTAACCAATGTTAACATTTCAATCTCATTAAGGTATGATGTTATGTAAGTAACTATTGTTAGTCCTAATATTAACTCTCTGTACTCAAGTAATTGAACCTAAGAGCAGTGGCACAGAAAGAATTACGGATTTAATTTAGGTTATTTCTCAGTGAGCATTTTAATCTAAGTATAATGTAATTTACACTAACTGACCCAGGATAAGTGCAAAAATATATTAAAATAACAAATCAGTCATTTATAAAGCATTTATATTACAGTTGTTCCAATTATATAGGTGGTACAAAATATGGGATTTTTTACAATTATTATCACTAAACTCCATATTCATCCAGCTTAAAGAAAAAACAGCCTTTGAGGTTGCAAATATTCTTTGCAGATATCAATAAGGAATATACAAAACAGAAAGAAAGAAGGAAGAGATTCTAGCAGATGTAACCAGATCTTAAAAGACTCTTATTGTTAAGATTGTATATAACTTCTGAGCATTTGATATTGCATAGAAAAGCAAACAATCCAAGGAAGAATAGATCAAAAGAAAAAGCTATGACTTGAGAATGTATCATATTTGAGTCAAAATTCAATAGACTATCTACCTTATTTAATATCATAAAACTCTGTAAGACAGATATTTGTATTCATATTTTATAGTTAGAGAAACTTAGACCCACAGAGTTAAGGAAGTTTGCCCAAAATCACACACAGACAGTAATTGGGTAGTATATGCATGTCATTTTTGTCATTTCTCTATACTTCCTATTTTCTTTTAGTAACTATGAACCAATTTTCTTCTCATGATCATGGTTTCCCAGGTTCAATCAATAGGACGAGTGAGCACTGAATAGGCTGACACCATCCCTCTCATTTTTTGAGGTATGTATACATATTAGGTCAAAGTGATTACTTCAGTCCTAAACCAAAGGAATTGGAATTGGTACAATTTTCATTTGAACCACAAAAAAAAAGAAGAAGAAGAAGGAGGAGGAGGAGGAGGAGGAGGAGAATGAAAAGAAAGGAATGATGTTCTTCTTAATCCTGGTAATCATGAAAATGAACAAGGTGGTGTTAGCTATTGCCAAATACAAAGATAGCTATCAGAGAACTGAGCCCAAAGGATGAAATTAAAGTTACCAGAGGGAAACAAATAATATTTTCATTTTTTGTTTCCAGTGCTGGGAATTGGATTTGGAATCTCACACATCCAAGGCAAGTGCTCTACCCCTGAGCTACATCCCCAACCCATGAAATAATATTGAAATAGAGCTTTTGAATTCCTAGACTGAACTAAATCTAAAATTTGGCCACTAGTAAATCCTTCTTTAATTTTTTATATTCCTCCCTGAGTAGGTTTAATTTAGATTTTCTGTAAATGACAACCCACAGAGTTCTCATTAGTTGACAGAGTTAGGATTGGAACCCAATCTGTCTGTATACTTGCTATAACTGTCTATGATAACCAACTTTAATTCATACAGACTAAGTAAATCTAATTATTATAAATTAAATTAAAAGAAGGCAAATATGTCTAGTAGAAGACATTAAAACATTTTCACTCAGTAAATAGAGATGAAGGTCAGGGAAACATTTCACAATAAATAGAAATCATAATCCATGTTTTATGTGTCTGAGTTTACTGTCTACTTAAAATTATATAAAACTCACCAGATTCATGAACAGTTCCGAAAGAGCTCTAATCCTTCTGAAATTATATGCCAAAGTTTAAAGAGATCTGTCACAATCGAGTTCCAAACCCAAGCAGGTAATCAACGGACAGCTACTGATCCCCTAAGCTGCTGGCATTTGCTTGCTTACTTCCAAAGAAAGGATGGAATAGCCTTTGTACCTATTGATATTTACTGAGATATTACTGAAAAACTCACTATGAAGAGCTAAAAAAAAAATAGAAATGTTTTAATATATTGAAATTATTTAAAATGTGTCTACATATCATACAAGGAAAATAAAACACTTCTTTTTGAAAAATATTATGTTTATCCATGTTATTAATGGAACTAAGGATATAGACAGACTTGTTTCTCAAACTGCCAGACTCACAATCAGGTGCTATTACAGAGAACCACTACTAGACTCTACCTGTAGGTGGACCTCAGTCATAGTCTATTCCTAGGCCTCCCCAGGGACCATTAGTGTTCATTCTGCAGTTTTCCAGTATCACATTATTAATTGGGGAATGTGGCAATTGTTGACATTTTCATTCCTGTATCTTCATCATTTCATTCCATCATCTCTCATCATATGCATCTTCTACAAAAAAGCAGAATATCCTCTTCCTCTGTCTCAACTCCTTTATTCCCAGGTGATAACCTGTCCTCTATCTTCAGTACTGCTGCTATTCAAAGATGTATCAAAATATTTTTACTGAAGAAACTGGGCACAAAATTTAACATTATTTAATTAACTTATTTTTCATCATGAGCTGGTCTGATTTTCCAATCCATTTAATTAAAGATCACTGAAATCCTAACAATAAACATGCATGGAATAAATATTTGCAATAAATACAATGAAACATTCATAATAACAATGCTGTGAAACCACATTTACTCACTTATACTCACCTTTAGTTTTCAGAAATATTTATTTATGCATTCATTTATTCAACAAGTTTATATTGAATGCTTAGCATGTATTGAGTGCTGTTCTAGGTATGAGGTATAAGTTAGTAAAATTAGACAAGATTCTAATACTCATGCCACTCACATTTTCTAGGAAATGAGAAAATAAAATGCACACATAAGACATGCGCAAAGAAGTTTCTCATAATACACAAAGTAAAGGGGCTTACAATGAAAAAGTGTGAGAAGAATGGCTAATTTTAATAGAGTGTTTAAGGAAGATGATGAGGACATATTTGAGGCAAGACTTGAAAGAGAAGATGAAGTGAGCTTTGTGAAGGTCTGGGAAAAAAGGAATTCTTACTAAAGACAACAGCTAGAAGGAGTTGAGACAAGAACCATTTTAGCTTATTCAGAGATCATCTGTTCTAGTAGGTTTTGTTTATTTAATAATAAGAAAGTGAGACTCATAGATATCATATGATTTTGTTCAACCCACCACATCTAGAACCAGAGCCAAGACTCATTACTGATCACTCTGACTTGTGCAATCAAGAATATTTTTCCTTAATAAAATGACTATCCTTTGAGGCTTTGTGAAGGAAGCTTTGATAATTTAACATAAATTGGTAAATACTAGGGATATATACTCTTCAATATTTCCTTAAAACTAAGGGGTTGGTTTTATTTATATTTGTATCTGCAGTCTTTACTGTTATTACTATGATGATGCTATAATGTAAATCAAGATTGCATTTAACTCTAAGATTTGGAATTTGGCATCCTCAATTCAAGGATGAGGTATATCACTCAATATATGTATACATTTGGCAAATCACATAACTACTTTAAGGTATTTTTTTTTACATGAACAAAAAATCATAATGCTTATAAGTATCTAAACCCAAAAAAACATTACTTCTATATGTAGAGACCCTATAAAATCAATTATTCCGAATTTTAAAAATTATCCATCTAAAAAATAAAATGTCCTATTTTTGTTAGTGTATTTATAATGTCATTTTATAAAAAGGAAATATAAAACCTTATACTGGTATTATAATAATTGAATGATAATATGAATGAGAGATATTTTATTAGATATAATATTGTTGGCTTTATAAAATGATTATCAAATTATACTGTGTTCATAGATGGCAGTGTCTCAGAACATATGAAAACAATGATGTCAGCAGGGGTTAATGTAATCCCAAGATGGAGGTGTTCCTTCCATATCCAGTAGTTTAAAGCACTGTGGGTGAATGTAGGCTGTGTATTTGGGAATATTAATGCATTCTCCTATTGAATATATATGGAGACTTAAAGGTAAATATATAAGGAATATTTAAATCAAAAGGATCAGAAACAAGTGATGAATGTAAGACCTCCAGATAGAAAGAACAATGGTATTTATTTTAAAAATGGCTCATTTTAATAAAACATCTGCTACATGCTTAAATTATCTCGCATAAAATATCAGAGTGAGAACAGGCACACAGAGAAGGCAATATGAACATACAGGTTGGTGACTGCTGATTTAAAAATTGGTTTCAGTGTCCTATAAGCATGAAACCTGATGATTTAAAAAATACCATTGCAAAAGTTCAATGGTAAGTTTTGATACAATTTCACCAATAAAAGTAGAAGTAATTTAATGGAATCACTTAGGGAAAGTAGTCCTGGTGAAGCACTACAATGATAAACTATGCCTAACTGAGTAGTGTCAAAATTTGAAAACTCTGAGATTGTTCCCAACTTGCATGCTAACATGCTGGAAAAAGTTACAAGCTTTCTCAGTTGTAGAAATAGGAATTTCGTACTCAAGACGTATTAGGCTATTTGAGTTGCATGTTTGCTTTGAATTTCTTGTCCTCAAATTCCACTAATGTAATGCAGAATGACTGAGATAGATGCAAAGGGTTTGTATCTTAGCTGAGGGAACTTGAACCTCAGAAATCCCAAGCTTCTAATCTGAGCCAACAGTAAACCTGCCTAAACTTTGCTCCAGAGAGAAACATTATTGTTAATACTCTACACCAAAAACTCATTTGCCTCTGCTCCAGAAGAACATACAACCTTTATCTTTTAGGAATTTTTGCTATGAAATATTTTTGAAAAGATACACTGGAACAAAGCTGTCAATGCTTCTGCTCAGCAAACATAACTCCACCACCCCCCGAAAAAAAAAGAAAAAATGAAAAGTTGTCTTCTATAGGAAAGCTAAGAAAAATTCATACAGACCCTTCAAGAACTTTGAAGTGTAAGACTAATTAATGATCTATAACAAGTTGTTTTAAAGCTAAGAGTTGTCGTAAAAATGGGAAAATGTTTTATTTTAGCATTATGGTAAAAGGAGGATCAGTTATAAACAGAATATGAAATTTTGAGGGTCTATACTTAAATTATGTTAGTGAGAATTAAAGTTCATGGTAAAATCATTGAATTTGCAACATTTCAATGAAACTTGCAATCTTACTAATAGGATATAATGAATTACCCTGGGAAAAGGAAGAAAAGAGATACTTTTAAATGATATCATTTCTACATATAAAATTTATATATGTAAAAGGGACATTCTAAATACATTAACAAAAACAGTACATTTTATTTTTAATATGGTTAATAATTTTTTTAAATTGGGATCAATTTGTTTAATAGGGTCTCTACATATAGAAGTAATGTTTTGTTTGGGTTTAGATACTTAGAAGAATAATGCTTTTTTGTTTGTTTTGGTTGTAGGGATTGAATCCAGAGGTGCTTAACCAGTGAGCCACATCCCCACCCCTTTCTTTATGTTTTATTTAGAGACAGGGTTCTCAATAAGTTTCTTAAGACCTCACTAAATTGCTGAGCCTCCTTTTGAATTTGCAATCCTCCTGATTCAGCCTCCCAAATTGCTGGGATTACAGGCATGCACCACCATGCCTGGCATCCCAACATATTTTATTAGCACATTATAGTTGTGCAAACTAATGGGATCTGTTGTTACACATTTGTATATTCACACACTACACAATGTAACAATATATTTTGGCCAATATCATTCCCCACCACTTCCCCTCTCCCACCCTCTGCACATCCCAAACCTTGATCCCTTTCCTCTAATGATCCCCTTTTGATTTTCATAAGATCCCTGTCTTTCTTTTCTTTCCTCCTGTCTATCTTCTGTATATGAGAGAAAACATATGACCCTTACCTTTCTGAGTTTGATTTATTTCACTTAACAATGGTATCTGGTTCCATCCATTTTCCTGCAAATTACATAATTTTCATTTTTATTTATGGCTGAAAAAAACTCCATTGTGTAAAACACATTTTTCTTTATCAATCCATCCATTGATGAACACATAGGCTGGTTCCATTTGGTTATCATAAATTGTGCTTCTTAAATATGGGTATGTGTGTAATACTGTAGTATAATGATTTTAATTCTTCAGGATAAATACCGAGGAGTAGAATAGCTGGGTCATATGGTGATTCCATCCTTGTCTTTTGAAGAACCTCCATACAGATTTCCATAGTGGTTATGATAATTTACAATCCTACCAACAGTATAAAACTGTAAAAATAGCACATTTTAAAAATTGTTAGGACAATTGTCTATTTATACAAAAATAAACTTAGATCTGCATTCTATGCCCTCCAAAATAATTTCAACCATAACTGAAAAAAATATATTTGAGTTTTCAAATGAAGAATCAAATATACAAAGAAGTCATTTGGCATTTGTTTTTTAAGGATTGAGTAACCAAGGACAGGGTAGGGACGAAGAGCTTGAGAAGAAGATTAACATTAAACAGGGATGAGAGGTGGGAGGGAAAGGGAGTGAGAAGGGAAATCGCATGGAAATGGAAGGTGATCCTCAGGGTTATACAAAATTACATATAAGAGGAAAGGAGGGGTAAGAGAAAAATAATACAAGTGCAAGAAATGATTTACAGTAGAGGGGGTAGAGAGAGAAAAGGGGAGGGGAGTGGAGGGGAGGGGAAGGGGGATAGTAGAGAATAGGATAGACAGCAGAATACATCAGTCACTAGATTGGCAATATGTAAATCAATGGAAGTGTAACTGATGTGATACAGCAATCTGTATACGGGGTAAAAATGGGAGTTCATAACCCACTTGAATCAAACTGTGAAATATGATATATTAAGAACTATGTAATGTTTTGAACGACCAACAATAAAAAAAAATCAAATATACAAAATATATGTATTAGAAGAAAACACTCGTGTGTGTGTGTGTGTATGTGTGTGTTTGTGTGTATAAATGATACACAGGTATATCACAGAGATACTGTTGATTCTGTCCTTGATTGCAACCATGAAGCAAATTTTTGCAAAAAAAGCCAAATCACCTAAATTTTTTGTTTCCCAGTACATATAAAACTTATTTTTTACACTAGTAAATGTGATACCATTGTGGCTAAAAGTCAACATACCTTAATTTTACAATGCATTATTGCATGGAATTGTCAAGCCTATAGGAGTTGAAATATTATTACTGATGGAGAATCTTGATCTGTACTTTGATGGCTTCTTACTAATCAGAGTATATTTGCTGAAGGCTTAGGGCTGTCACATTTTTTTAAAAAAGCAACAGTGAGGAAATTTGCTTCATCAATTGACTCTTCCTTTCATGAAAGATTTATCAGCGGAACAAACGATGGCCTAGTAGAGGAAGGGTGCAATTTCCAATTGTTCTGTGACATGGGATCAAAGTAGTGATAACACTGCTTCTAAGTGAGGTGGGTGATGGAGAGAATACACTGAATTTCAATATAAGAATCATAGAGCAGAAATTCCTTGGTGTATAGCCCAAAGACTTAAAAACAGCATACTACAGGGACACAGCCACATCAATGTTTATAGCTGCACAATTCACAATAGCTAAATTGTGGAACAAACCTAGATGCCCTTCAGTTGATGAATGAATAAAAAAAATGTGGCATCTATACACAATGGAATATTACTCAGCAATAAAAGAGAATAAAATCAGAGATATATGCAGGTAAATGGATGGAGTTAGAGATGATAATGCTAAGTGAAGTTAGCCAATCCCCAAAAACCAAATATGAAATGTTTTCTCTGCTATAAAGTGGCTGATCCATAGTGGGGTAGGGAGGGGGAGCATGGGAGGAATAGATGAAACTCTAGATAAGGTAGAGGGGTGGGAGGGAAAGGGAGGAGGCAGGGGGATAGCAAGGATGGTAGAATGTGATAGACATCATTATCCAAAGTACATGTATGAAGACACAAATTGGTGTCAGCATACTTTATATACAATCAGAAACAAAAAAAATGTGCTGTATATGTATAATAAGAATCATAATGCATTGAAAAGAAAGAAATTCAGGTGCTTTAAGCATAATACAGGAAAGAATGTGTCTGGAATCCAGCAGATGACACCCCCACAGTGGTCCACTGCAGAGAGAAGGGCAACTTGAACGGAAAGACTAAATTTGTGAAGAAAAATTTGTACAGGGGAATGTGTCAAAGAGAAGGGTGATTTGAACTTGAGTGACCCATAGGCAACACAATGAATCATGCTCAGTCCTTTTGGAATGTGGAGAGCTGGGGTGGAATGCTATCTCCAGGCCACCACAAAAGGCTTTTTGCTGTGGGAGCCAAGGAGGTTATAACAAGCATCAGCTGACTGTCCCTGTGTGTTCCTGCGCTAGAATCTAGAACCGTCCTAGGGCACAACTGAGGTAACATGGAGAGATGTGCCTTTAGGGAATCAGTCCAGGTAAACTGAGGGGAGGTTTTCCAGCTTTCCCTTTGGATTTAGGGCTTGAGGGATTTGTTGAAGAGATCCCAGACGCTGGAAAGGAGGGCACATTTTTGCAGGGGCCTGATTCTGAGGAGACTACATTTGAGGGCAGCAGGATATACAGTAACAGCAGAAAGTTGGTTGCTTTGCCCCAATAGTAGCTCTCTATGTAATAGCCATTCACCTACCTACCAGACACCCAGGAGAAACTGGCCTATGCCCGGCAATAGATTGGATAGAGATACTCTCTCTGCTCCATACCTCACCACAAAACTCAAAAGGTCAGTCAGAAGTAAATACCAACTTCCTCAACTTCACATTTAGAACTCTTAATTAGCCATTCCCTCAGAGGGCATCTACCTAGTGTAAAGGAACAATACTGCAATTGTCACTACTTCCTACTATTGAGGAGGGAAGCCCAGAGCCAATAAACCAGCTTTGGTTACAGACTACTCCAGCTGACACCTCAGTGAACAACTCAGAGTGCAGATTTAACCACCCCCAGCTCTTGCCCTCTGTAAGGGGTCTAGAGTCCAAGAATGAATGAAAAGGAGGACAGTGTGGTATAGCCAATGAACATTCATTCTGGTCAACAGCTTTGACCACCTCACCAGAGACAACACTTTCATTAAGATTTTTTTCTTTTCTTTTTTCCTTCTTTCTCCTTTTTAACTGAGTGAAAAGGTATATGTGTGTGGGTGGGTGTGTTCTAGGCATATTAATTGATATATTATTGGCATTCATTTGTTGTTCTTCTTTTTTATCACTTTTTTCTTTTTTTCTTACTGTTTTTGATTTTCATATTTTTCAACCATTTGTTATTTTTCCACTTTTTATTTTAGAGGTATAAAGATCTTTATTTTTGTATTTTATATACTTTTTTCATTTTTTCTTCCCTAAGTTTTATTTGTATGTTGTGATTATACATAATGAAGGAATTTGTTGTTACGTATTCATAAATGCACACAGCATAACAAATTAATTTGGCCAATATCACTCCCCATCATTTTTTTTATCTCTTTCCTCTCTCCCATCCCCAACCCAAATCTTTCTTTTCCTTTTTCTTTTCTAGTTTCCACAGATAAGAGAAAAACATACAACCCTTGACCTTCTGAATTTGGGTACGATAATTATCTCTAGCTTCATCCATCTTCCTGAAAATGATATAATCTCACTTTTCATTATGGGTGAATAAAACTCTATTATGTATATATGCAACATTTTCTGTATCCATTCATGCATTGATGGACACCTAGGCTGGTTCCATAATATGGTTATTGTGAATTGTGTTGCTATAAACATGGATTATGGTTTTGATGTGAGGTGCCCCAAAAAGTTTGTGTGTGAGATAACACAAGAAGGCTTAGAGGTGAAATGATTGAGTTATGAGAGCCTTAATCCAATCAATGAATTAATCCCCTGATAGGGAATTAATTGAGTGGTAACTGAAGGCAGGTAGTGTGTGGCTGAAAGAGATGGGTCATGGGGGATGTGCTTTTGGAATAGGTATTTTGTATCTGGAGAGTGGAGTTTCTCTCTGCTTTCCAATCATCATGTGAGCTGCTTCCCTGGACCATATTCTTCCACCATGTGATCTGCCTCACCTCAAACCTGGAGGAATGGACCCAGCTGCCTATGCACTGAGAGCTCTGAAATCATGTTACCAAACTTTTCTATCTTTAAATTTTTCTTTTCAGGTCTTTTGGTCACAGCCACAAAAAAAAAAGCTGACTAAGCTGACTAAAACAGCATGTGTCACTATAGTATACTGACTTTAATACTTTGGGATAAATATAAAGGAGTAGTATATTTGGGTCAAATTGTGGTTCCATGCCATGTCTTTTGAGGAACCTGCATACTAAGTTCCACTGATTTGCATACCAACAATGGGAAAGTGTTCCTTTTTTTTTTTTCACATCCTCTCCAGCAGTTATTATTGTTGGTATTCTTGATAACAGACATACTTTTTTTTTATTTTTCAGTTGCATTTTTTTAATGGAGATCTTGTCAATCATGGCTGATACATCATTGAACATTTAAATATTGCATTTGAAATTTCATTTAAATAACTAGCTCACATGAGATAACTTATTTCCTTTTATTCTAGTATTCAAAGACCCTTCAAAATATTTTAATACTATCTGAATTATCTTTATCCATATTGCTTTTAACATTTTTAACTGCTATTTTTTAAATCTCTAGCATATGCAGGTATTTTATTTTTTATTAATTTTTTTATTCATACTTGATAGCGGAATGCATTACAATTTTTATTACACATATACAGCACAATTTTTCATATCTCTGGTTGTATACAAAATATATTCACACCAATTCATATCTTAATATATGGACTTTGGAAAATAATGTCTATCACATTCCACCATCTTTTCTAACCCCCTTCCCCCTCTTTTCCCTTCCCACCCCTCTGGTCTATCTAGAGTTGTCTATTCCTCCCATGCTCCCTTTCCCTTCTCCACTATGAATTAGCCTCCTTATATCAGAGAAAACATTCAGCATTTGGTTTTTAGGGATTGGCTAACTTCACTTTGCATTATCTTTTCTAACTCCCTCCATTTACCTGCAAATGCCATGATTTTATTACTCAGCAATAAAAGAGAACAAAATCATGGCATTTGATAACTGACATACTGACTGGTATGAGATGAAACCTCAGTGTAGTTTTTAGTTAGATTTTTAGATATTTGAGGCTTTTGGGTTCTTGTTTTTGTTTGTCTTATTATTCCTTCTCTCCCCTCTTCAACAGCCAAGTTTGTTTGTTCTCTCATTATTTGATTTCTCTTAGTTATTTTTAATTTTCTTCTTTATAATCATTACTTCTCTCCTGCTATATTTGTTTACCTTTCTAATACCTTAAACTTTTTTCAATATTCCCACCCAAATTTGTTTCCTCTTGATGCACTCTAATTTTCCTCTTTTTTTTTTTTTTTTTTTTTTTTTTTGGTGGTGCTGGGAATTGAAGACTTTGTGCATGAGAGGCAAGCACTCTACCAACCAAGCTCTATCCCCAGCCCTAATTTTGCTATCTTTAAAAATAATTTGGTTTATAAAATTCTGCCCTACAATTCATGTTTGCATTGATTTGGATATGAGGTCTCCCCCCAAAGTTCACATGTGATTCAATGCAAGAATGTTTAGAGTTGAAATGATTCAGTTCTAAATCATCCAATCAATAATCAGTGAATTAATCCACTTATATGGATTAACTTGGTGCTAAAGGTAGACAGGTAGGCTGTAACTGGAGTAAGTAGGTCCCTGTGGGCATGCCTTTGTGTTTTATATTTTGTCTTTAATGAGTGAACCTCTTTATGTTTCCTTCTTGTCATGCCCAGGGCTGATTTCCTCTTCCACACACTTCCACCATGATGTTCTGCCTTATCTCAGTCCTAGAGCTACAGAGTTAGCCAACTATAGACTGACCTCTAAAATCATGAGCCAAAATAAGCTTTTTCTCTACTAAGCTGTGCTTATTGGGTCTTTTGGTCACAATAAAAAAATAAATAAAACAATGTCTTTGTGGTTATTAACACTGGATGGGACATAGTTGATACCCACCATCTACTTTAATGCTACATGCAGTTCATGGCTGTTTATTACTATTGCTATAATCAAATATTGACCCAGCCATTCCTCTTTTCATGGTAATTAAATGTATATACACCAAAATATGCACTAAGACATTTATTCTAATATTGCATATTGATCATGATAGTTGTTGCTGTTGCATGTATCCTTTTACTGAGAGATGCTGGGAGGCAGTTGGTACACTACTATTTTACACAGGAAGAGACTCCATACCTGAACTATACCCACAATTTGGCAAAGTGACAGTGCATCTTCCTCTACACACAAACCAATCAGGCTCAAGCTTTGACAATAGTATAATACATAGAATAGGGGACAGAAAAGTCACAAACCAATGACTAGATTCCAAGTAGGAATAAATAAAGAGGAACCTCATGTCTCATTCTAGGTCATCTACTCCTATAACAAAATCAGAGAATGATTCCTAAAATAAAGCTGAGGAAAACATAAAGTGTTGCAATAGCTCTAGAAGAGTGAACTACTTCAGTAGTTCTGCAGCTGCAAACTGTGAGGCATTCTGAGTTGAAACTAACACTTGTGTTACATTTAATCTATGTGTTGAAGCCAAGAGATACCAACAATGCAGGAATTATCACAACAGAGACAACTCTCACAAAGACACTCTCACAGAAGAAGAAGAATCCATCTCAACATATGCACAAGTCCAAAATCTGAAAACATGAGGAAACAGGCAAGTAAATATCACCCCAAAATTATACTCTCTCAACAAATGAACTCACATACATGAAAGAGAAGAAACTGCAGAGAAAGACTTTTAAAAACATATTAGTAAAATGATTAATGAGCTAAAAGATGACCCAAGAAAGGAATTAAGAGATGAACTAAGAGGGAAATTCCAGGAGGTGAAAGATCTTTTTTTTAAAAAAAGAAAAGAAATTGAGTTTCTGAAGAGAAGAAGATCAGAACTCTTAAAAGTGAAATGAATGATAAAATTAAAAAATTCAGTTGATGTATCACCAACAAACTACAAAACAGAACCTCAAGCGTCAAACACAGAGTATTTGAGCTGGAACACTCAAATTAGACTCTTAGAGTCTAAGAGACCAAACTGAAGAGTCTTCAGGATAGAAGAAAGCGTAGAAATGTAAGCCAATGGCAGTAAGAAAACTTACAATGAAATAATAGCAGAAATATTTCTAAACTTTAGATATAAAATGGACATTCACAATCAGGAATATATAAAACCCCAAATAGAAAAGATCAAAAAAGAAACCAACACAGATCATAATAAATTTCTAACATATAAAATATTAAAACTACATGAGAAAAATGTCATATTGCATTTAGAGGTAGACCAATAAGACTTATTTCAGAATTCTCAACTAAGACTCAAAAAAGGCAGAAGGGCTTGGAATGATGAAATTCAAGATCTGAAAGAAAACAATTGCCAGAAAAAGTTGCTATGTTCAGCAAAGCTACCATTCAGAATCAAAGCAGTAATAAAAAGTTTCCATGGTAAGAATAAACTAAAGGAACTCATAATCACTAAAATTGCAGAAAACATTTAAAGAAATATTACCTAAGAATGCAAAAACAAACCCCAGAGTTCTCAAATGGATGAAGCTATCCAGGAGAGCAATTAAGCAAATGAAAATTTCAGAATGAAATCTATGAAACAAACCAAAATGACTGGAAATAATAAAAATCTCTCCACAACAACACTGAATATAACTGATCTCAACTCTCTAATTAAAAGGCACAGTGTGACAAAATGGATTAGAAAACAAAAACATATGCTGTTTGCAAGCAACTCTTAGGCAAAGATATTCATACTCTGAAAGTAAAAGAATGAAAAAAGACATGCTGAGCCAATGGAGTCCAAAAATAAGCAGGAAAAGCTACTTTCATATCTGACAAAGCAGAAATTAATATTTCAAGCAAAACTTAATCAGAACAGACAGGGAAGGCCACTATTAGTGCTAAAGGGAACAATCCAATAAGATGATATACTAATAGTTAATATTTGTCCCAAATGTCATTGAACCTAAAAATATAAAACAAACACTTCATGAATTTCAGTCCTAGATAAACTTCAATGCAGTAACACATGATAGGTCCAACATGTCCTTCTCAATAAGGACAGGTTATGCATATATAAAATCAATAAAGACACTATAACTAAAACAATACAATGAATTATATTGAACTAAAAGATATTTATAGAATATTTCACTCACCAAAAAGCTGAATTAACTTTCTTCTCAGCAACACTTGGAACATTTTCTAAAATACCTCATATTTTAGGACACAAAATGTCTTAGCAAATACAACAAAATTGATATTATCCAATGCATCAGATTATAATGGATTGAAATTAGATAGCAACAGGAAGAAAACTTACTAAAACCACATAAACTTATGGAGATTGAATGATATTCTTTTAAATAGGAAATGGATCATTGAAGAATTGAGAGGAGTGCCGCAGTCTGACTGGGCACAAACCACGAGCCACTGAAGCAGGAACAAACTTTATTTCTGAACTCCACCAGCACACTCCACACACGCTCCCGCAAACTCCTCCCGAATGCCACACAGCTGGTCCAGGAACCAGCAGCTGGAAATATCCTCCGGAAATCCCTCCTCCTGCACTTCCCCAACCAATGGGAACTCTCCGGGAATCCCTGGGGAATCCCCACAAGAACTCCAAAGTAGCGTGAGAACTGCAAAGTAGAGGCCTAGGTGGATAGTAATGCCCTGCCTGTCAATCAATACTATTGGGAAAATGCCAGGGGCCATCCTTCAATTAACCAAGAGCAGTAATATAACATACAAAAATCTTTGGGATACTATGAGGGTTATGCTCAGAAGGCTATATTCTTTCATATATCCTTAAGTGCCCACATTTTAAAAAGAAAGAAGAAAATTACCAAATAAATAATCTAAGGCTACATCTCAAGACCATAGAAAAGTAGAAACAAACTAATTCCCAAACCAATAGAATACAGAAAATAATTAAATAATCAATGGAATATAGGATTTAATAATATAAAATATAATGGATAAATGCAAAAAAAGAGTTCATTCTTTGAAAAAATAAACAATGTTGATAAACCTCTAATCGAAAGAATACCAAAAGAATAATCAATAAAAGTAGAGATGGAAAAGCAGATAGCAACAGAGACATTTCTGAAATCCAGAGGATCATGAGTGTATTTTGAAAGTTATATTCTAATAAATCAGAAAATTTATAAGTTAACAAATTTCTAGACAATTATGATCTATTTAAATTAAACCAAGAGAATATAGAAAACCTAAACAGACTAATATAAAGCAATGAGGTTTAAGCAGTAATAAATAACCATTCAATATACAAAAGCCCAGGACCATATGGATTCTCAGCTAAGTTCTAGCAGAATTTTAAAGAACAACTAACACCCATTATTCCAAATTATGTCATAAAACTTACCCAAATTATACCATAAGGTAAAAAAGGAGAAAACAATTCAAAATTCATTCTATGTAGTCAATGTAATCCTTATAGGAAAATCTAATAAAGACATTTCAAGAAAGAAAACTATAGAACAGTATCCCTTTTGAAAATATATGCAAAAATTCTTAATAAAATATTAGCAAACTAGAATCAAAAATCACATTAAGAAGATTATACACCATGATCAAGTTGGATTCATCCCAAGAATGTAAGTTTGATTCAACTTACATAAATCAACAAATGTAATTTTTTACATAAATAGAATCAAAGACAAAAGTCACATGAACTTACCTCAACATTATAAAAAATATTTATGACAAACTCAAAGCCAAGGTAATAGTGAATGGAGAAAAACTGAAAACATTTCCTCTAAAATCAGAAACAAGACAAGGATGGTCACTCTCACCTCCTAGTTGATATAGTTACTAAAACTGTAGCCAGAGAAATCAGGCAAGAGAAGGGAATTAAAGGGATACAAATTGGAAAAGAAGTCAAACTATTTGTTTATGACATAATTCTGTACCTAGAGGATCCCAAAACTCCCACAAGGAGATTTATAGATCTCATACATAAAATAGCAGCTACAAAAAAAAAAACAAGAAAAATATAATGGTTTTTTTTTTAAGAGAGAATTTTTTTAATATTTATTTTTTAGCTTTTGGTGGCCACAACATCTTTATTTTTTTTTATTTTTATGTGGTGCTGAGGATTGAACCCAGCACCCAGTACATGCCAGGTGAGTGCTCTACTGCTTAAGCCACATCCCCAGCCTGAAAAAAACAATTGCTTTTTAATCCTCCAATAATAAATCTGCTGAAAAACCAGGAAAATTACTCCTATCACAATAGCCTTTAAAATAAAACCTGAAAAATCTAAGGAGGCAAAAGACCTCTCTCTACAATGAAAATTATAAAACACTGAAGAATGTAATTGAAGACCTTAGAAGATAGAGAGACCTACCTTGTTCATAGAGAGGTAGAATTAATAGCATAAAAATAATCTAGAGATTCCATGCAATCTCTATCAGAATAGTAGTCATATTCTTGAAAGAACTGAAAAAAAGTCCCAAAATTTATATGGAAGAATAAAATACCCCAAATCACCAAATCAATCCTGATTAATAAGAGCAAGGCTCTAGGAATCACAATAACTAATCTCAAATTATACTACTGTCAGAGTTAAAAAAAATAAACCACCATGGTTTTGGCAAGAAAACAGAAATGAAGATCAATGAAATAAAATAGAAAACACAAAGATAAATTCACATAAATACAATCATATGATCCTTGACAAAGTTGTCAAAAGTGTATGTTTAAAAAGATAGCCTTTTTAACAGAAGTGCAGGAAAAACTGGATATCCACATGTAGAAGAATAAAAGTATATCCCCATCTTTTACCTTGCACAAAATTAAAGTCAAAGATCCAAGACCTAGGAATTAGACCAGAAATAGTGAAACTACTAGGAAAAAAACCCAGATGGTATCTCTCCAATACATTGGTGCACACACTGGCTTCCAAAATAAAATTCCTATATCTTAATAACAAAATCAAAAATTAAATTAGAAATTAAATTAAATTAGAAAGCTTCTACACAGTAAAGGAAATAAATTAATAGCATGAAGAGAAAGCCTACGGAACGGAAAAAAATTGCAGCTACTTTTCTGATGGGGAATTAATAACCAGAATAAAAATACTTAACACCATTAAAAGCTAATAAACCACTTAATATATGGACTAAAGTTCTAAAACAACATTTCTCAAAAGAAAAAAATACAAATGGTCAACAAGTATATGATTTCAAAATCCTTAGAAATAAGCAATTGCAAATCAAAACAACACTGAGGTTTCATCTCACCTCAGATTGATGATCATCAAGAATACACATAGCAGTAATTGCTGGTGAGAGTATGTGGGAAAAGGTACATCAATGGTGGTACTGCAAATTGGTACTACAATTTTGGAAAGCGGTATGGAGATTCCTTAAAGATTAGGAATATAATGACCATATGACCCATCTATTCCACTCCTTTTTATTTATCCAAAAGAGCTAAAATCAGCACACTATAATGATACTTGCATTCCAATGTTAATTTCAATGCAACTCACAATAGCCATGTTATGGAATCACCAAAGGTGCCCATCAATAGACAAATAATGGTATCTATAGATATGCATGTTATATATAGATAGATAGATAGATATGTGTATATATATATATATATATATATATATATATATGTGTGTGTGTGTGTGTGTATGTTATATTGTATGTATGTATATATGTATATATAATAGAATTCTACTCAATCATAAAGAAGAATAAAATCATGGCATTTGCTGGGAAATGAATTTGACTAGGGAACATCATGCTAAGTGAAATAAGTCAGACTCAGAAAGTTAAGGGTCAAATGTTTTCTCTCATATGTGGAAACTAGAAAGAAAAATATATAAAAAATAGAAGTAGATGAGTAGAGTAGAAGTGGGAGACCAAGGGAGAGGGAGGAGTAAGGGAAAGGGAAGAACTGGGCAAGGAATCTGACCAAATTGTGCTAGGTATATGAATGAATATGACACAATGCATTTCAATTTTATACATAGCTACAATGCATCCATTAAAATAAGTAAAATCACATTAAATTTCTATAATCAAAATTTTTAAAAGGTTTATAAGTAATTTACTCTGCTGTTTGATAGCATTCTTCCCACAGTAGAAGTTCTTTCAAAATGGGACTTTCAAACCCTGCTGCAGCTGTTTTATCATCTAAGGTTATGTAATATTCTAAACCCTTTGTTGCCATTTTAACAATATTCATAGCATCTTTAGGAGTAGATTCCAGCTCAAGAAACCTCTTTCTTTACTAATCCATAATAAGAAACTCCTCACTGGTTAAAGATTAATTCTGAAATTGTAGGAATTCAGTCACTTTTCTGGGCTCCACATCTAAATCTAATTATCTTGCCATTTCCACCACATCTTTAATTACTTCTTTCACTGAAGTCTAGAGCCCCCAAAATCATCTGTGAAGATTGAAATTGACTTCTTCAAAATTGATGTTAATATTGATATTTAGACCTTCCCTTGAATTGTACTTAATGACTTTTAGAATGATGAATTATTTCCAGGAGATTTTCAATGTACTGTGCCCAGATTTATTCAAGGGACCACAATCTATATTGGCTATAGCTTTCAAAATATATTCCTAAAATAATAAGACTTGAACATCAAAATTCTTCCTTGACTTATGGGATGTAGAATGGATACTGTTACCAGGCATGAAAATAACATTCATCTTGTTGTATGTCTGCCGCAGTCTTGGCTGGGCACAGAATCACGAGCCACTCAAGCAGGAACAAAACTTTATTTCGAAAAAACCGCCGCCGGCAAGTCAAACCCGGTCCTCCCACGCGGGCGTCCACCGGAACCGCGCGTCTCCCGGAACCCGGGGTCCCCCGGACCTCCCCCGGAATTTCCTCCTACTATCCTTCCCCAACCAATGGGAACTCTCCAAGAGTCTGGTAACATGAGTCCGTAACATGAGTCTGGTAGCAGGCCAAGGTGAACAGCGGGAGTCCAATTTCCATATGAATGTAAATCTTAACATAATCATCTCAGTGGCTAGCTGGCGTCACTTTACAACCAAAGGTGCCATACATCGTATATTTGCTTGTGGCTCCTAGCATATGTCTCCATTAGAGATCTAATGAAACCCAGTGTACTGTGAATGAGGAGTAACATTTTCTATAATAATTTTTCATTTTGATTTGCTAACCAGTAGAACTCAGCAATGGTCTTAAAATATTCAATAAGCCACATTATGAATACATGTGTTCTCGTCCAGGATTTGCTGTTTGAATTAAAGATCATGGGCACAGTGTAATTTTTAAGATCCCTAAGAGTTTTGGAATGTAAATAAGCATTGGTTTCACCTTAAAGCCACCAGCTGTTCTAACTGCCTTAGCTTCTAGCAAGACCAGCCTGTCTGGAAACTTCAAAGACAGCCATTGACTTCTTTCTGGATATGAAGCCCTACATGGTATTTTCTTCCAATATATGACTGTTTCATCTATATTAAAAAAGAAATCTATGGTTTAGTCTAGCCACTGTCATCAATTATCTGAGCTACATCTTCTGAATAACTAGTTGCAGCTTCTACCTCTACACTTGCAGCTTTACTTTGCACTTTGATGTTATGTAGATGGGTTTCTTTCCTTAACTTCATGAACCACATCTGCCAGCTTAAAACTTTCTTCGCAATTTCCTTGCCTCTTTCAGCCTTCAAAGAACTACCAAAAAAAAAAAAAAAAAAGTCTTCCTCTGCATTAGGTTTGGGCTTAAGGGAATGTTATGACTCGTTTGATCTTCTATCCAGACCACTCAAGCATTTTCCATATCAGAAATAAGACTGTTAAATTTATCATTTGTGTTATCTGGGTAGCACTCTTAATTCCCTGAAAGAATTTGCCTTTGCAATTGCAACTTGGCAAACTATTTGGCACCAGAGGTGTAACTTTTTGCCTATCTCAGTTTTTAACATACAGTCTTCAATGGCCTGAAATCATTTCAAGCTTTTTGATCCATAGTGGAGATATGTGACTTTTTATTTGAACACTTGGAGGTCATTGGAGTGTTATTAACTGGGGCCCAACTGCCAGTTGGTAAAGCAGTCAAACAATTAGCAATTAAGTTCACCATCTCATATGGACATGATTCATGATGCCCCCAAATAATTACAACAATAACATCAAAGCTCATTGATCACAAATCACAAAGGCAGGTATAATAATAATGAAAAAATCAAAACATTGTGAAAATTACCAAAATGAATTATAGAAACATAAAGAGAGCATGTGTTATTGGAAAAATAACTCCAACAATCTTGCTCAACACAGCGTTGCTACAAATCTTTAATTTTAAACATTGCAATGTCTGCAAAACACAATTAAGTGAAGTAAAATAAGGTCTTCCTATATATAAATTCATCCATCTGCATCTGCAGCCTCCATATCTGCCAATTTAATGAACCATGGATTGAAAATTATCAGAAAAACCTGTCTGTGTTGAACATTTGTAGTTTTCTCTTGTTATTATTTTCAAAAATAATACAATATAGAAATTATATACATTGCACTTGCCTTGCATTTGGTATTTATAAGTAATCTAAAGATGATTTGAAGTATATGGAAGGATGTTCTTAAGGTATATGGTGTTTTACATAAAAGACTTAAAATCTGCAAATTTTGGTAAGGGAGGAAATGTCCTAGAACCAATCTTCCATGGATACTGAGGGAAGACTATATATATATATATATATATATATATATATATATATATATATACACATAAATTCATAATAAATTTCTCAATAATGACAAACATCAATAAGCTATCAAAACACATATAGCATTGTAAAAGTCAAACTTTATTTACAATCATGTTAATTTTGTGTAACTTTGTGCATTATTTGACATATTTTTACCCCACAAAATATTATTAGTTTTGTTTTAACCAGTCAAAATTTGTTTCTATTTACTCATATCTTTTTGATACTTATCTCATTTTTTTTTGTATTTATCTCATAGCTTTTTGAGGGCACCCTTGTGTTTTTCCTGAATTTGTTTTATTCCTGTCTTTGATCAATTTAGCATTGTATATGAAGCAGACAAACCCAAATTTTAGTGTTTGGCTTAAAACCACCATTTTATTAGGCTCATTACTGCATACCAACCTGATTGTGGCCTAGCTCCACTAACAATTAAGTTCTCACATGCTTCTATTGTCAACTTATTGCAGGGTGATGTGGAAAGGCTGACTCACATTCCAGTTAGTAGGCAACTCATTAGTGTACGATATGTCTCAGTTGTGAACACTCAACTGAGACTTCATTCCAGATGATATTACATCTTTCAGTAGATTAACCAACTACCATTTTCACAAGTTGATTTCACAGTTCTGAAGACTGACAACAAAGCAATTCCCCATAGCTAAGCCTTTATCAAGTTCTGTTTGTATCATCTTTGACAATTTCCTTTGGCCAAAGAATACTACCTGTGCATTAGTTTGCTAGGGCTGCCATAAAAAGTTCCACATACGGTGTGACTTAAGCAACAGAAACATGCTCTCTGTTCTGGAATGAAGATGTCAAAAATCAAGTTATTGGGATTTATTCCTTCCAAGGGCTGTGAGGGAAGAATTGGTTTACTTCAGCCTCTTTTCTTATTTCCTTGTTCCTCTTTCCTATTTCCTTTCCTTTATTTTCCTCTTTCCTTGTATATGGCCATCTTGTCCCTATTATCTTCCCTTTTTGCATGTGTCTCTGTATCCAAATGGCTCCTTTTATAAGGAAACTAGTTATATTGAATTAGCACCTAATGATTTCCCTTCAACTTAGTTGCATATAGAAAAATCCTATTCCCAGTGTAGATCACATTCTGAGGTACTGATGGTTACTTCATCGTATGCATTTTGGGGTACACAATTCACTCCATACTAACCTGACAAACAGATTCAAATGGTGGTGTAATCAACTCAACTCCAAATCCTGATTCAACAATCTGCAACAAATTCCAAGAAGTTATATGGAAGGAGGCACAGTTTTTAATTACCTTTACAATCAACAGAAATCCCAAATCATCCTTTTTTTAAATTTTATTTTAATGTTTTTTCTTAGCGCAAATTTGTTAATACAAATTTCTTCTTTTTTTGTTTTGTTTTTTGAAAAATGTCTTCACTTTATTTTCCAAGAATATATCCAGTATAGAATTCTTGTTTGCCTGTTCTTTTGTTGCTTTTAAATATCCCATTGTGCTGTGTGGCTCCCTGGGTTTCTGAGGAAAATTTAGCCTTTATACTCATTATTATTCTTTGAAGGTGATGTGTTTTTTATTCATGGTTGATTTCATAATTTTTCTTTGGCTTTGATTTTTTGTAAGTTTGCTTCTTATAAGAATGTGAATGGATATGGACAGATCACTGTGACCTGGCTATAGTTAGATTTCATATTTTGTAGGAACTGACATACTTCTGGTTTCTCTTTTATTTAGAAAAAAAAATCCAAAAAAAGAATCTCAACTGAAAGTCTGGGATGCTTACCAGGGCCCTACTATTTGTTGAGTCCTGACCTTCAATTTTTTTCTCTTCAGACAAAGTGATCTCTTGTACTTCTCACTTAACTTTTAATTCTGTAATTGTGTTCTGCTTGAAATATCAATGATTTGCCCTAGATATAAGTAAAGTGTCAGCAAATTCCTCAAAATTAAATTTGAAGGAAGAATAACAAGCTTTTTTATAGTTTTCTCCAAGATTTGACTCTTCAAATCATGGTTGTTTTGTCAGCATTGATCTCCAGTTTTTATCTACAAAGCCCACAGGCTCTAGATGGTGCTTTCTGTTTGACACTTACATACAGTATAGTGAATGAGCAAATGTCACAATAGGAAATGGGATGTCAATTTCACCTCAATATCATTTCTTTTCTGCAGAAACTTTGCCAATCCAGATCTGGCTGCCTTGATTGCCTTCTAATATCTGTAAACACATTTTTAAAATATTTTAATCTAACTTTAAGATTGCTGTGCCTTTAGCATGGTGGTTAGTGTGATGTTCTTTACTCTGTCATAGAAACAGAAGTACCTGTAACAAAGTATAAAGACAAAACTACATTTGGACACTCTCTCTCTCTCACACACACACACACACACACACACACAGACATATACAGACACACACTGTATGAGTTAACTATGGGTCATTTGATATCAAGGAATATACTTTAAGGCAAATTAGCTGAAATTTACACAGAAATGTGGAATTTTTATGCCACCCGATTACTAAATGTGCAATAGAGATGTCATGTAACAATCATCTACTCATGGGGCTGCTTGTCTTCTCTTTAAATGTTGATTTCTAGTTTTACACCTCTATGTTTGGAAAACTACTTGGCACAAATGTTCCAGATGCAGTTGAAAAGCTGTTGGGTGAACTGATCTGTATATTTCCATTAGGCTTATTTGGTCTATAGTTTTAATGTGTTTCTTTGCTGATTTTCAGTCTGGACAATTTTCCTACTGATTAGAGTGGGGTTTTAAAGTCTATACTCTTGTTGTATTGCACTTTATCTATCTTTTCAATCTTTCTTTAATTTATTTAGGTGTTGTTATGTTGTGTACATACATACTCAAAATTATTTTGCTTTCTTGATGAACTGACTTCTATCATTATGCAATGACCTTTTGTGTCTCTTCTTTACTCAAAGACTTTTTTATCTGATATTAGAGTAGCTCCTCTTCTCTCCTTGTGTTTCTATTTGCGTGGGATCTTTTCCTATTCCTTCACTTTCAATGGCTGAATGTCCTCATAAGTGAAGAGAGTCTCTTGCAGAAAGCTTAAAGTCAGATCTTGTTTTGTTTTGGGGTTGTTGTTGCTGTTGTTCATTTAGCCACTCTGGGTGTTTTCATTGGAGAGTTTATTTACCTTTAAGGTAAATATTGATAGGTTAGAACTTAGTACTGCCCTTTCATTAATGTTTTTTTCTAATTGTTATTTAGATCCTTTCTTCTTCTCTTCGAATCTTCCTTTGTAGTTTAGTGATTTTCTCATTCTAATAGAATGTTTTGATTCCTTGCTTTGGTATATCTATCATAGATTTTGGTTTGTAATTTCTATGAGGCTGAAGAAAACATCTTGCAGTTAAAGCATTCCCTTTTAGATTTATAACTTTGATTGTTAAAAAAAAAACTGTACCTTAACTCTAGTCCCCACCACATTTCAAAGTTTTGATGTGACAATTTGCATATTTTATACTATATACCATTTAACAAAATATTATAGCTATTATCATGTTAATTGTTATCATGTAGTCTCCATAGTAAAATATAATTGATTTACATGCCTTCATTTTATTTTTAGAGTATTTTGAATTTGACCATATTACTTTAACATTTGCCAGTGAGTTTTAAACTTTCAAACACTTTGTGTTCCTCATTAGCATTCTTTCCTTTTCACTTGAAGAAGTTCTTTTAGTATTTACCTCTTATTTATTTATTTATTTCTGAAGGAAAACCTTGCTGGATACAGTACTTTTTATTGACAGTTTTTTATTTTCCTCAAGAATGTTGAATGTACCATCCCACTCTTTACTAAGAAACACTGAAAACCATGTTGAGGATCCCTTGGATGTGATATATCTTATCTCTTACTGTTTTTAGTATTTTTTTTTCTCTTCAGATTTTGCTAATTTGGTTTGGATATGCCTTAGTGAACTCCTTTTTAGATTGAACTTAGTTGATTAACTCAGAGTTTCTGAACCTGAATGTTTTCATCTTTCCAAAGATTTCCAGTTATTTCTCTAAATACATTTTTTCTAGGTATTTATATTTTCTCTCAGGAACTCCTGTTTTACAAAGGTTAGGTTGACTGATGGTTTACAATAATTACCATAGGCCTTTTATGTTATTTTAATTTTATTTTTTTCCTCCTCTGACTTGATAATTCATATGTCTTGGATTTTATGTTCATTTTCTTCTGCTTGATCAAGGTTGCTTTTGAAGCTTCCTATTGTTTTTTTTTTTTTACATCAAATACTGTATTCTTTATTTTAAGGCTTTCTATTTATGTGTCAAAGTTCCTATTTTGTTCACAAATCATTTCCCAATTATTTAATTTTGTATCTGTCAATTTTTTTTAATTCCTTGATTCTTTTGTCAGTCATTTCATAGATGTGCTTTTCTTCTGGGTCCTTTACTAGAGCTTTATTGGTTTCCTTCAGTGAGAGAGCTGACTTTCCTGATTCCCATAACCCTTGCCTTCTTATAATGGTGCCTGAACATTTGAGGAGATAGTTGGCTCTTGCAGCTTTTTCAGATGTTCTTTGGTGGCATTAGACCTTTATGACTTAACATCAGAACATATCTGCTGATTTCCTGTTGTTTTTTGTTTTGAGCGTTAAAGTGATCATTGGAAATGAATTATTTATCTATGGTTTCCTCCTGGTCTGAGGGAAATTCAACAAGTGCACCTAAACTGTATGAGAGCTGACTGTGATTAGGGCCTAAATACTGTGGAACTTGTTTCCTACAGCATGAAGCCAGCACCTAGTTTCTCCTGTGTCATGCCTCCAACTAGCTGGAAAGCACAATAACTTCCAAGATCACATTCTGGTTGTTGTGAGATCTGCTCCTTTATTTTGTCTCTACCTTAACTCTGGTAATTCAGCTCTGTCAAAAATTCCAATGTTTTTCAGAGAGTAAGATAAGAGTAGGCAATGGGCAAATATTTCCAGAGTAGTAGGGAAGTCAAAGGCATTTTCCTCATTGTATAAACCATTTGTCCAGGTGAATTCTCTATACATGGCATTGTCCAAATTTGAAGGAGAAAGTGGGACAGTCAAACAGGACTGATCCTCTTAATATTCAATCAGTTTGTCTATGGTACAAAGGGCTGTTTTTGTGTCTCCCAGTTTCCTGGATATTTAGGAATGCACTCTTGCCCATGAATAGTTCCTCATTAGACTTCTGTGGGAGTAGGAGACATTGAAGCCAGTGAACTCCTATTACACCATCTTGCTGACATGGCTATTTTCTTAACATGTCATCTTGTTAGTGAGGCCCTTCCTAAACACTGTAAAATTTTAACCACCCCTGACCATTCATATTGCTTTTTCTTGCATATGAATTTATAATTTTAGAGTGGAATTTATTTAAATTCTCACAGTTCTGGGGGCTGGAAGTCAGACAAGATTCTGGTATGGTTGGGTCTGGGGTGGGTCTCTGGTCTGGCTTTGAAATGATAGTCCCCTTCTCACTGTGCGTTCAGTTGAACTTTTCTGGGGATATACATGTAGAGAGAACTCTGTTTTTTTCTGCTCTCATAAGGACACAAATTTTATTGAATTACAATTCCACTCTTATGACCTCATTTAATTTTGCCTCCTAGAAGTCTCTTGTCCAAAGACAGTCAGATTGGGATCTGGAGCTTCACCATATGAACTTGGAGGGAACACAAGTAATTCCACAGTTATCATATAAATGGTTAAAAATAAATCTTAGTTACCTCGGTTATTTTTTCTTCTTCCTGTAATGTAATCTCCATGATGTCCTAGGTCTATGCTTCATTTGCCCCTATTCTCATTGCTAAGCAGGGATATGGCATACAGCATTCAAATATAAATTACCAGAGGACCATATTCTCCTTTGTTAACTTCAGTATTAGGAGCTGATACTAAGGATATCAACATTTGTTTATATTTAGCATTATTTATAAGAACTAATATTAAAATAGCATACTAAGCCAACATGTGCTAGAACATAGCAATATGTGGTAGAATACTATGATTATTAGGAAGATCATTCTGGAAAATATTTAATGTCATGAAAAAATGTATATAATATTCTTTTAATTAAAACTATGAAAAGTATAAAATAACTGCTACATTATTTATATATTAAAAAGATAGAAATATTCCATCTCTTATTGATGGTGTCTTAGGTTTGTTAGTATTTTTGGTACTGGGAATTGAACTCAGGAGCTCTCAACCCCTGAGACATATCCCCAGCCCTATTCTGTATTTTTTATTTAGAGACCGGGTCTCACAAGGTTGCTTAGTGCCTCATCATTGCTGAGGCTGGCTTTGCATGCGAAATCCTCCTGCATCAACCTCCCAAGCCACTGGGATTATAGGTGTGTGCCACTGTATATTTTTCAAAATTAAAGCAAAATATATTAACTAACATAAATATACTTAATATTGTTATAAGAATCAAAATATAAATTATCATGGGGAAATTGAAACTTATACTAGGAAAACGTCTGCATTAAAATTTAAAAATAATTATAAGTAAAAATTTAAAAATATTTTATAAATAAGAAAAATCTAAAAACATCATCACACAAAAACAAATGTTGGATTCAGAAAAACTATTATGTTGGTATATGCTTATTCAACAGTTAGTGAATGCCCTTCATTAGGGGAAAAAATGCCAAAATATCCGTGTATGCAAAAACTGAATAAAACCAAAAAGAACAGCTGAAGAAAGATTGTACTTTGGGATGGCAGAGGTTCATCGAAACATCCAAATGTACAGATGTTGTAGTTTGCACATTTAGAGAGAAACAGACTGCCAACGTTCTAGGTCAACCTGACATAAACTCTTCCTAGGATTGTTTTATACAGATATGACATTCAATTTCTTGAACTGAGTACCAAATCAACTGAAAAATTCCATGACACCATGAAAGAATACCTGAGTAAATAAAATGTCACATCTTTGGAAGAAAAGATTCAATACTATGAAGATTCCAATTCTTTCCAAATAACACATAAATTCAATGAAAAACCCTCCAAAATCTCTTTTTTATTTGTTTACTTTTCTGTGGTTGCAGTTGTTTTATAACTTGACAAACCAATTCAATATTTCATCCCAGAGAGTAAATGTGCGAAATAGCCAAAGAAATAATGAGGGAAAAAAGAAGAATGGAGGGAGACTTTTACCATCAACTTTTATTAATAAAAGTATGTTCTTGATAGAAAAAATAGGTAAATATATCAATAGAAAGCATAAAGAATATGTATATATGAAAATTTACTATGTAATAAAGGTGATGTTTCAAGTCAACAAGGAAAGTTTTGATTATTCATGAAATAATTACCTGTGTGGAAAAAATAAACAAATATTATAGAACTCTAAGCTCAAAAATAGCTGCAGGACTGTACATGGAAATAAACAATAAAGTAACAAAGATAAATATGGTAGCATTTTTTCTAATTTGGGGATAAGAAAACATATTTGAACATTTCATAAAGCCCAAGTAAAATTAAGATGCATAAACAAGATGAGATAATAATTAAAATGTTAATGATGTCAAGAAACTGCATGCACAAACAGCATGATCTAACAACTTACCACCTGAACTATTTAAAATGACTTTCACTACTTATAGTTTTTTATGGTTTGAATGTGAGGTGCCCCCAAAAGCTTATCTGTGAGAGAATGCAAAAAAAAGGTTTGGAGGAGAAATGATTGGATCACAGCCTTAACCTAATCCTCTGAAGGGATTAACTGAATGGTAACTGGAGGCAGGTGAAGTGAGGCTGGATGAAGGGGTTCCTTGGGGGCATGGCTATGGGGTATATATTTGTATCTGGTGAGTGGAGTCTCTTTTCCTCTACTTCCTGATAACCAAGTGAGCTGTTTCCCTCTACCACTCTCTTCTGCCATGATGTTCTGCCTCACCTTGTGTCGTCAGAAATGGTGTCCGCCTTCTATGGACTAAGATTTCTACAACCGTGAGCCCGCGAACAAACTTTTCCTCCTTTAAAATTATTCTCTTCAAATTTTTCTTTTGTCACAGCAGTGAAAAGGCTGTCTAAAACAGTTGTACAATACTCTGGGTGACATAATTAGTAGAATGTATGAAGAACTTTGAAAACTGTGTCACCCTTTATATTGGGAGCTGTGCTGGGCCACCCCTCAGGAAAGCTTATTCTCCCTGCTCTTCTTGTAAACCTCTGATGCAGGACTCTGTGTGAAAAAGTCTTCTCTAAAGTTTTCTTCTAAAGTCTTGCTGCCTTTCCTTGGGCACTTGTCCCCCGGTATCCATATCTGCAGAGTGCCTTAGTATAAATGCCTGGCTGCCTCTCCCCAACTCAGGACAACTAAAAGGTGTTCAGAGTTGGATGTGATGTAATCTAGACTACTTTAAGTATGTGTCACAACCCAAATGCCCCTCTTCTTCATCCAGCTCCCTTTCCTGCCCCGACAGGGAAGCTCACTGGGCATCACTTCATCCCAAAGTCAATTTTCTATGAAATGGATTTACAATACCCTTTGATATATTAATTCAAAATAAAAAATAAATAACCCAGGTACAAGAAAAAAATACATGCAAGTTCATTGATGGATTACATGCAAAAACAGAAAACTTGAAAACATTTAAATATTCTAAAAAGTGTGTGTGTGTGTGTGTGTACAAAAGCATATATTATATGTAATTTATATTATGCAGATTATATATTATATATTTTATATTTAATTTATATTATATGCAATTTATATTATTACATATATATTATATATAATATTTAAATTATGTTATATATGTTTATACATATACAAATATCTAAAATATTTACATAAGCTTATATAATTGTAACAGTAAATATTATAAAAAATCAACTAAAAATCTGCTTGCAAATAATTTATAATAACAGAAAATTCTTCTGCTACAATATTTTGTGAAAAAATAAGCAAATTTTATGGTAGTTAAATTATTTCATTCAGTACTAAGATGGTAAGTAAATATCATTATCCATTTGTTTAATGACATAGAATATATAGAACTACTAAACACTTCATCGTATTGGCACAAGAACTGATTTCCTGAACAAGACTGACTCCTACAGCACAAGAAATAAAATTTTAAAAAATCAATAAATGGAATGGCATCAAACTGAAAAGATTCTTCACCGTAAGATTAAAAAAAAAAATCAAGAGGCCTGGGGGTGTAGCTCAGCGGTAGAGTGCTTGCCTAGCATTTGTGAGGCACTGGGTTCAATCCTTAGCACCACATAAAAATAAATTAATTAATCAAAAAAGCTATTGTGTCTATGAGCAATTAAAAATAAATTTTAGAAAAGAAAAAAAAAGAATCAATCAAGTGTGTGAAGAGAGAACCTAGAGAAAGATGAAGAAAAATAATATCCTATACCTCAGGATATTAATTTCCAGGATATATAAAAAAATCAAAAAGCTTAACACTAAAAAGCAAATAACCCAATTAATAAATGGGCAAAGAAACTGAACAGACCCTTCTCAAAAGAAGAAATACGAATGGTCAACAAATATATGAAAAAACGTCCAACATCTCTAGCAAGTAGAGAAATCCAAATTAAAACTATACTGCCCCAGTCACAATGGCAATTATCAAGATACAAGTTATGCTAAATGTTGGTAAGGATGTGGGGGAAAGGAATGCTCATACATTGTTGGTGAGTCTGCAGACTGGGGCAAACCCTCTATAAAGTATTATAGAGATTCCTCAAAAAAACTAGGAGTAGAACCACCATTTGACCCAGTTGTACCACTCCTTAGCATACATGGATACACAGAGGATTTAAAATCAGCATACTATTGGTACACAGCCACATTAATGTCTATAGCAGTATTATTCACAATAGCTAAGCTATGGAACCAATCTAGGTGCTCATCAAGAGATGAGTGGATAAAGAAATTTTGAGGGTGTGTGTGTGTGTGTGTGTGTGTGTGTGAATATTACTCAGCCACAAAAAAAAGAATGACTTTATGATATTTGCCAGTAAATGAAAGGATCTGGGGATTATAATCCTAAGTGAAATGAGCCAATCCCCAAATGTTTTCACTGATATGAGAAAACTAAACCACAATAAAGGGCAGGGTGTGGGGAGAGAAAGAAGAGAAGTTCAGTAGATTCGACAAAGAGGAATGGAAGGAAGGGTGGGGGACAGAAATAGGACATACAGTAGAATAAACTGAACATAAATTTTTAAGTACACATGTGAAAGTACCTAAGTGAATCCCACCATCATGACCACCCACTAGAATAGGGTCCTAATTATAATAAAATACAGTCCCTACTTGTGTAATTTTATAAAAATGGATAATTATTGTCATGTATAACTCAGAAGATTCAATAAAGATATTTTTTTAAAGAACATACAGCACCAAGAGTGAATCCTCATGTAAATTATGGACTTTGTGTGATAAAAAGATGAGTCAAAGTAGGCTCATTAGTCATTAAAAAATGTACCAATGTTGATAATGGGGCAGATTGCATGTTTATAGGTAAGAAGCACATGATAAATCTCTGAATCTTCTGCTGAAAGATGCTATAAACCTAAAACTGGCAAAAAAAAAAAATTGTGTGTGTGTGTGGGGGTGCGCGCGTGTCATGTCCCATCATCTTAAAAGGACACATACAACATAAAATCTTATAGAAACCTATGCCATGGCTAATTTAAGTTTTCATAAGTGTTTATAGAAAAATGGGACATAAATGTTAATTAAAAACTAATTAAGTGATTGATTAATTATTTTTAAAAGTAAATCACAAAACCATAAGTGTGATTCTTATGTAAACACATGCACAGAAATAAAGAGAAGACATTTAAATACATGGTGATACATGTTTTTATTTCTGTATAGCTAAATAGCTCATGTTTTTAAAAATATCATATGACTATCTTAACAAACTTTCTGTTGCAAATATTTAAATTTTTGACCAAGTAAAGATCCTTGGTATCACTTCAAAAAAATTTGAAACTCTGAAAAATTTGAGATTCATTAAAGCAAATGTGTGTCTCAGTTCATGTAATAATACCGAAAGCAGTTAGAAATCAAACTTATTGAAATACAGTAGTCTTCTAGTTCTGTCTGGCTTTATCCTTATACCTTGTACGATAATCATAATATATTCTTCAGATACATATGGATATAACCTTTAATGGCTTATTCGACATAGACATAGACTGAGTTATATCAAATATTGGTATGAAGACTTAAAAGTTAAAGAGAACATTACATTAAATTAAAAATATCTTTTAAGTTTATGGTCCTTTAGCAGTAGAGTATTTTTGCCTTATATTTAATGTAGAGGACCTTGTGCAGAGAAATGGCATACAGCAAACTCTAAAAGATGCTCATTTTGGCTTAAAGTTTTTGAGTTCTTTATATATTCTTTTTTTTTTTTTTAAAGAGAGAGTGAGAGACAGAGAGAGAGAGAGAGAGAGAGAGAATTTTTTAATCTTTATTTTTTAGTTTTCGGCGGGCACAACATCTTTGTTTGTATGTGGTGCTGAGGATCGAACCCGGGCCGCACACATGCCAGGCGAGCGCGCTACCACTTGAGCCACATCCCCAGCCCATATATATTCTTGATATTAATGGCCTCTCTGAGGAGCAGGTGGCAAAGATCTTCTCCCATTCTGTAGTTCTCTCTTCACTCTTCGTTGCTGTGCAGAAGTATTTTAATTTGACACCATCCTACTTATTGAGTTTTGGTTTTACTTCTTGCATTTTAGGAGTCTTGTTAAGAACATTGATTCTTGTATCAACATGTTGAAGTGTTGGGCCTACATTTTGTTCTGGCATCTGCAGAGTTTCTGGTCTAATTCCTAGTCTTTGATCCACTTTGAGCTGACTTTTGTGCAGGGTGAAATATAGGGGTCAAATTTCACATCCTGTTGGGACTACAAATTAGTGCAATCACTCTGGAAAGCAGTCTGTAGATTCCTCAAAACACTAGGAATGAAACCACCATTCGACACACTATCCCACTCCTCAGTATATATAAAAACTAGGTAAAATTAGTATAATAAAAGAACAGTGTTGCATTAGTGTTTATAGCAGCAAAAATCACAATAACCAAGCTGTAGAACCAACCCTCAACAGATGAATGGATAAAGAAAATGTGGTATATATATAAAGGAGTATTACTCAGCTATAAAAAGTGAAATTATATCATTTGATGGCAAATGGATAGAATTGGGTAAGTGAAATAGCCAGATCCAAAAAGCCAAAGGTTGAATGTTTTCTCTGATATGCAAAAGCTAGTCCAAAATAAGGTGGGAGGGGGAGGAGGCAAAGAGGAAAAATTGTGTTGGGGGGATTCCATCTAAAGATGGAGGAGATGGAGGGGGAGGTAGGAAGAACAGAATAAGAGAAGAAACGAAGAAACGTGAAATGAATATGACCTAACTTTCCTCTATACATATATAACATACCACAGTGAACCTCACCATAATGTATATCCACAAGGCATTAACTAAAAATCAAAGGAAAAAACTATAAACAAATATCAGAAAGATCAGTAGAGGTTAGGGAAATGTACCAGGGAGGGAGGGTGGGGCAGAAAGGAGAAATACCGGGGACTGAATTAGTACAAATTATATTCCATGTTTTTACAATTATGTTAAAATGAATTCTGTTATGTAGAATAGATTAAAAGAGAAAAATAACATTAAAAGGAGCTGGATGCAGTGGTACACGCCTATAATCCCAGTGGCTTGGGAGGCTGAGACAGGAGGATCTAGAGTTCAATGCCAGCCTCAGCAACAGCAAGGCACTAAGCAGCTTAATGAAACCCTGTCTCTAAATAAAATACAAAATAGGGCTGGGGATGCGGCTCAGTGGCCAAGTGCTCCTGAGTTAAATCTCTGGCACCCCCCACCCCGCAAAAAAAAAAAAAAAAAAAAAAAAACACTAACGGGAAACAAAATAGAAGTAAATTCCTAATACTGAGATATTTAACTTTTTAACTTTTTTTTTTGTTTTGGTGGTGGGACTGGGTATTGAATCCAGGGCACTCTATCACTGAGCTATATCCCCACCCCTTTTTATTTTTTCAAATTTTGAGACAGGATCTGCCTAAGTTGTACCAGCTGGCCTTGAACTTGTGATTTTCCTCTCTCTGCCTTTCAAGTTGCTGGGATTATAATGGAGCACCATAGCACCTGGCTACCTTTTTTTTTTTTTTCCAAATTGTAATTGAACACAATACCTTTACTTTATTTATTTATTTTTATGTGGTGCTGAGGATCAAATGAGCACTCTACTGCTGAGCCACAACCCCAGTCCCAGCTACTTTTTAACTTTTGAATTGTATCATCTTAGAATTAAAGAAGAGATGCAGACATGTTCAAGAGACTTTCCATATTCCCCTCTCCCCTCACACTTGTTACTATGCTATGTAATGGTGGCACCAATGGAATCTAAGAAAACAACGTTGATACAACACTATTAGCAAACCACAGACTTTATTCCGATTCCATCAGTATTTTCACAACATCTATGCTTTTTGGTTCAAAAATATGATCTAGGGACTAAATTGCATTTCCTTATCTTGTCTTTCTCTTCTGTAATATGTTACAGTTCCTAAAGTCTTTGCTCATTTTTATGCCTGTGACACTCTGAAGAATTCTGATCATCTATTTCATAGATTGTTCCACAATTTGGATTTTTCTGATGTTTTCTCATGACTAAATTAAGGTCATGAATTTGGGGAAACAACATCACAGCTGTGAGGTGCTTCACTGTTTCATATCAGGTGTGTGAACATAAAAACTCTTTATTACAGATGATGAATCCCTTAAGCACTGAATTTAAGTGGTGGCTGCCAGGTATTTGTATAATACAATTACAATTTTATCTTTGGTAAGTAATATTTATTTGGAAGTTAGTTTGATTATTCACATACACCATTTCTACTTAAACATTTACAGATTCTTAACTTTCACAATTCTGTTTCATGCCTGTAAGTTGTTATCATGGTGGTATTCTCATGACTAAGTTCTGTTTTCCTTTGTTCCTTGTGCTACAATTCAACAGTATTATATTTATTTTGCTAAATATATTTTTCCAGCCTTAGACATTGGGATTTTTCTCATATTTACTCCTGTTCTTTCAACAAGTCCCACTCTATTCATTTCTAGGGTATTTAATTTCTGGGATCACAAAATTTCTATTCATAATTTATATTTTTCATGTTATTCCTGAAATCAACTCCTTCCCTAAGGAATGCCGTTTCCTTTTATTGAAGAATACTAGTTTAAAAACCAAGATCTGGGCACTGATTTTGCTCACGGTGATTTGCATATCACTGCTTGTGCGACACTTGGAAGACAGAGCTAGAACACTTATGGATGTATGCATACCAACCATGAACATACACATCCATATCCATCTGTGTGTATATACACATACTTTTCCATACTGACAGTTCTGATGCCATGCCAGAATTATAGACTTCTATTTCCTCTTTACTAAATTATAACTTCAATCTTTAAATAGTGCTCCTTATTGATAATATATTTGCTTGTTTGTTCAATCCAAATAGCCAGTACCATGTAAGATGTGCTGATATCAATGAAAGTGCTGAGTTTGTGTGTAGTTATTTTAAAATTTACCCCTAGAATATCAAAATATTTTTCTCTAAACTATGGGCCAACACTTTTCTTCTCTACTCCCTTTAGTTTGTTGTGTCATTCATTTGTAATACAACCAAATTGATTTGTCAGTCTTTTTTCCATTTGAGATCCTTGAAAATTTTTCACTCACAAAAAATTCTCTCATTTTGTGTATAGTTCTATGGGTTTTGACAATATCACACTTATTATTCACATTCATAATTCCATAAGGAGTTTCATTACCCCCCCAAATTATCCTATACTCCCACTCAACTCTAAACTCTAGTGAACAATAATACATCCATATAATCTTACTTTTTCCAGAATGCAATATGAATATATTCATTACAAAACATTTAGCCTTAGGGTCTTTCTACTTTCACTTATCAAAATCCAGTTAAAATCATTCATTTTGCCAGGCACAGTTGGCACGTGCCTGTAATCCCAGTAGCTCAAGAGGTTGAGGCAGGAAAATCATGAGTTCAAAGCCAGCCTCAGCAACTTATCGAGGCAAAGAGCAACTGTGTGAAACCCTGACTCTAAGTAAAATAGAATAAAGGATGTGGCACAGAGGTCGAGTACCCCTGAGTTCAATCTCCAGTACCATATATATATATATATATATATATATATATATATATATATATACATTTCATGTTGAATAAACAGTAATTCATTATATTTCATGCTTAGTACTATTTCACTGTAATGGTTGTATGATCATTTATTAATTAACCTATTTAAGGACATATGGATGCTTTTCCTTTTAGTCTTTGATGATTTTCCATAAAACTGCTCACATAAGCATGTGTACAAGATTTGGTGTGAAGACAAGTCTTTCATTTACACGGGCAAAAAATAAAGAGTAAGATTTTGGGATCATATATTGAGTGTATGTTTAACTTTGTAGGAAATAGACAGTTTTCTCCAAGTGCTTCTAAGTTCCACACCATGATTGTGTAGGAGTTCTACTTGGTCTGCTGGTCTATTTACCAGCTCTTCATATTGACAGGTTTTGTTGTTGTTTGTTTTGATTTATCTTACTCCTACTTACATAGTGATATAAAATTTCAATTTACATATTTCTTATTCATATGTCATAATATTGAATATCTTCAAATATACATATGTCATATTTACAACTTCTTTGGTAAATTATCTGGCAGATTGCTGATCAAATTTCTGATGTGCTGTTTGTTTTCTTATTGTAGAGCTTTGTGGGCTTGTGTGTGTGTGTGTGTGTGTGTGTGTGTGTGTGTGTGTGTAATCTGGATAGAATGCCTTTATCAGATGTTGTTTTAAAATATTTTATGCCATTATCACTTGTCTTTTCATTCTTCTGAAAAGTACTTTAATAGAGAAAATATTTAAACTGGATCTAGGCCAATTTGTCACTTTTTTCTGTTATGGAAGGAGTTTTGCTATTTAATTTTAGTCTAAGAACCATCTGAACTTAAGTTTTAGAAATTATAAGTTATATTTAAATGTTTTGCTTTGTTTTGCATAAGGTTGTCCAATTTTTCATAACCATATGTTAAAAAGACTATCCTTTGTCTGACTCATGTATCTTCTGCCAGAATTCATAAAACTGTGACAGACTAATTTATGAGTCCTTAAGTAGGACCCTTAAGTAGGGTAAAATCTCAAATATTCATCACTTTTGGCAACAAAGAGTTCTTATGCCTTAGGATGACCATGTTTTTCCTTGTGCCACACCTTCTGTGCACAGGATTTAGTTGATCTGATTAGGTAAACCAGGCTTTAGGTTTGTTGTTGCTGTGGATAAGTTTTAAAGTATCACAGGTAAATTCCCTTATGGATGATTTTTTTTTTCTTTTTCTTTTTTTTTTTTTTTTTTTTTTTTAGTGTGAGGGTTAGTTTTCCAGACTCCTTTTCTATCTCTTCTACTCTTAACTTTAGGCCTTCCCATGAAGCTGCACGTCAGAGATGATTTGTTGCCTCGAAAACAACTTTGTTCATGTCATACATGTTAACCTGGTGGTAGAGACAGGATATTCTATATTGTTCTAATTAAGTTTAAATATGAAGTGGACAGGATGTCACTGACTCTCTAGGATATGGTATCCTTAATATTGTTCTACTTCCCAGTACAGTTTTGAGTCCAGCTATTATTTCCTAGAAATAAAGGATTCATGGTTTGTCCCAAGCAATCATCTTACCTGAACTCTTTGCATAGGTATCCAGGAGCAGCTTGCCCAGGAAAATCAATGTGTAAGTTGGTTTTATCTCATACCTGCAGGTACCTGTTTCCTTACATTTGGGACTCTGCATCCCCTGTGCTCTGATCAATTAACAATATGTGGATTTCCTGATTGCTTGACTTTTGAACTTGCTATAAGTTTGAGAATGACAATATTGCCAGATCTAAATATCTGTAAACAGAAATTGAGAGACAATTTAATTAACTTTTAAAATTTGAGTTTAAAGAGCATTTGACTGAAATTTGCAACCCTTTTTGAGAGATTCTCAATAATAATTTTGAATTCTAAGTTATAACAATTTTCCTTAATAATTGCATAATGAGCTGGATGGAGCTCTGTTGATTTAATCAAACAAAGTCACAGCCCTAAATATTACTTGGCTCATCACAGCCTTGAGCAATTTGCTTAATACTTCTGTGACCTGTGACTGAATTACTGAAGGGATAATAACAAATTTTCTATCTTACTCCACCAATATGGTGAAGATTTAAGAACTAAAAATGTTGTAATATCTTCAAAAGGTAATTTTAAAGATTTATGCATAATTATTCTCACTGCTTATTAATTACATTGGCATGGAAGTGTTATCTAGTATAAATAATGTCATCACTATGTCAACTAGAACAGAAAACTTGAAGACAAAGAATCCATTCTTTCCAACAAACTATATAAAATAACAACATTTTAAAATTTAAATCATTTCCAATCTTTAAAAAATATTTGTTCTTGAAAAAATAGTATAATGTTTCTAAAATTAAGGGGGAGTGATTCTATATGTGGAATAAAAACTGTAAGCAACAAAAATTAGGGGGAATTAGCGTATATCCACTTTCTATGGAATTTCACTTGGAAACACCAGATTTTCATCTCTTTTAATACCTTGTATGGGGGGGACCGGAAGATGGCGGCCAAGGGAGTGCAGCACACCAGTACGCTGCGCCACTGTGTGGGAGAAACACGAGGTGAAATGGCTGAAGGCTACCTTGGTGGGAATCCCCAGTGAAATTGAAGTGCTCCAGAATCTAGAGGTCAAAATTCCAGCGCGCGGGATTCGGCTGCAGGGGCTTGGTCGCGGGCGATTTCTCCGCACGGAGCGAAGCAGTACTTGGTCGGCGGACCGCCCCGTGGATGGAGTCTGGGACGCGCCCGAGTTAATTAGCCGCGAGTTACCAGAGAGGGATTACAGCGAAGCGGATTCTGCAGGCTCCTGCCAGTGGCACACTAGCCGCGCTGAGTGCTGAATTCCAGCTTTGAAATACAGGAGAGAATCGGTCCAGTTCGTTTCCCGACACCGGTCGGAACACGCAGGAGAACTGCAGCCGCCATCATGGAGAGCTGATGCAATCATCCCTGTTTTCTACTGATCTCAGCTCATTCAACTACAGAACAGGTGATTCCAGGCTGGTATTTGCCTGCGTCGCGCAGACAGATCGCTCAGGCTCGGGATTGGAAACTCTGAGGAGAATACTCTTCAGGCCTCACCCCTGGCAAGGCGGGCGCCGGGCTTTGAGCGGCCAGATTCTAGTTCCACGGGTTGCTTTGGCCCAGGGCGGGAGATCCTTCTTGGCCCGGGGCTACGGAACCCGCGGCGACTGTGTCTTTGACCCTGCCCCTGTCTGAGCGTACACTGAGCTGGGAGAGGTTGGAGCTGCCAGGCCCGGGCGGGGGCCGCCTGGGCCTGAGGCTGGGGTACCTCTGTGGACCCTGCTCCGAGCAGAGTGTGGCAGGGATCGGAGAGGCTGGGTTCTGGCCCTCGTGGCTGCTTGAGCCCAGGGCCGCGGAGCCTGCGGGGACCGCGAGCTGAGGCCAGCCACAAGTGAAACTTGCGACGAGGGGCAGCGGGACTCTGTCTCCTGGAACAGTTTTGACCCGGAGCTGGAGAGCCCGCGGGAAGTGCGTCTTAGACTCTGCTCCAAGGGGAGCGTACACCGAGCAGGGAGAGTTTGGTGCGGCCAGGCTTGGGCACCTAGCAGGGAGAGTCTGGTGCGGCCAGGCTTGGGCTCCCGGGGCGGCTCTGGCCTGGGTTTGGGGAACCCGCGGCGGTTGCCCTGAGGAGCCTGCTCCTAGCAGAAAGTGGCGGGGATCGGAGAGACCGGCTCCTGGCTCCCGAAGCGGCTATGGCTCAGGGTTGGGGATCCTACAGGGACTGCTTCTTGGTCCGGGTCCTGCTGGGTACTGCGGGGGCCTGGAGGGCAGAGTGGAGCTGCCTCCTGTGCCCAGAGCAGGCTAAGGGTCCCACCGGTGTGGTATCGCGACACTCCAACTGCAGCTGGGGCCGAGGAGAGTAGCCGCCCACGCCTGGAACAGGACCAGCGACCCGACGGCAGGGTAGCCAAGTCAAACCACTTGGAGTAGAGGCCGTGAAGAGCCGCCGTCTGACCCTGCAAGGTAGGCAGTCCTGCGTCCCACTGGCAGGACAGGCTCGGCAGCCAGCCAGTGTAGTGGACGAGTAGCATCGAGGCAGTCACGTCACACTGGTTGGAGTGGGGGTTGAACAGAGCCGCCGCCAGCATCCGGAAGGAGCCCAGAGACCCGTTGGAGAGGCAGTTAGGTACCCCCACTGGGAGTGGGGGTTTAGCAGAACTGCAGCCCAGGCCCGCAGGGTGGGCAGATCTGAGACCCACCGGCGGAACAGGCTTGGAGGCCGACCAGCATGGTAGACACGTCACATCAATTGGAGTAGGGGTGGAGAAGAGCTGCTGCCCACGTCCGGATCAGGACCAACGATCCGAGGACGTGGTAGGAATGTCACCGCAATTGGAGTGGGGGCAGATTAGAGCAGCCACCCGTGCCCGCAGGGCGGGCAGACCTACGACCAACCAGCGTAGTATATAGATCACCCTGATTAGAGGAGGATCACAGCCACTACCCGCCCTACAAGAGAGATATCCCAAATATACAAGAGCAACAAAAATAAACAGGGGGAAAAATTTCAAAAACACAACAGTTTCACGAAGCAGAAAGAAACGCAAGCAACATGAAAAGACAAGGAAAGAAAGGACCACAAGCAATGCAGGTCAACTCAACCCTAGAAGAGGTAATAGCTGCAACAGATGGAATGTCAGATAAAGAGTTCAGGATATACATGCTTCAGATGATCTGGACTCTCAAGGAAGACATGAGACAGCAAAATCAGACAATGAAAGATCACATTGACAAGGAACTACAGAAACAAATCCAGGAAGTAAAAGATCAATTTCACAGGGAGCTAGAAGTAATAAAGAACAAACAAATAGAAATCCTAGAAATGCAGGAAGCAATAAACCAACTTAAAACCTCAATTGACAATACTACCAGCAGAATAGATCACTTAGAAGATAGAACATCAGACAATGAAGACAAAGTATTTCAACTTGAGAAGAACATAGACAGTTCAGCAAGACTGCTAAGAAACCATGAGCAGAACATCCAAGAGATATGGGATAACATTAAAAGGCCAAACTTAAGAGTCATTGGGATACAGGAGGGCACAGAGCTCCAAACCAGAGGAATGAACAATCTATTCAATGAAATAATACGAGAAAACTTCCCAGACTTGAAGAATGAAACAGAATCCCATATCCTAGAAGCCTACAGGATGCCAAAAGTGCAAAATCATAAGAGATCCACACCTAGACACATTATAATGAAGATGCCCAACATACAGAATAAGGAGAGAATTTTAAAAGCTACAAGAGAAAGAAAGCAGATTACATTTAGGGGCAAACCAATCAGGATAACAGCTGATCTCTCAACACAGACTCTGAAAGCTAGAAGATCCTGGAATAACATATTTCAAACACTGAAAGAAAATGGGCTCCAACCAAGAATCGTGTATCCGGCGAAATTAAGCTTCAGGATGGAAGATGAAATTAAAACCTTTCACGATAAACAAAAGTTAAAAGAATTCGCAGCTAGAAAACCATCTCTTCAAAAAATCCTTGGCAAAACATTACAGGAAGAGGAAACTGAAAATAACATTGAAAACCATCAGTGGGAGATAGGACAGTAAAGGGGGGAAAGTAACCAAAGAGGAAAACTAATCAGGTTTAGTAACATAAATAAACAAATATGACTGGAGGAACAAACCTAATCTCAATAATAACCCTAAATGTTAATGGCTTAAACTCACCAATTAAGAGACACAGGCTAGTCGAATGGATCACAAAACAAGATCCAACAATATGTTGCCTACAGGAGACGCATTTGATAGGAAAAGATATACATAGACTGAAGGTGAAAGGCTGGGAAAAATCATTCCACTCATATGGACTGCGGAAACAAGCAGGAGTGTCCATACTCATATCAAACAAAATAGATTTCAAGCCAAAATTAATCAAAAAGGATAAAGAGGGACACTGCATACTGCTCAAGGGAACCATACACCAACAAGACATAACAATCATAAATATATATGCCCCAAACAATGGTGCACCTACGTTCATCAAGCAAACTCTTCTCAAGTACAAGAGTCTAATAGACCACCATACAATAATCATGGGAGACTTCAACACACCTCTCTCACCACTGGACAGATCTTCCAAACAAAAGTTAAATAAGGAAACTATAGAACTCAACAACACAATTAACAACCTAGACTTAATTGACATATATAGAATATACCACCCAACATCAAGTAGTTACACATTTTTCTCAGCAGCACATGGATCCTTCACAAAAATAGATCATATATTATGTCACAGGGCAACTCTTAGACAATATAAAGGAGTAGAAATAATACCATGCATCCTATCTGATCATAATGGAATGAAACTGAAAATCAACGATAAAAGAAGGAAGAAAAAATCATGCACCACGTGGAGAATGAACAATAGGTTACTGAATGACCAATGGGTCATAGAAGACATCAAGGAGGAAATTAAAAAATTCTTAGAGATAAATGAAAACACTGACACAACATATCGGAATCTATGGGACACATTGAAAGCAGTTTTAAGAGGAAAATTCATTGCTTGGAGTTCATTCCTTAAAAAAAGAAAAAACCAACAAATAAATAATCTCATACTTCATCTCAAAATCCTAGAAAAAGAAGAGCAAAATAACAGCAAAAGAAGTAGAAGGCAAGAAATAATTAAAATCAGAGCTGAAATTAATGAAATTGAAACAAAAGAAACAATTGAAAAAATTGACAAAACCAAAAGTTGGTTCTTTGAAAAAATAAATAAAATTGACAGACCCTTAGCCATGCTAACGAAGAGAAGAAGAGAGAGAACCCAAATTACTAGCATACGGGATGAAAAAGGCAATATCACAACAGACACTTCAGAAATACAGAAGATAATCAGAAATTACTTTGAATCCTTATACTCCAATAAAATAGAAGATAGTGAAGGCATCGATAAATTTCTTAAGTCATATGATCTGCCCAGATTGAGTCAGGAGGATATAGACAACCTAAACAGACCAATAACAATAGAGGAAATAGAAGAAACCATCAAAAGACTACCAACTAAGAAAAGCCCAGGACAGGATGGGTATACAGCAGAATTTTACAAAACCTTTAAAGAGGAACTAACACCAATACTTTTCAAGTTATTTCAGGAAATAGAAAAAGAGGGAGAACTTCCAAATACATTCTACGAGGCCAACATCACCCTGATTCCTAAACCAGACAAAGACACTTCAAAGAAAGAAAACTACAGACCAATATCTCTAATGAACCTAGATGCAAAAATCCTCAATAAAATTCTGGCAAATCGGATTCAAAAACATATCAAAAAAATTATACACCATGATCAAGTAGGATTCATCCCTGGGATGCAAGGCTGGTTCAATATACGGAAATCAATAAATGTTATTCACCACATCAATAGACTTAAAAATAAGAACCATATGATCATCTCGATAGATGCAGAAAAGGCATTCGACAAAGTACAGCATCCCTTTATGTTCAAAACTCTAGAAAAATTAGGGATAACAGGATCATTCCTCAACATTGTTAAAGCAATCTATGATAAGCCACAGGCCAGCATCATCCTGAATGGAGAAAAATTGAAGGCATTCCCTCTAAGATCTGGTACAAGACAGGGATGCCCTCTCTCACCACTTCTGTTCAACATAGTCCTCGAAACACTGGCCAGAGCAATTAGACGAAAGAAATTAAAGGCATAAAAATAGGAAAAGAAGAACTTAAATTATCACTATTTGCAGACGATATGATTCTATACCTAACAGACCCAAAAGGGTCTACAAAGAAACTATTAGAGTTAATAAATGAATTCAGCAAAGTGGCGGGATATAAAATCAACACGCATAAATCAAATGCATTCCTGTATATCAGCGACAAATCCTCTGAAACAGAAATGAGGACAACTACTCCATTCACAATATCCCCCCAAAAAATAAAATACCTGGGAATCAATCTAACAAAAGAGGTGAAAGACCTATACAATGAAAACTACAGAACCCTAAAAAGAGACATAGAAGAAGACCTCAGAAGATGGAAAAATATACCCTGCTCATGGATAGGCAGAACTAACATCATCAAAATGGCGATATTACCAAAAGTTCTCTATAAGTTCAATGCTATCCCAATCAAAATCCCAACAGCATTTCTTGTAGAAATAGATAAAACAATCAGGAAATTCATATGGAATAATAAAAGACCCAGAATAGCAAAAACAATGCTAAGCAGGAAGTGTGAATCAGGCGGTATAGCGATACCAGACTTCAAACTATACTACAGAGCAATAGTAACAAAAACAGCATGGTACTGGTACAAAAACAGGCGAGTGGACCAATGGTACAGAATAGAAGACACAGTAACCAATCCGCAAAACTACAACTATCTTATATTTGATAAAGGGGCTAAAAGCATGCAATGGAGGAAGGATAGCATCTTCAACAAATGGTGCTGGGAAAACTGGAAATCCATTTGCATCAAAATGAAACTGAATCCCTTTCTCTCGCCATGCACAAAAGTTAACTCAAAATGGATCAAGGAGCTCGATATTAAATCAGAGACACGGCGTCTGATAGAAGAAAAAGTCGGCTATGATCTACATACTGTGGGGTCAGGCCCCAAATTCCTCAATAGGACACCCATAGCGCAAGAGTTAACAACCAGAATCAACAAATGGGACTTACTCAAACTAAGAAGTTTTCTCTTAACAAAAGAAACAATAAGAGAGATAAACAGGGAGCCTACATCCTGGGAACAAATCTTTACCCCACACACTTCAGACAGAGCCCTAATATCCAGAGTATACAAAGAACTCAAAAAATTAGATAATAAGATAACAAATAACCCAATCAACAAATGGGCCAAGGACCTGAACAGACACTTCTCAGAGGAGGACATACAATCAATCAACAAGTACATGAAAAAATGTTCACCATCTCTAGCAGTCAGAGAAATGCAAATCAAAACCACCCTAAGATACCATCTCACTCCAGTAAGATTGGCAGCCATTAAGAAATCCAACAACAACAAGTGCTGGCGAGGATGCGGGGAAATGGGTACACTTGTTCATTGTTGGTGGGACTGCAAAATGGTGCAGCCAATTTGGAAAGCAGTATGGAGATTTAGGAAAGTTGGGAATGGAACCACCATTTGACCCAGCTATTCCCCTCCTCGGTCTATTCCCTAAAGACCTAACAAGAGCATGCTACAGGGACACTGCTATATCGATGTTCATAGCAGCACAATTCACGATAGCAAGATTGTGGAACCAACCTAGAAGCCCTTCAATAGATGAATGGATTAAAAAAATGTGGCATTTATACACAATGGAGTATTACTCTGCAATAAGAAATGACAAAATCATAGAATTTGGAGGGAAATGGATGGCATTAGAGCAGATTATGCTAAGTGAAGCTAGCCAATCCTTAAAAAACAAATGTCAAATGTCTTCTTTGATATAAGGGGAGTAACCAAGGACAGGGTAGAGACGAAGAGCTGGAGAAGAAGAATAACATTAAACAGGGATGATAGGCGGGAGGGAAAGTGAGAGTTAAGGGAAATTGCATGGAACTGGAAGGTGAGCCTCAGGGTTATACACAATTACATATAAGAGGAAAGGAGGAGTAGGAGAAAAATTATATAAGTGGAAGAAACGATTTATAGTAGAGGGGATGGAGAGAGAGTAGGGGAGGGGAGGGGAGGGGAGGGGTGAGGGGACAGTGGAGAATGGGATAGACAGCAGAATACATCAGTCACTAGAAAGGCAATTTGTAAATCAATGGAAATGTAACTGATGTGACACGGCAATCTGTATACGGGGTAAAAATGGGAGTTCATAACCCACTTGAATCAATCTGTGAAATATGGTATAATAAGAACTATGTAATGTTTTGAACAACCAACAATAAAATAATTAAAAAAAAAATACCTTGTATGTTTACTTGACAGAACCCATTTTTATCGGAACAAAAATCACACATTAGCAACAGCCACAAGATGAAGTGGGAGACTCAAAGTTTTAAAGAAGCTGACTAAACAACAGATTTGAAAATTGTTTGGCAGCAAAGGATAAGAGGGGCTTAAGGACTCATTAGAAGACAGACTTAAGGATAAGTAGGAGGATAATGATAATTTCAATTTAATCCTGGATAATAATGCAAAGGTTAGAAGTCATATACAGTAACTTGTGTATATTATTTTAATGTTTCATTACTGTGATAGAAAGGATCTGACATAAAGATTGATTTGAGGCAGGTTACCCCATCAGTTTCTCTAAGTGGATAAATCTCTTTGGAAAGATGTGGCTGCAGTTTGCCTCACTCTGACCTATTACGCTGGGAAAAACTGTCCTGTACCAGATGTGTTTCATTCTGCTTATCACTGTGACCTAGAAATACTCTGATCTTACAAAACTTTAACTCGGAGAATTAAAATTTAGGTGGAACAAGGAACCACTATGTAGAATAAATTCTAAAGGCCTAGAATACTCAAACTTGTAGAACTTAGATTTAACAAGACGAGTTATTTTTATAATGTGAAAACTAATGTTTTTTTCCCACACCTGAAGCAATGAATTGTTTTTATAAATCCAGGTCAATAATCCTAAATTATTTTCTAACCATGAAGAATTTCCTTCATAAAAGACATGTTTAGAAAGCAAACAATAATATTTGTCACTATTTTTTTTTACCTGTGAAATAGTCTCAGTCCTGATATTTAAGCTATAAAAAAAGCTGGGGTATAGTGTTTTTTCCAGGTTCAATTTAACCTGATATTTTCCAACAAAAGGCTAATGCTGAAAAATCTAAATACTAACTATGCCTTAGAATTCTACTTTTTTATTTTTATACTGTCTTCTGTTTTATTAAACAATATATGAACAAATCAATGTAAGAACAGTAATTTGATTAAAATGAAATATAGCAGTTTTTGTTCTAATTCTTTGGATTTCAAATCAATAACCACTTAAAGAGTTTTTAGAATTCTTTTTCCTTCTGTCTTTACCAACAAGGTATTATACAGCTGTGTTAATTTCATGGTCCTAACTGGTATCAACTGACTTCACAACAGTTTGACAGTTTTTGATCTAACTCTTATAGATGTCTTCTTCAGTCCTTTCCTTCTCTTCCTCACCTTTCTGGTAGAGTTAAATCAGACCTGGGGTTTCAATTATTGGCTAGTACTTAAGTATACCATGAAAATATTGCTTATTTCTGCTATATCCAATTGAGCAAAATTATTACCTCATTTTTCTCATTTTTACAAATTTTGTCCAAAAACCTTAAACAAATTTGTTTGCTGTCTTTTATTTTTATTTCTGTGTCTTTGCTCTTGTCCTTCCCTGAAATGCTCTGACCTTTAATGGAAAATTATCAGAGAGGTAGAGAAGCCAGTACAGAAGAACCTCTTCATTCTCAGAAGCCACAAACTATGACCCATTCTTTGGCTACATCCCTCATTCAGCAATTAAAAGAGCTAGTATTAATTATTCATTGTTTATCAATTGTCTATTCTTATTAGATGAACTTGAAACAGTTTCTTAAAACAAGTGGATAATGAAATAAACTTTTAGATATGTTAAAAAATTTGAATTTTTTTGTATTTGAAACAATAGTATTCTAATTTGTCATTCCCTTAAAAATTAATAGAGAATTAAGACAGTGATATTCTTTATGTTTTTTCCTTCTTTGTAACTTTGGTTTTAGCTTGTTTATTGCTGCTGTTTTCTTGCAAAAAAATTTTTTAAAAAGGTACTTTGTTATCTAAACACTGGAATTATCTGTCTATTGTGTTTTCATTCAAAAAAGGATCCATTAAGTATTCAGAAGATCAGATTTATTTTAATGAAGAAATGTAAACCAATAAAATATACTCTTTTATACCAGATATATACACAATGTGAAAAGCACAAAAATTGCATATCATCTTAAATAGTAGCTTCTATTCAGATATTGACATATTTTAGCTAGGTGATAAAACTTGTAAAATCAATATTATGAAATCTGTTTCAATTATGTCACAGAGCTGGTTTGAATCTGAGATGTTTGTTCTACATCTAAAATTCAACTTGATATGAAATTATCCTGACTTTATCTTAGTCTACATGTATATAAATTCATTAATAGTGAAATCTTGAAGAGTAAAGTGAAAATATAAATTTGTACATGTATATGTAATTTTCATATACATGAAAATTACATATACATGTACATGTAATATATTCATGTATATGTAATTTTACTCATAAAGATATGGAGCTGTTATAAAACACTAGACACTAGCTCATATAATTCTCTCAACAACCCTATAAATGGGATCTTATCATTCAACATTCATACCAGGAAAGTTCTGGGAGTAAAATGTAGAACAATTTATAATTTTTCTGGAAGAAATATAGACAGGAACCAGTATGGATATTTACCCCACCTACATGGTAAAAGTTCTCTCAACTAATTTATTCCACAGTATTTCTCATTTTTCTAAATTTACCTCATTTAAAGTGAGGAACCAAAGTTTTGAGTAACAATGTTAGATACCAAAGTCAAACATATTTTAAACATTAAGTGGATCCAAATTTAGGACACATGATAAGGAGGCTATTGTCACAATTACTAAAGAAAACAGAAACATTTCAGAACAAAACTCATAACCTATCAACAATGATGAAATACACATATGTTCTTTATTATTGCAGGATGTGTATCTAAAAAGACACAGAAGCAGTCTGCTAGCAGTCATTACTCATGGAGAATGGATAATAAAAATGGAGAGGCTTTTCCTTTATTATATACATATTATCTCTATTATCTCTGTTACCATCTGTTACCATCCTTGTGGTCATGAGGATATGTTGTTATATTTAAAGAAAATATGTCAACAATGTTTGCATTTCAACTTTTATATAAAAATGAGTTGCATTATAAATATTACTGATATGAAAATAAATTTGAGCATGTAAAGAACATCAATCATACTTTGAGGTTTTAAGAAGGATTGCGCTGATTTCAAGTTTCTCGTAACTTGAGCCAGTATTTTGAATTTTCAATAAAATGTTTTTATAAGTTTTAATTATACAATTAAAGAATTGAAAATATACCCCCATACTGACCCGAATAGAAAGTAGGTTATATTAAATAATTTTAAAATGTAATTAATTAAATAATAGGCTTTGCTTTTTAAATTGAGATTTCATCCTATTATTTTCTTGCTTTAGCAAGTTTTTAGTTAGATATATGAAATGATTTGTTTAACAAATTATTAAGCTTATGTGTTTGTATAGAAACAGAAAAAGTTTCTCAAAGATAAGATCTTATATAACTGAAGCGAAATAAAGGCCTTTTAAAGTCAAGCTTGGTTTTCATAAATTCTACACTTCAGAGACTTGTCTAAATTATGATTGTGTTGCAAGTATACTGTAAAGTTTACAGTATTGGGAGAGAAGATTATGCGCTTAAAGAAAACTTACATAAACATTGTAGCTTCTGTATTATCCTTTGCATAAAACACAAATCCAAGATAAGCAAAGCAACTACATAATTCTAGCTTACATTTTTATGCCAGGAGAAGAAAGAAACCTAAAATGGAAAAATTGCTTGAGGAAGAATCATCGGTAACTCAACTAGAGTTATAGCTACTTTTTTGGATTCTGTAGGATTAAGATCAGTTAATCTTTTCCTGCCACCCAGTAGCTTTGCAGCAAGTACCTTGGTAACCAGAAGCTATCTATCAGTTTAGAAGTGAAAAGTTGATAGAAATTTTATCTTTGTTTGTGTTTGAGATGTATGGGTTAGGGTATAATAATTGTTTTGTAAAGATCATATCCTCACACTGTGGGGTCTTCTTCAATCAAGACTGATGAACCCAGGCTGTTCACTTTTCAATGCAACTTGATCAAATTTTACAGTTGTGCATTAGTCCAATAAAAACTGTAACTTTAAATGACTAATTAAAAAAGGAAAACATTTTCTTAATCCAAAGCTTGATATATAATATAAAATAACACAATTTTAATTTTTTACCACAATTTTAATTTTTTTACATCAGCAAATAATATATATTATATTATTTACAGCATGATGAAAACAATCTAGCTAACTAATAAATAAATGACTTCACATATTTTTTTGGAGGGGTGAGAACATTTAGCATCCACTCTCATGGTATTTTCCAAAATTACAACTATTGTCTCTATGTAGTACAGATCTCTTGAATTTATTTCTCTTATATCACTATAAAAATGTAACCTTTGATCAATATCTTCCCAACCCCCACCCAATCTCACAGCTTCCAGTAACAATTGCTCTATTTTTGTGAAATCAACTTTTTTTTAAAAATTTCACATATGTCAGATCATGCATATTTTTCTATACAAATAAATTAATTGCTTAAGGTATTTATTTCTGCTTAAGATAGCATCCTCCTGATTCATCCTTGTGGTCACAAATGGCAGAATTACAATAATGTTTTATGGATGAATGGTACCTGGTTGTGTGTGTGTGTGTGTGTGTGTGTTTCTGTATCCATTCATCCACTGGTACAAGAGAAGATTACACGTTTAAAGAATTTAGGATATTGCCATTTCTTGGCTACTATAAGCAATGCTGCAAAAAATATAGGAGTGAAGATATTTTTTCTATACCCTGACTTATTGCCTTTGGATGTATACCCAGTAGTAGGATTGTTGAGTCATATGGTACTTCTAGTTATAATGGTTTGAGTATTCTCCTGCTATTTTTAATAATGAGTGTTATAGTTTAAAGTTGCACCAACAGCATTCTAATTTATAAGTTCACTGACATTTTTTATCTTTTGTTTTTGATGATAGTCATGCTATGATAAGGTGATATCTCATTGTGGTTTTGATTTGAGTTTCCCTTGATTAGTAATGTTGAGTTGTTTTTTTTTTAATCTACCCATTGGCTATATGTATGACTTGTTCTGAAAAGTATCAATTAAGGTTGCTTGTACATTTTTTTCATTGGGTTGTTTTTTGCTGTTAAGTTTTCTGAGTTCACATGTATTTTGAACACTAACCCCTGGTCAGATGTGCAGTTTGCAAATATGTTCTCCCATTATAGAGGTGTCTCCAATTCTATTGATTGTTTCCTTTCTGTTGTACAGAAATGTTTTAATTTGATGTAATCCCATTGTCTTGTACTGATTTTTTACTCTGTTTTTCATATTAAAAAATCCTTGCCCAAATAAATATCAGGAAATAATCACCCTATGTTTTTCTCTAGTAGTTTAGAATTTCTAGTCTTACATTCAAGTCTTTAATCTAGTTTTAGTTGATTTTTTTAGTTATTTCTTACATACATGACAATAGTGTAATGCATTACATTCATAATTATCCATTCACCGCACAATTTTTCGTAACTCTGTATATAGAGCATATTCACGCCAAATTGTGCCAATATACATGAGCTCTCTCTTTTTTTTGCATTACAATTCTTAATACACCTTTATACCACAATTTATCATATCTCTGTTTGATATGAGGTATGTTGACACCAAATTCACATCTTCATACATGTATTTTTGTATAATGATGACCATCACCTTCCAACATCCTTGCTATTCCCCTTCCCCCTCCCTTTCACTCCCAACCCTTATTTGGAGGTAATCTTCCTCCCATGCTCTCCTTTCCTACCCCACTTTGAGTCACCCCCCTTATATCAGAGAAAACATTCAGCATTTGTTTTGGGGGGATTGGCTAACTTCACTTAGCATAATTTTTTATAATGCCATATATTTCCCATTTCCCTGCAAATGCCATGATCTTATTCTTTTTTAGTGCTGAGTAATATTCCATTGTGTATAAATGCCACATTTTTTTATCCAATCATCCACTGAAGGACATCTAGGTTGTCTCCACAGTTTAATTATTGTGAATTGTGCTGCTATAAACATTGATATGGCTGTGTATGTTATTTTTAGGTTCTTTGGGTATAGTCTGAGAAGAGGAAGAGCTGGGTCAAATGGTGGTTCCATTCCCAGCTATCCAAGGAATCTCCATAATTTCATTCTTCTTCATGTACATATCCAGTTTTCCTAACATTATTTATCAATGAAATTTTTCTTTATGCCAATGTGTGATCTTGACAATTTTTGTCAAAAGTTATTTGACTATAATGCATGGATTTGTTTCTGGATATTCTGTTCTTCTATTGGTCTGTACATCTGTGTTTATTGTGATACCTGCTCTATTGATTATGTATTTTGAAAACAGGTAGGATGGCATCTCGAGTTTTATTATTTATTAAATATTACATTGGTTATCTGGGATCTTTTGTGCTTCAATATGAATTTCAATAATTTTTCTCCTTCTGTGAAGAATATCATTGCTACTTTGACAAGGATTCCACAGAATCTCTATATCACTTTGGATAGTACGGATATTTTAATATTTATTCTTAGAATTTAGAAGATGGAGTGCCTTCTCATTAATTTGTGTTTAAATTTCTTTCATTAATTTTTTTAAATTTTCATGGTTGAAATCATTCACCAGCTTGGTAAAATTTCTTTATATATATTTTTTCTTTTTTCAATGATTAATTTTTTTCTACTGTGATGGTCTTTATTTTTTTATTGGTTGTTCACAACATTACAAAGCTCTTGACATATCATATTTCATACATTAGATTGAAGTGGGTTATGAACCCCCAATTTTACCCCAAATGCAGATTGCAGAATCATGTTGGTTACACATCCACAATTTTACATAATGCCCTATTAGTAATTGTTGTATTCTGCTACCTTTCCTATCCCCTAATGCAATTGTTTTCTGATTTATTTTACAAATAATTCACTATTAATATATAGATTTCCTTCTGATTTTTGTTTGTTGATTTTGTATCCTGAAAATTTACCAAATTTATTAGAGCTGTTTAGAGTCTTTTCAGTTTTCACTATATACGATCATTTATCTCCAAATGGGGAGAAATTTAACTTCTTCCTTTCTCTGTTGAATTTCTTGCTTTGTTCTTCACAATTGTTCCAGTTAGGTGAACATCACTGTGAAAGTGGGCATACTTGTCTTGTCTTGTTCTGTTTTGTACTAAGGATTGAACCCGGGGGCGCTTAACCACTGAGCCACATCCCCAGATCTTTTTAATTTTTATTTTAAAACAAAGTCTCCCTAAATTGCTGTTGCTGTCTTTGAATTTGCAACCTCCTGCCTCAGCCTCCAGAGCCACTGGGATGATAGGCATTTGCCACTGAGCCTGACTTTACTTGTGTTTTTCAGATCATGAGGGAAAAACTTTCAAATTTTCTACATTCATTATGATGTTAACTGTAGGTTTATAATACTTGGACTTTATTGTGTGAGGTATCTCCTTCTTTACCTAATTTATGGAGAGTTTATATCATGAGGACACTATAATTTTGTCAAAATCTTTGTCTGCATCAATTGAAATGATTATATGATTTTATTCTCCATTCTTTTCTTGTGATGTATTATGTTTATTGACTGCATATGCTAACTGAGTTAGCATCCTTGGGTGATTCCCACTTGATACTTGTATATAATCATTTTAATGTGCTTTGGTTTGGTAGTATTTTGTTGAGGATTTTTGCATCTATGTTTATCAAGGATATTGGCCTGTAGTTTGCTGTGTAATTGTGTGGTTTGGGTATGAAGGTGATGGTGACCTTGTTGAATGAGTGTACAAGAATTCCCTCATCTTCAGTGTTTTGGGAACAATTTGAGAAGATGGTTATTCATTTTTTTTACAAGTGTTTTAGAATTCAATAGTGAAGCCATCAGATCCTGGGGTTTCCTTATTGCTGAGTCAATCTCTTTACTCACTATTAGTCTGTTCAGATTTTTGCTTTCTTCATAATTAAACCTTGTTACATTGTATATGTCTGGGAATTTATGAATTTTGTAGGTTTCATAAAACTCTTTGGTATATAATTGCTTAGAATAATCTATTGTGAGCTTTGTATGACTAGAGTACCAGTTGTATTGTCTCTTGTTTCATCTATGACTTAATCATTTCTGAATTTCCTTTTTTATTATTCTAGCTAAAAAGTTTGTTGAGTTTATTTATCTTTTTTTTTTTTAAAAAAGACCCTCTCTTCATTTTTTCATATTTTGTTTGTGTTTTTAGTCTCTATTTTGTTTATTTATATGATGACCTTTATTATTTCTTTCCCTATACTAATTTGAAATTTAGTTTGTTCACCTTCTTCTAATTTCTTTTTTTAATATTTTTTAGGTGTAGTTGGACACAGAACCTTTCTTTTAATTATTTATTTTATATGGTTCTGAGGATCCAACCCAGGGCCTCGAACGTGCTAGAGGAGTGCTCTACCGCTGAGCCACAACCCCAGCCTATCTTCCAATTTCTTGATGTGAAACATTAGGGTGTGTATTTGATAACTTTCTTCTTTTTGATGTGCATGTTTATTTTCCCCTTCAAGAGCTACTTTCTTCGTTTAATTTCAATGTATTTTTATAGCATTCAATGATATTGATGTCTAATTTTTATAGAATTGTGCTCCAAATATATGTTTGACATGATTTCAGTGTTCATAAATGTGTTAAGACTTGTACCCTAACATCTGATCTATCCTGGAGACTGTTCCCTGTGTAGTTGAGAAGAACACATTTTCAGCAGCCATTGGATGCAATTTTCTATAAATATCTGTTACTTTCATTTGAATGTGAGTGGATTTAAGTATGATGGTCCTTGTTAGATTCCCATCTAAATGATCTGTTCATTGCTAAAAGTGGTATTATGGTCCTCTTCCCTCATTGTATTGCAGTCCATCACTCCCTTTAGATCTACTGGTTTATATTTTGGGTGTTCTTATATTGCATTCATACATATTCACAATTGCCTTCTCTTGCTGAATTGACCTATTTCATTGTATAATGAACTTCTCTCTCTCTCTCTTTTTATAGTTTTTGACTTCAAGGCTAATTTATCCAATGTAGCAAAAGCTATTCCTGCTCTCTTAAGTTAGCTTCATATTGGATATCTTTTTCTGTTCCTTTCCTTTTAATCTATGTGTATTCTCAGAGATGAAAGGCAATATATAGGTGGGTCATGTTTTATAAATCTATTTAGCCATTCTATTTTAATTATAAATTTTTATCCATTTGTATTTCAAGTAGTTATTGATAGGTAATTACATTCTACTATAATTGTATTAATTTATGTCTCACAGAAGATATTTTCTCTCTCTTTTTTTTCCTATGTCGTTTACTGATTTTCTTTAATATTATGTTCTGGTTTCTTGTTTTTTTAAATTTTTAGTGTATCTTTTATGTATTTTTGCTTTGTTGTTATCACAAGGTCTATAAACATATGACAAGGTGCTTTAAATTCAAAAGATTACATACACACACACACAAGATACTTTATACTTTAATTTTGCTCCCCCCAATTTTGAAAATACTATGTCAAAATTCCTAAGTATTTATACTTCATATTTCTTAACCAATTGTTATGTGAATTGTTACTATTTTAATAATTTTGTCTTTTAATCTTTATGCTAAGAATCTAATCAGTTTACATACCAAAATTATAATATTCGAGTATTTTATATTTTACTGCATACATTCTTTTACCTGTGAGCTTTAAACCTCCAAATATCATCATGCTCCTCAGAAGCATCCCTTCCTTTCAAACTGAAGAACTCCCTTTATTGTCTCTTGTAAAGCAGATTTGTGAATTCCCTCAGTTTTTGTGTGTTGAAAGTGTATATATCATCTTCATTTTTGAAGGAAAGCTTTTTTGGGTATAGTATTCTTGGTTTGCAGTTTTTTTTTTAATTTCACTCTGAATATTTTAACTTATTTTTCCTGGACTGTATGGTTTCTTGTAAGTTGACTACTATTGAATTGGAATTCAATTATTCAATTTTTCAATTGAATTCAATTATTCAATTATTCAATTTCAATTATCTCCTTGTTTTCTCTTGCTGCGTTTGGAATTCTTTCTTTTACTTTGATCTCTGAAAGTTTGGCAAAAAATTATTTGGGGTTAATGTTACTTGGATTGAATTTGATTAGTGATGGTTTAATTTCTTGTCCTTGTATAGTTATGTCTTCTTCCATGTTTAGAAAGTTTCCTGTCATTATTTATGTAACATTTCTACTTCTTTGTCTTTCCCTACTGCCTCTTAAATTCCAGTGACCTAAAATTCTTTTGATTTTTTCCCATAAATCAAATATTTTTATTTTTATTTATATTTACTCCCATGACAGTATATTTTCCAATTTCCCCTGTTTGAGTTAACAGATCATTTCTTCGTCTTAGTGAATTCTGCTGCTGGTCCTCTTTTTAGCATTTTCCATTTAATTTCTTTTACTTTTAAGTTCCAGGATCTCTGGGTTTTATTATTATTTTAAATTTTCTGTTAAAGTTCTCTGTTAAGATAAATTATTACTCTGTATTTTTTAAATCCACTAATTTTTCTTAAAATAGGGATTTTGAATTTTTGTTGGGGAGATCATACATCTCCACCTCTTTGTGTTGGTGACACCCCACATTTTTTCTGTTTGGTGATGACTTGTTTCCTAACTGTTCTCGATACTTGTGATCAGTGTCTGCACAATGAATAGGTAGACATTTATTACAGTCTTTGAATTTTGCTTTGTTTTTAATTGTTCTGCATGAGGTATGTCCAGAAATTCTGAGTAGACTCTCTGTTTGTTCTATAGGCCTTGACTGCTGCACCAGTGACCATGCCATACAGACTGTCTTAAGCTCCAAATCAGCTGCAGCTTATATGACATTTACACATTCTATTTTTATGAGCCCCAACCCCATTATTTGTTTCTAATTAACTTCTCATGGCTTAACCCTGCTGGAACTTCCAATCCTTTGCATGAGACAAGATCAGAGCATGCTTCCTATGAAGAGTTTTACAATGTTTGGGAAAATCAAATATATAAAATATATATAAATATATTTTCTATAAATATATTAAAATATATCTCACCTGGAACTTTGTTTTGTTCACTGTAAAAACTGTGGTTATTTTCCATATGTCAAACTATGCTAGCCTCTAGAATAATCCCACTTGATCATGGTGAATGATCCTTTTAGTCACTGTGGAACTCAGTTGCCTAGCATTTTGTTGAGGATTTTTGCATCTATGGATATTGGCCAATGGTTTTCTGATGTGTCATTTTCTATTTTTGGAATCAGGGTAATGATGTCCTCATAGAATGATCTGAGAAGAAGTCATTCCTTTTCAATATCAAAAGAATTCCTCACATATTGCTTAAGGGAAGAGTCATCACATTCAAAGAGAACAGTTACCCTTACTGATTGATCACATTTTTATTTTTGGCTCTGTGCTCCAAAGAGATATCATAGCTTTCTTCCCAAGATTTTTGATATTCAGGGTGGTAATTTTGTCTCAGTAGAGTCTCAGTAGAATTGCTAGCTGAATTTATGCATGGGACAGATAACCTAGAGAATTCCTGTTCCATAATTCTGTCTGTGCCATTTTTCTAAAACAGTATAGCATGAAATGCAAAAGTAACATAAACGTATAATGTTCTCTTCCTCAACATTATAAATATCTATAGTTGTGTTATTTATTGCAGAAATGTGACAAACATATATTCTCCTAACATGTATATAGACAGACAAGGCAATGTGAAAAGGATTAAACATGGTAAAAGAGAAGTTTTTACATCACATCAACATCAGACTCTGCTGGTCCCTTAATCATTAAAATATATGATTAAGGCAGAATCACAATGCAATACATTAGTTCCTAGTTGAACCCCCATTGACATCTCTATAGAATAAATCCTATAGAAAATTATTTGTTCTCTACAGAACTTGAAGCATGGTGTTTACACATGATTAATTTTTAACTCTTTTGTAATTCAATCAATATTTCTTATTTTGATTTGTGAAACTAAAACTTTGCATGACTTGGATATTATATCACCTACTAAGATGGTTACATTGTACAGTATATTTAGGAGTTATGGATTTCTCTTCTCACTTATAACTTTCTGTACCACAAGTTACATACAGAGCATAAGAAAGATGATGAAGACACAGATAAAAAAGCAAAGAAAAAGAAGCAGAAGGAGGAAGTAGAGGATAAAAAGAAGAGGAAAAAGGGAAAGTAAAAGAATAAAGAAAGGGAAGAAAATAGAATAACAATATGAGTGCTGGTAATAGTAGCATTTCATGGGTAAAACTGTCTTAGACTTCTTAATAGAAACTCTGGATAGTGCAAATAGTAATGAAGTAGGAAATTTTTTATTTCTGCTCCAGTCTAAGTTCAGGTAATGAAATAAAGGCAAACATTTTGACCTTAAGGAACTCACTTATTTCTAAGTTTCAATATATGTGTGTTTGCATCATATAAATTAAGACATAAGCTTTAGAAAATAACTGTCAAAATATTTGCCAGGTTTGAAGATATTTTTGAGACTTTTATTTACAATTACATAAGGGGGGGAAGCTTTATTTTAACCAAGGAAAAGCAAATTTTAATTGTAATCCTCTGTACTTTCATCGTTAAAAGATACTGACACCTATGTAGCCTTGTTGCTTTAGTTGAAGTCCTGGTTCTGAGAACACTTATGTCCTCCAAAACCACGAAAAGTTATCTTAAACTTTCTAAACTTCAAATTTATCCACCTTTAAAATGGAGATGAAATAGCACCATACTCCAAGGGTTGTTGTAGAAATTGAAGACATAAAGGATGAAAATTACATAAATTATATATGAATAAAAGGGAATAAGTTTTAAAATTAATAATTCTTCTATTAATACTTGTCACTAAAATATTAAAAGAATGATCTAAACTAATGATAACACACTCATAGATTTTAGTCATAAAAATTCTGAATCCAGCTACATCAAAAATGGATAGCTATTAATTAACACAAAACACACAGAATATTTGAATAAATTTAATCATTATTTTGGAAATGTGATGGAAACAGCTTACTCTGTAATTATTTGCCCTTGGTTTTCTACTTTAAGTTAAAAGAATCTGCTCTTTGAATTTCATGCTGCTTTTTGCCCCATCAGTACTTAACCCACCACTAAATAATAAATTTCAAAAATCATTAATTGTTGATAATGATTTTGATGAAATAATGACTTATAAATATGTCAAAGTGATAGGTTGGACAGAAACAGAAGAAAATTTTGTACGAATAAAAAAAATACTAAGAGCTGCTTTTTATGTGACTTATTCCACTTGGTTATGTGGAAGTTGAAAGTTCCTCTACTCTCTGGCCTTTAATCTTTCTTTAAGCAGCTTAGATTCCCTTGGAAATGGGTGAATTGATTCATGGGAAAGCAGTGAGGAGTACGCCAGTGTCAGAGGACTCCTTTCCTTCAGCTTGTAATTGCTGTATTATCTGCTGTGGTTCCAGAATAAGAACAAGAGAGACAGATGGGAAGATAAATGGCTCCTTGGTTTCTCCCTGCTGGCTTGATGACTGTACATTTTAGGGGAAAAAGAATGAATAATTTGCTTCCAAAATAATACTCACCCAAACAAAATCCTAAGCTAAACATTTTTTAAAGTGACATTTTTAGGATAACTTCCATTTCTTTTGATTATGTTATCCTCTACCCCATTTTCTGATTGAAATTTTAAAGATCATTCTCAACAAAAGTAATAATTATGATATGCCTAATCAAAATTAAAATGAAAATTGCAACTACTCTCATTGGAATATTGCATGAGGGAATAAGGCTTTGTCTTCTTTTCTATACAATATGTTTGGGAAAATTTACAAAGTTTTAGAATGAAAATGAACTTTGAGGAGTGGATACTAAGGATTGAACTCAGAGGCACTCAACCACATCCTCATCCCTATTTTTTATTTTTATTTTTTTAGAGACAGAGCATCACTGAGTTGTTTAGTGCCTTGCTTTTGCTAAAGCTGACTTTGAACTCTCAATCCTCCTGCCTTAGCCTCCGAAGCCACTGGGATTACAGGCATTTACCACCACACCCAGCTAGAATAAAAATTAATTTTTAAATTACATAAAATTCTGAAGTATATCTCATAACTGAGGATATTCTACATTTATTGAAAAATCCTATAATTGTTAGGAAATGTAAGGTAGAAAGTTAAGGTAATATGAAAGAAAAAACTTTCATGTAACTGGTTGGTGGGTGAAATGATGATACTAAGGTGGTTTTCGTCACTTTTTCATTTAACTGAGAGTTGTTGTCCTTTTATGGTGTGGTAATATTTTGTTAGAGTAGTTAGGAACCTGAGTAAAAAAGTGACACCAGTAAAGTAATAAATAGTCCAGTTTTCATTCTTTTTTTTTTTTTTTAAATATTTATTTATTTTGGTTTTTGGCGGACACAACATCTTTGTTTGTATGTGGTGCTGAGGATCGAACCCGGGCCGCACGCATGCCAGGTGAGCGTGCTACCGCTTGAGCCACATCCCCAGCCCAGTTTTCATTCTTTTGATGGCAACAATTGTATGCTGTTTTCTTTAAATGCCTATTTAATGTTCTAAGTTTGGGAACTGCAAACACATATTCAAAGTAAATCTCACTTTACTAGAATAACTGGGAAGAAACAACATAATTAAATTGTACTTAGGCTTCTATAAAGTCACGTACATTTACTTGATCAATTATAAGTAAACTTTACAAATCTGCTCATATTTTTTACACAAATGAGTTGAAGAAATTTGTTATCTTTTATACTTCTACTAAGCTATCTCATAGTCAAATTAAAAACATATAGTTTATGTTCAGCACTCTCATCTTTCACCCATTCAAGCCTTAGTTTTTCCTTACTTTTAGTTATATACAATGAAGATTTTGCTTATTTTCAGCATCAGTTTTCTTCTATAGCTAGATTCAGCAACCTTCCTAGACCCATAACACACTACACTATGATATCAAGAGATGGTGTCTCAGGGTGCCTCCACTACCCCAATTCTAAAATAAAAAAAAACTATCTCAGTACTAATAATTTGATGTGTAAAGCTAAAAAAATACCTGTAGACTTGTCTATTTTCATGTCTTCTTCACCCAAATAAGTGAATGCACTACAGAACTACAGATACTAGCCAGCAAGCAAGGATTGTGACTTCATGTGAGGGCATAGTCTCTTCTATGAGTCCAAATTCCCTGGCAGGGGCTGTCAATCAACCCTTTGGAAACAGGAATGGAGTTCTGCTGTATTTACACTGTTGGCTTGATGGGACTTAGAATGACAGACCAAACAGACTATTCAATATGCTTCTATGACTCATTGCTACACTTCATGTCACTTTTTTTCCCTGTATGTTTTTGGCAATAGATAGTCTCTTGAAAAACAACAAGTTAACTCTGTCCAGTCCCTCAAATACTTACTCAAATATATTCATTGAAAACCTGACATTATTTTTTTCATGGTAGCAAAAGGAAACAATCGTGCGCCTACAAAGAAATAATGCTTCTAATGTGACTTAACTGGCCCAAGGCTTTTATTTTTGGTGCCCTCTCCAGGATACAGAAAAACAAAAGAAAATGGAAGGAGAACTAGGAATTGAAAGGGTAAATCAAACAATGAATGGAAACTCAAAATTCAATAGGAGAATTAGAATTCCCCTTGGTCAAAATTTAGGCACTACCACCCAAAGATAACTTTATCACTCTTGGTTCAAAATACATTCAGTTCTTTTGGATAAATAAAGAGATTCTTTTTCTTGATGGTTTTTTATTTTTATTTTTATTGTGCAAAGCCACTTCTTTTTCTTTTGCCTCAGCCTCAATTATTCCCATTAATCCTGAAGAGTCCATAGCTGAAACAACTTGATTGTATTGCAACAGCATTAACATTGTGCTCAGCCACCTCTTCTTCCACCTCAAGATCTGCTTCTGCAATTCCTTGGCACCAAAGAGCATGTGGACAACATCCGCTCAAACTCTAACTCCTCACATGAGCAGTCATCACTGCAGTGCTCTGTGCAGCGTCAACCTTTCAGCTCATTAAGCCTCTAAGTTCTCAGTCTTCTCTCTCTCTCTCATCCACCTTTACTTCTACACAGGTGGGCACTTGATACATCCATATACCATATTCCTGTCAGGTGAAAGCTGTGTGGAGCCGTGGGTATATTCTAAGTCCAAATGCACCATCCTATCTTTGCTGATCTCTTGGGCCAAGACACAAGCTTCTTTTATCTTTTCTTTTCCTCTCAGGGCAACTTCTGCTCATTGTCTTGCTTCCTTTCAATGTTTGAAACTCAAAAGGAGTACTTTTCAAGGTGTAATGTACCTTGTATCATTCCTTGACTCTACTTTGTGGTTGTCTGAAGGATTTTTTTCTTTCCTTCTGCTGAAAATTCCCCTCATTTTATTCCTTCTTTCTGGTTGACATTTGTTCTTCCAATATCTAATGTCAGAACTGAGAAAGTGTTGAATGAAACAGAACCAAATTACTAAGAAAAGAAAAACACACATAGGAGATACAATGGAGTGAATGTAGAGGGATCAAATGCATTACGCCATTAAATGTGGGTGTCATTTTTTTATATCTTCCTAAAAAAAATAAAAATTTGAAAAAACAAAATACCAGAACACTCTCTCCAAGCACCAGGCATTCTCTTTACAGGAAAGCTCTTACCTCCAGGCAGGACAGGGACCATCCTGAGGTCATATACTTCTCCTTCCCTAAAAGTACTTACCCCCAAGTCATATTGTTACTCTGAAGCTGAAAGGCTGTTTGGGAAAAACTCAGATACCTAAAAAAAAAAGGATTAAAAATTCCAGGTGGGGTAGAAAAGAAGTATCCTCATCACATTTTTTTAAAGCAAATAAACTATATAACTGAAGAATAGAATAAGGGAAACTAAAAAAATGATTTGGGGAACAGGAATTTCAGGTGAAGTACTGTAAGAAGTTTTGGTAAAGAAACTAGACCCTCCAAACAGAAGCAAAGAAGAAAAAGATGTTTGAATAAATCTTCTTGCTTGAAAGCAATCCGAGTATACAATTAAAAAGGAAGCATAGTGTAATATAAAAATTGGTGAAAAGAGGGGCTGGGTTGTGACTCAGCAGTAGAGCACTCGCCTAGCACTTGCAATGCCCTGAGTTCAATCCTCAGCACCACGTAAAATATATAAACAAAATAAAGAAAAAAAATTGGTAAAAAGAGAAAAATATTTTGAGATTAATGTCAGATGAAATGAGTATTCTGTGAGCTTACTAGCAAAAAAAAAGTGATAGATTATCTGGTATGTGTCTTCTCCAAAATCTGGGTGTTGAAACCAATGGCCAAAGTGGCAGTATGAAGAGATAAGACTTTTAAGAGGTGACTGGGCCTGAGCATTCTTCCCTCATGAGTGGAACTAAGAGCATTCTGCTTTTTTTCTTTCCAATTTCCACTGTATGAAGAGGACACAGTGTTTCCTCCCCACAAAGGATGCAGCCCTCACAAGACAACTGAGCCTGCTGGCACAGTGATTTTGGGCTTCTCAGCTCCAGAACTGGGAAAAAAAAATGTGTTCTTTGTAAATTTTCTCATTTCCAGTTATATTTTTTATACGAGCAAAGGTGGATTAAAATACTACCCAAATACACATGTCATAAAAAGTTGAGATTTTTTCATAACACTAAATGCCAAAGCAATAATAAAAATAAAACTTGTATTGACCTTTTTTCAGATTCCACACACTAAGGAAGGAACTGTACAGATGATCTCTAGTAATCCACATTAGAAACATATACATAACTGAAATTTTGTACCCTTTGACCAACTTCTCCCTATTTAAAGTTTCAATTTATGTAGGATAAATAAGTTCTAGAAATCCAATTTCTAGATTACACTCTGGTGATTACACCTAATAAAAGTGTATTGCACACCTGACATTGTCAAGAGTATATATCTTCAATGTTCTTACCATGTAAAATGAAATGTCAGGTGATATTTTAATTTTCTTGATTGTGGCACTCAAGGAATGTATATTAAGACACCATATTTAATGCCTTAAATGTGTAGAGTTTTCATTTGCCAATGGCACCTGTGTAAATTAGCTTTCTGTCCCTGTGACAAATTGAGATAGAGAAATTTAAAAAGAAAAAAAAATATTTATTTTGGCTCATGTATTCAGAAGCTTCATTTCATGATCACTTGGCCCTGTCACTCTAGTGTAACAACACAGCACATCACAGTAGGTTCACATGGGAGAGGAGATCTGTCCATCTCATGGTGGTCAGAAAGCAAAAAGAGACAAGAAAAGGACAAGAGTCCCTATATCCCCTTCAAAAACACACCCTCATTGACCTGATTTCCTTAAAATAGGCCAACCTCTAAAGGTTCTACTACATCCCGATAGCACCACAGATTGGCAAACAGACCTTTAGTACATGTGCCTTTGGGTTATTTTGAAGAAACAAACCATAAAAATAGCTCAATAAAACTAAGCGTAAAAATAAACATATGCAGTATTTTCTATCTAACCACATTTCACACAAGAATAAACACCAGCTCAACACTTTCTGTGCTTTGCCCTTGATCACAGTGTGCACACAACAGAGTTAGAACTGAAGCCCAGCTCAGTCCCAATAAGGTATTTAAAACATGGATTAAATGAATCTTCACTAATCTTTATATGCCTCTAAAAATGTGCTACATTCTCCAGTGTAACTTTATGAAAATTAAAGGCTAGTCACAGAAAAAATGCATCACGTTAAAGAAACACAAAATTTTGAAAATGTGGTTTATTTCCACAGTGCTAAAGAACCTTATTAATAGTAATAACAAAAATTTACAGTGAATAACCACATATTTGGAAAATATTCTTTAAAAATCCACTTAAATTATGACAATAGTTCCATAAAATTTGGCACAAGCATTGGATAAACTTTGAATTCTTTCTCAGAAGCCTTCAACATTACTAAGCAAATGGGCTTTTGGAGATCTTGGAGCCCCTTATCATTAGACAAATGCACTTCCCTGTAGAGCTCTCTTGGATGCAAGGTGAGGTCCTCTAAAAAAAAATTACAACTTCTGCAGTTACAAGTTCTTTCAAAGTTCTCTTGTCCTCACCCTAGTCCTATAATTCCCATTTTTAATGGAAGAATGGTCTATTAAGTTTGGGGGGTACTCAAAATAAGTTTCCTAGGCCTGCTTTAAGGAATAATTCCAACATAATCAGCACTTTGGTCAGTCTTTGTGAACCTTTCCACCTATCCCAAGAATATTGAAGCAGTTTCTTTTCTATTCAACAGTCTAAAATCTGAAAAGGACCAACAGCTCAACTGCTTCCTGGAGGAAGAGGGGAAAGAGGAAAAAAGGAATTGATGCTAGTTCTATATAGAATTGGCAGAATTTTGTTATCCCAATATCACTAATTTAAGAACCCTCGATTTATTATAGTTTAAAGATATCATAAAATCCTTTTTCATAAGGGAGATGATTGACACTAGTATAATTCAATTAAACTTAGGCTTGGGGAAAAATTTAATCTTTTTGTATCCCAATTTGGTAAAAGTTACCAAAATCTTGGGTATAAAACAGAATTCTTGGTTTAGAGTTTGGAAAAATAATAATTTCTTTTATAGAATTGAATGATAAAACAGCTACCAGTTTAACAATGAGAGAGAGGTCTCACACAAACCATATATAAAGTTAGGAATTGCTACTTTTACAAAAGTTAAAATACAGACATATGGGATAAACTTTTTCTAGGAAATTATACATTTGGATATAACCTACTTTAAATCTTTTAATAATTATTAAATGCTATATTTGATGTAATGGAAACTAGTCACCAGATTTAAACTTCAGAAAGCTGATAAATCAAATAGAGGATGCTGAAACATAGGATATAAAATATACAAAAGTTATAGAACAAATGTGAATTGGTTTTCCAGCAATACCCTAATTAGAACCAACTGGGTATAATGGACACAAGGAGAAATAAGTCAATTCTTTCTACTCTGTTTTTGGATTGATTAAAGTAGTCAAATTTTTGCTTGGATTTCAAGCAACCTGATTTTATTTGGAGAAAAAAAAAGAAAAAAAAAAGCTATTTTCTTAAATTAAGGTTAATAAATTTTCCTGTGGAATTTTGTTAGGATCTTTAATTTACCCTAGTAATCTCAAGGCCAACTGATAAAATAACATTGAAATATGCAAGATCAGTGCCACTTCACCATACACAACTACCTCATAAGATTGGGCATACTTTAACAAAGTCCTATATTATTTCAAGAGTTTTTTTTTAAAATACCTTTATTTATTTATTTATTTGTTTGTTTTTTTGTTTGTTTGTTTATTTTTTATGTGGTACTGAGAATGGAACCCAGTGCTTCACATGTGCTAGGTAAGTGCTAAACCACTGAGACACAACCCCAGCCCTAATTCAAGAGTTTTTTTACCCAAATTTTATAAAAGAAAATCTCCATATTTCTACCATTTCAAAAATCATGTTATCTCACAGATTGAATCAAGGACCCTTTGCTCTTAGTCTTGTAATAAATATGAGAATAAACATATTAAATTTACTTATAGTCATTAATTTTTCTAAAATTTATATGACACTATTTAAAACTAAATCTTTACTATGGTGAAACAATTGCATTCATGATGTAGGAATTAGGATATAAGTATATGTAAATAGATTAGGTTTTCCTCTTAACTTTATGGTAAGGTAAGGATATGAATGTTTTTTCTATTTATCAAATGCTAGTTGAAATGCAAAATATAAAAGGAATAATTTGCCATATAATAGGCAACCATGCTGAATATCAATTAGATTATGACTCTAAGTACCAGTTGATAGTTAACTTCTGATATTTACAACCATCATTGTCAAATCATTTCAGAACATAAAAGTTAATTGCATGCAAAAATGTAGTAAAATTACATAAATGCACAAATTGTACAAATCTCAGAGAAGTGCTATTAACCACTCTTATTTCAATAAAAATAAGGAAAGATTAAGACTTTGAGTCTTTTTAAAAAGTGACATCTTATGAAGAAAATCTACTTTATAAGTATTTTTTCCAAAACCCAAATTCTTATGTCTCCAAAGTAGTATAATTTTCCATAATCACTTTATTTTTACATAGAAAAGTAGGCCTGAGTAGACAAATTTGACATAAATACTCAAATTTCTTTTAAATTGAAATGTCATTCACATGGGAATCTAAATTTTTATATACATGGGAACAGTTTCTGCCAAAATATTCATTTTTTAACTAAGGTAAGCTAACATTTTTATTTGATTGGCATTAGATATGTTGACAAAGCTAAGCCAATATTTTCCAATTGGGAAATGAAAAAAAGGTTAAGTTATTAGATAACCAGAAAAGCAGATTAGACCTTTCTCTAGACAATTTAGTCAATAGTCACAATTTATGATGCAAACCTAAGTGTCTTTAGTTTTGCCTTGTTAATTCCACATTTACAGAATACACTTTGATGATTTCCTCCCACTAGACTATTTAAAGACATGGAACAGCAAACAAAAGAGTTTGTGTTCTTATTCCCAAATCGATTAAAAACGAAAGCCTGACTATATGGGAACATTTCCTCTTTGTTGGTCTTCTCATTCTCCACGGCGATCCAGGAAGCCCAATGTGCTCTAGTAAGCAGGAAAAGCACAGTTCTTGCTGCAATGCACAGAAATATTTTAGAAATATTTTATGTGAACAGAAAGGAAAACTAAAAACATGGAGAGTTCCACAAATTATGAAGAATAGTTTCATATTTATTCCTAGCTAGAGGCAAATTCCTGAAATCACAATAAATCTCAAGCATCTTTACTATATAAATCAGATTCTCAAGAAAGCTATAAACTTTACAATGTTGTACCTAATAACATATAAAGATAAGATGAGGTGTCACAATATTGGTTCTAATTTTTAACCACATTTTCTTTTCTTTTCTTTTAAAGAGAGAGAGAGAGAGAATAATTTTTTTAATATTTATTTTTTAATTTTTTTTAGTTCTCTGCGGACACAACATCTTTGTTGGTATGTGGTGCTGAGGATTGAACCCCGGGCCGCACGTATGCCAGGCGAGCGCGCT